>NW_026622808.1:25143175-25820009 GCF_023065955.2 Ursus arctos | reverse complement strand
GTCCAAGTCTTGCCACTCTGCTAGCTGCCAACAGGGCTAGGCACTGAGAAGGAGTCAAGTCCACGTGCTGACCTTGGAGATGGGGCTGACAGCGTTTCTCCTGAGAGGCCTGTGTATAAATTGGGCAGCACAGCCAACTGGCCCTTTATTGCAAGCGAGTCTTCTGTCGCTCAAGAAACTTCGTGGTGGGAGGGACACACCCTTGACACAGCGTTCGTGAGGAGATGGCACCAAACGCCCATGGAATGAGTCATGGCAAAGCTTAACCAACACCCCCCTGGCTAAGGAGGCTGAGGCAGAGCATTCAAATCAGCCAGGACTTTTATGCCAGCCCACCCACAAAGGAACCCTCGGGTCCAGCTCTTCTCGCTACCATCAATCCATCATTTCCATCATTATGCTCTCTTCCATCCCTTCTGCATTAAACTGGGCAGATAATACCAACTTCACTAGTTTATTCCTTCATCAAGTGTTCAACAGCCCCAAGAGGTCAGCATTGTTGCTCCCATTGCAGATGAGGGAACTGAGACTCATAGAAGTGAAATGACTGCCCTAGGTCACCCAACTAATGATTGGTACAGTTGGCATTCAGCACCAGTGGGTCTGGTCCATCTGCATCATCAGACTCAACTGCTGTCTTCTCTTCCTCATGACCTTCCTCCTTGATTCTTTTTCAGCCTTAATTTCAGTTCACTTTATTTTATGTTTTGCTAGCTGATTTAAAGAGATAAAATCCACATACAATACCATTCACCCACTGAAAGTATATAATCCAGTGGTTTTTACTGTAAAGAGTGCTATGCAATCATCACCACAGTCTATTTTAGAACATTTTCATCACTTCAAAAACTACCCTTTAGTTATTGCCCCCAATCTACACCCCACCCATACCTCCCAGCCCTCGGCAACCACTAATCCATTTTCTATCTCTGTAGATCTCCTTGTTCTGGACATTCTACATGAATGGGGTATGTATTTGTGTGTGTGTGTGTGTGTGTGTGTGTGTGTGTGTGTGTGTGTTTGGCTTCTTTCACTCAGCATAATATCTTTAAGTTTCATTCACATTATAGCATGTGTCAGTATGTCATTTCTTTTTATGGCTGAATAATATTCCATTCTATGGATACACCTCATTTTGTTTATCCATCCATCCATCCATCCATCCACCCATCCATCCATCCATTAATGGATATTTGGGTTGTTTTCATCTTTTGGCTAGTATGAACGATGTTGCTATAAACACTTGTATGTATACAAGTCTTAGTGTGGATGTATGTTTTTATTTCCCTTGGGCTTACATCTAGGAGTGGAATATTCAAACAATACTGAAATGTATTCAACAAAATCAGAACATTCCCATTAAATGCTGCAGCTATGGTGGAAAACAGTATGGTTGTTCCTCAAAAAAGTAAACATAGAATTACCATTTGATACAGCAGTTCCAGTTCTCTGTATATACACAAAATAATTGAAAACAGGGTTTCAGACAGATATTTGTATGCCAATGTCCAGAGCAACATTTTTGCAATAGACAAAAAGTGGAAACAACTCAAATGTTCACCAATGGATGAATGGATAGATAAAATGTGGTACATACATGCAATGGAGTATTGCTTAGCCTTAAAAAGGAAGGACATTCTGACACAGGCTACAATATGGATGAAACTAGAAGACATTATTCTTTTTTTTTATTATGTTAAGTTAGCCACCATACAGTACATCATTAATTTTTGATGTAGTGTTCAATGATTCACGAGGCTTGTATAACACCCAGTGCTCATCACAACATGCACCCTCCTTAATACACATCACCAGGCTAACCCATCCCCCCAACCGCCTCCCCACTGAAACCTTCAGTTTGTTTCCTGGAGTCCATAGCCTCTCATGGTTTGTCTCCCTCTCTGATTCACCCCCTCTTCAATTTTCATCTTGATGAAGTCCCAAAAGTTCATTTTTGCTTTTGTTTCCTTTGCTTTTGGAGACATGCCTTGGAAGAAGTTGCTGTGGCCAATGTCGAAGAGGTTACTGCCTATGCTCTCCTCTAGGATTTTGATGGATTCCTATCTCACATTGAGGTCTTTCATCCATTTAGAGTTTATCTTTGTGTATGGTGTGAGAGAATGGTCAAGTTTCATTCTTCTGTATATAGCTGTCCAATTTTCCAGGCACCATTTATTGAAGAGACTGTCTTTTTTCTGTTGGATATTTTTTCCTGATTTGTCGAAGATTAGTTGACCATAGAGTTGAGGGTCCATTTCTGGAGACTCTATTCTGTTCTATTGGTCTATGTGTCTGTTTTTGTGCCAGTACCATGCTGTCTTGGTGATCACAGCTTTGTATTATTGCTTGAAGTCAGGCAATGTGATGCCCCAGCTTTGTTTTTTCTTTTTCAACATTCCCTTGGTGATTTGGGGTCTTTTCTGGTTCCATATAAATTTTGGGATTGTTTGTTTCAGCTCTTTGAAAAATGCCAATTATATTTTAATAGGGATGGTGTTGAAAGTGTAGATTGCCTTGGTCAGTATAGACATTTTCACAATGTTTATTCTTCCAATCCATGAGCATGGAATGTTTTTCCATCTTTTTGTGTCTTCCTCAATTTCTTTAATAAGTGTTCTGTAGTTTCTAGAGTACCAGTCCTTTACCTCTTTGGTTAGGTTTATTCCTAGGTATCTTATGGTTTTTGGTGCAGTTGTAAATGGAATCAATTCCTTAATTTCTCTTTCTACAGGTACATTGTTAGTGTATAAAAAGCAACTGATTTCTGTGCATTGATTTTGTCCTGCCACATTGCTGAATTGCTGTATGAGTTCTAGTAATTTGGGGGCAGAGTGTTTTGGGTTTTCCACATAAAGTATCATGTCATCTGTGAAGAGAGAGTTTGACTTCTTCTTTGCCAACCTGAATGCCTTTTATTTCTTTTTGTTGTCTGATTGCTGATGCTAGGACTTCTAGTACTATGTTGAACAATAGTGGCGAGAGTGGGCATCCCTGTCGTGTTCCTGACCTTAAGGAAAAATTCTCAGCTTTTCACCATTGAGAATGATATTCACTGTGGGCTTTTCATAGATGGTTTTTGAGGACATTATTCTAAGTGATATAAGCCTGACCAAAAAAAGGACAAATACTCTCTGATTCCACTTATTTTTTTAAAAAAGATTTTATTTATTTATTTGACAGAGAGAAAGAGAGAGAGAGAGAGAGAGCACAAGCAGGGGAGTGGCAGGCAGAGGGAGAGGGAGAAGCAGGCTCCCCACTGAGCAGGGAGCCCAATGCAGGGCTTAATCCTGGGACCCTGGGATCATAACCTTAGCCGAAGGCAGATGCCTAACTGACTGAGACACCCAGGTGCCCCTGTCTGATTCCACTTATATGAAGTCCCTAGAGTAGCCAAATTCACAGAGGGAGAAAGGAGAATGGTGGGCACCAAGGGTCAGGGGACTGGGAGTGAGGAGTTAGTGTTAATGGGGACAGAGTTTCAGTTTTGCCAGATGAAAAAATTCTGGAGATGGATGGTGGTGATGGTTGCACAACCATGTGAATGTACTCAATGCCACTGAACTGTACACTTAAAAATGGTTAAAATGGTAAGTTTTGAGTTATGTATATCTTACCACAATAACAAAATTTAGAAAAACCTGAAACATTCTCATCCCCTCAATTCTTCCTTTTGTTTCAACATAACGCAGGCACCAGACTGGGTAGTTTTTCTCCAAAACCCAACTCTGCATCGATTTACATACTTATAGCTGTTTGTTATATATATGTTGGCTCATTTCACCAACTTGTTCTGTTACTTGCTTTGTTCACTTAATTATATGTCTGGGTCATCTTTCCATGTCACTTCATATGGAACAAACTCATTTTTGGTTTTCTTTAAAAATTTTTTTCATTGAGGGGCACCTGGGTGGCTCAGTTGGTTAAACGTCTGCTTTTGGCTCAGGTCATGATCTCAGGGTCCTGGGATCGAGCCCCATGTCAGACTGCCTGCTCAGCAGGGAATCTGCTTCTTCCTCTTCCCCTGCCTCTCCCCCTGCTTGTGTGCTTTCTCCCTCTGTCAAATAAATAAATGAAATATTTTTTAAAATTATTAACGTATAATGTATTATTTGTTTCAGGGGTACAGGTCTGTGATTCATCAGTCTTACACAATGCCCAGCGCTCACCACGACACATACCCTCCATAATATCCATCAAATAAATAAAATCTTAAAAAATGTTTTTTTTTTGTTGAAGAATAACCTATACACAGAAAAGAACACAAATCAAAATGTGCATGCAACTTGATGAATTTCCACACATTGAACACACCAGGACCCAATCAAGGAAAATAATGTGAACAGCTCCCCACCCTGGATTTTCTCTCCTCCTTCCTTTTTTGTCACTACCCTGCTCCTGCCTTCCCCAAACACTGTCTTGATACAGAACACTACAGATTAACTTTTTCTGCTTTTGGGACTTTATATAAATGGAATCACACAATATGTTCTCTTTTGCATCTGGCTTCATTCACTCTAACATTATGTTTGTGAGATTCAATCTTCTTTGCATATGGCTGTAGATCTTCAATCTTATTGCTTTATAACAGTATTTTCCAATCCTTTTTCATTATTGTCTCCTCACAAGAAGCCACTTTAGACATTTTTTCTAATTGTCCTTCCATGAACTTTAATACCACAGACATACTATCTATATGTCTATCATATATCTACTTATCTCTATATCTATATTGTGTGTATATCTGTATATTTTTTTATTTGCCCTAAGTCAACTTTGCCCCTGTGGAGGTAAAATATTGATCTCATTGAGGATGCATGCTTTATAGTATTCCACTTATTTATCCAATCTGTTATTAATGGACATTGGCATAGTTCCTGTTTTTTTTTTCCTTTGATATTATGAGCCATGGAGCTATGAACATCTAGTATATGCCTTTTAATAAACGTATGTACACATTTCTATTGGGTATACACTTATAAGTGAAAGTGCTGGATAATAGAGACTATATATGTATAACTTCAGTTGTCATTGCCAAACCATTTCGCAAAGGATTGTACCACTTTTACCCTCCCATCAGCAGTCCCTAAGAGTTCCAAATCCAAGCCAACACTTGGTATTTTCCTTTTTTTTTTCATTTTAGTCACTCCAGTGCATGTGTTGCATCATAAATTGCACAATATCTCATAGAATAGATGGGGACAGTAATTTTTTAAGTCATCTCCTTGATGATTGGACATTCAAGTGTTCCCAGGTATTTTTTTTCCCCCAAGGCGAATAACCTTGACACGAACAATCTGTACATTCCTCTTCAGGCACAAGATTGAGCCTTTTCTGGAGGAGAAGTTCCTACAAGTGGAATTACTGGTTTAAAGGGCATAAGGCATCAAGAATCTTGCTAAATTTTGGCTGCTAACTTGCCTTCTCAAAAGGCTTTAGCAATTCGCTTTCTATCTCAAATAATATATGAGACTGTGCCCATATTCCTGCATCATCAACAGTATAAGATATTTCTATACACTTCAGTTTCCTGTTGTAAGAAATGAAGACCTATCTTCTAGGACTGCTGAGAGATTCAGAGATAACCCATATGTAAAACACCCAGCAATGTTCCTTCTTGGCATATAGAAGGATGCTATGTTTTCTCCTTTTCCATCATCCTCTCTTCCTCTTCCTGGTTCTCCTCTTTCTTCACTTAATTTATTCAACAAATATTTATTGGGTATCGTATCTGATCCTGGGCCAGTGTTGGTAAATAAAACTCAGTAGTCTTTGTCTTTGTGAGGATTACAATCTAATCTTCATTGTCACAATAGCATCCACAGATCTTGCAAAGTGCCTCATCCCTAGCACTGTAATGAGTATTAATTACAGAATATTTCCCAATCACGAACTTTCTGTGCAGGGGTAGGGCTTGGGGGCTTGTAGGGAAGCATCCCCTCCCATGTTTCTTCACAATGACCCAGGTAAGGTTTGGCCATTCCAAAAAGGAACAGGAAAACACACCTGAGAGTACATGGAATCATCTGCGGAGGTGACCTGGGAGACAGGCCATCTCCTTGGTCTGAGATGGTGTAAAAAGCACACATTGTTCATTAGAAGAGAAATAAAAGCCAGAGAAAGACCTAATCAAACAGGACCCAATGTCCCATCCTTATCTCAGATCAAACATTTTAGCTGAACTATACTTCTGCTGCTTTCTGCCTTCTTGAAATCTCATTCTTTTCACAGAGTCTGGTCAGCTAAGAAGACTGGACCTTAGGGGAAAGAATTGAGAATGTGGGTGTTTGCAATGATGTGCTGGAAAATGTTTAACAACTGGCTTGTTGTAAACAAGCAAGCAAGCAAGCAAGCAAGCAAAGAAGCAACACAAAGAAAAAAGTCCTGATTTTCAGTGTTTGTCGATTTCCATCATGTAAATATTCCCATGGTGGCTGATTTCAAGTTACCAACACAACATCACTGAATGTGGAGTTGGAAAGAGCTGGTTTCAGCACACCACTGAGTGTTTTAGAGAGTCTCTGTAAGAGGGTCCAGTTCCCCAAATGTCCATGGATTGATGAATGGATAAAGAAGTTGTGGTATACATATACAATGGAATATTACTCAGTCATCAAAAAGAATGAAATCTTGCCATTTGCAACAATGTGGATGGAGCTAGAGTGTATTATGCTAAACGAAATAAGTCAGCCAGAGACAGACAAATACCATATGATTTCACTCATATGTGGACTTAAGAAACAAAGCAGATGAACATAGGAGAAGGAGAAAAAAGGGAGAGAGGGAAGCAAGCCATAAGAGACTTTTAATAATAGAGAATAAACTGAGGCTTCCTGGAGGGGAGGTCGCTGGAGATGGGCTGAATGGGTGATGGACATTAAGTAGGGCACTTGTGATGAGCACTGGGTGTTATACGTAAGAGATGAATCACTAAATTCTACTCCTGAAATCAGTATTCCACTATATGTTAACTAACTAGAATTTAAAGAAAAATTTGAAGGACAAAAAAGGAGGATCCAGCTCATATGGCCAGGATTGAAAAGGATATTTCCTGAGGCACCCCTTCTTCATGGAAGCAGGTGGATCCAGTCCTGAGGGCAGGACCACGTTTGGACATATCACTCAGAGTTAGATAGGTGCATAAGAAGGAAGAGATGGACGGATGAATACTCTGGGATGTCCAGCTGTCTCCTGAAATGAGGAGTGGCAGAGACAGTGCCTCATCAGTTCCTCCTCAGTACACCAATGACAAGACTGAAGAAGGTCCTGGCTTCTCTGATGAGAAACATATTTACACAGTATCAGTGTGAGAAAGAAAGATGTGTCACTATGGGCCTTAGTAACTCCAAGTTAGTTAATCAACTAGTTAAAATAATTATATTAATCAGAGTTATCCAACAATTAGTGATCCAGAGGAAACAACATGGTGTAAAGACTCCATGAAGGGATGCATGCTTAGAGGTTATAGGGTTGCAGGATGGTTTCCCAGAGGAGCTGGCATTTCATCCAAGACCTAAGGAATGAATAAGTGCTTTCTGAGGTGGACATATGGGAGAAGCAGCCCAGCCAGAGGGAACCCAGCATGCGCAATAGCATAGGTGAAGGAGAGGACTTGGTGGCTTCAGGGTACCATGCCTCCAGCCGTGTGGCTGGAGAACCAAGTGTAAATGATGGTGGTGGTGAGAAGTGAGTCCAGGTGGTACGTCCAGGAAGAGATGGGATAATGAATGGGCTTGAATCCACTCTAGGGAGCCTGGATTGTGTTGGTTTGTGGGGAAACCGATAATCCTTGTTTGACCAGGACTTATGGGTTTTCTGGGATATGGGGATTTCAGTACTAAAAAACCTGTGAAATGAGTTGGTCACCTATCAGATAGGAAGCCATTGAGGAATTCTCAGCCGGGCAGTGATAACCATTTTTTCTGGTTGTTGAAAGATCAATTGATTGTCAGGTAAGATGAAGTTTCTGTAGGAGGCCATCTCTGAACCCTCCCTGGACCAGGTCAGATCCCAATTTCCAGGGCTCCCTCCACTTCTCCTGGGCATTCACATTGCTCTTATAATGATGCCGGTTTGACGTCTGCCCTCCCCAGGGACAAGCTGGCTGATGAGAGAGTGAGCCACACATGTAGTTTTTACTCAGCACCCAGCATGGCTCGTGGAAAGGTTCAGCAAATGTCTGTGAATTGGGAGAGAGTGCCTGGCATTGTCAGATTGACCCTCATGTTCCATAACCCTACAGCTATAAACTGGGAATATTACCACCTCCCTCATCAAGACCGTAGTATGAAAACATCTAATAAAAGACTTGGGGTGGGGGCTCAAGAGTGTGTTCAAGAAATCTTTGTGGAGTGTGAATCCAAATGGTAAGGAGGAAAGGGTGGGTGAGTCACCATGGGCTGGTGTAACTGTTAGTTAATTAATCATGTAATTAAATTGATGAATTGTATTTCTATTTACTAATTTAATAGTGGTCTAATTTTATTATTTGATGATATTGCTTTATTTTATGATGGTGAGCTGTCCACATGGAGCTGTCATGGACCATCTAGACAGCCTGTAGACAGAGTTTAGAGTGACCAGTGGTAAGATGGGAGTACAGCAGGCTGTGGGGGCCCCAAGGAGACCCCTTACCTGGCCCAGCACAGGGGGTGGAGCTGTCCCCACACTGCATTCCCATTCTAGTTGGGTGGCAGGCAAATGGCAACCTTTCTTAGCTGGAATTGCCTCACTTGTTAGCACCTACTTGGAGAACAGTTCCAAGGAAGAAATAAAACAACTTCTGGAAAGTGACTGGGTGTCATCTGGCCACTGGGCAGGCCCTGGGTCTGAACCTGTTTTTGGAGCTCTGGATACAGAGCCTTCAGGGGCTTACATACCAGGGCAACACTTCTTCTCCATGGCTGCATCCTGCAATTACTTGGGAAGCTCTTAAAAATATAGATGCCTGGGTCCTCTTCTAGAAGATTCTGATTTAAGTGATCAAGGTGGGATCTTGACATTGGGCTTTTTTTTTTTTTTTGAGAGAGAGCATGTGCAGACACACACATGTGCACATACTGCCGTGGGGATGGGGTGGGGGGAGAGGGAGACAGAGAATCTGAAGTTGGGTGTGGAGCCAGACATGGGGCTCAATCTCACCACCCTGAGATCATGACCTAAGCCAAAATCAAGAGTTATATGCAACCAATGAATCATTGAATGCTACATCAAAAACTGATGATGTACTATATGTTGGCTAACTGAACATAATAAAAAGACTCACGAGTCAGACGCTTAACTTACTGAGCCACCCAGGCACCCCTTGACATTGATATTTTTGAAAAGGAACCCAGAAGAATTGAAAGTGTTACAAGGTTGAAAACCATTGGTTTTGTGGGAAGGGACAGATAATAACTGAACAAATTAATAAACAAGATAATTTGGGTGGTGACCCATGTTTAAAATGAAAATAGACCAGATAGGGTGACAGAAGGACTATATTTGCGGACAGGATGGTCAGGATGAGTCTTGGAGGAGAGGACACTTGAGCGAGTCCTGGGAAGTGGACATGCTTCATTCACATGGCCCCTTCTTCCTTCCCTTACACACCTGCTTCTCCAGCAGGGCTGCACATTGGAGTCACTGAACAGGTGTTAAAAATACAAACGCCTGGCTCCTATCCTCAGAGAGCTGATTTGGTGGGGCCCAGGACATATATGTCATAAAATTTATCATTGTAACCATTTTATTTTTATTTTAAAAATCTTTTTTGGGGCGCCTGGTTGGCTCCGTTGGTTAAGTGTCTAACTCTGGATCTCAGCTCAGGTCTTGGTCTTGGGGTCCTGAGCTCAAGTCCTGCATTGGGCTCCATGCTGGGAGTGGAGCCTACTTAAAAAAATAAAATCTTTTTTTGGCAGCAGGATTGTAAGTTATTAATTTCTTAAATTTTTTATTGTAACCATTTTAAAAGATATAATTCAGTAGCATTGAGTACATTTGCAGTGTTGTGCAACCATCATTTCTAATTCCAGAACATTTTCATCATCCCAAATCGAAACCTCCTACTCATTAATCAGTTAATTCTCCCTTTCTCCCAGCTCTTGCAAGTATTACTCTGAATTAATTCTGTCTCTGTAAATCTGCCTATTCTTATTCACAATGGCCAAAAGGTGGAAGTAACCCAAATGCCCATCAGTGGATGATTGCATAAACAATATGTGATATATCCATACAACAGAATATTATTCAGACATAAAAAAGGATTTGCTGCAGGATGGATAGACTTTGAAAGCATTACTCTCAAGTGAAAAGCTCCAGACGCAAAAGGGCACACAGTGTATGGTGCCACAGGGTTTTTAAAAGCCCCACATGACCATGACGTGCAGCGAAGATTGCAAACCACCGCCTTATACCATATTGAGTTTCAATTGATCAAAGATTGATGTTCAGGCGTAGGTTGATATGATTCACAATCACAATGAACAATGACATCCCAGACCCAAATGGACTTATTTCTCAGGTGGATATGGGTGAGGTGCCCAGCCCCCACGCTGCTTAAAGGTTCCTTGGACTGTTCTGCAAAAAGTGAGGGGAGATCCATCACCGAATGTGCACAGACTTCCTGGGCATCATTTTCTTGTGAGTTCACAGGCCTAGCGGCAACGTCCTCCCTCTGCGCAGCCAGAGAATGGCCATGTACCCAAAGAGTGCTCACCCCTGGGCACATGCATGAATCCATCTTTGTAGAGATAGAGCCCTTTCCTTGCTTGGTGCCTTTATTCTTTGTTCCCCTCCCACCCCCGCCCGAGTCTTCTATTTTTATTTTTTATTTTATTTATTTTTAATTAATTAATCTATTTATTTATAGCACGAGTGGAGCGGGGGGCAGAGGGAGAGGGAGGGAGAGCATCTCAAGCAGACTCCCTGCTGAGCATGGACCCCCCCGCCTACTGGGGACTCAGTCTTACCACCCCAAGATCACGACCTGAGCTGAAACCAAGAGTTGGATGCTTAACGATTGGAGCCAGCCAGGCACCCCCTTTTATTTTTATTTTTGTTTTTATTTAAATTTCAGTTAGTTAGCATATGGTGTAATATTAGTTTCAGGTGTACAAATATAGGGATTCACCACTTCCATATAACCCCCAATACTCATGACATCAAGTGCCCTCCTTAACGTCCATCACCCACTGACCCCATCCCCCATTCCCCCCTCCACCAGCAACCCTTTTTCTCAACTAGCCCACGGTTCCATTTGAACCTCATGTCCTGACCTCTGGGTCCCCCTTTGCCTGTGTCAGGGCTGCAGCAGTGAGATCTCCTGGTGTTGAAAGGAGGTGGTGTTGCTCAAAGACTTGGCAACTTCTTGTCATCACAGCCTCCCTTGAGGGGTAAACAACCCCAGGGTGCCTGACAAGATGAGACTGGCATCTCATCATGCAGGATTTTGTTGGCTACAGTCTGGGAAGACGCCCATGCGCTCCAGGCACTCCTTCCCTCCCCGAACGTATCAAAGTTTTGTGAGTCACTGAGCTTGCAATACAATGGGGAGCACAGGTGTGCAGCTGTCATTTCTCAGGCGCCCACTTGGAACATTTGCAGAACGGGAACTCTGATGCCCGACAACTTTGAAATTGCATGGAAAACACTGAGGCTTAGAAAAGTTAAGTAAGTTGGACTCAGAAGGCAGCTCTCAGACTCCTGAGGCCTCTTATTTTCCTTCCTTCATGATTCAGTGCTCAGATCAATGAAAAAGAAATCAAAGAAGGGCTTGACTACTCCCCCAAGTCCAGTCTGAGAAGGTCACATAAGCATAGCAGGATGAATGAGCTAGCCCAAACTGCTCAGGGTGACTTGAAGCAGGTCTGGCAACAAAAACAGTTCTCTCTCTGACCTTGACTGAGTGAGCCCACTGTGCATGGCCAAGTTTTCTGGTCTGGCCCGCCCCATGGGTATCTACATGTCTCAGTTGCTCCCAACTCCACCAATTTGATGTAGATGTGGGTGTATGTGTGTATGAGTGTGTGTGTGTGTGTGTGTGTGTGTGTGTGTGTAAGGGGGGACAGATAGAGGGGATGCAAATGAGGGCAATCTTCACTTTATAGCAAGCAGATAATTGAGCAGGAGTTATCATAACATAATGGTAAAAGACATAGGCTTCAGAATCAAACTGTTTGGGTTGGATGCCTGACCCAGTGACAAATAATATAAGCTCTTGGAGGCTCAGTTTCCATGTGTGTAAAGAGACAGTAATGTCCATCTTGCTTGAACATTGTAAGGAGTTAATATATTCAAAGCACTTAAAAAAGTGTCTGTTACTTAGAAAACACCCTATTTTACTTCCTGAATACCTCTTGGATTCACCTCTTTCTCTCCAATATCACTTCCTGTTGAGATGGCCAATATCTATGACCTGGACAGTGGCTGCAGATTCCTAACTGATCTCCACCAGCTGGTGTGAGACCTGGACAAGGCTCTGACACACCCCGGGACACCTGCCTCTTCACTGTGCATGATGAGATTGGCTCCGGTCAACCAGTTGGTGTTTTGGAAGCTGCATGATGGGTGCGCTGTATGTCTTTTTCATAATGAGGTGGAGCAAAGGAGAGCGGAACAGGTGGCCACAAATCGGTACTATCAGGGGCTGAGCCGAGTGTGCTGGGAAGAGACCTGGTTCACTCTACTGTGGGATGCAATCACTTAATAGCAGTTAATGATGTCTATAAGTTGTGCTATTAATGAGGCACGAGATACAGATAAAAGAATAATTATAACGTATGACTGCCATGAACAAGCAGAATTGGCAATTGTGGTTACTCTTGCCATGGAGAGCACAAACATGTTTTTGTGTTCAGAAACGGGTGAGGAAAGAGCTGGGAAGGAATGAGTGAGAGAGAATCCCGGCAAGTGTGTGGAAATCTACCGTGGAAAGAGGGATTACAATGGGATTGGTGGCGCAGAGCCGTTTCTCAACAGAGCGGAAGTGCGGATGTGGTCCGCTACATTTCATTGATAAGACATCCTAGGGGGGAATCTATTGGTGAGATTTCAAGGCCTTCTGGGGGCCTTTCCATCGTCAGTGGAAAATGTCTGTGTGAAATAAGATCTTCCAAATGCTGGGCTTGTGAAGGTCTCCCGATTGTGGACGAGACGTGGAGCCATTCCAGCTGGGGGAAGGCTTAATGGTGGTAACACAGAAAGTGTTTTTATTCCTCCCACATCGGGGGCGGGGCATTTTTAGGTAGGACTTCCTTATTTCCTTCTCCCCTCCCTCCCTTCCTTCTCTCTTTCCTGTTGCATTTATTAAATGCCTACTATGTCTCAGGCATGGTGAATATAACGGAGAAAATACAGATACAGTCCTTACTGTTCTGGATTTACGTTTACTCAGTGGGGACGGTCATTAGCAGGCGTCTCCCACTCTCCCAGAGCAGAGCACTCCTATGAAACCTTTCTTGAACACAAATGGCATAAAATGAAGAAGCAATTACTATTAATTTTTATGGAAAAATTTTTGAGCATTCTTAGGACCCCCAAAGTAACCTCTCTTAGGCTTTTCTGATGCCTTAGGGCATGTCTTGCTAATCCATGCACCAAATAAATTGAGATAGAGCACAGATGCTCACAGACACGGTTTAAAGCTGCAGAGATGCCGAGAGCAGTCCCCAGGGAAGGAGCTTGGTGGGGACGCTCGAGCCGCTTGGGGTGCGCACTGCCTCTGTAACCGCTCCCTGCAAAACAAATGCTGAATGCTATTTTCACTTTTCACCCTTTTTTCATAAAAGCAGAAATCCTCTTCAAATTTCCTTTAATTAGCAAAAACAGGTCCTAACATAGGTCTTTCCAAAGAGTGAGATGGTGTAACGTGAACTTTTGAAAAGTGGGGGATACCTGTAAAACAATCACACTAATGAATATATGATCCATTAAGGTAAGTATGCTGAAGGAGAGATGTATATAGTTTTAGGAGAACTGGAGGCCAACCAAGACTGTCAAAGAATCTGGGAAGGCTTCCCTGAGGAAGGGACATGCTTGAGTGGGTGTCTTCTGCGGGAGAGGTGTGAGATGGAGTAGGGGAAGTGAGAAAGAGGGGCTCAGGTAGAGAATCAATGAGAACAGAAGGCTCTGGGCTGGTGGAGAAGGGGGGAGGTCCAAGATGGAAATGGATCCAGAGCTGGGACCTGACCCTGCAGGCTTCTGTCCTAAAGCATACACTTTTCTGCAAATGAAATGGAATCAGATTTTCCCACCTCGACCTCCAGTTCCTGCAAGTGGCAGTGTCAGGACTCAGAGATATATGTGGCTCCAAGATCACTCAAAGCAAACCCAGAGGAGCCTTTTCCCAATTCATAAGGCATTAGACCAGGGGCTTTGTAAGTGTCCTGGAGGGAGTCGACCTCTTTAGAAGTCTGTCGATAAAGATTGGGTACTCAGGACCGCCCATCTCGACAGTACTTAAGCCCTCAAGTCTCCTGAAGGATTGCAGAACTTTTCACCAGTGCTAAAGAGATTCCTTTTTTTTTTTTTTAATTTAAATTTGGGGCACCTAGGTGGCTCAGTCAGTTAAACGTCTCCCTTTGGCTCAGGTCATGATCCTGGGGTCCTGGGATCGAGCCCCACCTCGGGCTCCCCGCTCAGTGGGGAGCCTGCTTCTCCCTCTGCTGCTCCCCCTGCTTGTGCTCTCTCACTCTTGCTCTCTTTCGCTCTTGCTCTCTCTTAAATAAATAAATGAATAAATGAATAAATAAATAAAATCTTAAAAAATTTTAAATTTTAGTTATTTAACATACATTGCAATATTGGTTTCTGGAGTAGAATTCAGTGATTCATCACTTACATACAACACCTAGTGCTCATCACAAGTGCCCTCCTAATACCCACCACCCATCTAGCCCATCCCCCATCCACCTCCTCTCCAGTAACCCTCAGTTTGTTTCCTATTGTTGAGTCTCTTGTGGTTTGTTTCCTTCTCTCCTTTTTTTCTTTTCCCCCTTCCCATATGTTCATCTGTTTTCTTTCTTAAATTCCACATATGAGTGAAATCATATGGTATTTGTCTTTCTCTGACTGACTTATTTCACTTAGCAGAATACCCTCCAGTTCCCTCCACATCATTGCAAATGGCAAGATTTCGTTCTTTTTGAGGCTGAGTAATATTCCACTGTGTGTGTGTGTGTGTGTATAAATCTTCTATATATTTATATAAATCTTCTTTATCCATTCATCGGCCAATGGACATTTGGGTTCTCTCCATAGTTTGGCTATTGTTGATAATGCTGTTATAAACATCAGGGCGCATGTACCCCTTCAAATCTGTATTTTTTAAAAAGGATTTTATTTATTCATTCAACAGAGAGAGAGGCAGCCAGCGAGAGAGGGAACACAATCAGGGGGAGCGGGAAAGGAAGAAGCAGGCTCCCAGTGGAAGAGCTTGACGTGGGGCTTGATCCCAGAACGCCCTAGGATTGTGCCCTGAGCCAAAGGCAGATGCTTAACGACTGAGCCACCCATGCGCCCCTCAAATCTGTATTTTTGTATCCTTTGGATAAATACCTAGTAGTATGATTGCTAGGTCATAGGCTAGTTCTATTTTTAACGTTTTGAGGAACCTCCATACTGTTTTCCAGAGTGGCTGTACCAACTTGCATTCCTACCAACAGTGTAAGAGGGTTCCCCTTTCTCCACATCCTCACCAACACCTGTTGTTTCTTGCTAATTTTAGCTGCTAATGGGATTCTTAACGGAAGAAAGGGACTTTCCAACAGAGACCATGTAAGGATAACAAAAAGGCATATGCAGAAGAAGAGGTAAGTCCTACACTAAATTTGTACAAGGGAGGAGGCATCTGGACCACATCCAAATCAGAATCTGATCTGCCACATTGGGTCCCTGGCCACCTCTCCAGCCTCATCCACCACCATCCTAAAAATATTGTTCATCTTCCAAATGTACCATTTCCTCCCTCCCTCCCTCCTCTTTTCCTCTCTTTCTCTCATAAAATGTCAGATCTTTGTTGGTAAACTTGTCCTGAAATCTAATTTTTTTGATATGCAATATGCTATTAGTTCCAGGTGTAGCACATGGTGATTTGATATTTTTATACATTACAAAATGATCACTATGATAGGTTCACTTAACCATCTGTCACTACACAGTTATTACACTATTATTGACTATTTTCCCTATCTTCCCTACACTACATCCTTGGGACTTACTTATTTTATAACTGGAAGTTTGTACCCCTAAATCCCCTTCACCTATTCCATCCACCTCCCCCACCCCTTTCCCCATTGGCCATCACCAATTTCTTATCTGCATTTATGAATCTGTTTCTATTTTGTTTTGTTTATTCACTTGTTTTGTTTTTTAGATTCCATACATAAGTGAAATCATACAGTGCTTGTCTTTCTCTGTCTGATTCATTTCCCTGAGAATAATACCCTCTAGGTTCATACATATGGTCACAAATAGCAAGATTTCATTCTTTTTTATGGCTGAGTAATATTCCATTCTGTGTATATGTATATACCACATTTTTTATCTGCTCATCTACCGATGGACACTTAGGTTGTTTCCATATCTTGGCTATTATAAATGGTGTTGCAATGAATGTAGGGGCACATGTATCTTTTTTTTTTATTAGTGTTTTCATTTTCTTCAGATAAATCCCCAGAAGTGGAATTGCTGGATTGTATAGTTCTTCTATTTTTATTTTTTGAGGAACCTCCATACTGTTCTCCATAGTGGCTGCACCAAATTATATTCCCATCAATGGTACATGAGAGTTCCCCTTTCTCTACATCCTTGCCAACTCTTGTTATTTCATATACTTTCTTTCCTGCCCCAGGACCTTTGCCCAGATTGTTCATTTTTTTCTGAAACGTTCTTTCCCACTCTCCTTTTAAAAACCTGACTGATTCTTGTTCATAGTTCAGGTAACAGCTTTAATGTCGGCTTCTTTGGGGGCAATCTTTCCTGACCTGCCTTCTCTCTTGTAGGTAAGATCTCCTCAGTTTTATGCACACATCACACCTTGCTCCTCTCTCTCTCTCTTTTTTTTTTTTTTAAGAGAGAGAGTGCATGAATGGGTGGAGAGGGACAGAGGGAGAAGGAGGGAGAGAATCCCACGCAGGCTTCACACTCAGCGTGGAGCCTGATATGGGGTTTGATCTCATGACCTTGAGATCATGACCCGAGCCGAAATTAAGAGTCAGATGCTTCATGACTGAGCTACCCCGGTGCCCTGCTCTTCTCCTTCATAAGACTTCTAATTACTTAGGTCAAAATTTGCCCTGTTTATGGCATGCTCATGGTGGGCCAGGCACTATCCTAAGCACTCTAAATATATCATCTTATTGCATTCTCATAGCCCTGTGAAGTAAGAACGGATACCCTGACTGGTTTTGTATGTTGGGGAAACAGGCATGGAGAGGTGAAATAAGTTGTCCAAGGTTTCTTAGCGAATACTTGGCTGCTCCAGGGTTTGAACTGATATCTAACTCCAGTGTCCATGTTCTTTACTACTTTTTGCAGCTTAAAACGAAGAAGGGTAAGGCTGGAGAATTAGGCAGGGGCTTTTCAGAGCAAGATGGGTCTGCCTGACACTCAGGGCTTACCCCAGAAAACAGGGACCATTAAGTCCCATGCTGGTTCTCACCAAATAGAGATAGGATGCCTTGCAGGGACATGTAAGGGTCGAGTTGGTAAGCAACTCAGGTGATGAACTAGGGGAGGCGGGAGCAGGTAGCCGCTCAGTGGTGGATGGTTATGTCTCTGGAAGAAAAAGACATGGGGAGCCGTGCACTTCTCATTCTAGCACAAAGTAGGAACCAAAAGGAATCATATATCTTTTTTTTTAAAAATGTATTATTTAGAAAAATGTGTGGCTGTTAATAACCTGCTTAAGAAATAAAAGGTCATTTTTTTTTCTTTCAGGTAAAAATAGAAGTAGCTGGTTCAGAGCTGGAACAGAAACTTAGCAACCAGGGAACCAAACTCACTCTATTTTGTTGCTAGTCTTCCCTCAATATGCAGCTTTCATTCTGTGGCCCCAAGTGGCTGCTCCAGCTCCCATCATCACATCCTACATTCCAGTTTGCAAGAAAGAGGAAAGGGGAAGGAGAGAGCATCTTCCTTTCCTTTAAGGGTATGAGGAATATTGCACATGTCATTTCTGCTTACATTTCATTAGTAAAATATTGTTCTATAGCCACACCTAGCCTCTCTGGATTCTCCATAACCTTCCAACGCATCCTCAGCTCAGATCTTCCTTCTCAAGGCTCTAGTGGTGTCCTGCTTTGTACATATCAAAGCCACAGCCTCGTGGTTTAATTCTTCAGACCACAGCTTTACAGAATGAATGGGGTTTTGAAGAGAGTTCTCAGCAGGGATTCGGGGGACCTCAACTCTAGCCCTAACTTGCTACAAGCTCAGTTTGAGACCCAAATTGAATTGCTTCTCCTTTCTGGGTCTCAGCATCTCCACTTATAAACTGAAATGATTCCCCCCCCCTTTCCTCTCATCTCCTTCTGGGTTCTAGAAAGTTCTTCACCATGTCCCACAGAATTCCATGGATTAACAGCTTTGTGAGGACTGAGATGTTTGCCCCTATCCCACCCGTGGTTATTCTGATCACCCAGCTGTTTATTCCATCTTTCAAGCATTCCCTCAAGAGCTCCAGCCTCAAGTAAACCTTTGCTGATGGCTGGAGGGTGTCACAAAAACCTTGAGTTTCCCCCCTAAATCCATACCCCATCTGATTGCAGAGTAATATAAACCTGAGCTGGCTATATGATCACCAAGAAGAGATTACATCCCCGAAACCCTTTTGCGGCTAAGTGGTCATATGAGTAAGTAGTGGCCACTATGAACGAACAGAATTTATATGTATAACTTGCAGGTCATGCCCTTAAAGGGGAGAAGCATGCCCTTTCCTTCTTCCCGCCCTTTATTTTCCTGCCAGCCACAGGTGTGGGGAGGGGCACAAGGTGGACTACAAGGTGAAAGCTGTAGCAAGATAATCATGAAGCCCCCATCCTTACTCCAGTCTTGGACAGTCTACCTGGAATTTTACCTTGCTACTCCATTTCACTGGGCTTATGTGTTTTAAAAATCACATCTCTATCATAACAAACATGGAATTTAGTAACAGGAGACTGCAAATTTAGTACCAGAACTGCAAATATGTGACATTGGCTTAGTATAGTGATTTTCAATCAGGGACGATTCTGAAATTCTACCCCTTCCCCCCAGGACATTTGGCAAAGTCTGGAAACATTTTAGGTTGTCTTGAGTTGGAGGGAGATGTTGCTGGCATCTAATGAGCCAAAAATTTTGCTAAACATCCTATCATGCACAGGGCAGCCCCATAATGCACAGAATGATCTGATCCCAGATGTCAACTGTGCCACAAATGAGAAAATCTAGCTTAGCAAGAAGTGGTGAGGACACATGGGTACGTGCTGGAAAGCTGGTAACTCATGTTTTGCTATGATAAAACTTGATAAGGTTGTTAATTACAATGTGGGCAGAGCCTGTAGCTCTAGAGGAAATGGCTTAAAAAATTTGGAATGTTGGAGTCTGTTGATGGCTTCTTGCTGCTGTCAGCACAGTCCTGTAAAAACAAAAGACAGACTCAGAATGGTCAGCCAGTGTACAAGCAGAAAGAGGAGAAAACACACTGAGCGAAAGAAGCCAGACACAGGAGGTGTCATATTGCATGATTTCTTTTACATGAAATGTCCAGAATAGGCAAATCCATAGAGAGAGAAAGTAGATTAGCGGTTGCCAGGGGCTGGAGGAAGGGGATGGGGAGTGACTGCTTAATGGGCATGGGGTTTTATTTTGGGATGATAAAATGTTTTGGAGCTAAATAGTGGTGATTGTTGCCAACATTGGGGATGTAAGAGAGAAAGCTCTGCTGAAGGAGAGTTTGATGAGAGAGAGAGAGAGAGAGGCCATCTAGAATTTTTAGGCATATTAATTATATTTGGATGAGCCTGTTGACTATGGTTATTTATCACAGATGGAACTGACCAGGAATTAATAGAGTGAAAGTCTACTAACTTTTTGGAAAAAACCTTTTATTGAAAAAATTACAAGCATGGCTTCTGTCAAAAAGCCTATGATTGTTCACCCCCCCCCCAAACATCTCTGGCTCTAAGTTGATAGTGGTAGGAAATAAACTTTGAGATCTGCAGCCTCCTTCCTCAAGTTTCCATTTCTTATGGCCACCTAAAACGTATTTTTGGAGAAAAATGAGCAAGAAAGACCCTTACAGAGGCAAAGCAAGAAGTCACGGATGACAGTGGACAAAGAAATTTCTCAAAAAAAAAAAAAAAAAAGAGCAAAGCAGGAAAGTGAAACTTTCAGTCTGTCCTTAGCCTATCCAAATTTCCATCATGGTTAAATACGTGCATCGTGCCATAGTCGGAAAAATGCCTTGCATCCTGAGAAAACCACCCCAAAATTGCACCTTGTCTTTTCCTAAACGGTTCCATAGTTTTGCTTAATAATCCTCAAATGGGTTAAATGTTGGGCCCTGTGTAGACAGCTTCTGACATCGCTGGCAAGAGTCCCCACCTGCTGGGATTCACTTCCTTGTGTAACCTGCTCACCTTCAGTGTGGGCTGGACCTAGTGACTTGCTTTTAATGAATAGAATATGGTGAAAGTGATGGGATGTCACTTCTGAGACCAGGTTACAAAAGGACTGTGACTTTTGCTGTCTCTGACTTGTCTCATTTGCCTTATTTTTCATACTCTTGTGATGTGAGTTGCCATGTTGGAAAGGCCCATGTGGCCAACAGCCTGTGAGGAACTGAATCTTGCCATAACCTGGTGAGTAAATCTGGAAGAGCCTCTCCCAGTAGAGCTTTCAGATGAGACCAGAGCCCCAGCTGACATCTTGTCTTCAGCTTTGTGAGAGACCCTATGACAAAAGACTGAGGGATAATGTTATTTCAAGCCACTGAGTTTTGGGGTAATTTGTTACATAGCAAGAGATAACTAATACAAACATTCGCTGCTGACTCCTTAAAAGAAAACAGTATATTGCTGAAATTTCTGCAGTGCTGACCCCTACATATAACCACACTGAAGAACCATTCTTTCCCCCTACTAATTAGAATGCTGAACAAAATAACCATACTTCTGTGGGACTAATTTTTAAATATATATCAAATATTAGTTCTGAGAGTTTGTTCTCTGAAGGTGAGACTCTCTTGTAAGTTAAAAAAATTCTCAGCTCTCAAATTTATTCCTGAGTTTTTCCTTTTACCATTAAAAACTGAGATAAAATTGACATATAACTCATGTAAGTTTAAGAGGTGCATCATATTGACTTGATACATTTATGTTGCAACGTGATTGGCTAACCAATTCACATTGGCTAATCACTGTCACATCAGAAAGTTATCATTTCTTCTAGTGGTGAGAACAGTGCAGATTTATTCTCTTAGCAAATTTGATGTTTATAATATAGTTTTGTTGTCTGTCATTACTGTACTGTGTATTAGATCTCCAAGCCTGATTTATCTAGGGTGTGTGAGTATGTGCCCTTAAACATCCCAAATTTTTCTTGAACAGAAGGAATTTACCTTATTCCCAAAGAAAGAATTCTTTAATATTCTGTACAGAAGGATTTGTCATTTGCTAACGACCATGGGCTGCTCTGTGTCAACTCTTCTCCGCATTTCATAATGGGGGTTTTAAATCCCCACTCTCTTATTTGAATCCCATCGCTGTTTATTTGATGTGTATGGGGCACATAATTTACTGTTTGGTTTGCTGACCACAAGACCATGAACCACAGCATTTGGACCTAATGGAGAAAACCGTGCATCACCCAGAGATCCTGGAGTTTGAGGTAGAAGTATTTAGGATGGGACTTTGGGTATCACCCTACATGGAAAGAAGGATGGATTGAAATAACCACTCACAACGTCTTGTATTTCCTGCCATGATTTGCTCAAGAATTTTTCAACTTCACAAACTCATAGAAAAGGGAGCAGAATGGTAGTTGCCAGGGACTGGGAGGAGGGGGAGGGACATGGAGGAGGTGTGGATCGAAGGATGCAAGATTTTAGTTATGCAAGATGAATAATTCTGGATCTCTATGCACAGTGTGGCCACTATAATTAACAATATTCTATACTGGAAATTTTCAAAGAGGGTGTATCTTAAGTGTTCTCACCACATACAAAAAAAAGGAGAATTGGTAACTAAGTGTGGGGTGATGGATATGTTAATTAGATTAATCGTGATGAACATTTCACCACATATACGTATATGAAACATCAAGTGGTACTTGTTGAATATATGCAATTTTTACTTGTTGATCATACTTCAAATAAGCTGTTAAAAGTTTTTTTGACTTTGAAGATGACTCTGAGAAGCACTTAGTTTAGTCCAGAGTTTCTCCACTTTGACACATTGACTATTTTCAGCAGAGTAATTATTTGTCATAGTGGGGGCTGCCCTGGGCTGCAGGATTCTTAGCAGCGTCCCCTACCCCCTACCCTTAGTTGTGACAACCAAAAATGCCTCCAGGCATTGCCAAATATCCCCTGGTCAGGGGCAGAATTGCTTCTGGTTGAGAAACTGTTTTCATCCAACCTCTTTTGGATGAAAACTACTGTTTTAGTCCCCCCCCCTTTTTAAGGGATTATGTATTTTATTCCCATTTTACTTTATAATTTATTTTATTTTATTTTTTGTTTCAAGTTTAATTTAAATTTTAGTTAACATATAGTATAATATTGGTTTCAGGAGGAGTATTTAGTGATTCATCATTTACATACAACACCTTCTTCCATACAACACCCAGTGCATAACAAGTGCACTCCTTAATACCATGGGACAATGACACCCACCTTATGGTGTCACTGAGAGTCTTACAAGGTGCCCATGGTGTGACCCGGGGCAGCAGCTGAAATCTCAGCTCAGAGGCAATGGAGGGGATTATGCAATCACTGTTGGGGAATACTGGATGAGCAGAGGTGACAAGCTGGGGCTGTGTCAGCAAGGATGAGGGTGGCAGATTGCAACCCAGGGTGTAATGCCTTGTGTGCAAAAGCAGTACATGCATTCTTATGCAAAGTTTTGGGGCTTGATGGATGGACAAAGATGTAGGGAAAGGGACAATTTCCAGCCCCAGGAAGGATCTGCAAGAGGCTCAAAAGTCAACAGAGTGGTGGCAGCTCTGTGCCCCAAGGATGTATGGGCTGCACCCACGGGTGCCCTTTCTCTTTGGCTTCAACCAATAGGGAACACTGGCCAACGGAGAGAGGCGGGTAGGGACATTTATTCCCCCAGCATCCACATGGCAGCCCTGCAAGGCTGGCTGCTTTTGACCACTTGTTCTTTCAGATTTAGGAGTGGCAAAGGTGGCTCTCCACAATTACCAGCACCTTGGTTCTGTGTTGTCCATTGAGGTTTTTCTCTATCTTGCCTGCACCTTTGCAAATACAGTTGATTCTCATTATTTGTGGTAGTTACATTCTATAACTCTGTGTGTGTGTGTGTGTGTGTGTGTGTGTGTGTGTGTGTGTAATGTTAATAACAGCAGCCAGTGGGTGTGGAACCTGCATTCATTAAGAGGGAAGGAGTGAAGGGAGCTTCAAGTTTTGCCCCAAGTGCAGGCTTCAGATGCACGGATTAAAATTTTAGCTCTTCTGCTTTCTAGCTGTGTAACATTGGGCAGTCACCATTCTACTAGCCTTACACAGTATCCTTATGACAAGCCTTTGAGGTGGGTGCTGTAATTCGTTCCATTTTACAGGTGAAGACACTGAGGCCAACGGGGGACAGTGACTTGCCCAAGGGTATAGTTGAAATTGGGGACCTGGGATTTGAACCCCAGAAATCTGGCGCCCAGATCGAGCCTGTTAACTCCCAGGATATACCGCCCATAACGTGTTGTAGGGTAAGTGATTGATACACAGCAGGTGCCTAGTAAATGGTAATTATTATCATTTTTAATTATAGTTCTGCTAGAGAATGCTTCGAGGGAGGGTAGGTCAGGCGAGGGGGCGGGCCATTGAGCTGTAAGTCTGCTCCGCAGGTCCAGCTAGACCTGGGCCAGATGGCTGGGGCGGGGGGCGGGGGACGAGTCCGTCACTTGGTGGCAGCATCCGACTCGACGCGCGGCGGCGTGCGCGGGTCCCAGTCGTTGACCAGGCGCTGCGCCTGCTCGTAGCACATGTGCGGGTGCCGCTGGCGGAGGCGCAGGCGCACTACATTGTAGTCGACTTCATACCCGATCTTCTTGCAGTTGAGGTTCCCGGTGAGGTTCTTGTGCGTGGCGAGCAGCTCCTTCAGGTTTTTTTCCATGTGCGAGATGTGGCGCTGCAGCTTGTCAGTGCCCTGGAGAGGGGGCGGGACCGTGCTGCGGGCCGGGCGAGCCGGTGCAAGGGCAGCCGGCCACGGAGCGGGGTGGATAACACGCCAGGGCCAGGTGTGCGTGTGAAAGGAGCACACCTTTAAGAAGGGGCGGGCCTCAGAAGGGGAGGGGCACACCTGTGGGCCACGTGTGCTTGCGGAAGGTCTCCGCCTGGGAAGGAGCACAGGGGGAGACGCGGGACTCGCAGAGATTGGGGGCAACACGCTTGGGCCAGATGCGCTTGAGAGAAGCTGCGACAGGGCGGGGCTGGGGGGGTATGCACCTGGAGAGTGAGGGGCGGGGCGGACTTGGGATGTGGGAGAGCACCTGGGCAAGGGGTGCCTGAAGGAGCTAGGCTGAAAGAGGGCCGTATCGTGAGCGGGTGAGAAGGGTAGAGGTTGAGGGGACTTTTTTGAGACAGGTGTGGGTACCGGAGGGCCTCCTTCTGGACGGGAGTTGAAGGGCTGGCAGACCTGGGTCAGGTGTGCTTGAGGACGCGGTATCACCGGGATGGGGCTGCACCTATAGAGGGCGGGAAGGCGCGGAAGGGGCCACCGAGGGGCATACCTGGGCGAGGCGCGAGGCTTCCGGGAGTTGGGTGCCCACATGTCTCTGGTACACTCGAACCAGAGGTCTATCCAGTTTCTCTCGAGTCTCCAGGTGACGTTTTGACAGAGGACCCTGGCGGAGGGCGGTGGGCTGGGCAGTGAGGCCCAGGCTAGGCGAGCAACCCCGGCCCCACCCCCGCACGCTCCTGCGCCACGGCACACCTTGATGAGACCACGAGTGATGTACATTTCCTCGTTGAATTTCGTGCACCGATGGATAGTTCCTCTCATTAGTCCTAAGGTCATATTCATTCTTTCCTGGGTGGGTGGGAGCACAGAGGGATCACACTGGCTTCCGGGCTCCTCTGCTCCCGCGTCCCCCCTCTCTATAGTCAGCTCTAGCCCACCCTAGCGGCCCGCCGCCAACTAGGAGTCGCGCCCGCCGCGCCCACCTTCAGCTCCAAGGTCTCGCGCATCTTCTGTGCCAGCGAGGCGCACACGCGATCGCTTATCTCTTGTTGTTGCTCCCGGACGTCCTCCTCGTTCTTTGTCATTTCTAGCAAGGTGTCCTTGGACTCCATCAACAGTCTCTTGGCTTCGTACAGCGCCGTGGCGCACTCTGCGGGCGGGGTGGGGTCACGCGTGGAGATACAAGGCCTCCTTTTCCCGATCCTGGCTTTCTGAGTCCCCCTCTCTATTCTCAGGTTGTGTTGGGCCCTGGGCGAGGGGGTTTGTTGAAGGAATTGGAGCAAGTCCAGGGGAGAGCGGCTGTTCGTGGAGTTGGTATAAGTAGTGTCCCGCATCGAGTGAAGGAGTGCTCGCCTGTAGGAGTGTGGGAAGCAGGAGTGTGCAAGGGGAAGAGCTAATCAAGAACATGATCTCAGTGGAAACGGGCTGTCAGCCCTCTCACTTGGTCTAGGGGGGCGATTCCCCAGGGAAGGCAGTGGCTGAGAAGTGGAGGCGGCGTGGGCACCCAAGGGTACCTACAATAGTGGACTCCTTTCTATGGGGGCTTACCTGGGGTATAGGTGCCCACAGGGTCTGGGGGAGGCGTTTTCTGGCCCTGAGTGCGGGGGGAAGGGACGCGGGAGAGGTTCACCCAGGAGTGGTGGCCAGCCTGCTCCAGAACCTTATCCAACGGCTGGTTCATTAGGTCCACAGCTTGGAGCCTCTCCTTACAGCAGAAGGCCAGAGTGTCGCGGCAGGACGCCAGGGCCTGGGGGCAAGGAAGCAGAGAGGGGCAGAGAAAAAGGCAGAGTGTGAGTGGGGAGGTTGGGAGAGGTGGCTGGAAGTGATTCCTCTGCTGGGGGCTCCAAAACGTTTCCACCTCCCAACTGACCTTCTCCAGTTCTCATTGCTGGCAGAAATAATTGATTTATTTCCAGGTGGAAGCTCAGACACTGCCCACACCCCTCCCCCTGTCCGGAAGCCTTCAGTGATTCCTGGGTGGAGAGGGGAGGAGCAGAAGGGGCTGGTGGTAGCTTCCCTGCCCTGGGTGTCATTTTTTTGGGGGGTTTCCGAGCCTGGCTTTGCTCTGGCACTTCAAGAACACCCCCCCCCCCGGCCTGTACAACTGCCCCACTTGTAAAGAGGAGAGGTGGCACTGGCTGAATCTACACTGATAGTCTTCCTGCAGTCCTGTGCTCCTCAGCTGCATTCAGGGCTGATCCCCTCCCCTAGCCTCAGGGTCTCTCCTCCTCCGCTCTTATTAGTATCAGGAGCCCTCTGCTGTCCTCAGAGTATCTCCCCCACCAACATCTATCTCATCTGAACTACTTCCATCCAAACCCCACTTCCACCATTATAAAATGAAGCATATTGCATTTCTTTGATATTTGCAGTTATTTGAAAGTTATATTAAAACAAGTCTTTTGTATTTATATATGGGTATATATTATACATGTATATATGTTTATTATATAATATATATTATGTATTTATAATATATAGTGTATATATTATAAATGTATATATATGTTATAGATAATATGAATATATATGGATATATATTATAAACGTATATATATTTATTATGTATTTACATATGGATATATATTTATTATGTATTTATATGTGGATACATATTATATATTATGTATTTATAATGGATAGATATCCATATCATAAATATCCATATATAAATATATTTATTTATATGTTACCCATATATAAATACATATATATACATGTATAAATACCACCCTCATCAAAATATAGAATATTTCCATCACCCCAGAAATATCCCTAGTGCCCCTTCCCTCCTCTCTACTAAGCTGCCTTGCAGATTAATTTTGCCTGTTCTTTAATGTGTCCGTAAACTACAGCCTATGGACTGGCTGCCTCTTTTTGTAACTAAATCTTTATTGGAATACAGCTGAGCTCATTCATGTGCATATTGTCTCTGGGTGTTTTGTGCTACACTGGCCTAACTGAGCAGTTGTAACAGAGACTGCATTTTGCACAAAGCCTAAGATATTTACTATCTGGCTCTTCAAGAAAATGCTTTTGAAATCTAGAACTTCGTATAAATGGAATTACGTAGTGTGTATCCCATGTGTAGCTTCTTCTGCTGAATATAATATCTTTGGGTTTCATCCATTTGAGTGAAAAGTAGATTTAAAAAAGTCTTTCATCCATTCATTCATCAAATATTCATCAAGCCCCTCCTGCATGCTGGGCAGTGTATCAGGGAGTGGAGAATGCAGTGGGGAAAAGTGATCCATTTCCCGCCCAAAAGAAGTGACGGGGTCAACATGTGCAGACAAGAGGGGCTAGTGAGAGGATCAGAGAAGTGGAGATTATCTAGAAGGGAGCATGGGATCCCGAGGGTTTTTTTTTTTTTTTTGTGATAAAATAGACATAACGAAATTTGCCATTTTAACCATTTTAAGTGTAGGGTTCAGTGGCATTAATGTTGCACAACCACCACCACTCTCCATTTCTAGAAATTTTTCATCATGCCAAACAGATCTGTACCCATCAGAAAATAATTCCCCATTTGTTCACTAGTGAGAATGATCCAATAAAGATGGAAATATTGGTGATGTAGGAGAATGGGGAGAAAGTGGGTGCAGAGGTAGATGGAATTATAACATTGGCAGGGAATAATGAGACAGGTTCCCTTCAGTGGCTTCCATGCATTGGGGTCATTCCCTGAGAATGAGGAAAGCAGAGAGGTGGAGAGGTCTGAAGGAAGAGAAAGTATGAAATAACTTGGCCAGTGGGACAACAAGCCTTCTAGAGACACATGGTGAGATCCCTGGGAAAGCTCTGAGTGCCGGTTTGCATTCGTGATCTGCAGTTGATATACGTCTGTTTGGTTGTAAGCATTTTTCTCCAGAAATATGTACATCAGGTTTCTCCAGTGGCCCTTCTCAGTTTCCATCTGTGTCTGTTTTTCCCCCATCTCTCTATTCGCCTTTCTCTCTTGCAAACCTTTGCCTGCTGGGGCCACCCTTGGGGACTTCTCCCTTGTCAGCTTCAGACTATCTTGAAGGACTTTTCAGGACTCACCAGATTTAAAGGAATATGACAGTGGCCTGGGGGTTTGGTGGGGTGAGTTCAAGGAAGGTTCAGCACCACGGACAGTAGTACATGAGCTCCTAAATTTCCTCCCCTAACCTCACCCACCTCCCTGATCTCTTATTTGAGTGGCCCTATAATGTGAACTCTGTGAGGGCAAGGCCAGCTCTGTCCTCTTCATGAATTTGTCCCCAATGCCAAGCATGGTGCCTGGACACCAGGGGACTGGATTAATATTTGTCAAATAGATGAGTCAAAAACACACACAGAGTACCAGCCAACTTTCACCAGTTTCAAAGGCTCCATCAAACCTGGCTGCTCTCTTATCTCCATTAGAGCCCTCGTAAAGAAATCCTTGTTGCAAGAGTGAAGGATGTAGTGACAGACCATCTCCAGCTAGAGCCGACAAAGACTGAGCACATATTACAATGTAAAGAGCTAGGCTCAAGACACCTGACCTGAATCATAAGGTAGTTCTCCCACTTCCTGGTATATATCCAAAGAAGATCAGGATCTCAGAGAGATATCTGCACTCCATGTTCATTTCAGCATTATTCACAATAGCCAAGACATGGAAACAGTCTAAGTGTCTCTTGACAGGTGAGTGGATAAAGAAAATGTGATATATATAATATTATAATAGTAATGGATTAATAATCAAAACATTGATATCTTAATATATTATAAAACTGCTATATATAAATACTATATTATTATTATAATATGTAATATTTTATACAATATATTGGATATTTATATATATCATATATAGAAATTATATTACATAAAATATGATATATAATTGTATAATTATATAATACATTATATAATTACATTTTATATTATATAGAAGCCATATAAAATTTATAATAAATTATATAATTATAATATAATATTTTACAAAATATAATCACAATATTATATAATATAAATATAATATAATTATATGTATTAAAAGATACTGAATATATAATATGCATTATATATTATACATGTCATATATTATGTATTATATTACAGTATATAATATGTAATATATTAGTATATATAGGATACATTATATAGTATATATGCTATAATATATAGTATAAAGCATAGAACATATTGTTATAGACTATATTAATATATAATACAATGTATAACATATTATAAATTATATAATAATAGATATAATAGGTTATATAATTATATATTATTTATTATATTAATAATAGTATATGATATAAACATATAATGTAATATGTATATAATAAAATATATACAATGGATTATTATTCAGCCTTAAAAAAGGACATCTTGCCATTTGTTTTTTTTTTTTTTTTTTTTTTTTTTTTTTGGGGTGGGGACTTTATTTTTTTTTATTTTTTTTTTTTTTTAATTAATAATGATTTTTTATTATATTATGTTAGTCACCATACAGTACATCCCCGGTTTTCGATGTAAGCATCTTGCCATTTGTGACAACATAGATGAGACTGGAGGTTCATTATTATGCTAAGTGAAATAAGCCAGATGCAGAAAGATCTCACTTATATTTGGACTCCAAAATAGTCAAATTCATAGCGCCAGAGCATAGAATGGTGGTTGCCAGGGCCTGGGGTGGAGGAGGGAGAAATGGGGAGATGTTGGTCAAGGGGCAAAAAGTTTTAGTTGTGCAAGATGATTAAGTTCTGGAGTTCTAATGTAGAACAACGTGACTATAGATAACAATACTGTATTTTATAATTGACATTTGCTGAGTTTGGATCTTAAGTGTTCTCACCACCACACACACATAAAGGTAACTATGTGATGTGATGGATATGTTAATAACCTTGATTATGGTGATTATTTCACAATGTAGACATATATCAAATCATCAAGTTGCGTGAAATATATACAATTTTAAATTGTCAATTATACCTTGGTAAAGATGGAAAGCAAAAGGATGCCTGAGGTGAAGCCACAGCCCTGCCATTGGCTAGCCCTGTGCCTTGGGTGAGTCTGTGTCTCTCTGAGCCTCAGTTTCCCCATCTCTAACAAGGGGATCAGGGTTTCTATTTCACAGGAGAGTTTTAAGAAGTTAACTCAGTGACTACATAAGGCTTGGCACAGAAGGGGTGTTTGTTGTTATTTTGGGGCCCAACTCCATCTCTCAGAGCCTCAGTTTTCCCATTGCGTCATGTGGAAATACAGTGAATGTCAGGGCAGGATGGGCAGGGGTGTGGTTTGAGGGTTTGCTGTGGCTACAGTCCCCAAGGTCAGAGCAGTTCACCCATTCAGATCCACCTCCAGCCCTCCTAACTTGGTCCTAGGTATTCCCAACCTTGAGCAGAGCCTCTGATTTTTCCATATCTTTTTCCATCTTCCTCTTCATGCCCTTTAGCTCCTCCTTCTCCCAGGTAAGCATACTGTCAGCTTTGTCAGGGACCTAGAAAACAAGGAGAGAATCTCTCACATCTTCCAGAGGGAGCTGGAGGGAGATTTCTCCTTCCAGGGTAGTAGAGGGTTTGCTAATTTCGTAAACTTTGGGTTTGGAGAATGGAGTTGGTGGTGCTCTCACCCTTTGGGAACCTCACTCTGAGAAGGTTTTATTCTTTCAGGGGCGCTCACTGGGGGGGGGGGTGTCTTATCCTTTAGAGATTAGGGCTGGGGCCTTCTCTGTTTTATAGGTAGGAGTCCAGTGAGGTAAGATGAAGGTGATTTAACTTGGAGGAAGGTTGTTCTCATTCTCTGGGGCTGGGGATCCCCCTTCCTTGGTGATGGTCCTATCCTCCCTCCCTGGCCAAAAGTAGAGGGGACTCATAATAGGGATGATGAGGGGTTACGTTTTTGGGTTCTTACTATATGGATTTGGGGGCTGGGAGTAGGAATCCCACCTGGTGTGTGGGGGTTTCTTTTCTCCTTAGGGAGGCTGGAATGTTCCCCATTTTTGGGGTGGTGGTCTGCAGTTTCACTTTAGGGGGAGGATTTCACCAGGGCTAAGAGCTGGGATCTCAGTCTTTTCTCTGGCTGGGGACTTAGCTCTCAGCGCAGGGGCCTGGAATCTGAGGGTCTCAACCTGTGGGCAGGACCTGTTCCTTTCTCCCCAGATGAGGCCTGGGGAGGGGTTCTCAGTTTGTGAGGCTGTGGGGGAGGACTTGGGGTTTAAAAAAACGTTTTAAGGATGGCTCAGTAAGTTAAGTGCCGGACTCTTGATTTTAGCTCAGGTCATGATCTCAAGGTGCTGAGCTCTAGCCCCACATTGGGCTCCGTGCTCTGTGCAGAGTCTCCTTGTCCCTTTCTGTCTCCCTGCTTTCTCTTTCTCTCAAATAAATAAAATCTTTAACCCCCCCCCCCCCCCACACACAAAAAACCAAAACAGCATTTTGAGGAGAGTTTCATGGGTTGGGACCAGGACATCACCCACTTTCCGGGAGGGGGGGGGGACTTTGGGTGTGTTTTCACTGGGATTGGGGCATTGAGGGTCTTATGCCCATGGGAGGGTCTATCTTTCTGGGCCTGGGGGCTGGGTGGGCGATTTCATACCTGGGCTGGGGCTGTGGTTGGGAAGAATTTCATCTAGTCTGATTCAGAGTCCTACCTTCCCTCCTTGGCTGGGGGACTGGAATAGACACTCTCTTTGGGGCAAGGGGGGCTGAGGATCTCATCCCCTTGGGAGGGTCTCACCCTGTGGGCTCGGAATCGAGGCACCCCCTCTTGGGGGCGTCCTCATCTTCTTGCGCCCTCACTCGTGGGAAGCTGAGGCCTAGGGTGGAGGTGGGTGTTCTCTCTCCGCGGAGGGGTTTTCCCAGGCCGAGCATCCGGGAGCTCAGGCCTTGGTCTCTGAGAGAGCAAGGGGATGGTCCCACCTTCTCAGACTTGGGCCGGTAGCCCCGAAGCTTGCCGCTCTGCTGGTTAATGAGCAGGCCCTTGCGCACTTCGCTGAGCCTGCGATCGGTAGCTTCCCGCTGGCGAAGCAGCAGCCTCAGCTGCCCATTGATCTGGTGCTGCGCGCGGCACAGGCGGGCGGCGGTGAGGCGCGCCCCGCGCGCGTGCGCGTGCACCACCTCGGCAGTCTGCAGGGCCCGCGCATCGCGGTGCAAGGGCAGCGGCAGGCGGGCGTGCCAGGCTGGGGGCTTCATCTTGCCCTTCCACAGCGTGACGCCCTCTCCCGGCGGCGGCTTCTCCAAGGTGCTGCCGCCCTTGAGCATCTCCACGCGGAAGCGCCAGGGCAGGATGTAGGCGGCGCGGCAGAGGTGGCGCGCCACGTGCGGGTCCCTCACGCTGTCCTTGGGTTGCCACATGGTCACTGCCTCCTGCCCGCAGCGGTCGGTCAGATGGTGCGCCTTCTGCGTGATGGCCTTGGCTGCCTCGCGCCATGCTGGAGCCCCTACGCGCGTGTCCTGGCTGCGCTCAGCTGGGGGTATCAACACGGGCATTGTCCCCGCTTGCTACCTCGGCCTGGCCCGGGGGCCTCCACGGGGAGGGGCAGGGACCCCCAAAGACGCGCCAGCTCCTTCCTGGCCTGAACAATGAGTGAAACGGAGTGCCCGTCACCATGACGACGGTGGCAACAGCGCAGGAGTTCCATAGGTGGGGGAGGGGAAAAGCTGCAGAGAGGCAGGGCTTTGCTTTGGAACTTGGCCACGGTGGCTTGCAATCTTGGCTCCTTGAGGAAGCCGACCTCATTTAGCACAACTCTCTCTGTTGTTTCTTACCCCCAGCAACACAGGCCTTCTTCCAGTTCTTGAAGCACACTAAGCTCTTTTCCACCTCAGAGCCTCGCATTCATGGTTCCTTCTGGGTGGCACACTCCTTTCCAGGTCCTTTCCATGACTGCCCCTTCTCCAATCTCCAGAATCCAGCTTAAATATCACTATGTCAAAAGGCTTTTTCCTTAGTACTGTCTCTTCTTCTCCATTACTCAGGATATTTGTTTTTGTTTATTTATCGCAAGCCACAGAAACAGAAACACATTGAAACCAGTGCATACTGCTGCTCAGTGCTCATTATGCTAACTCCTCATTTTCATCTTCCGACCCAAGTTTGACTATATCAACTTCTGAAATTCACCTCCGGTTCCTGGTTCTGATGGCCTCTTTTAGATACTTTTCTCTAGCCTGATATATGTATGTGTGTGTTTGAGGAACAAGTGATCCATCTTCTGCTCTGCTTTCAAAGTCTGCTGGTCACAGCCTGGGATGGCACCTGCTAGAAACTGAATGTTTGTATCCTCCCAAACATTTGTGTATGTTAAATTCTAACACCTCATGTGATGGTATCACGAGGTGGGGTCTTTGAGAGGTGATTAGGTAATGAGGGTGGAACCCTTATAAATGAAATTAGTGCCTTACAAAAGAGACCCCAGAGAGCTCCCCTGCCCCTTCCTGCATGTGATGGCACAGTGAGAAGGTGGCTGTCTATGAACCAGGAAGTCCTCATGAGATGGAGAATCCACTGACATCTTGATCTTGGATGTCCCAGCTTCCAGAACTGTGAGAAATACATTTCTGTTGCTTATAAACCACACTCTCTATGGTATTCTGTTATAGCAGCTCAAACACACCAAGACAGAAGGTGCTTGGAAGGAACCCTAGCAGTGCTGGGATTAGCTTTCAGTCTCCAAGAGATTCAACCTCTCGTGGCTGAACAGAAATGGTGAAATTCAGAAAATGCCTCAGAAACATTTATATACATGAGCAGAGGACTCGGAAAGGTTTTCACTACTCTTCAAACACACATCCCTCTCTTTAGCTAACAAATAAGTTTGTTTTGATGCTACAGAAGTAAGAGATACACCTTGTGTAAAATGTATGAAATACAGAAAAAGAGAATGAAGGGAATAAGAATCATCTGTAATTTTATCATCCAGAGATGTCTATTATGAACATGTTTTGATTTCACTCTATTTCTCTGTACTCCTTCCCCCATATCTATAGTTAACAGTTATACACATCTCCCTCCTCCCAACACATCGAAGTTCAAGTATTTCTAACTCAGCCCAATGGGGAATAATATTTGTGAAATTAGCTCTCTGATTTTTATAATGAAGAATGTTTTACAGCACCTCATTTTTGCAGCCGTCTTTGCTGCTTTCTTCCATCCTGCATTCTACCCAATAAGTACTGTGAAGTGGGGAACAGAATTTTGCCTTTGGATTGAATAGTGTGAAATTGCAGGAGGTACGAGGAAGGAGAACCTTCTAAAACTTCTAGCTTTTCTTTCTTTTCTTTTCTTTTTTTCTTTTGGTATTACATGGAGATGCCCTTCACTCTGAAATTTTGGCAGGTAATTATCAGAGACCCCTTTTTAGGTTCCCCGATGTCTTCCCTTCTGGGGCACCAGGTTCTACTTTTAGTAGGTGCCCCCCTTTCTCTTGGAGATAATCACATCAATTGGTCTCTTGTTCCAGGGGGATATGACCTAGAATCAATTTTGTCTTTGAGAAATGAGGTCACTCTCCTGGGGGAGGTGTCAGGAGACAGTGGGAAGCCCCAGGCTGGGAGAGGAGGTTCTTCCTGGTTCTTCCCAGTCACCTCCTGCAGGGGTGGTGACCATGCTTCTTGGTGAGGGATAAGGACTGGTCCCTATGACTCTAGTCCTCATCAGTCCCCTGAAATGGTTCAGACAAAAGGTCATCAATGTCATCCTGCAATCGACAAATTCCATAATTTCTTTTCTGTCCCATTCGACTTGACTTCTAGGTACCATTTGAAATTATCAACCATCTGGAACTTGAATCTCCTCCCTTATACTCGCTTACACCTTTCCCCTTTTGCCTCTAATCTTGGTCCTTCATGGGCTGGTTGTCTGCCATCCACCTGTCAAGTGTAGTGTTCTTCAGGTGAGTAAGGCAGCCTTGAAGATGGCCCCCAATGGTCTCTACCTTTCAGTTTTCATGCCTTGTGTGATCTCCTCCCTTTGAGTGTGGGCTGGACCTAATGACTCATTTCTAACCACTGGAATATGGCAAAAGTGATAAGATACCATTTCTGAATTAAGTTATAAAGAGATCATGGCTTTTGTCTTGCTCACTCTTTCAGAAATGGAGAAGCCCACGTGGCAAGGAACTGAGGGAGCCTCTGGCTATCAGCCAGCAATGACCTGAAGTCCTCAGTGCAACATCCCATGAGGAACCGAATCCTGCCAATGACCACATGAGTAAGCCTAGAAGCATATTCTTTCCCAGTCTAGCCTTGAGAAGAGATAGGAGCCCCAGCTGACATCATGTCTGCATACTGGTTAGAGACAGAGCTAGTGGACCTAGCTAAGCCATGCCCTGATCCACAAGAACTCATTTAATAACTGTGTGTTGTTTTAAGCTGCCGAGTTTGGGATAATTTGTTATATAGCAATAGGTAACTAATACATTAGGCTTCCATCCCCCATTCACTTCTCATTTCTCACCTTCTCCCTAGAAAAGCTTGTCCACATTAGTGGATTCGGGTATTACTTGTTAGGTTAGGACAACGGTGGCTTTCATTCAATGGGTAGATCCAGTGAGATGAGCCTTAAGTTTAGAATAACATCCACATTTCTTACCATGACCTACAAGGTCCCAGTTCCTTACCACCTGGTCTCTGTCCACCTTTCCTTTCCCATCTCCTGCCACTCTGTCCTCAAATCATAGAGGGTCAGTCATGCTAGTGATCAGACTCCCCTCTCTGGAATGTTCTTCCCTCTCTGAGAAGTTCTCCTGCAGCTTTATATGGTTTACTCTCTCTCTCATCCTTTATGTCTCTGCTCAAATATCATCACTTAATGGACACTTCCTTGACTATCTGATCTGAAGTATCACACTGTCATGCCACACTGGAACCCTCCTTCTCTTCATAGCACTTATCAGTTTGTGATTGTCACCTCCCTTTCTAGATGTCAGCTCCTTGATGAGGATCTCATCTGTCTTAGTCAACACTGAATGCACGGTGCCTCGCCGGGTTCTTGGCACAGAGCATGCCCTTAATATCTACTTGTTGAATGACAGAATGATGGGGGCCCTGCCACACTTGGACATAATCCATGTGTGGAGCAACCGAAAAAACCTCGTGCTGCTTCTGTCATGGACACTCCTGTTCTTGCCACTTAACCCCCAAGCATCCTTTTCATTTATGGGGGAATCCAAATTAGGGGGGAGGCAGGACCTTTGGAGGGTCTTACCTACTGTTGTCGGTTGAATTGTACCCCCCCCCGAAGATATGTCCTGACCCCTGGCACCTGTGAATGTGACCTTACTTGGAAATAGGGTCTTTGTGGTTGTAATTAGTTGAGTTACCAAGAGGTTATGCTGGAGTACAATGGGCCCTTGATCCAATGATCGGTATCTTTATAAGAAGGCTATGTAAAGACACAGAGACAGACACTAGGCCCTGTAAAGAAGGAGGCAGAGACCGGTATGGTGCTTCTTCATGTTGAGGAATGCCGAGGATTGCTGGTAACCCCTAGAAACTGGAAGAAGCCAGGAAGGAGCCTCTCCTAGAGCCTTTGGAGGAAGCATAGCCCTGCTATACCAACACCTTGTTTTCAGACTTCGGGGCTCCAGGGGCGTGAGAGAATATTGCTGTTGTTTTAAGCCCCCCAGTTTGTGATAATTTGTTAAGGCATTCTAGGAAACTAATACAATGGTGTCTGTCTCTCTTGTCTGGGGTCCCCTGCCTACTCCTGATCTCTCTCTATGTGGCATTCCCTGTCACTTGGATACACTGCAAGCACCTGTTCGGTTCTCAAAGAGCAGAACCAGAGAGGAGCAGCCATCTCCTCTCCTGGCTATGTGAGCTCACCTTCTATTTGCCAGGTTTCCACCCTAATCCTCCCCCATGCTCCCGTCTCCTGCTGGAGCCTTCTTTAAATGGAACCTTCCAGATTTCCCAAAGCAGGGAGCCTATTGATATGGTCCACAAAGATCAGTCTCCTGCAGTGCAGAGCAGGTTGGAAACAGAGAGCAGATCTCTCTCTCCTCGTGGACTGATGGATTTGACAAAGATTTACTGAGCACCTGCTCTGTGTCAGGCGCTGGGCTAAGAAGAGAGTGACAAGACAAAGCCCCTTCTCTTGTGGAGCTTCTTATCCAGTGGGGGAGACAGAACATGAAGAACTAAGGCAAACCACCAAGATCATGGCAGATAGAGGTAATTGCTTATGGCCTATGGTGAATAATGATAATACCATCATCATCATTATAGACAGGACAACAAACTGCCAAAATGACATGATTCTAATTCTTCTTATTGTGGCAAAATAGACGTGGCATAAATTTTACTACTGTAACCAATTTTAAGTGTATAGTTTAGCGACATTAAGTACATTCACATTGTTGTGCAAAACTCACTGCCATCCATCTCCAGAACTTTTTCATCTTACGAACTGGAATTCTGTCCCTATTAAACATCAACTCTCCATTCCTCCCTTTCCTACCCCCAGCCTCAGACAACCATCATCCTATTATCTGTCTCTGTGAATCTGGTTATTCTAAGTACTTCATATAAGTGGAATCACACAGCACTTGTGTTTTTGTGACTGGTTTATTTCACTTAGCATAACGTTCTCAAGGTTCATTCATGTAGCATATCAGCCAGATTCTAATTTGAACTAGGAAAAGTATCCCCACCTGGAAAGTAATCCACCAACATTTTAGTGGTGATTAGTAATAGGATCAGGATTCTATACTTTCTGCCTTTTAACACTTTTCTACAATGAACGTGCATTACCTTGATCATAAAAAAAAGTCTTAAAAATTTCTGTTCTCTGTTGCTTCTCTCTTTCCTGTCAATGGTGCTGCTTTTCAATGTTTTTCCAGCTTTTCAACCTTCCACTGAGGGCACTTTTGCTGCTACAGTCTACTTCCACAGCCTGCCTATTTATATTTTATTTTCTTGGGTTGAGATGGCTAATTTTATGAATTTATTTTTTATTGAGATAGAATTGAGACATACACAGTAGTCCCCCCCTTACTTGCAGTTTTGCTTTCAATGGTTTCAGTTCCCCTCAGTCAACTGAGTTCTGGAAGCAGATGACCCTCCTCCTGACATATTGTCAGAAATGCCTGATGCTGTGTCGTAATGCCTGCGTGATTCCCCTCACTTCATGTCATCATGGAGACATTTTATCATCTCACATCATCACAAGAAGAAGGATGAGCACAGTCCACTAAGATATTTGGAGAGAGGGGAGAGAGAGCAAGGACGTTCACAGAAATATCATTGCAGTGTATTGTTATAATTGTTTTATCTTAGTATTAGTTAGTGTTAATCTCTTACAATTATAAATTAAACTTTATCATAGGTGTGTATGTGTAGGAAAAAACAGTATGTATAAGGTTGGGTACTATTTGGGATCCAGGCATACACGGGAAGTCTTGGAACTCCCCCCAAAATAAGGGGGGACTACTGCAACATTGTGTAAGTTTAAAACGTACAAAACGTTGGTTCGATACATTTGTATGTTGCACTATGCTGGCCACCATAGCTAATATTAGCTAACACCTCCATCATGTCACATACTTGTTTCTTTTTCATGGCGGGAGCAATTAAGATCTAGACTCTCAGTGACTTGGAAGTTTATAATACAGTATCGTTGTCCATAATCATTTTGCTGTGCGTTACATCTCCAGGACTTATTTCTCCATGTCTATATATGTTGCTACTGCTTTTTCTAAATGCCTTTCTGGTGGGAAGTCTCAGCCGAAAGCAGATGTACCCTCAAACCCGGTAGCATGGTGACAGTTTGGTTAAGGGGCGGTGGGAGGGGGTAAGGATGGTGCAGGACTTTGGAGCCAGCAGCGCCTGGGCAGAAGCAGAGAAAGAGGAGGGAGCATTTAGTGTCAGGATCTGGAGGGGGTCGCCTTCCAGGACCCTCGGTCTAGGGCAGAGCCATCTACAGTGAGTTTGTGGGGAGGAACCTGAGGGGGAAATACCCTGACCTCACAGTCTCCATCCCTCTCACCTCCTGCAAGGTCTCCCTTTGCCTGAACCCAATCAGAAGCCAGAGAGCAAGGGAGCCTGTTGATATGATCCATGTCGGTATCCTAGACATAGAACAAGGGGAGGATAGTGAGTGTCTCAGGAAGCCATACAGAAGTTCTGCAGTGCTGTCCCTCGATCAGACAGAGCTCTGAGGGCAGGACCATGCTTCCCCGCTCTGTATAATGCTGGGCACAAAACAGATGTCCCTAAATGCTGAATAACTATTCATGAACCAGAAAGAGACTAATTTTTTAATGGTAAAATATACATAACATAAAATTTTACCATTGTAACCATTTTTTCCAGCTTTGTGGAGATACAATTGACATATAACATCGTGTAAGTTTGAGGTGTATAATGTGCTGATTTGATATATTTATATGTTGCAAAATGATTATCACCATAGCCCTTGTAATCACTTTGAAGTCACAATTTGGTGGTTTTAAGTTCATTCACCATGTTGTGCAACCATCACCACTATCTAGCTCCAGAACGTTTCCATCACCCCAAAAAGAAAACCTTGCACACGTTAGCAGTCACTCCCCATTCCCCCCTCCATCAGACCAGCAGCCCCCCCCCCCCCGCAACCACTAATCTGTTTTCTATCTTTATGGATTTACCTATTCTGAGTATCTCATATAAATATAAATGTAGACTGAATTGGGAGGGGGAAGGAAACTTATCCCCTCATCTCTTTCTTCTTTCCCCCCATGAAATTCTGCTTGTGGTTTCCGTTACTCACATATCAGGCCACTCTGGTAGTAAGGGGGGTGGGTTTTGGAGAAGGAGGACCTGACCTTCCTCTCCATTTTCCTCGGCTCCCTCTGGGGCCCTGGGAATGATGGGGAAGCTGCTAGCTGATAATGAGACCCCCTCTCCCTTAATGACTCTGGGGGCTGCGGGGATGCCGCAGGCCAGCTCTGCCCTAATTAATTAATAGGGAGCGCTTCCCACAGAGGAATTAGCCTCGATTCTTCCATCTCAGGCTCCTCTTGGCTCACCCCTGCACAGCCCCACCCGACAGCAGGGGCAGTCATCTGGGAGGGCTTGGGGATGCTCCAAGCCTGGCCTGCCCTCCTCGTGCTAGAACCAGAGCTGGAGCCACTGGTCAGAGAGGTCCTGGGGTGGGCTCAAACTCTGGCCCCACCACTTATTAATGATGTGGTCTGTCACTTCACCTCTTTGAGCCCTTTTTACATCTATAAAATCGAGCCAGCAGCCTTTCCCTTATTGAGAGCAAAAGAGAGAGCCTCTCAGGGCCAGGAAAGGAAAGTGAAGCACTTGCTTGGGGCGGGGGGGTGAAATGTAAGGGAGTGTCCAAACACTCTGCAGTTAAAAGAAATGATACTGGAATACTATTATTGGAATATTATTGGAATATTAACTTTGAGAGGTGTTAGATATGTTTATGGCCTTGATGATTGTGATGGTTTCATGGGTGTATATTTATTCCCAAACTCATCAAGTTGTATACATTAAAGATATTCAGCTTTTTACATGTCAATTATATTTCAATAAAATGGTTTAAAAAAGAAATGAAAAAGGCAATGAGAGAGTGACTCTGTTTACCTAATTTCAAAACAGTGAAAAATATCAGGGTTTTTTTTCTTAATGAGTATTCTTTGGGGATATAGTTATATTTCCCCAATTCAGAGGTAATAAAGATATTCTCCTATAAAAAAGATAAATAATATTCCAATGTCAATAATTCAGCCCTCCTCCCCCTAAAAAAATTAGTGCAAAAATTCATAGTGAGCAAAGCATAAAAAAAGACAGCATCCGTAAGAGTGTTGAGCCAAGCCATATGGGAGCCTGAGCAGGAGAAAAAAATCAGGAATTCTGATCCTGTCTTTATTTGGAAAGTTGATATTTTGTTCATCATGAATTTTGCATTCGCTTTGGTTTTTTAAAAATTTTGTGTTGAAATGTTATTTATCTGAAATACTGAGTTTTGAGCACCACTTTTCTTTTTATTGAGGTGGCGTTCATGCCACATAAAATTAGCCATTGCAAAGAGTACAATTCAGCGGCCCTTAGCACATTCACCATGTTGTGCAGCCATCATCTCGATCCTATCTTGTTCCAGAACATTCTCATCCCTACAAAGGACATCAGTACCCATCGGCAGGCACTCCCTGTCCCTGCCTTACCGCTGTGTTAGCCTATGCTCTAGGGGTGCAAAAGCAATGGTGAGTAACAGCTGCGAGCACCTCGGCATGAATCAAGTTAGCTGCGCCAAACCGCCTGAGTCCTTATATTCTTCACCGCCACACTCACAGTTAAAGAAAACAAGCCAGTTTTACTTTAGTGTGTCTTTGATGAAGCAATAAAAACTACGTGTTTTACCCAACCTCAACTTTTTTTTTAAAGATTGTATTTATTTATTTGACAGAGAGAGAGACAGCCAGTGAGAGAGGGAACACAAGCAGGGGGAGTGGGAGAGGAAGAAGCAGGCTCCCAGCAGAGCAGAGAGCCTGATGCAGGACTCGATCCCAGGACCCTGGGGTCATGCCCTGAGCCGAAGGCAGATGCTTAATGACTGTCACCACCCAGGCGCCCCTAAACCTCAACTCTTGAGCGCATGTCTTTATTTTTTCTGATTTTAATGGAGTGTTTTTTAAAAATACGTTTGTTTTTATTTCTTAAAGATTTATTTATTTTAGAAAGAGAGCGAGAGAGAGCGAGTGCAGGGGTAGGGACAGAGGGAGAGGGAGTCTCAAGCGGCCTCCACGCTGAGCGCAGAGCCCAAGGCAGGGCTCGATTTCACAACCCTGAGATCATGACACGGAAATCACGACCTGAGCCAGAACCGAGAGTCTGTGGGTGCTCAACTGATTGCACCACCCAGGTGCCCCAAGACCTTTGTTTTATATTTTATTTTATTTTATTTTATTTCATTTCATTTTAAGATTTTATTTATTTATTTGACAGAGACAGCCAGTGAGAGAGGGAACATAAGCAGGTGGAGTGGGAGAGGAAGAAGCAGGCTCCCAGCAGAGGAGCCCGATGTGGGGCTCGATCCCAGAGCACCAGGATCACGCCCTGAGCCGAAAGCAGACGCTTAACGACTGAGCCACCCAGGCGCCCCAGACCTTTGTTTTAAAGACCAGTTTTAGGTTCACAGTGAAATGGAGCAGAAGGTACAGAGATTTCTCATATGCCCTCTGCCCCTGCATACGCACAGACTTCCCATCACCAACATCCCCCGCCAGATCAGTGCATTTAGTATCACCGATGAACCCCCATGGACACACAATTATCACTGGGAGTCCACAGTTTACATTAGGGGTCGTGCTTGGTGTTGTACGTCATGTGGTCTTGGACAAATGTAGAAGGACATGAATCCACCATTATAGTCTCAGGGTAGTTTAATTCCTCTGTGCTCCACTTACTCTTCCCTCCCTTTCCCTTACCCCTGCCAATCACTGATCTTCTCACTGACTCTGTAGTTTTGCCTTTTCCAGAATGTCATATAGTTGGACTCACACAGTATGCTGCCTTTTCAGATCGGCTTCTCTTACTTAGAAATATGCTTTTAAGTTTCCTCTGTGCCTTTTCATGACTTGAGGGCTCATTTCTTTTTAGTGTTGAATAATATTCCATTGTCTGCATGGACCACAGTTTATCCATTTGCCTACCGAAGGACACCTGGGTTGCTCCTGAGTTTTGATTTAGGAATGAAGGAATGAAGCTGCTATACCCATCTGTGTGCATTTTTTTGTGTAGACATAAGCTTTCATCTCCTTTGGGTAAATACTGTGGACTGCCATTACTGGACCGTATGGTAAGAGGATGCTTAGTTTTGTAAGAAACTGCCAAACTGTTTACTAAATGGCTGTATCAGAGCACGTCTTTTTAACAGTCTGTAGGATGAAATGGAACGTGTGCATAAAGCATTTTTGCTGCATGCTGAAGTACTATGCTAGCCATCTCCAGGGAAAAACACCCGCCACCAAGTCAAACCAGCCACTGTTTAAATGGGATAACATTTTTAGATATGCAAACCTCAGTTATTCTGAAATGGATATTATTGACAGACATCCTTCACAAAAGTGAAAGAGAGGGGCCTGTCACTTCAAGAAATGCAACTGACAGTATTTTTTTTTACCAGTGATATTTGAACTTTTAAGTGAAAACTGGAATTTTGAAAAATCTGTATTTACCACAGTGATCTTGACAGCTTCCTGATGTTTAGAGGCTTTTCTTTTTCTTTTTTTCCCTAAGATTTTATTTATTTATTTGAGAGAGAGAGTGAGTGAGAGAGAAAGCACAAGCCAGGGGGAAGGCAGAGGGAATAGCAGATTCCCCACTGAGCAGGGAGCTGAGCAGGGAGCCTGATGTGGGGCTTGATCCCAGGATCCTGGGATCATGACCTGAGCCAAAGGCAGATACTTAAGGCTTTTCTCATGAGATTGGTGGTCATGCTAACAATTGTGACTTTTGGATATCAAATAATGAAATGTATTCATATTCGGAAAGTCTGCATAATTCAGTGGACTAATTTTTCAAATGACTACTGCATGATGTTTCAGAATCATGCATGGTTAAAAGATGCACTCAATGGGGGCGCCTGGGTGGCACAGCGATTAAGCGTCTGCCTTCGGCTCAGGGCGTGATCCCGGCGTTATGGGATCGAGCCCCACATCAGGCTCCTCTGCTATGAGCCTGCTTCTTCCTCTCCCACTCCCCCTGCTTGTGTTACCTCTCTCGCTGGCTGTCTCTATCTCTGTCAAATAAATAAATAAAATCTTTAAAAAAAAAAGACGCACTCAATGGATTTTAATGTTAATAGAGTAGAAACGGTTCACGGGCAGTCTCGGATCCCACATTGAAGCTATCCTTCAAGAAAGGAAGACATATTGAGGGGCGTCTGGGTGGTGCAGTTGGTTAAGTGCTTGGCTCTTGCTTTCAGCTCAGGTCCTGATCTCAGGGTCCTGAGATTGAGCCCCGCTTTGAGCTCCATGCTCTGCACAGAGTCTGCTTAAAACTCTCCCCCTGCCATTCCCCAGCCCCCCCAAATAAATAAATGAATCTTAAAAAAAATACTAAGACATATTGAGTTTTGGTATATTCTCAAAGAATAGTCACAAGTATCTGAAAAGCTGATTAAAATATTCTCCCTTTTCCAATTGCCTGTCCGCGTGAGGTTGAGTTTTCTTCATACACTTTAACTATAGAACAACACATCATGACAGATTCAATGCAGAAGACACACTTGATTCTCATTATTCAAGGTCGTTTTGTTCTACAAAGTTGCTGCAAATACTGAATTAGCGAATAGTGAGCTACGGCCCTGAGGTAGAAATATGGGGTTCGGGTCCTGCAAGCCTGTGGTCACATTTTTTACAACCAATCATTCACCCACCAATGCTTGACTCTGTTTTATGTGTGTTTCTGTGTAAAGACACCTTATTGAACATATACTGTTGGTTCATTAACATTGAATTCACAACCAGCAGCACTGAAACTCATGTCTGAGTGAAGCTCACCTAACATACTTTTCTCAGTGAGGGACACCACAGCCTTCTTGAGCCAACCAACCCTAGACAGTACTTAGCACTATGCCTGAGGCCATTTTAAATGGCAAAATCATCAAAGAGCACACAAATGTGAAAAACATGGCACTAAATAGACAGTGAAAAGGACACCTTTTACAGCATGGCATCTGAAACACTAAGGCAGAGCACAGCCTGGGATTAGCTGGGAACGTGCATGCCAGCCAGTTCAAATTTCCCATCGCTCTGAGCATGTCTGCTAATGGCCACAAAGTGCCACAAGTATTGATTTTGGGGTTACACATAAGTTTAAGTGAGTGGGTGAACTTGTAAGTATGGAATCCTCACATAATAAGGATCGACTATGAGAATCCCGCTTTCTTTCTATTAAACGAGACATGAAAGAAACTTGCAAAAGTGTAAAGCGTTGCTTGTCTTCTCATAATTTTTTCTTGTTTTGGAAAATATAGTTATTTTTCATGGAATGTGCTATTTAGATGAACATACAATGAGTTTGTTTTTAGGCTAAGATGAGTAAGTAAATATTTTAAAAGCTTTCCCGGTCTTAGTTTCTAATACAGTAAAGATTGATAAGTATAATCCACAGATGAAAACTTTTCAGAGTGTCCCATGATCTTTTTAATCAATAGGTACAATTTCTTAGAAGAGTTTTGGATTTATAGAAAAACTGAAAACATGGTACAGAGGGTTCTCTTATCCCCCCAATAATTTCCCGTCTTCTATTAGTATGATATATTTATTTCAATTAAGGAGCCAATATACATACATTATTACCAAAGTCCACACTCCATGGAAATGTCCTCAATTTTTTGCCTGATATCCTTTTTCTGTTCTGCGAGCCCCTGTGGGACTCACATTACATGAGGCCGCTCTTTGCTGGGATGGTGTCTCAGACTTTCCTTGTGTTTGATGGCTAGACAGTTTTGAGGAGCACTAGTCCACTATTTTGTAGGATGCCCCTTTTTTGAAATTTGAACATTTAAAGTCATGATTAGACTGGGGTTTTGAGTTTTGGAGGATCCACTCTAATTTTAAAAGAGTAAAAAAAAGGGGGGGGGCACCTGGGTGGCTCAGTTGGTTAAGCGACCAACTCTTGATTTCTGCTCAGGTTGTGATCTCAGGGTCATGATCTCAGGATCATGATCCCAGGATCGTGAGATCGAGCCCCACCTTGAGTTCAGCACTGAGTGTGGAGCCTGCTTAAGAATCTCTCTCTCCCTCTGCTCCCCCCGCCCCATGCTCTCTTTCAAACAAAATAAAGTGTAAAGGGGTTCTGAGAACCAATCATTTCAGAACTGCTCCGATTTACTGGGAGGCGTTGACAGGTGTGTGACCCAGGAGAACCTGACATCTAGGGCAGGGGCTCAACCTAGCCACACACTGAAATCCCTCCGGGAGCATGAAAACATGCTGATGCCTGAGCCCACGCCCAGGGACACTGATGTGATTGGTCTAGGGTGCCACCTGGGCATCAGAATTCTTTAAAGTTCCCCCTGGTGATTCTATGGCTCAACATTAGGAAGTTGCCATCAACAGTTTTTCGATAACAACAACATCAGTAACAAACGTATAACTGATTTTTATGACCTGTGGGGGCTGCGACCTCAGCTCTTGAAAACGGCAGTTAGCTTTCAGGAGAGGCGGGGAGATTGGAATCGACCATTCGGTGTCATTGGAGAAGAAACGCAGGATCAACTTTGCCGGCTGTGCTCTAAAGGCAGCAAAGAAGAATATTAATTACAACAGTACAGGAAATAATTCGTCTCCCATTTGTACGACGCTTCACTAAGCAGCATTTCCACACTCACGCGCTTGAATTTTTCTCAGCTTTAATTTTCTGTGGGGTCAGCCAAGTCATCTCCGTTGTTTAAATAAGGCCAGGCTCAGAGAGGGAGAGGGGCTGGCCCGAGGGCACACAGCGGCCGAGAGGCCAAGGCCCGGCTGTGCGCCCGAAGGGAGAAGCGGGGCCTCGGAGCCCACGTGGCGGCCGAGGGCACCTGGAGGCTGGCCCCTGCGTCTGGCCCAGACCTCCTCGGGGGGATGCGGGCCCCGGCCCAGCGGTACCGGGACGGGTCCCGGCGCTCTCCAGGGACGTTTGGGCCTCTGAGGGGCTGGGGAGGCGCGGGAGGCGGGGGCGCGGGAGGCGGGGGCGGGACGCGGGAGAGGCCACCTACCTCGCCCAGCCCAGGATCCCCCTCCCTCCCCACCCGCGCGGTGCCCTTCCTCCAGCGCGGCGGCTGAGCTTGGGCTCGGCGCGGGGGAGGCGGGGGGCATCCCGGAGGGGATCCCGCCCCCTCCCCCGGCCTCCCCGCGCCCCCGCACCCACGTGAGCGCAGGGCCAGCCCGGATCCCACCCGCTGCACAGCGCGTCCCGGCTCCTCGCCGGTGCCTCCGCCGTGCGGTCCCCGCGCCAGCGCGGCGCCATCCCTGGCGGGTCCCCGCGGCTCGGGCCGGGCGCTTCGCCGGGCTCCGGCACCTGCATCCGGGCGCATCGCGCAGGCCTAGGAGCGGGCAGGCCGCCCCCGCCGCTCCGGGCGCGGGTGAGTGGGGACACCGCGGCTTCGCTCGGCCAGGGGCTCTGGGGTCGGGGCGGGCGGGGTCCGAGGCGGGTTTGGCCCACCCTGGGGTCAGGCGGGTGGGGCGCCCCTGTGTCCGCGTTCCGGGCTCTCGGCCGCCTTTGTCTCAGCTGACCCTCAGCATGGTCGCCGCCGCTCATCAGGTCGCCTTGGTGAGTTTCCTACCACCTTAGCTATTACCGAGGTCTCACTGCCCATCTCCCTCCTCCCCATCCCATCCCATCCCTCTGTCCGTGGCCTCAATTCGCGGGCAGGTTTCCATCTCTGTGCGTGATGCTTCCTCCATTTCCAGGGCTCGGTTCCCTTCCCCGTCAGGGTGCTTATTCCTCCAACTCCGGACAGACCAGATTGTGACTGAGACTTTGGCCACCGCTGCACCGGTGCTGGGTGGGGAGTTGTGTGTGGGGTGGTGGTCTGTGCGTGGGAGGCTGAATTTATGAGTGGGCTTGCCCTCCTAAAGAGGTGTGTGGGCTGGATGTTTAAATGTGGGAAGGAATTTGAATGTCTGAAGTTTTGTGTCTGCAGTCCCAAGTTGTGTGTGTGTGTGTGTGTATGTGTGTGTGTGTGTGCGCGCCAACTCTCTGGCTCTCGGTGCATGGAGTTTCATTTACGAAAGGGAATTGTGCAAGGTCTGGAAGGTGTGTGGGGAGTGGTATGTCTGATGGTGTGCATGAATGTGGCAAGTGTGTGTGTGTGTGTGTGTGTGTGTGTGTGTGTAGGGATTGTATGGCTGAGACTGCAGGAGTAGAGTTGCGTTTCTGAAGGTGTGCTGAACTTGGGTGTTCCAAGAGTTCTGTGTGTGTGACCGTGTGTCTGTGCGGTTATATTTGTGTCAATTGCACACAAAGGAGTGTGAGGCTGTGTTTGAAGGTGTGTGTGATATCTGATGTATGTGATTTCCCTCTTCTCTTTCCTTCCCCCCTCACTCCTCTGGCTAGCAGAGTGTCGGGGTAAGATGTATAGGAAGCATACATTTGCCCACCAAGCTTGCTTCAGTTTTAGTTTTAGGCTGTAGGAGGAATTACCTTTCTTTCCTTTGGCTCCAAGGGAGGGGTGGCCAGCACACCTCATCACATCTGAGAGTCTGAAGGTTGGAGGAACCAGGGGGGAGACCCGTCCTGAGCTCCTGCAGAGACTGGGGATACTAGAAGGGCCACTCCCCGAGCAGCAAGCCTAAGAAACAGGGTCAAGAGAATGCCTAGGACCAGGAGAAACTGGAAAAGAGAGAACCCAGGGTTTAGTGTTAGTCTATCCTCAACTGTGTGTCTGTTGGGTTTCTGCTTTTTATCAACCACAGCTGACATCTATTTTGTGCCCACCAGACGCTGTTGTAAGTGTCATGTGAATTGGGCCATTTAAGCGACACAGAAAGTGACCAGTTTCAGCAAGGTGGAGGGAGATTTGAAATAAAGAGCTCAGGTACGCTTTTCTGTTAGGCCAGGGGCTAGCAAATTTTGTCAGTAAAGGGCCAGAGAGATTGTATTGTGGCCCATATAATCCCTGTCCCAACACCCCCGCTCAGCTGTTGTAGTATGAAAGTAGCCATAGACAACATGTAAGAAATGAGTGTGGCTCTGTGCCATTAGGGCTATTTATAAAAACAAGCAGTGGCCGGATTTGGCCCTCAGACTATGGTTTGTCCATTCCTGCTTTATGCTGTGCTAATTCTTGTAAGGAAGAGAAAGGAAGGAGACGAAACTAGTTCTGGACCTTTTCTGGCTAGTTTGGATCTCGGCTGAACACTCCCTTGGGACCCAAACACAATTCTGTGCCACTGTTTGGTGACTGGGAACATACGTTCTAGAGAGAGGGAGGAATTATGAGTTTCCTGTGTAGTCTGTGGTCCCATGTCTGGGATTTTTCACAGTGAGGTGAGAAGCAGCACTATGATTTCAAAGTGATGGACCCATTTGGAGCAGAACCCAACTGGGGCTTGGCATTGACAATGGGGGCTTGGACCTGGAGGAAGCAGGACCTGAAACGTTGAGGCAGGAGTCCCATCCTTTGGATATAGGGGGATCAGAAAAGGGCAAGGAAGACAGTGACCTCAGAAAAGTAGCTGCACAGCCAGTGGCAGAAATAAAAAAAAATCTAGGATCTATCTACTGGTGGAACTGAGACTTCTGCCAGACACCCAGCCATGACCTGGGTGAAGTTCAGCACAGGAACAATATTGACTGCCTTCCTTTGGCTTGGAGAGTTTTTTCTAAGAGCCAGATAAATCTGGTGTATTTGTCAGGAAACAACACACTGGAAAAGCAGAATTGAAAAGAGTTTAAGTTCAGGACTATTTATAAGGATATGAGCAAAGTTAAGGGAAACCAGCAAGGTTGATTTAGTTACACTCAGGGACCAGAAAGAGTGGGGGTGGGGGGAGGGGGAGGGACCAGGAGGGAGGCAGGGAGGGAACAGGACAAGTTCAGAGCCTTGGCTGCACAAGGAAGGATTGTGTTTCCTTTTTCGTTGAAACATACTTGACATATCATTGTATAAATTTAAGGTGCGTACCATGTTGTTTTGATACATTTATATATTGTAATATGATTGTCGTTATAGCAATAGTACCTCTATCTGGTCAGGGAAGCCAAGAACACCCAATGGAGAAAGGATAGTCTCTTCAACAGGTGTTGGGGAAACTGAATAAACACATACAGAAAATGAAATTGGACCCATATCTTAACGCTACTCAGAAAAATTAACTTGAAATCGATCAAAGCCTTAAACAGACCTGATACAATAAAACTCCTGGAGGTTAAGGTAGGGAAGAAGCTCCTTGATATTGGCCTTGGCAATGGTTTTTTGCATATAACACCAAAAGCATAAACAAAAGCAAAAATAAACAAGTGGGACCACATCACACTAAAAACTCTCTGGACAGTAAAAGAAACAACAAAATGAAAAGGCAACCTACTGAATGGGAGACTTTTTTTTGTAAACCATGTCTCAGATGTTATCCTAACTATATAAAGAACTCATACAACTCAATAACACCACCACCACCACCACCAACAATCTGATTAACAAATGGACAGAGGAACTAAATAGACATTTTTCATGGAAGACATCCAAATGGCCAAGAAGTACAGAGGATTGACAGGAGCGGTGGCCTGAGACAGAGGAACACAACCTTGGCCAAAGGGGGGGGGGGGTGGGCGTGGCAGGGAGAATGCTCCTCCCACCCGCCGTTCTGCTGCTTCCCACTGGTCAGACCAAAGGGGGAACCAGGGGCAGGGGAACCTGGGCAATGCCAGCCCTGGTGGTCAGCCGTTTGCCTCGGAGTGAATCTAGAGGGTCAACAGAATTCCTGGGATGCCTGGAATATGGGCGCTGTCACCATTTTTTTTTTTTTCCTGTGAGATCATTGCAGGCCAGGCTGCCTATCATTCAAGAATAGGATGTCCAGTGCCTGGGGCCCATGATACTTTTAGGGATCCACAGAAATGTTTTAACTTATTTTATATTTTATTTTATTTATTTTATTTTTTGTTTTCACTTTTTTAAAATCAGAAGAAAGAACCACACTTTTAGATCAAAGAAAATGGCTTAATGTATATTAGGTGAAATTCACATAACAGAAACCCAATCATTTTAAAGTGGCATCAGTGGGATTTAGTACGTTCTCAATGCTGTGCAACCATCTGCTCTATCTAGTTCCAAAATACTGTATTTATTTTTATAACAATTCAGTTGTAAAATGTATATATATATATGGAAGTAGTCCACAAAAAACAAAAGTTCCTCTGGTCCATGAAAGTCACATTTCCAAGCTGCCCTATAACATAAGGTGTTTAGTTGGTAAAGCATAGGAAGGTTTTTATTTTTATATGCATTTCATTTAATGTGTATTAAAATATAATTCACATTTCAAGTAATGATCTCAAGATCCCATTTAAGATATGTTTATTTAAGTAAGTAAATAAGGTTACAGGGATGCAGTCAAATATAGAGGGGACACAAAAGTCTGAAGTTTGGGAAACACCCAGAGAAATTCTGCACATAACATTTCCCTTAAAATATGGATCCTGAGGAGCCACTGGGGCCAAGGATTGTCACCATTTCCTTCCCAGGGGACCTCGCCTCCAGCCCCTCTGCTCACCTGAGCACTCATGCAGGGCACTTGTATTTGCTGGGCACTCACTGTTTGCCAGGCACCTGCTGATTTTGTCGTTGTGGAAAGGCCACTAGTCACACCACTGGGCCACACACCAAACCATATTAATTTGGGGGGCTAACCCCAGGGTGCCTTATCTAGGGCTCTGCATGCAGTTGGCGCTCAGCAAAGGCTCGCTAGTCTGTTTTGTGAACTGGGACAGCCCCCAGTGGCTGTGAGGATATGCAATCAGGAGGGCTCTTCAGTCAAGGAATGGCAAAAGCGTCCATTACGTTGTGGTCTCCTTCCCCGCCATGCCTGGGAGCGGATTCTGGAGATCTGGACCCTTTTCTACCAGGATGTAACCCCTGAACCCCAGGCAGTGTTCTCAGGTGTCCCAGCACGGGCACCCCCCCAGCAGGTGGACATCGCCCCTCCCCTGTCTGGATTCTGAGTTCCTCGCCAGCTTCCTCAACCCTTTCCCCTGTCCCCACAGCTGCTGTCTGTCTTTCCCTTACCAGAAGGCCCCTCTGTCCCCCGCAGATAGACCATGAGCAGCCACGGGAACAGCCTGTTCCTGCGGGAGAGTGGCCAGCGGCTGGGCCGGGTGGGCTGGCTGCAGCGGCTGCAGGAGAGCCTGCAGCAGAGAGCGCTGCGCACGCGCCTGCGCCTGCAGACCATGACGCGGGAGCACGTGCTGCGCTTCCTGCGCCGGAACGCCTTCATCCTGCTGACCGTCAGCGCCGTGGTCATCGGTGAGCTGGCTGGGAGGGGCAGGGGCTCGGAGAAATTCCCCGCAGGTGCACATCGTCACTCCGCCCACTCATTCTCACTTGCACGCGCGCTTGCCATCACCCCCCGCCCCCCCCCCCCCAGGACACTTTCACACAAATGGGGCTGAGGGACCCAAACCATTCCACAGAGCCTGCCTTTTGGTCCTAGGGGTCAGCCTGGCCTTTGCCCTGCGCCCGTACCAGCTTACCTACCGTCAGATCAAGTACTTCTCTTTCCCTGGAGAGCTTCTCATGAGGATGCTGCAGATGCTGGTGCTGCCACTTATTGTCTCCAGCCTGGTCACAGGTGAGAGAGCCCAGGCCAGGGTTGGCCTCCCAGACCCCTCCCGGAGCCCCAGCTCAAACCTGGAGCCAAAGCTATCGCAAGCATGGGATCATGTCCCTATCTTAGGACCTCAAACACGAAGCCTGCACCTAGCCCGGAGTTCTTGGCCAAAGCCCAGAGATCTTCATCAGACCAGGTTCCAGACCCCATATGATCCATGCCACTTATCTCAGCAACTTTATCGTGCTTTTTCATGTAGATAAAATACCAGCCTGCCAGGGGCTTACCATCATCCAGAGGTGAAAGAAAGGCTGTGATAGGGCAGCAGGGAAGATAGAATGGCATCAATGGTCAGGGGGTGGGATGTGGGTGAAGGTGTTGGAGATGGAGGTGACAGGATGGTGGGTGGGGGCCCTGGTAGAAATAAGGATGGGCTATGCAGACGTAGGGAAATTTTTCTGTAAATGGCCAGATAGTAAACATTTTCAGCCGTGGGGGCCATACTAACTCTGTCCTAACTACTCAGTTCTGCTCTGGGAGTGCGGGAGCAGCTGCAGGCTCCTCTGTAAACAAACGGGTGTGCTTGTGTTCCAATAAAACTTTATGGACAAAAACAGGCAGGGGGCCAGATTTGGCCCCTACGTGAATGATCGCCAACCTCCAGATTTTGGGATGGGGGTGAAGATAAAGACCTGAAAGAGTGGTTTCTTGGGTTGGGTTTCCCAGAAGCAGAGCCTAAGATGGGGTTATTTGCACAAGTGATCTATCAAGAGATAGCATTCAAGAGAGACCCATGAGGAAGTGAGGGGAGCAAGATGTGGCAGGGAAAGGATCTAAGCAGAGATGTGGGTTCAGAAGAAGGCTGGCCTCCGCTTTATCGCCTGGATAGCTCTGGAGCAGGAGTAATGCTACAGAATTGTTCTTCCCAACTCTGCCCGACTCAAAGCAGCTGGCCTTTTGAATCCCTGTACCAGGCAGCCTTTGGCTTTAGGTCTTCCGTGGGGGTATTTCTGGGCAAAGCAGCCTTTGTCCTGCTGAGGGCCATTCTCCAGAGAAGGTGGCCACACAAACCGTTAGCAGCCAACAGTGCAACAGCCGAAGAGCGGCGTGTTAGCCTGGCAAAGGGATTTTGGATGGAGCACCAAAAGAAGCATCTCACAGATAGTGTATAGTGAGGTGGGCTGCAGGGAGATATCATCTTGGGGTCAATAGCAGGATGAGGAGTTTGGAATGAAGGTGACGTCATGGTGTAACGTAGCCATCAATGGAGGATGGGGTGGGGGTTGAAAAGTTTGGCTTGAAGTAGAGGGAAGGTTAGTGGAGTGGGGCTTGGGGATAAAGGATGGGGGGGAAGGTGTATATGGAAAATAGAATAGGGGTTGAAGAATGATGAGAGGGGTCGAAGGATGGCAGCGTGGGTGCTGGGGTGGCCACAGAAGGAGGAGACGCTCGGTGCAATGCTTGTTGAGCTGGAGGTATGAGGGAAGTAGAGCTGATGGATGGAAGAGCGGGTGGTGGGGTGCGGACGGCGCTGCTCAGGGCTGCACCACCTGTCCTCCAGGTATGGCATCCCTGGATAACAAGGCAACAGGGCGGATGGGGATGCGGGCAGCTGTGTACTACATGGTGACCACGGTCATCGCTGTCTTCATTGGCATCCTCATGGTCACCATCATCCATCCTGGGAAGGGCTCCAAGGAGGGGCTGCACCGCGAGGGCCGCATTGAGACCATCCCCACAGCCGATGCCTTCATGGACCTGGTCAGGTGACGTCCTTTCTAATTTTGATGGGAACTCTGGCCCTAGATGCAAGAAGCCATACTCAAGGAGAGACAAAGGGGACAGGCTGACGCAGCCCGGAAATGCAACACCCAAGTTGAATCTAGTTTATTGGTACCCGTTTTCTGCCTTGGAGCCTTGCACAAATCCTCTGAGAGTAGCTGACTCCTCGGGTGTGATCTTTTGGCCCTTAGGTTCTGGAGGTTTTAGCTGCATCTTGAGATGGGCTCAGAAGAGTGGTGTGTGGTATTCTCAAGCTCCATTGGAAGATGAATGATTCTTTCAAAGAAGCATGATTTTGCTAGCCAGGATCAAGCTTGCCATGGTTATCCCCTGGCCACTGACTGGGGGAAACACAGGTCCACAAGTTATCTGTGTTTTTTGAGGCATCACTGGCACATGTGTGTGAATTGAAGTCTGCGAGGTAGCATAGGTTTCTATGGAAGGGCTCAGAGAGACCTGTATTTGAGGTCCATCTGTACCCCTTATGAGCTGTGCAGCTTTGGGTCACTTCCCTAAGTTCTCTGTGAGGTGGTTTCTTTGTGAATAAAATGGGGACCTCAGTAGTGCTCACTTCTAGAGTTATCGTAGGGTTAGGTCATATATATAGGCAAGCACTTAGCTCAGTACCTGGCCTAGAGTAAGCATTCGCTTGTTGGCTGCCATTATTATGGTTGGTACTGTTGCTATTATTCTTGATATTATCACCCTGGACTCCTTCCCAAGGTCTAACCACTCCCTTCCTCTGATGTTTTTCTGCAGAAATATGTTTCCGCCCAACCTGGTGGAGGCCTGCTTCAAACAGGTCAGGGGGAAGTGCACAGTGTGGTCAAGGAGGTTTGGAGGGTGGGGGGAGCTTGCTGCCAAGTGAGTGGTCCCGGGGTGAGGGATGGGAAGAAGGGCCCACCAGAGCAATGGACAGGGGTGTTTGGAAGAGTCTGGGAGAAAGAATGTACCTCCCATTGGTGGAGTGATCAAGAGAGGATAACGGAAAAGGACTTAGGCCACGAGCTGCCTGGGGATGGTGCTGAAGGAGGAACCGGGGCATCTCACCATAGATGGTTGAGGAGAGAGGCCTCTGAATCCGTTTGAGAAGGGGGCTTTGAGAAATGAAGAATCTATACTCATTCTGCCATGCATTGGTTGATCACTCCTTCATTCATGTATTCCTCGTTCTTCTATGCACTGGTCAAGTCCTCTGAACGAGGCTCTCCAGGGGTGGCAGCCAGGAACTGGTGTTCTACATAAACTTCTTCAGGAGATTCTGATAAATTGATTTTGGCCCCGATCTCTCCATATTTCAGTTCAAGACGCAGTATAGCACGAGGTTGGTAACCAGGACCATCGTGAGGACAGAGAATGGATCTGAGCTGGGCACCTCCATGCCTTCCCCATCCTCAATGGACAATGGAACTAGCCTCCTGGAAAATGTCACCTGGGCCTTGGGCACCCTGCAGGAGGTGCTGAGCTTCGAGGAGACCGTGCCTGTGCCTGGCTCAGCCAATGGCATCAATGCCCTGGGCCTTGTGGTCTTCTCTGTGGCCTTTGGGCTGGTCATCGGTGGCATGAAACACAAGGGCCGAGTCCTGCGGGATTTCTTTGACAGCCTCAATGAGGCTATTATGAGGATGGTGGGCATCATTATCTGGTGAGTGCTGGGCTTTGACAGGGCTGGTAGGTGATGGCTCATGGGAAAGGTGGAGCTGGGACTGGGAAGTCAGGCTGTGGGGCCGCTGCTCAAGGGGCCATTGGGGCCATTTGGCCAAAGTCATTCATATATATATTGGTTAATTTACTAATTTATACATTCACTCATAAACTCATTCACAGACTTATCCACGCATTAATGAAGCCATTGCTTGATTGATTGATTGATTTACAACTCCGCCATGTATTCATTCAAGCTCATTCTTTGACCCACTCATTCATCTCCACATTTGTTATTCTCCCATTCACTCCCTCATGTATTCCCAGCATTCCTTCACGTAACACACTCATTCATTCGCTCGCCTGTTCATTTGTGTCTCATTTGCTCATTTTCTTATTCGTTTATCCACTCATTAGTTATTCCTTACTTGATACATGCGTGCATCCATTTTACCGTTCTCTGTTCCTTCACTCATTCCCCAGACATTTTCCTGGGCTAACTTTGTCTGGAACACAGGGATACACTAAATTCAATCCCTGTCGCCCAGAAGCGTATGAAGTCTTGGAGGAGACAGACATACACTAGGTAAATGTAGTACAAGGTGGAAGGTTCTAGAGCAAAGGGACATTCAAAAAGAGTTGGGAACATGGAGAAGTGAAAAGCCAAGAGAGGGATATGCAGTGAACTCTGCCTGGGAAGGTGAAAAGGAAGTTATGGAAAAGGTCACCTCGTGGTTGGGTCTTGAAAGGCAAGTGGGAAGCCAATAGGACGGGATGGGGAGAGAGGCCCTTCCAGCAGGGGGAAGAGAATATGCAAAGCCTGCAAGAGCCTGAGTTGGCTGGAGAATGGTGGGGAGTTCAGGGAGGTGGGAGCACAGGGTAAGTTGGGAGTGGTGGTGCAAGATATTCACAAGACTGTCTAGTGCCAAACTGGGGGAGACTTTGTACATAATCCCCAGTAATTAGAAAGTTGTGTAGGGGGCTAGAGGCCAAGTTTAAGGCATGGAAAAGCAACTGAGGGGACTATGAAGGGGTAGCTTATCAAGGATAGGCAAGAAGACTGACAAGACGGAAGCTCAACTGAATTGGAAACCATAAACTTATAGTGGTGGTGTTGGCAGTTTCTCCAGATGTGTTAGCTGGGTGAGTGTAGAAGGAAAGAAGCCCCATACAACTGACCTAGGGTTGAAGAATTTTGTGGATGAGGAGGAAGGATGAAGGTGAGGATGATGGGGAGGGGGGTCAGAGAGCAGTCATGGAGGTAGGTCTGGACTGGGAGACAGCTCAGCAACCTCCCATCGGGTCTCACCTTGAGCCCAGCTGAGCCCAGGGGAATACAGCTGTGGCTGGAAAAGTGCCCCACATCCTCCTTCCCACCACCTCAGGGTGGGTCTCATCGTTTCTGACCCAAGCTGTTGTAGCAATTTCCCAAGAGGTCCCTACCTCCTCCAATGCCTCTACCATGAGAACAACCAAGCATAGACTTCAGTTTCTAAGGAGAGAGGAGTAACAGCTGAAGCCTGGTGACAGGTGAATGAAGGCACCACTGGCAGGAACCCACGAGACTAAGATGCGCTGGTTTGTGGGGAGCACAGGTGAGCCCCCGAGAACTCACTTCGGTCTCCTCTCTCTCGCTGCTCCAGCCACACTGGTCTGCTCTCTTCTCCTTCAGCACTTCTAGCTCCTGCTCGTCTCAGGGTCTTTACGTGGTGCCTGCAATTCTTCCCCCTCAGATAGATGTGTCTCTTCTCATTGTCCAGGCCTCTGTCTGAATGTCACATCTCCAGGGAGGCCCTCCCCGACCACTCGTGCTGACGCTGCCCCACTCAGGGGCTGTGCTTTGCAGCTCTCAGCACCCGAAGTTTTTAATTAGGCATTTCTATGTGTCTCGTCTGTTTTCCCCATCAGAATGTAAGCACCACAGGGGCAGGGGCTGTGTGACTGGAGCAGAGTAGGTGCTCAAGAGAGTGGTTGAATAGTAGACAATTTGGTAAGACGCGTGGTTTGGGATGTCTGGGGGAAATTCAGGTGAAATAGCTCAGGGCCGGTGAGTGAGTGAGAATATGCACTTACAGGAAAGAGAACAGGGGCATTGAGGTGACACATTTCGAGCAAACAGAGTTGGAGGTGGTGAATAAGGGAAGTTTGAAGGCCAGTGACGGGGAACCTCTGGGCCACGTCTAGCGAAAGAGTCCCGAAGACAGTGACTATTGGGAAGGGACTTGAATGGTGGAGTGGAGGAAAGAGAGACCTTATGAGATTGTATGCCCTGGAGTCGTAGGAACTTTTCCCTGCTGTTCTGGGTGTGAACTGTGGGTGAGCAGGAAGAGGAAGTGGGATATGTTTGTGGGGCCCATCCCTGTCTGTCAGTGTGGGGGAAGGTTGGGGCTGAGTAGGGTGCCGTATGGTGGGCGCTGCCTGGCTCCACGGGCTTATATGGGCAAAGCCTTGGAGATGCCAGCTCTGATCTGTAGGGGAAGTCATGAGGGAGCTCTGACAGGTGTCTGGCTTGGCCTAGGTACGCACCTGTGGGCATCCTGTTCCTGATCGCTGGGAAGATCCTAGAGATGGAGGACATGGCCGTCCTGGGGGGTCAGCTGGGCATGTACACCCTGACCGTCATTGTGGGCTTGTTCCTCCATGCTGGTGGTGTCCTGCCTCTCATCTACTTCCTCATCACCCACCGGAACCCCTTTCCCTTCATCGGGGGAATGCTGCAGGCCCTAATCACTGCCATGGGCACGTCTTCCAGGTACGGCTTCATCCCCTGCCCTTGGTACTTTCCTGAGGTTCACTGTTTGTGGTTCACAGGCTCTCCTAGGAGTCCTGACCACCCCCCCCATCTCCCACACTGAACCTCATCTGAGCTGTGTGGTAATGTCAGTGGCTTCTGAAAGTCTGCAGGTCAGTTGACACCTGGGTGCCGATCTTTGTCCCAGGCTGGCTCTCCTGACCTGTTTTCCACATTTTCTATTTCTCTATTTTATATGGAGGAGAACCAGCTGCCAATTTTGATGTTAGGACCAAGGTTCCAACTTGCCCCATATTCTGTATCATTTTCTAGCTCAGAGTCTCATTTCCCCTCGAGATGGTCTCTGGGAGCTCACTTGGCTTCTTTCTCCTTTTCTTTGTGGTTTTATGGGGTTAATAAAGAGCTTCCCTTTCCCCCATCATCCAAATTCAAAATAGTTTGAGAAGTATCCCAAGAGCCAACCAGATGGAAGGATAATGTCATTGTTGTTGCTCATAATTCTGCCGGGAGAATGTGCCTTTTGGTCTTTGGCCAATGGGATTGATGCCATTGTAGCCTAGTATGAAACTCAACTGATCACCGCAGGGCTGGATCCCCAGAGGCCTTCTCTGTGGGGCCAGGCTTCTCACTGCATGACATCAAGCTGACCAGGCAGAGCACGTGTTTTGCGGACAGGCCAATTCCAAGTGAGATGTCCACTCCTTCAGCTAAACTCACCCATCAGTTGGGTTGCTCTTCCCCTGCTGGGGAGTGGTGGGGAGAGACCAGGAGGGTTAGTGTAGCTGAGGTTGCTCCCTGAGCTACAGGAGTGGGGATTAGGGGTCCCTGTAATTCTTCTCTCTTAACCCTGCAGGTGTGGGAGGTCAGCAGACCCCTAGTCCTTTCCTTTCTGGGAGTGGAAAGTTCACTAGTGGCATGCACAAGTGTCAAGTAATTAGCCTGAAGCTATTGGCTTTAAGTGGATCAAGAGACCTTCAACCTAGGGGACCCCCACTGCCATGTGCTTCTTGCATCATGAGGAGCCTTTCCTCTCTGTGCACATTTACCAACCTCTGAAATGTTATGTGTCTGCCATCCTCCCCTTGCTCTGGCTCCCACGTTGTCTCCCAGTGTTCTCAGCAGAATCCCTCCTTTGGCCCATGGCTGCTCCAGCCCCACCCTGCCACCCCCCATTCTCAGCCTCCAGGGCTCTCTCCTCTAGCTCTGCAACACTGCCCATCACTTTCCGCTGCCTGGAGGAGGGCCTTGGTGTGGACCGACGCATCACCAGGTTCGTGCTGCCCGTGGGGGCCACCGTCAACATGGACGGGACCGCCCTGTATGAGGCTCTGGCCGCCATCTTCATCGCCCAAGTCAACAACTATGAGCTCAACCTGGGCCAGATCACGACCATCAGGTGAGGTGGTCTTGAGTGGGATCTGCCAGCAGGTGAGACCTAAGAAGTCATTAGCTTGGCTAGGGGTGGAGGGAGCCTCAGCTTGAGGTCAAGGGAGGCTTTGAATGTTGGAGGGGGGATGTGGGAAGAGCCCAGCCGCCCATGAGGCTAAAGGTGAGACTTTGCAGCCTGAGGCTATCAGGAGCTGGCCAGATGTTTCAGTCCCATCTTCTCTCACATACTATCGTGGGAGATCCCTTTGCCCAGTATTTCCCAAAGTATGGCTGGTGGATCCTAATAACCTGAGGCTCTTATAAGAAAGATGGATCCCTGGGCCTCATCACCCAGAGGTTCCAATGTGGCCATTATAAATATAACAGCAAATGTCACCTCCTTCAGGCCTTTGCTCTGGCGTCACCTGCTCAGAGAAGTGTTCCCTGAATTATTCTATTTAAAATTGCACGGTTTGGATTTTTGTAGGCCAAACCATTTCTCTGTTATGCCATCTGCCTTAGTATATGTTTTAAGTAATCATCTTGCTTATTGCCTGTCTCCCCCAGTAGAATGTAAGCTCTGTCTGGGCAGGGATTTTCTTCTAAGGGAGTTTCTACTAGGTGTCTAGCATCTAGTAAATGCTCAATAAATATGAGTTGAAAGAATACATTTATTGAAGGCTGCTTTTTATTTTCAGGCACTTAATTTAAGATTTTCCCAGGGAACCACCTCTTCCCTTCTGTTGTGCCCTTTTTCACTCTCTTCCTCGTCTTCTCCTTCCCACCTCCTGCCTCCCTGTGTTCTTTGTCCACGTACAGTATCACGGCGACAGCAGCCAGCGTTGGGGCTGCTGGCATCCCCCAGGCGGGTCTGGTCACCATGGTCATTGTGCTCACATCGGTCGGCCTGCCCACTGAAGACATCACGCTGATCATAGCTGTGGACTGGTTCCTGTGAGTGTTCTTCAGATGCTGGTGCAATCTTTCCTCAACCCACCCACCCCTGCTTTCCTTGTGAGACCCCCAACCCGTGGACCCTCATTCCAGCAAGGACACAGAGTTCTAGAATTTTAGAGTAGAAGGGAAGCCTTGGAGAATACTCCAAACCATGGCCTGTAGAGCCCAAATTCCATAGGGTTAACCTTGGGAAGTAGGATGGGGAGGAGATGAGCAATGGAGGCTTTACCTATGAGCCTGAAAAGCCCTTGTACATGCTTTATGGAGAAGTCACAAAGAGGTGATCCATGGGACAGAGCTGGCTTGCAAATTTTTGTTGTTGTTGGTTTATGTTTTTAATTCTCACCTTTGAAAAATGGGAGGTTTACATTAAAAAAAGTCTGGACTTTCCTCCCCATTTGGGAGCTGTCAGGTGGACTTGAGTCCCATTTAGACAGTCTCCAGTCTGGCCTGATTTACTCATGGTAGTTACCTTCCTCATCCTGTATGCTGTTCAGCCCACAACCTCGAATTTTTTCTATCAGATGTTTACATCCTTAAAAAGAAAGAATTGCATTGCTAACTTCACATGTGAGCCTATCAGTGTTGATCCAACCTGCATCTGTTAGAAGGGGAAACTGAGGACATAGAGGGGAGGCACCTGCTTGAGGTTATGTGGTCGTGGATGGAACATGAGCCCCAACTCCCAGGCACAAGGAACCCCTCCACCCTGCTACACCCTCTCCTCCATGAGCTCTTCAAACCTCGGCTAACACTGGCTTTTCTTTCCCCACCCCTCCCCAGTGACCGACTTCGCACAATGACTAATGTCCTGGGGGACTCTATCGGAGCAGCCGTCATTGAGCATTTGTCTCAGCGGGAGCTGGAGCTGCAGGAAGCCGAGCTCACCCTCCCCAGCCTGGGGAAGCCCTACAAGTCACTCATGGCACAAGAGAAGGGGGCATCTAGGGGACGGGGAGGCAACGAGAGTGCCATGTGAGGGGCCTCCAGCTCTGCTGCCCAGAGAGGAGGGAATGGGGCTGGGGTGGGGGGTCCTAGGGAAGACCCGCTGCCCGAATGACCGTGCGCTGAACACACACGTTCTGTCTGGCTTGTTTGGTGGAAACCGAGATAAAGGAGCAGGAACGAAAGGATGTCCAAGGCCTCCATTTCTCTCTGAGAGCATGGGGAGAACTTGTGGAGGGCAGTAAGCAAGGTGGGGAGGAAATACTTCCTCTGGGACTGGGGATAAGGGCAGTTTTGGGTCCCACAAGCTGAGGGGTCAGCTCATGTTATGTATTTTCTCAAGGAGTGGTGGAATTGAAGAGGTAAAGGAAAACCACTGTTTATTGTAATAAAACAATGTTCATGGCCTCTAGGTCAGGGGTTCCCAAGACCTTCAATGATTTGCCAGAAGGACTCGTGGAACTTGGAAAAGCTGTGATGCTCGCATTTATGGCTTACTGCAGTGAAACGATACTGATTAAAATCTGCAAGGACAAAAGTTGCCTGGGGCAGGGTCCAGAAGACACCAGACATGGGCTTCCAGTTGTCCCCTCTTTGTGGAATACCGTGGATGCCCTTAATTCTCTCAGCAATGATATGTGACAGCACGTATGAATACTGACAGCCAATGAAACTCACTTGAGCCTTGGTGTCCAGGATTTGTACTGGGAGTCTGTCTTGTAGGCACAGAGTGCTTCACTACTCACTCTTCAGCCCCCACAGAAGTCAAATGAATATAGTATTGTCCAGAGCCTCCGGTGAACCAAAACAGGCATTCACCATAAATTACATTGTCAGCATAGACGACCTGGCATGGCTCAGGGCCCCAAAGACACTTTTATCAAGGAGGATATTCCAAGGACTCTGGGATTATTTCCCAGGAGCCAGTCAAGGGCAAGTCCATTCTCTGGAATATGCAGGCTTTGAGTACCCCTAGCCCTCCAAGTTAACCCTTTACTTCATATACCCATGGCTGGGAATAGAGGAAGCAGCTTCCCATGGGGATGAGTAGCTGGGTCTTGTCGTCCCAACTCTTGACCCCGAAACCAGTTGGCTCAGATACCCCCATGCTGGCCTCAGGAAGCTTCTGTCTCCTTACTCCACCGGCAAGCCTAATGAACCAGGTGGGACATTAAATGAGACCTTAACAAAGCCTTGGGGAAAACACAAGTAAATAGAGAGTAACATGATTCCCGATGTCATGGGTATAACTCAACTGTATAACCCTCTTGTTCCAGAAACACAACATAAGCTTTTTCTAAATCAAATTAAACTTCACCTCTCTCAAGGGGGAAGGGACCTTCAAGCACAGTTATGTTTGGGGATGCCTCCTCCCCCACTCTTTAGGATCCTAAGAGAACCCTTGGGCATATGTAATTGAGAGAACTTGGAAGAAGGGATCCAAGAATTCTTTAACTTCTTTGCAGTCACCATGGAAACATTTGTGTCAGAGATTGGAGAAGTCCATGCAAAGGCAAGAAGCTTATAAAACATCCTACTCCACATTTGACTCTGGGGAGCTTTGCCTGGGATCCCAGTCTCAAACCAGAATTTCTGCCTGTAGCCCATGGTCAATGGTCTGTGTCTGCAGAAATCTCCTTGTGGGAGTGGGGTGGATGAGTTTGCTAGGGCTGCCGTGACAAAGTGCCACAGGCTGGGTGACTTAAACAACAGGAATTTATTTTCTCATAGTTCTGGAGGCAAATCTTTGACTTGATTCCATTCACATAACCTTAGAAAACATCTCTTTAAATGAGTTTGCAGGGCAACATTTCCCAATTAGGCACACAACCCATCACCTTGAGGGTATCAAACACATGAGATTTGATTTATTTTTTAAGAAATCCAAACCGTCACTGAAGATTATGGAGAAAATAGAAGGTTCTATTCATATCAAGTTAAAATGACTGGTTACAAAGTGAAAAAAGGAATCCACGATGGAACCTGAAGAAATATAGAGGGCAGGGAAGGACCAAGGAAAGTCTTGCTCGAAAACATGTAAAATTAGGAAAAATAAAAATATTGCATGAAGGAAACTAAGATTTGTGGTCCTCAGTATTGTGTGCCCAGTTACTCAGGAGAGTCCTGACACCGAGAGGCACCACCCTGTGGAAGAGTGTGCCCAGGCCCCCTTCATGTCACTGTTCCTCAGGCTGTAGATGAAGGGGTTCAGCATTGGGGTGACAATGGTGTACATCACCGAGGCCACCAGACTCGTCCTGGAGGATGAAGTCACTGCAGAACTAAGGTAGACCCCAAGGCCTGTGCCATAGAACAAGGAGACCACGAGAGGTGAGACTCACACGTGGAAAAGGCTTTGTACTTGCCCCTGGCTGATGAAATTCTCAGGATGGAGGAGAAAATCTGAGAATAAGAAAAGAGGATCCCACAGAGGGGAAAAAGACCTAGGACAATGGTCACAAAATACACCACTATGCTATTGATGAGGGTGTCAGAACAAGCGAGCTTCAGGACTTCAGGAAGATCACAAAAAAAGTGTGGGATTTCCATGTTTGTGCAGAAGGACAGCGTCAAAAGGGTCAAGGTCTCGAGCAGGGAGCCCATGACACTGATGCACCTGGACCCCAGAGCCAGCAGCCCACAGAGCTGGGGGTTCATGACGACTGAGTAGTGCAGGGGGTGACAGATGGCCACAAAGCGGTCATAGGCCATCACGGTCAGGAGTAAATTGTCCAGGCATCCAAACACAATGAAAAAAAATATCTGGCTGAGGCATCCTGCATATGTTATGGCTTTGCTCTGAGTCTGGATGTTCAGCAGCATCTTGGGGATGGTGGTGGAGGTGAAGCAGATGTCTACAAAGGACAGGTTGGAGAGGAAGAAGTACATGGGGGTGTGGAGGTGGGGGTCTGAGCAGATGGCCAGGATGATGAGCACATTCCCAAGTACGGTGGCCAGATACGTGGACAGAAACAACCCAAAGAAGAAAGGCTGCAGGTCCAGTTCCTCTGTGAATCCCACGAGGAGAAAATTTCCAACTCCTGTTTGATTTCCTCTTTCCATGGGCCTACTGGATTGGCCCAGAACGAGGAAAAAAGCAACACAAGATTCACTCCAAATAAGCATTCCCCAGAATGATGGAAATTTCCCTAATCCAAATGCAGGGGATTCATGAAGTCATTCATTCGACTAATGATTGGCTTTCTTTGCTGACAAATTGTAGTTACCATTGCTACCTGGAAAAATTGTCTCTAAGATGAGTGGTTCTCAAATTGTGGTCCCTGACTAGCATCATCAGCATCACCTGGGAACCTGTTGGAAATGCACATTTTCAGGCCCACCTGACCTAATGAATCAGATGCTCTCGGTGTGGAGCCAGCATTCTGTGCCTTGACAGGCCCTCCTGGGGACTCTGATGCATACCCAAGTTTGAGGAGCACTGCTTTAGTGTTGTCTGCATCCCTAAGCAGTCCTCCCTAATGCCTGCTCCTGTACTTTCTACTCATTGCTTGTGGGAATGAAGAATTCCCTAATGCCAGGCAGATCTTCTAATCTTTGAGAGGTTCATTCATTATCCTGCCTTTCTGTAATTTCTATATCTTAGATCCTCTGGACCTTGGGTGCTCCCCCTGCTAAGAAAAACAAACCAATGTTGTGATTTTTAATCATCATCTATATTTTATTTATATTATCAATGTCCCTATATAAATTCAACAAAAATGGAATTTATAAATATAGTGTCCCAGAGTTTCTTATTTACTTATTTATTTATTTATTTATAAATTTTTAAAATTACTTTCTAAATTCCAGTACAGTTAATGTACAGGGTTAGATTAGTTTCAGGTGTAAAATACAGTGATTCAACAATTCCATACATGTCTCGGTTCTTATCATGATAAGTGCACTCCATAATCTCCTTCACCTACTTCACCCGTCCCTCACCTGCCAACCACCAGTTTGTTCTCTATAGTTAAGAGTCTTTTTTGTTTGCCTCTTTTTTCTTTGTTTTTTAGTGTGTGTTTTTTTTTGTTTTTTTTTTTCTTTAGTTTTTATTTAAAACCTTGTTAGTTCACATGCAGTGTAATATTAGTTTCAGGTGTAGAATTTAGTGATTCAACACTTCCATACAATATCTGGTGCTCATCACAAGTGCCCTCCTTCATCCCCGTCACCTAGTTCACCCTTACCCCCACCCACCTCCCCTTTGCTATCCATCTGTTTGTTCTCTAGAGTTAAGGGTCTATTTCTTGGTTTGTCTCTCTCTTTTTCTCTCCTCTGATTGCTTATATTGTTTCTTAAATTCCATATCTGAGTGAAATCATACAACATTTGTCTTTCTCTGACGGACTGATTTCACTTAGCATGATACCCTCTAGATTCATCCATGTTGTTGCAAATGGCAAGATTATATTCTTTTTTATGGCTGAGCAATATTCCATTGTATATGTATACTACGTCTTCATTCATTTGTCAATTATGGTGTCCAAGACTTTCTAAATATTGAGTTTGTCTTCACATAAGTTCATCTTTTATTTTTAGCCTTATCATAGTATAACTGATTACAAAAATTGCACATATCCAGTATATACATGTTGATAAGTTTACACGTATGCATTCACCTGCGGTATCATCACTACAATCAAGGTAATAAACATATCTTTCACCATCCAAAGTTTTCTTGTATTGTTCTGAGTGGTTTTTTTGGTGTGGTAAGGATACTCACAATTTATCCTCCTAACATATTTTGAAGTGTACTATCCGGTATTATTAACTATACCTACGATGTTACACACCAGATCTCTAGAAATTGTTCATCCTGCACAACAGAAATTTTATACCCATTGAGCAACAATTCCCTATTTCCCCTCCTCCCAGCTACTGGCAACCCACATTCTATTCTCTGCTTCTGTGAGTGTGATGATTTTAGATACTTTATGTAGGTGGAGTCATGCAGTATTTGTACTTCTGTGTCTGGCTTATTTCACTTAGCATAATGTCCTCCAGGTTCATTCACGGTGTCACAGATGGCAGGATTTCTTTTCCTTCCCCCCCCCCTTTTTTTAAAAGATTTTATTTATTTGACAGAGAGAGAGACAGCCAGCGAGAGAGGGAACACAAGCAGGGGGAGTGCAAGAGGCAGAAGCAGGCTCCCAGTGGAGCAGGGAGCTTGACGCGGGGCTCGATCTCAGGACTCTGGGATCATGACCTGAGCTGAAGGCAGATGCTTAACTGACTGAGCCACCCAGGTGCCCCAGATGGCAGGATTTCTGCACAGTATTTTAATGTATTTTAGATTTAATGTCATTAATAATGATATTCTCCCAAATTATATCTCCAATATTGCTATTATATTAGGAAGTCTTTTGATTTTTTTGGTATTTATAAAGTATGTGCATTTTCTGGATTTTATTTATAATTTTAAGTTTTTCTAAAATATTTACATACTTTCTCCAAATAATATTAATTTACAACACCTAGTTATCTTTAGGTCTTTTTACATTGGTATGAAATTTCACAATACTGCTCAAATTCATAGTAAGAGTTCTTCCTTTCTTTCAAAAGTATAATCCTGGAGTTTTGTAATTTTGTAAGACATTGACCATAATTGAGGATATAAAAATATTTTTATCAACTTAACTTGCATTTTTTAATTCCTAGATACCTTAGAGTGTCTTTTAAAGACATAAGTGTTTTGTGATTAACAATTAAGAAAAAATAATGTTAGATCTGATCTCTATATTCCCTAATAAATTTCTTTTTTAAGAAGTTTTTATTTAAATTCCAGTTACTTAACATACAGTGTAATATTAATTTTAGGTGTACGATTTAGTGATTCTAATATTTACTTTTTTTTTTAAGTAAGCTCTACACACAACATGGGACTTGAACTCATGACCCCAAGATCAGAGTTGAATGTTCTACTGACTGAGGCAGCCAGGTACCTACATGCCCTAATAAATTTCAATGTTTGATGTTAAGAGTGGAACAAGAGAACATACAGTCTATTAGAAGAAAATAAATAAAAAACATAGGTAATATAAATTTATAAATGAAGATACATAATCTTTGAAAGTAGTTCTCTCTGAATAAAAAGTCTAAAAATAAGAGAAAAAAGAGAAGAGAAATAAGAGAAGAAAAGATCAGTAAATGGGCCATAAACTGAAAAAAAATTCTTAATGATAAAATGTGCCATGCAGAAAATTAGAATATAACAAATAATAAAAAAGAATGAATCTTGCCATTTGCAATGACGTGGATGGAACTAGAGGGTATTATGCTAAGTGAAATAAGTCAGAGAAAGACAAATACCATGATTTCACTCACATGTGGACTTAAAGAAACAAAACAGATGAACATGGGGGAAGGGAAGGAAAAATAAATAAAATGAAAACTGAGAGGGAGGCAAGCGGCCATAAAAGACTCTTAACTATACAGAACAGGGAGTTGCTGGAGGGGAGGTGGGTGGGGGATGGGCTAGACAGGTGTTGGCCATTTAGGAGGGCACTTGATGCAATGGGCACTGGATGTTGTATGTAAGTGATGAATCACTAAATTCTACTCCTGAAACCAATACTACACTATATATTAACCAACTTGAATTTAAATAAAATCGTGGAAGAAAAAAAATTTATGACAATTTGAAAGATTCAAAAAAAAAAAAAAGAAAGTCTACTATTTCGATTGTTGTTTATCAACACCTGGGAAATTACAACTAATGCAATTCAAGGAGAAAAAGACATAAAGAACTTTAAGTATGGAAAACAACTATTTTTCACTGTTTGAAGCTAATGGATTGCCTGCGGGTAGTGAATTGGCCCTGAAAACCTCTGAACTGAGAATGATTTTAGTAACCCAGTTGATACAAAACACATATAAAACCCAGGAGCCATTTTAAAGTAACATTCGGTGGCATGAAAGTACATTTGGTGTGTTTAGCAATCATTGCTTCTATCTTGTTCCAAAATGTTTTCATTACCATGGGAACTCTGAACTATTTTTGTAACTTTCTGTAATGTTAACAGTCAAAAATAAAAATTAGCAAAAAGAAAAAAATGGGTGCAAGAGAAAAAACCCCTAGCAGTGTTCATACGTGCATTACATCACTCAGAAAATAGATCACAGGGCCACCTGCGTTGCTCAGTCAGCTAAACAACCGACTCTTGATCTCAGCTCAGGTCTCCATCTCGGGGTCGTGAGTTCAAGCCCTCTGTTGGCCCCCACGCTGAGCATGGAGCCTAGTTGGAAAAAAAAGGGATCACAATTGTTTCACATGTTAACACAAATATAAATCTCCTGGAATAGGGACTGGAAACTTGCGAAAACACAGTAAATGAGAATGATGCATTCATTAAATTAGCTAAAATTCCTTGAGGACCTCCATGTGTCAAACACTTGTGCTGTGTTTTTTTTTTTTTATGCCTTATCTTATCTTATCATCATTACTATATTTTTGTTTCACAAACGAATATGTGTTTGCAGTAACACAGTGATGAGAATGAACAGATATAGGTTCTAACGAGGTGATAGAGACAATAAAAACCCCTCCCGAGCATCACCTCCCTTAATTTATTCCTCACGTTAACCTTCGGAAGTGGGTACTACTATTCTCCTAATTTTACAAATGTGGAAGCTGAGGCACAGAACATCAAGTAACTTAATAGATCAGAAGATGTATGAATGGACTCTTAAGTGCGAAGTGCGTGGAATCCCAGGGAACGTTTTCTTGCTGGAATGAATAAATGAAGATTTTCCAGATGAAAGAACACAGGAGTGTCTTTGATAGAGGAGAACAGAGGTGCTTGTAATGGCTCCCAAAAAAACCGAGAGGAGGGGAAATTGAAAGACACAGGAATGGAACTGTGTGGGATGTTTTAAGTAAGTGGACTCTCATCAGCATCTTATCCCTGTTTGTACCCCCCAAAATTCATCCTCTGAGACCTTTGCCTGCCCCCATACCTCTTTCCCACAGCAGACACTCTGATGGCATCAGGGCACCTCTAGTTCTGTGTGTCCTTTATTCCCTGGGGGACGGATATTCAACTCAGCTCCGGGGAAAGGTAGGGAGGTGCCGTCAGGTACCTGTTCTCTGAATGAGCGCAGCTGATCTCCCTCCTTCCGGGACAGTCAAGCTGTAGATGAGGTGAGGACATTGCATATTTACTATTTATAGGTCCTCGGAGGCTGGATTCTGACAATTCTCATTAAATTAATTGTGCTGTTATTAATTTATCCTCTGAGCAACTTGTTTCCCATGGGTGAGGGAACTAAAATGGAAAAGAACTTCTCTTCTGCTAGGTTTGTTCTCTTGGGAGCATCTTGGATGTCAGATGTGTGTATATGCTGCCCCCTGGCCCCTAAGTCATGGTGTTCTTTTCTCCATGGGCCTGACCTTCATTGTCTTCTTTTGTGAACATTTCCTCAACATTTGACGTGGAATTTCTTTTTTTTTTTCTTTTTTCAGATTTTATTTATTTATTTGTCAGAGAGAGAGAGAGAGAGAAAGAGAGAGAGAGCATAACCAGGGGGAGCAGCAGGCAGAGGGAGAAGCAGGCTCTCCGCTGAGCAAGGAACCCGATGCAGGACTCGATCCCAGGACTCTGGGATTGTGACCTGAGCCGAAGACAGACGCCTAACCGACTGAGCCACCCAGGCGTCCCTGACATGGAATTTCTTTGTCTATCAAAGGCAGAAGCAGGTGTATTTTTCAAGAATCTATGAGTCCCAAGCACTTTGACTTGGGATTGTGAACAGGGATCTGAACCACACCCAGCTCCCAACAAGCGTTGGGTAGTTACAAGGAAGAAGGGCGGAGAGGGGTCATTGTATTTGGTGGAGGGTAATAAAAAAGCTCATTAATTTGCTGCACATGTAGAATTTTCATTGCAAATTCCCCCAGATCCATTTAGTTTTTTCATCTGGAGTAAACACAGTCATAGCTTTAAGCTTACATGGCAGACTTTTTCTGGCTATATCCCCAGGTAGGCTATTCAGGGTACTCTTTCCCAGGAGGATAATGTACTTTGGAAATATTAGTAACTGACAGCGACTTAGAGCAGAGGTTGGCAAACATTTTTGCAAAGGGCCAGAGAGTAAATATTTGGGGGCATCGTGGGCTATACGTTCTCTGTTGCAACTACCTCACTGCCACCATAGTGCACCAGCTCGTGTAGATGGTACGTGCGCAAGTGGCCATGGGTGTGGTATGAGTGTCCTGGGGCTGCTCTAACAAGCCACCAAGAACTGGGTAAATTAAAACAATAGGCATGTATTCTGCCACAGCTCTGGGAGGCCAGAATTCTGAAATCCAGGCCTGTGCTACCTCCTGAGGCTCTAAGGGCAATTCCATTCCTTGCCTTTCCTGCTTTGAGTGACTTCAAGCATTTCTGGGATTTTTGGACTCATCGTTCCAGCTTCCACCTCTGTCGTCTCCTCATCTCTATGTACCTCTTGCCTTTGTGTCTCTTATAAGCACATCCGTCACTGGATATGTGATCCACTTGGATAATCCAGTGTGATTGCATCTCGAGATCCTTGATTATATCTGTAAACACTGCTTTTCCAAATAAGGTCACATTCCCAGGTACTAGAGGTTGGGATGTGGCATATCGTTTTGGGGGCCACCATTCATCCCACTGCACTGTGTTCCAGTAAAACATTTTTACAAAAAAAAAAAAAAAGGCTGTAGGTTGCATTTGGTGTGTGGGCAGTGGTTTGCTTCCCATCTTAGTGGAATTAGACATACGGAGCTGATAGTCTTGAGAATGTTGTAAAATTAAAGAAAAATTAAATGTGGTTTATTTTATGCTGGTGGGGTTCACCTGCTAGAGGGTCAGTGATGTCTACATCATTCAGGCTCTGAACACTCTGTCCAGATCATGGCTTATTTAACTGTCAGACCCATCCACCATCCTGACCCTCTTTCCAACAGAGCTTCAACCTATGCCAAGGTACCCCATGGAAGTCAACTTAAAGAACTTTAAATCTTAGCTCTTGGAGAGGGCAGAGTGGAGACCCAGCCAGGAGCTGTCCTTTGGTTCTTGTGCTGACGACTCCAACAGCCTGACAAGCAAATCTCTTACTAAAATACCTGGGAGTAGCCCTTCTGGACCACCAAAGCCTAGTGTAAAGAGCACAGACTTCCTGGATTAAATTGTGGCAGTTTTGACCAGGGTGTGGGAGGAGAGAGGAAAGACTAGGCTATGTAAACCTGGTCGCTTCTACCTAACTGGTAAAATGTGAGTCATTCTCCATTCCTGGGTAAGTGGGAGGCCAGAGAGTCCTGAGTAAGAGGCCTGCATGTGGTAATTTTGGCTCTGGTCTTGACTGGAAGGTGGCCAAGTGTGCCAGCGACTGCTCAATGCGTGGGTCTGAATCAGGAGTGAATTTTGCCATGCCTAGGTGCTCAGGGAAGGGTTCCTTTTTGGTTTTCCCGGGCAGCCCAGGTGAGCACTATTTTCTTGGGTGCCGTCTGTAATTTGCCAGCTGTTCAGCTTGTCTTTCCCCTCTGGTGCCTTAGGCTTCCAGAAGCTCAGAAGCAAACCAGTTTCCCTTCTGTTTCCCCATGCATTCATTTTAGCTCAGGGATGGCCCCATGCAGGGCAGGACCAGGATTAGGAAAGTAGTGTACTGGAGGTACAAAATGTAAGCGGTGTCTCCTTGTGTCCTGGACGCCTTACCCTAGCCCCCCTTGCCCTGCCCCCCACCCCCTGCCCTCCCTCCCCGCACCAATTCTTGGCCAGAAGCCCTTTCCCTGGTAGCCAGATGTTTCCTTTCTGGCTTTCCCTGTAGTTCAGAGGTATCCCTGCAGGTGGAGCGCGCTCCCCTTCTTTCTGGCGTCCTTGTGTTTCTTCCAGGTTCAGGTGCAGCATCTCCAGCGGCTGCGTCTTCCTCTGGGTGGAGGCGCGCGTCTTCCCTGGTCGCTTTCCTTTGCTTCCCTCTTGTTTCAGCCGCACTCGCACTCGGTGTCCCCAGGCCTCTCGCCGGCTCAGACACACACTTTCAACTTTGTTTCTTTTCCTGGCCTCCCCTCAGCATAGCGCTGCACCATTCCCCTGCAGGGCTGGCTGAACGCCTGCAGGTTTCCTCCAGCTCCTAGGTGACCCGGCTGGGCCTGTCCCCTCAGTGGTGCTGGATTCCTCGTGGCTCTGCAGCGTGTGGCAAAGTCCGATTATCCCACCCAGCGCGGCTTCCCCTCCGCGCAGGACATGCACATTTGCACATTTGTGCTGCATCCCCAAGGTGTTTACCCCCCAGACACCTGGGCATGTTTCCCCACAAATTCATCCGCAGATCTGCGTTTCCTACTTGGGTTCCCTGCGGCCCAACCCAGGGCTCTTTCCTCTGGCATCCATTTGACGGGAGTATCTCAAAGCAAAATTCTCCCCTTCTGTGCCCCCCCCAATCCTCTTCCCGACTCCCAGTTTGGCCTTAGATTATGCAGGAAATATCAAGAGCCTTAATGATCTCCTCATTACTATAATGTGGTATATCTGCTGAAAAACGCTAGCAATCCCAGGTTATGTTACCCAAGAATCTGTCCCAGACAATTTTTTTTAAAAGATTTTATTTTTAGGGCGCCTGGGTGGTTCAGTCCGTTAAGCGTCTGCCTGGGGGTGACGTCATGATCCCAGGCGTCTGGGATGGAATCCCAAATTGGGCTCCCTGCTCAGCGGAGAGTCTGCTTCTCCCTCTACCCTTGCCCCCTTGCTTGTGATCTCTCTTTCATGCTCTCGATCTCTCTCCAATAAATAAAAAAAATAAAATCTTTAAAAAAACATTTTATTTTTAAGTAATCTCTACACCCAAGGTGGGGCTCGAAGTCACAACCCGGGATCAAGAGTTGCATGCTCTTCCAACTGAGCCAACCAGACGCCCCCTGGACAACTTACAGTATACTCTTACTATCCCACATCTGAAATACGGATTTCAGTCTTAAGTATTCCAATTGAAGAGAAACTGTTGCAGACTCAGGGGGACTTGTGCACAAGTACGATGCTATTGCAATTAATGAGATAGAGTGCGGAGCGTCTGCAGTGGGAAGGGGATGTTATTCCTTACCAATAAATGTTTAGACAGTATCCGAGGAACGAATTACTAAAATATTATAAAATACGCTCTGTGATGAATTTACAGATTTTTTATTTTTCATTTTAGAGACAGAATCCAGGCCCTGCTTTAATACTCTATGCAGAAGGGAATATTCTCACCAGGAATTGCTATGCTCTGTTGCACATTGGGGGAATTATGAGGGAATTCGCCCACTTGAGAGCAAAGTTCTTTCCATCTTTAGGCTATGTTAAACCAGCATATTTATTTACACTTGTTTTGGGTTGTGTACCCCATTTCTGTGAACACCAGCTCTATTCCTGCGGACCTACCAGACACTGTAAGAGGACCTGGTGGCTGCGAAGGTATGCACCATTGCGGGCACATGGAGGGGAGGTGGGGAGTGAGCCCGGGGGCGTGGGAGTAGGCTGACGGAGTGGGCCTCATCTCTCCTCTCAGCCAAAGCATCTGAGCAAACTCCCAAGGAGATACTTCCATCCTGGGAATTGAACATCTTATGTGTTTTAGCAGAACTCATCCAGAAAATGATGACATATCAATCACGGAAAAGAAAGATTTCTGAGAATCCTATGTTGTTATCTGAGATATTGGAGATTCCCTCATATTAGTTTTCTTTTGATGCATAAAACAGTTCCCAAGGGACGCCTGGGTGGCTCAGTCGGTTAAGCGACCAACTCTTGATTTCAGCTCAGGTCATGATCTCAGGGTTGTGAGATTGAGCCTTGCGTTGGTTCGGTGTTGAGCATGGAGTCTGCTTGAGATTCTCTCTCTCCCCTTCTGCCCCCCCCCACTCTCTCTCTAGTGGGCTCTCTCTCATTATGTGTATGTGTATATATATACACATACATATATGTATACATATATACACATATATATGTGTATATATATTTTTATATAATATATATGTATATATAATGTGTTTATATATGTATATATAAACAATTCCCAAAGTAAGTGGCTTAAAACACCAATCAACATTTATTATTCAACATTATTTCTTTGTGTCAGGTTTTCAGGAGTGGTTTCACTGGAAGTTCTGGTCTGAAATCTGTCATGGCCTTGCAGTTCAATGTTGGCTGGTGCTGCCGACACTGGAAACCCCAGCATGGCCAAGAGGATCTGCTTTTAGCTGCTGGCAGGAAGCCTCAGCTCCTGACCATGTACACTTCTCCATAGGGCTGACTGAGTGTCCTCACAACAGGGCCGCTATCTTCCCTCAGAGACAGCAATACCACGAACGGTAAAGGGCAAAGCTTTAATGTCATTTGTAATCTATCCTCCGAAGTCACACTGCCATTTCTGTCATATCCTATTGGTTTCAAAGGTCAGCCTTATTCAGTGTGGGAGGGAAGTCCATGGGGGTGTGTGTGAATATCAGGTGGTGGGGATCACTGGAGACCATCCTGTAGTTGGCTCCCCTGAGTATGCCCCTGCAAATCTAATTATGGCAATGATGGATATGAAAATGGAAAGAGATTAGAACTTCCTGGACCATAGAGAGGCAGGATTGTCTACAAAAAAGTCTTGGGGAGCAATTGGTTAAAATGGATAAAAACAAATAATTTTCAAGCTCATTCCATGTTGAGGGAATAGAACAGAGTTTTTTCTGGTATAAGAAAGTCTGATCCTACTTGCATTCCCACCAACAGTGTAAGATGGATCCCCTTTCTCCACATCCTCTCCAACATTTGTTGTTTCCTGCCTTGTCAATTTTTGCCATTCTAACTGGCATAAGGTGGTATCTTAGTGTGGTTTTGATTTGAAGTTCCCTGATGGCTGATGATTTTGAACATTTTTTCATGTGTCTGTTAGCCATTTGTATGTCTTCATTGGAAAAGTGTCTGTTCATATCTTCTGCCCATTTTTTGATTTATTTGTTTCTCGTGTATTGTTTGAGAAGTTCTTTGTAGATCTTGGATACCAGCCTTTTATCTGTAGTGTCATTTGCAAATATCTTCTCCCATTCCGTGGGCTGCCTCTTTGTTTTGTTGACTGTTTCCGATGAAGTCCCAAAAGTTCATTTTTTCTTTTGTTTCCCTTGCCTTTGGAGACGTGCCATGAAAGAAGTTGCTGTGGGCTAGCCCACATAACATAATAAAAAATTAAAAAAAAAGAAACTCTGATCCTATCGTAAAAATATAGCACATTTAGTTTACTCATTCATCAGCCAAAAAGAAGAATGAAACACTGACTCAAGCTACAATGTGGATGAGTCCTGACAACATCACCCTGAGTGAAAGAATCCAGACAGAAAAGGCATATATGGTGTGATTCCACTTATATGAAATATCCAGAACAGGCAAACCACAAAGACAGAAAGCCGATTTGTGGTTTCCAAAGACTGGTGGGGGGGGGAGGGGGAGGAAATGCGGAGTAGCTGCTCATGATTGAAGGGTCTCTCTTGGGGCAATAAAAATGTTCTGAAACTAGACAGTGGAGATGGTGGCACATTATTGTGAATATATGTAATTCCCCTGATGATACACTTTAAACTGATCAAAACAGTAAATTTTATGCTGCGTTTATTTTACCACAGTAAAAAATGGCCCCTCTGATGTCAGCTCACTGTCACACAATAATTATAATGGTGATAACAACTGGAAAATGAGAGTCATTGAACTGCCACCTGAATTGACTGCCATAGACAGTGACAGCCCACACTGGTCCTCTCATGGCAGCTGTTGCCAATGTCAGGATGAATGGTTCGTTGCTGTGCTCTTTTGGTGTGGACCACCTCTGCGGTCTTCTCCTGCTGATTCAGCCTTATCTTACCCCCTTCCAGCCCTGCAGAACCTTCATCCTCATGAGTCCTCCATCTCTCCTTTGACATAGGCTGTCCACAGCAGACACTGGGTGGCATTATCTGACCTCTCACCCCAGGGGCTGGCTTTCAACTTGATGATGTTCAGGTCAGCCTTCTTTGCCTCTCTTTGGGTCTTTGGAAATCTTGTGACCCTTCTATGTGACCCATTGGAGACCCATATGAGCCAAGGAAGCTGAGATTGAAACTTAGTGTCCCTCTCAGGTTGATCACACTGCACAGACATTCCACCTCTGCTATAGCAATCCCATTTTATGCAGAGATGGTCTATGCAGCCCTAATTCCCAAGATTCCTGAACAAGAGATGAAAGACATAAGCCTCCATTTATTTCTTTTCAGCCTTTAGGACACTCCCTTGGGATCTTGCACCTGGAAATTTTTCATATGTTCTCCTCTTTTTTGGAAGACATTCCCCTTGAAAGACCTAAATGTGAGACAGGAAACCATCAAAATCCTAGAGGAGAGCACAGGCAACAACCTCTTTGACCTGGGCTGGTGCAACTTCTTGCTTGACACAGCACTGGAAGCAAAGGAAACAAAGCACAGATGAACTATTGGGACTTCATCAAGATGAAAATTGCACAGCAAAGGAACCAATCAACAAAATTAAAAATAGTCTATGGAATGGGAGAAGATATTTGCAAATGATACATCTGTTAAAGGGTTAGTATCCAAAATCTTTGAAGAACTTCTCAAACTCAACACCCAAAACCCAAATGATCCAGTTAAGAAATGGGACAGAAGACATGAATGGACATTTTTTTTGGTGTATTTATTTATTTATTTTATCATTATTATGATATGTTAGTCACCATACAGTACATCATTAGTTTTTGATGTAGTGTTCCATGATTCATTGTTTGCATATAACACCCAGTGCTCCATGCAATACGTGCCCTCCTTAATACCTTTCACTGGGCTAGCCCATCCCCCACCACCCTCCCCTCTAAAACCCTCAGTTTGTTTCCTGGAGTCCATAGTCTCTCATGGTTTGTCTCCCCCTCTGTTTTCCTCCTTCATTTCCAACGAAGACATCCAGATGGCTAGCAGACACATGAAAAGATGCTCAACATCACTCATCATTGGGGAAATGCATATCAAAACCATGATAGCACACCGCCTCACACCTGTCAGAATGGCTAAAATCATCAACACAAGAAATAACAGGTGTTGGTGAGGATGCAGAGAAAGGATAATCCTCTTGCTCTGTTGGTGGGAATGCAAACTGGTGCAGCCACTCTGGAAAACAGTAGGGAGGTTCCTCAAAAAGTTAAAAATATTAAGTATTTACCCCAAAGATACAAATCTAGCAATCTGAGGGGGCACCTGCCACCTAATGTTTAGAGCAGCAGTGTCCACAATAGGCAACCTATGGAAAGATCCCAGATGTCCATTGACAGATGAATGGATAAAGAAGATGTGGTATATATATATATACAATGGAATACTACTCAGCCATCAAAAAATGAAATCTTGCCATTTGCAATGACATGGATGGAACTAGAGGGTATTATGCTAAGCAAAACAAGTTAATCAATTACCCTATGATCTCACTGATATGTGGAATTTAAGAAACAAGGCAGAAGACCATAGAGGAAGAGAAGAAAAAATGAAACAAGATGAAACCAGAGAGGGAGACAAACCATAAGAGACTCTTTTTTTTTTCAAGATTTTATTTATTTATTTGACAGAGATAGAGACAGCCAGTGAGAGAAGGAACACAAGCAGGGGGAGTGGGAGAGGAAGAGGCAGGCTCATAGCAGAAGAGCCTGATGTGGGGCTCGATCGCACAACACCGGGATCACGCCCTGAGCCGAAGGCAGACGCTTAACCGCTGTGTCCCCATAAGAGACTCTTAATCATAGGAAACAAACTGACGATTGCTGTAGGGGAGGGGGTTGGGGGACAGGGTAAGTGGCTTATGGACATTAAGGAGGGCACCTGATGTAATGAGCACTGGGTATTATGTAAGACTGATAAATCACTGAACTCTACCTCTGAAACTAATAATACATTATATGTTAATTAATTGAATTTATCCTTTCTGATGACTGAGTGATTACGCTAAGTGAAATAAGTCAAGCAGAGAATGACAATTATCATATGGTTTCACTCATATGTGGAATACAAGGAATAGCGTGGAGGACCACAGGGGAAGGGAGGGAAAACTGAATAGGCAGAAATCAGAGAGAGAGACAAACCATGAGAGACTCTGGAAACAAACAGGGTTACAGAAGGGTGGGTAGGGTGGGTGGATGGGGTAACCAGGTGACAGATATTAAGGAGGGCACGTGTTATGATGAGCACTGGGTGTTATATGCAACTAATGAATCGTTGAATGCTACATCACAAACTAATGATGTACTATATGTTGGCTAATTGAACATAATAATAAAAAATAAAAAATTGATTGAATTTAAATAAAAAGAAAAAAGAAAAAAGTTAAAAATAGAACTATCTTATGATCTAGGAATTGCACTACTAGTCATTTACCCAAAGGATACAAAAATATAGATTCAAAGGGATACGTGCACCCTGATGTTTATAGCAGCATTATCAACAATAGCCAAACTATGGGGAGAGCCCAAATGTCCATCAACTGACAAATGAATAAAGAAGATGTGGTATACATATCCAATGGAATATTAGTCAGCCATCAAAAAGAACGAAATCTTGCCATTTGCAATGATGTGGGTGGAGATGGAGTATATTATGCTAAGCAAAATAAATCAGTCAGAGAAAGACTAATACCACAGGATTTTACTCATATGTGAAAGTTAAGAAACAAAACAGATGAACATATGGGAGGGGGAAAAATGAGAAAAAAAAGAGGAAAACAAAGCACAGAGACTCTTAAAGATAGAGAACAGGAGCACCTGGGTGGCTCAGTCAGTGGTGTCCTACTCTTGGTTTCTGCTTGGGCCTTGATCTTAGAATCATGAGATCAAGCCCCACACCGGGCCCTGTGCTTGGTGTGGAGTCTGCTTGAGATTCTCCTCCCCTCCCTCTACCCCTCCCCTAATCATGCACTCTTTCTTTCTAAAATAAATAAATAAAATCTTTAAAAAAAAAAGAGAGAACAAATGGGATTGATGGAGGGATGTGGGTGGGGGATGGGCTAGATAGGTGATGGGAATTAGGAGGGCACTTGTTGTGATGAGCACTGGGTGTTGTATGTGAGTGATGAATCACTGAATTCTACTCCTGGAACCAATAGTGCACTGTATGTGAACTAACTAGAATTTAAATAAAGATGGGTAGTAAGGAGGGCACATATTGCATGGTGCATTGGGTGTTATACGCAAGTGATGAATCATAGAACTGTACATCAAAAACTAGGGATGTACTGTATGATGACTAACATAATATAATAAAAAATTATTATTAATGTAAATAAATAAATAAAGAGTTTGAAAAGAAAAAAAAAGGAAGACATTTCCCTGTGGTTCTCAAGGTGGGGGTGATTTGGCCCCCTTGGAGCATTTGGCTCTATCTGCAGGTATTTTTAATTGTTGCAACTTGGTTGGCAATGCTACTGGCACCCAGGGCTTAGAGGCCTGAGATACGGCTACACGTCCTACAATGCACAGGACATTTCCCACAGCAAGGAGTGATCCAGCCCTAAATATCAATAATGCCCAGGCTGAGAAACTCTGCCCTACATCAAAGTCCCTTTCTTCCTGGGGGCACTGAGCTTTACGACTTAGCCATAATGGAGGACAGTGCACGGAAAGAGAAACTAGGTTAATAGTATGGAAACAAAACACTGGAGCATCATAAAAAATTAGCTCCTTTTTTTTTTGGAGGGGGGGGGACAATAGCTGATATTTACTTAGGACTTGCCATCTGCATTCCCTGTGCTGGAGCTTTGCCATATTATTCCATTTAATCCTTTTGTCACCCTGATGAGGCATGCATTGTTATAGGTCCATGGAGAAATGGAGGCACATGGAGGGTGAGTATTTTTCTCAAGGTCATTATCTATTGAAGGTGGTACCAGCATTTGAACCCAGTCAAGGGAAATTTCAGAGTCCACACTATTAAGCACTCTGTTCTGTTGTCCTTGGTCACACCTATCCAGGTGCAGGGTCATTGTTCTTGTTATTGGGAGGATGACATGCTACAGAGAAGCTTTCTCAGAGCCCCCTTCATGTCCCTGTTCCTCAGGCTGTAGATGAAGGAGTTCATCATGGGTGTGACCATTGTATATAGGACTGAGGCAAACATCCCTGCCTGAGAAGCATGTGTCCAGGTGGAACTGAGGTAGACCCCCAGGCAGGTTCCATAGAACAAGGAGACCACGGAGAGGTGAGACCCACAGGTGGAGAATGCTTTATACTTTCCTCCCACTGTTGAGATCTTCAAGACAGAAGAGACAATTTGGGAATAAGAGAAAAGAATCCCAGTGAGAGGAAAAAAGCCCATCACACCTGTCACAATATATAATATGACATTACTGATGAAGGTGTCCGAGCAGGCGAGGTGCAGGACCTCAGGGAGTTCACAGAAATAGTGTGGGATTTCAATGACTGCACAGAAGGAGAGCTGCAACGTGGTTAAACTCTCAGGAAGGGCCCCCAGAACACTGATGAGCCAGGCCAGGATGAGCAACTGGGCACAGAGCTGGGGGTTCATGATGACCATGTAGTGCAGGGGATGACAGATGGCCACAAAGCGGTCATAGGCCATTACAGTCAGGAGTAAATTGTCCAAAAGTCCAAAAATTGTGAAAAAATACATCTGCGTGATGCAGCTTTCATAGGTAATGACTTTGCTCTGAGTCTGGATGTTCAGCAGCATCTTGGGGACGGTGGTGGAGGTGAAACAGATATCAGAGAAGGACAGGTTGGCCAGGAAGAAGTACATGGGGGTGTGGAGGTGGGAGTCTGAGCAGATGGCCAGGATGATGAGCAGGTTTCCAAAGACAGTGACCAGGTACAAAGACAGGAACAGCCCAAAGAGCACAGACTGAATCTCTGGCTTCTCAGAAAGTCCCAGGAGGAGAAATACTGGAAGCCCTGAGTGGTTTCTTGGTTCCATGTAAAGGAGTGTCTGCCAAGAACACAAGAAGCAAGACAAAATCAATGACCAACGGGCATCTCAGAAACATCATCGCCTTTACCTTGAACCTGATATTGAGGAGACAGTTATTTGACTGATGGTCTCTTCTCTCTTGTCTGTCCATTTGGGGTTTCCAAATGCTGCCAAATTCCCCTGCGTTGCCACTGCCAGCTGGAAAACCTACATGCAAAAACTAATTTTGCACTAAAAGCTGACCTCGGTTGTTCAACTGTACTGACACCTGATCACCCAGCCTTAGTCTTCTCAGATATCTTTGATTTAATTCATAATTTACTTCTAAATATAATAAAAGAACACCTTCCTTATAATAAAAGTATAATTTTTATTATTTTAATAATACAAAATAAAAAGGGTTTGGGTCTATATATAATTTCCATAAGCTATGATAACATCATGATATTTGCTACTTACTTTTTTATTATTATTTTTATTATGATATGTTTGCTACTCACCTGACCATTCAAAATATATAATGGACTGGGGCACCTGGGTGGCTCAGTTGGTTAAGCGCCTGACTCTTGACTTCAGCTCGGGTCATGATCTCAGGATCATGAGATTGAGCCCCCTGTTGGGGCTCAGCATGGAGCCTGCTTAAGATTCTCACTCTCCCTCAGCCTCTCCTGCCCTCCCCCACTCCCCGCTGCTCTCTCTCTCTCTAAATAAATAAATAAAATGTATGAAGGACCAATCATCAAAGAAGAAATTGAACCATCAACCCACTTTACCTCCCAGAAAGACATGACGCCAAATCACTGATTTTGAAATCTCACAAAAGGCATTTGCAATAAATAAAAATTACTTGGAAGCATGTGAAAATAAATGTCCCAGTGAGTTTTCTGAAGGCATTTCAATCATGATACAAAAACCAGCAGCCCTCTATGATAGGAGCAATATAACAAAAATCACAGATTAATCTCTTTAATTAGCATATTAAGAAAAAGCTCAAAGACAATAGCAATAAAATGCATCCAGCAATTGATCAAGCAAACCAAATGCCCTGTGACTAGGTAGCATTCAACCCTGGAAAGCAAACAGCATTTCTTTTTCTTTTTTTTTTTAAGATTTTATTTATTTATTTGACAGGGAGGGAGAGACAGCCAGCGAGAGAAGGAACACAAGCAGGGGGAGTGGGAGAGGAAGAAGCAGGCTCCCAGCGGAGGAGCCCGATGTGGGGCTGGATCCCAGGACTCTGGGATCATGCCCTGAGCTTAAGACAGGCACTTAACAACTGATCCACCCAGGTGCCCCAGCAACCACCATTTGATATTGGTAGTTTCTTTATTGTAGTAGAGCAAATGAGTAGGAAAACATCATCCAAATATAAGAGGATCTTTTTACATGCTGGAGATATACTGCATAAGAACAGTTCTGAGGACACCGTAAACAGGATATTTCTGAACTATGATAAAATGGCTCCCTTGATCATCAGCTAATATCAACCCTGACCCAAAAATATTTGAGGAATCCCCAGGAAGATCATAGAGAACACAGGTATGCCTGCCACTGCCAATGCAGCACTGCTCGGAAATTTCAAACCAATACAACCAGAGAAAAAGCAATGATAGGTTTATGTCTTAAGTAAAAGTAAATTGATCACATTTCTCAGATGATGTAATCGGTTGCATAAAATCAGTTAGAAAGCTGTTACAACTAAGAAGCCAATCTGATAAGGCTAGATTTAAAAACAGACATGTATCCTTTTTTTCTCTAGTCCCAGCAATAAATAGATACACAATGGGAAAAATAGCCTATTCAAAATTATATGAAAATGTAACATACACAGACCAGGGGATGGTTTATCGAAGGCCTTGGAAAAGGATACAAAGAGTAATTAATATTTTTGGGGTGTGCTTTTTAGGACATATTAAAGCATATATATTTTATATCAAGTACAATTGGAAGCCACTGAAGAGTTTTAGGTAATACAATAGTAACTAATATTTATTAACATTTAAAGTGCAGTTACCATGATAACCTTTTCTGAATGGTCTCATTTCATCCCTTTAGAAACAGGTGCAATGAGAGGGTTGCCATCATTCATGCACGTGGCAGAGACAGCTGAGTGGCTGTGAATGCTTGCTGGGTGTGCGAGTTTGTGAGAAGTGTGGTCCCTCTGTTCTGCGAGTGCCAGTAGGGTGAGCAGGGGGAGACCAGGCACTGGGTGAGGTGTTAGGGGAAGCCCCAAGCCACTGGGGAGACAACTAGGAGAAGGACAGTTCCTGTGAGGAGGGGGAATGCTGTGGAAATGTTGGAACAAGCACAGGATGAAACACGTGCTAATAGAGAAGAGGCTGCAGTCAAACCTGAGGCTTCCTGCTTGCTTAGCCAGTTGGACCCTTCAGCTTTATTGAATCATTTCGATTGTATGCGCTTTCCCAGTCTCCTTACCCCTGGCTGTGCAGCTGGGGAAACTGCTTCTCCTCCCTCTTATTTCATTTCCCAAAAATGTGCTGTGTTGTTCTTCCTACTTGACCTCGGATGGAGTCATCTATAGGATGTGTTTTGTTAATCCGGTCTTCCCAGGCAGGTGAAGGGTGGAGGCAGCTGCTGTGCCCTCCACATCAGGAAGATGGTGTCAGGCATTGGATCCCTGGACCAGGGCGATGGTTCTGGAAGGCACAGGAGGGTTTCTTTCTTTCCTCAGATTTATGGACTGAAGGTGGGGGGCAAAGTTTGTTGAACTCCATGCTGAATTTTCATAGCTTCCTCTTAAATACACTTTCTGTTGTTGTAATCTTGGGGCAGAATAACTGCTAGGAATCTGGGGATTGTAATCAAAATGGAAAATTTTCACTCAATTGTGTCTCTTGGGCGTGTCTTTGATGTCAGAAGAATGTGTCCCTTCCCACTGGGACCATTAAAAACCTTTTTATTTATGGAAAACCCAAACACATACAGAAGGAGAGAGAAGATTCTAATGAACGCTCATCCACGTACTCATCATGGAGATTCAACAATTATTAGCCCATGGCCTGCCTTATTTCATCAATAACCAGGCCACTCTACTTCTAGTCACCACAAGAGGATTATTTTTAAGCAAGTGCTAGATAAAATATAATTTTACCCATAAATATTCAAGCAACTTCAGCATGTATCTCATAAAGAGGATGATCAAAAAACCAAACAAATAGGGTTGCCTGGCTTGCTTAGTCTGAAGAGCATGCGACTCTTGATCTCGGGGTTGTGAGTTCAAACCCCACATTGGGTGTGGACATTACTTGAAAATAAAATCTTGAAAACAAACAAATAACTCCTTACTATCCAGATCTACTTAGCTTTTTAATTTTGAATGGCAAGAACATTTGATTTCAGATAGAAAGTTGTCCATGTATTTATTTTGATTATTATTCTTATCATCTTATTCAGTTGTCACAAAAAAAATGTGTGGGGACTAGCATAGAATGAAATTGGTTACATTTGGAATAACTAACTGGAATTTAAATAAAAATTTAAAAAATATACTCATTAAATAGATTTTTTTAAATGTTTTTTTATTATATTATGTTAGTCACCATACAGTACATCCCTGGTTTCTGATGCAAAGTTCGATGATTCATTAGTTGCGTATAACACCCAGTATACCATGCAATACGTGCCCTCCTTACTACCCATCACCAGTCTAAATGATTTTAAAAAAGACTATTTTCAACGTCTCAGATTTCTAATTTTATTTGTGAATTTAAAAATTCCCAAATACAAGTTATCTGGAGATACAGATTTTTAAACAACCACTCTAGATTTCTGTATTATCACTATTATTATTTAAAAAATTTTTTTATTATGTTATGTTAGTCACCATACAGTACATCCTTAGTTTTTGATGTAATGTTCCATGATTCATTATTTACGTATAACACCCAGTGCTCCATGCAATACGTGCCCTCCTTACTACCCATCACCGGGCTAGCCCATCTCCCAACCCCCCCCCAAACCCTCAGTTTGTTTCGCAGAGTCCATAGTCTCTCATGGTTCATTCCCCCTTCTGTTTACCCCCCCTTCATTCTTCTCTTCCTTCTCCTACCGATCTTCCTGCTATTTCTTATGTTCCATAAATGAGTGAAACCATATGATAATTGTCTTTCTCTGCTTGACTTATTTCACTTAGCATAATCTCCTCCAGTCCCGCCCATGTTGAAGCAAATGTTGGGTAATCGTTCTTTCTGATAGCTAAGTAATATTCCATTGTATATATGGACCACAGCTTCTTAATCCAGTCATCTGTTGAAGGGCATCTCGGTTCCTTCCACAATTTAACTATTGTGGACAATGCTGCTATGAACATTGGGGTGCATATGGCCCTTCTCTTCACTATGTCTGTATCTTTGGGGTAAATACCCAGTAGTGCAATTGCTGTGATTTCTGTATTATATAACAATCAAAATTTTCTATCTATTCTTCTAGATTTACACAGAAGAAGTGGTCTGTGTTTGACTTACTCTTCCTTCAATTTTAAATTTTCATAAAATACTCATAATAAAATTTGCCATCTCCTCCATTTTTAAGTGTACATTTCTGATAGTAAGTACATTCACACTGTTGTGCAACCACCAGCAACATCCATCCACAGAACAGTTTTGTCTTGCAAAACTGAAACTCTGTCCCCATTAGAAAACAACTCCCCATTCCCTCTGCCCACAGCCCCTGGTAATCACAATTCTAGTTTCTGTCTCTATGGATTTGACTACTCTAGTTACCTCATATAATTGGGATAATACAGTATTTTTTGTTCAGGTTCTCTGTCCATTTTTAATTGGGTTGTTTGTTTTTTAGGTGTTGAGTTGTATAAGTTCTTTATATATTTTGAATACTAACCCCTTATCAGATATATCACTTACAAATAACTTCTCCCATTCAGCAGGTTGTCTTTTTGTAACAGCAATGTATTGGGACAGATCATAGCTACATTTGTGGTGAACACAGCATAACATGTAAACTTGTCAAATCACCAAGTTGTACACCTGAAACTAATGTAGCATTGTATATCAACTATACCCAAATTAAAAAAAAAAAGTCCAGGTACCAAAAAAATATAGTATTTTTTGTGACTGTCTTATTTCGCTTAGTACAATGTCCTTGAGGGACATTGCAAATGTGAGAACTTCCTTCCTTTTAAGGCTGAATGATTAAAAATTTTTTTTAATTCAATTTAATTATTATATACTATATTATTAGTTTCAGAGGCAGAATTTAGTGATTCATCAGATGCATACAACATCAGTGCTCCTTAGTTCAAGTGCCCTCCTTAATGTACATCATTCAATTACCCAATTACCCACCCAATTACACATTACATTTTCTTTATCCATTTACCTGTCCATGAATGTTTGGGTTGCTTCCATGTTTTAGCTATTATGAATACCCATAAAATAGCCATAAAAATGGATGTACAAATCTCTTGGAGACCCTACTTTTAATTCAGTTCTTTTAATTCTTTCAATCTCTTCAGCTGTGAGTTAAATCTTTTTAGTAGAATATTTTATTTTTATTAGAAGAACACTGAGTTGTCTGAACATGGGAAAATACAAACTAAGATATTACAAGGGGAGAGGAGTTAAGATGGCGGAGGAGTAGGGGACCCCTTTTTCAGCCGGTCCCCTGAGTCGAGCTGGATAGGTAACAGACCAGCCTAAATAACCACGGAATCAGCCTGAGACGCAGGAAGATACATCTGGATCTGTACAAATGAACATCTCCAGCGCTGAGTATTGAGGTACCAAGAGGGGAGCCGTAAAACCACGCACAGATATCAGAAGATAAACGGAAGGGGGAGGGAGCCGCCGCGTTTGGGTGCCGGGAAGCGGCAGCCACCTGCACGGGGGAGCCGGCAGACCCATGGTGGGCACCCGAGAGAGAGCGGACTGAGACCAGTGAGCCGTGAATGCGCGCCACCAGGCATCTCGCGGAACACCGGAATCCCGGTGTGCTCACGGGATCCAGACTGAGACCGGGAGCTCCCGGAGCATGCGCGGGGCAGCTGGCGGGCCACCTGCACGGGGGAGCGGGCGGACTCGCGGTCAGCACCCATGAAACAGCAGACTGAGACCCTGAACCGGGTGCGCGCGCCACCAGGCTTCTCACGGAACTCCGGAATCGAGGTGTGCTCACCGGGCATAGACTGAGACCGGGAGACCCGGGAGCGCGCGGGGCGGCTGGTGGCTGGCAGCATTAGAAACAAAAAGGACAGAGACACGCCGGCCCTGGAAGTGAGGGCAGGGACGCCGGGTATGGGGCGCACATCCCGGGACGCTGCAGGGTTGAGCAGCACCAACAGTAACAGAGTTAAAGTGGCCAGAACATCAGTGGAGAATGGACCGCAATCCCTCTGTTCTGTGACAATGCAGTCTCTGTTGCTCTGACTCTCAGGAGAGGCATAGCCGACCGCCAGGGAAAGCTGCCAGAGACGAAAAGCCTGGAAATACTGGCTCGCAGCGTGCCCATCCCCATCCCCCCTCGCGGGGGACACGGAGACTCTACCCAAACAGGGTTGCCTGAGTATCGGTGCGGCAGGCCCCTCCCCCAGAACACAGAAGGCAGGCTGAAAAATCAAGAAGCCCACAACCCGGGCGCCTGGGTGGCGCAGTCATTGAGCGCCTGCCTTCGGTTTAGGGCGTGATCCCGGCGTTCCGGAAAGGAGTCCCTCATCGGGCTCCTCCGCTGGGAGCCTGCTTCTTCCTCTCCCACTCCCCTGCTTCTGTTCCCTCTCTCGCTAGTTGGCTGCCACATAAATAAATAAATAAAATCTTTAAAGAAGAAGCCCACATCCCTAAGATCCCTATAAAACAAGGGGCACGGCCTGGGACCCAGTCAATAATTTGGGCTCTGGAAACCCCGCAACCTCTCTTCATCGGAATGACAAGAAGGAGAAGCCCCCCCCAGCAAAGAAAAGACAGTGATTCTGTGGCCTCTGCCACAGAAATAATGGATATGGATGTAACCAAATTATCAGAAATGGAATTCAGAGTAACGATGGTCAAAATGATGAGTAGAATTGAAAAAACTATTAACGAAAAGGTTACTGAGAATATAGAATCCCTAAGGACAGAAATGAGAGCGAATCTGACAGAAATTAAAAATTCTATGAGCCAAATGCAGGCAAAACTAGAGGCTCTGACGGCCAGGGTCGCAGAAGCAGAGGAACGGGTTAGTGAATTGGAGGATGGGTTAATAGAGGAAAAAATGAAAATAGAAGATGGTCTTAAAAAAATCCACGCCCACGAATGTAGGTTATGGGAGATTACTGACTCAATGAAATGATCCAATGTTAGAATCATCGGCATCCCTGAGGGGGTGGAGAAAAACAGAGGTCTAGAAGAGATATTTGAACAAATTGTAGCTGAAAACTTCCCTAATCTAGCAAGGGAAACAAACATTCGTGTCCAAGAGGCAGAGAGGACCCCTCCCAAGCTCAACCATGACAAACCTACGCCACGTCACATCATAGTGCATTTCGCAAATATTAGATGCAAGGATACAGTATTGAAAGCGGCCAGGGCAAAGAAATTTCTCACGTACCAAGGCAAAAGCATCAGAATTACGTCAGACCTGTCTACACAGACCTGGAATGAGAGAAAGGGTTGGGGGAGCATATTTAAAGCTCTTTCAGAGAAAAACATGCAGCCAAGGATCCTTTATCCAGCAAGGCTGTCATTCAGAATTGATGGAGAAATAAAGACATTTCAGAATCGCCAGTCACTAACCAATTTCGTAACCACGAAACCAGCCCTACAGGAGATATTACGGGGGGTTCTATAAAAGTAAAAAGGCCCCAAGAGTGATACAGAACAGAAAGTCACAGCCAATACAAACAAAGACTTTACTGGCAACATGGCAACATTAAAATCATATCTCTCAGTAATCAGTCTTAATGTAAATGGTTTGAATGATCCCATAAAACGCCACAGGGTTGCAGATTGGATAAAAAGAAATGACCCATCCATTTTCTGTCTACAAGAGACTCATTTCAAACCCAAAGATGCATTCAGACTGAGAGTAAGGGGATGGAGTACCATCTTTCACGCAAATGGACCTCAAAAGAAAGCTGGGGTAGCAATTCTCATATCGGATAAATTGGATTTTAAACTACAGACTATAGTTAGAGATGCAGAAGGGCACTATATTATTCTTAAGGGAAGTATTCAACAAGTGGATATGACAATTATAAATATATATGCCCCCAACAGGGGAGCAGCAAGATACACAAGCCAACTCTTAACCAGAATAAAGAGACATATAAATAAAAATACATTAATAGTAGGGGACCTCAACACTCCACTATCAGAAATAGAACACCCTGGCAAAAACTAAGCAAAGAATCAAAGGCTTTGAATGCCATACTTGACGAGTTGGACCTCATAGATATATATAGAACACTACACCCCAGAACCAAAGAATACTCATTCTATTCTAATGCTCATGGAACATTCTCAAGAATAGACCATGTTCTGGGACACAAAACAGGTCTCAACCGATACCAAAAGATTGAAATTATCCCCTGCATATTCTCAGACCACAACGCTCTGAAATTGGAACTCAACCACAAGGAAAAATTTGGAAGAAACTCAAACACTTGGAGACTAAGAACCATACTGCTCAGGAATGACTCGATAAACCAGGAAATCAAAAATCAAATTAAACAATTTATGGAGACCAATGAGAATGAAAATACAACAGTCCAAAACCTATGGGATACTGCAAAGGCAGTCCTAAGGGGGAAATACATAGCCATCCAAGCCTCACTCAAAAGAATAGAAAAATCTAAAATGCAGTTTTTATATTCTCACCTCAAGAAGCTGGAACAGCAACAGAGGGACAGGCCTAATCCACGCACGAGGAAGCAGTTGACCAAAATTAGAGCTGAAATCAATCAAGCAGAAACCAGAAGTACAGTAGAGCAGATCAACAGGACTAGAAGCTGGTTCTTGGAGAGAATCAATAAAATTGACAGACCCCTGGCAAGATTTATCCAAAAGAAAAGAGAAAGGACCCAGATTATTAAAATTATGAACGAAAAAGGAGAGGTCACGACGAGCACCATTGAAATTGGAAGGATTATTAGAAATTTTTATCAACAGCTATATGCCAATAAACTAAGCAATCTGGAAGAGATGGAATCCTTCCTGGAAACCTATAAACTACCAAGATTGAAACCGGAAGAAATTGATTCCTTAAACAGGCCAATTAATTATGAAGAAATTGAGTCAGTGATAAACAACCTTCCAAATAACAAAACTCCAGGCCCAGACGGTTTTCCTGGGGAATTCTACCAAACATTCAAAGAAGAAATAATACCTATTCTCCTAAAGCTATTTCAAAAAATAGAAACAGAAGGAAAGCTACCAAACTCATTTTATGAGGCCAATATTACCTTGATCCCCAAACCAGGCAAAGACCCCATCAAAAAGGAGAATTACAGACCGATTTCCCTAATGAATATGGACGCCAAAATCCTCAACAAGATACTTGCTAATAGAATCCAACAGTACATTAAAAGGATTATCCATCACGATCATGTGGGATTCATACCTGGGATGCAAGCGTGGTTCAATATTCGCAAATCAATCAGCGTGATACATCATATCAACAAGAAAAGACTCAGGAACCATATGATCCTCTCAATCGATGCCGAAAAAGCATTTGACAAAATACAGCATCCTTTCCTGATTAAAACCCTTCAGAGTGTAGGAATAGAAGGTACATTTCTCAATCTCATAAAAGCCATCTATGAAAAGCCTACTGCAAATATTATTCTCAATGGGGAAAAGCTGGAAGCCTTTCCCTTAAGATCAGGAACACGACAAGGATGCCCACTCTCGCCACTATTATTCAACATAGTACTAGAAGTCCTAGCAACAGCAATCAGACGACAAAAAGGGATCAAAGGTATTCAAATTGGCAAAGAAGAAGTCAAAATGTCTCTCTTTGCAGATGACATGATACTCTATATGGAAAACCCAAAAGAAGCCACTCCCAAACTATTAGAAGTTATAGAGCAATTCAGTAACGTGGCGGGATACAAAATAAATGCTCAGAAATCAGTTGCATTTCTATACACGAATAACGAGACCGAAGAAAGAGAAATTAGGGAATCCATCCCATTTACAATAGCACCAAAAACCATACGTTACCTTGGAATTAACTTAACCAGAGACGTAAAGGACCTATATTCTAGAAACTATAAATCACTCTTAAAAGACATTGAGGAAGACATAAAAAGATGGAAAGATATTCCATGCTCATGGATCGGAAGAATTAACATAGTTAAAATGTCCATGCTACCCAGAGCAATCTACACTTTCAATGCTATCCCGATCAAAATACCAAGGACATTTTTCAAAGAACTGGAACAAACAGTCCTTAAATTTGTATGGAAACAGAAAAGGCCCCGAATCTCCAAGGAACTGTTGAAAAGGAAAAACAAAGCTGGGGGCATCACAATGCTGGATTTCGAGCTGTACTACAAAGCTGTGATCACAAAGACAGCATGGTACTGGCACAAAAACAGACACATAGACCAATGGAACAGAATAGAGAGCCCAGAAATGGACCCTCGGCTCTTTGGGCAACTAATATTTGATAAAGCAGGAAAAAACATCCGGTGGGAAAAAGACAGTCTCTTCAATAAATGGTGCTGGGAAAATCGGACAGCTACATGCAAGAGAATGAAACTTGACCACTATCTCACACCATACACAAAAATAAACTCCAAATGGATGAAAGACCTCGATGTGAGACAGGAATCCATCAAAATTCTAGAGGAGAACATAGGCAACAACCTCTACGACATCGGCCAAAGCAACCTTTTTCATGACACATCCCCAAAGGCAAGAGAAACAAAAGATAAAATGAATTTATGGGACTTCATCAAGATTAAAAGTTTCTGCACATCCAAGGAAACAGTCAGAAAAACTAAGAGGCAGCCCACAGAATGGGAGAATATATTTGCAAATGACACTACAGATAAAGGACTGGTATCCAAGATCTACAAAGAACTTCTCAAACTCAATACATGAGAAACAAATAAACAAATCAAAAAATGGGCAGAAGATATGAACAGACACTTTTCCAATGAAGACATACAAATGGCTAACAGAAACATGAAAAAATGTTCAAAATCATTAGCCATCAAGGAAATTCAAATCAAAACCACACTGAGATACCACCTTACGCCAGTTAGAATGGCAAAAATAGACAAGGCAAGAAACAACAATTGTTGGAGAGGATGTGGAGAAAGGGGATCCCTCCTACATTGTTGGTGGGAATGCAAGTTGGTACAGCCACTCTGGAAAGCTGTGTGGAGGTCCCTTAAAAAGTTAAAAATTGAGCTACCCTATGATCCAGCCATTGCACTACTGGGTGTTTACCCCAAAGATACAGACGTAGTGAAGAGAAGGGCCATATGCACCCCAATGTTCATAGCAGCAATGTCCACAATAGCTAAATTGTGGAAGGAGCCGAGATGCCCTTCAACAGATGACTGGATTAAGAAGTTGTGGTCCATATATACAATGGAATATTACTCAGCTATCAGAAAGAACGAGTTCTCAACATTTGCTACAACATGGACAGCACTGGAGGAGATAATGCTAAGTGAAATAAGTCAAGCAGAGAAAGACAACTATCATATGATTTCTCTCATCTATGGAACATAAGAACTAGGATGATCGGTAGGGGAAGAAAGGGATAAAGAAAGGGGGGGTAATCAGAAGGGGGAATGAAACATGAGAGACTATGGACTATGAGAAGCAAACTGAGGACTTCAGAGGGGAGGGGGGTGGGGGAATGGGATAGGCCAGTGATGGGTAGTAAGGAGGGCACGTATTGCATGGTGCACTGGGTGTTATACACAACTAATGAATCATCGAGCCTTACATCGGAAACCGGGGATGTACTGTATGGTGACTAACATAATATAATAAAAAATCATTTAAAAAAAAAAAAGAAATATAAACCATCGCATTATTCTAGAAGGAGAGGGAGGCTTCCTGCTATAGCACTGCCTGACGCATCAGGTTTCAAACTGTGTCTGTAGAAACCCAGGGTTGCAGGAGATATTTTTAGAGGCTCCCTTGCACCTGTTCTATGAGCTGCTAAACACCTCATCCCCAGTCCCCCCCAAAAGTCAAATTGGTGATTAAAGGATGTGAAAATAATTCTGAATATAGATGTAAATGAAATTGTCTATGAGACCTTGGGCTTTTGGAGAAGAGTGGTCCCGAAAAACTGTGGTAAGAAGAATATAACATTTCAGCCCAAATGTAGTGATTCCTTCCTTAATATCTATGCAAAGTATTTTGTCCCACCCTCTTTTTGACATCAGCATATGAATTTATCCCTCCAGGCTAAGTAGTCTTGTATAGTCCTTAAAACTGAACTTGTAAATGTGTCATTGACCGTGTACGTGGTACCCCTGGACTGGTCTTACTGAAAAGTCATGCCTGTGCATGTCCAAGAAGGAAAAATTATCTGAGATGCCTACGGGGCCCAGCACGGTCAGGTCAGGTCCATCCACTGGGCACATTTCCTCATCAAGCCTAGCAGGTGGATTGCACAATGCCAGGTGAATGCCCCACACCTCAAACGAGCAGGTCTGGTTCTAGAGAGATGAGCTGTTGGAAGCTTGGACACTCTGTCTTTTCTTCTCTGTTCTTATGACAAATGCGAGCAGTTGCTACATATTGTTAGTAAGTCAATCTGGAAATAAATTTCTTATTACTTTGCTTTCAAGCTTCTAGATATGTTTAATGAAGAATATCAGAGATTGCAACATAAGCTATTAAAAAGGCTTGCTACCATTTCCAGCTACTTATCTGTGTGAAACCAGGTTCTCTTGATGTGCAAACAAACTCAACAAATGTAAAAATGTAGTTGGAACGAAACTTTAGCTGACATCTATAAATTCTGTTTCCAAATATTTATGTACAAGAAAACAGCCTCATGTTCTCAATAAAAGATACAATTGGTAAATATTAAAAAAAAAAAGAAAGATATTTGTCTTTCTATGACTTATTTCACTTAGCATAATCCCCTCCAGTTCCATCATGTCCATGCAAATGGTGGGTATTCATCCTTTCTGATGGCTGAGTAATATTCCATTGTATATACAAACCACATCTTTTTCCATTCATCTGTTGAAGGACATCTCACCTCCTTTCACAGTTGGCTATTGTGGACAATGCTGCTATGAACATTCGGGTGCATGTGCCCCTTCTCTTCACTACGTCTGTATCTTTGGGGTAAATATCCAATAGTGCAATTGCTGGGTCATAGGGTAGCTCAATTTTTAACTTTTTGAGGAAACTCCTTACTGTCTTCCAGAGTGGCTGCACCAGTTTGCATTCCCACCAACAGTGTTAAGAGGGTTCCCCTTTCTCTGCATTCTCTACCAACATCTGTTGTTTCCCTGAGTTGTTAATTTTAAGCAAATGGCAAGATTTCTTTAGTTACCACAACTGAGTAATGTTCCATTGAACATATACCACATCTTCTTTATCCTTTCACCCTTTGACAGACACTTAGGTTGTTTCCAAATCTTGGTTATTGTGAATAATGCTGCAATAAGCATGAGAGTACAGATATCTTTTCCATAACCTGTTCTCATTTCCTTTGGATATATATCTAGAAGCTGGATTATTGGATTATATGGTAGTTCTATTTTTTTAGGAACCTTCCCACGGTCTTCCATACTGCCTGAACCAATTTACATTTCTATCAACAGTACATCAGGGTTTCCTTTTCTTATGTTTTCACTAATACTTGTCATCTCTTGTCTTTTTTTTAAATGTTTTTTAATTATATTATGTTAGTCACCATACAGTACTTCCCTGCTTTCTGATGCAAAGTTCGATGATTCATTAGTTGCGTATAACACCCAGTGCACCATGCAATACGTGCCCTCCTTACTACCCATCACCAGTCTATCCCATTCCCCCACCACCCTCCCCTCTGAAGCCCTCAGTTTGTTTCTCAGAGTCCATAGTCTCTCATGCTTCATTCCCCCTTCTGATTACCCCCCTTTCTTTATCCCTTTCTTCCCCTAGCGATCTGATCTTCCTAGTTCTTATGTTCCATAGATGAGAGAAACCTATCAGCTCCTTTTAAAAATCTTTCTTAATATCCATTTTTACAGTTACATTTTATCCTTTCATTGTATTTAATATCATTTTTGTATATATATTTTTCTTTACAATTTTGGGATGTAGTTTTCTAAAAAACAGACGAAAATACACACAGAATCCAGTATATTTTTAATCTGTTCTGCTCACCTTTCTGATTATATTCTCTTTTTTCCTTCTTTTCTTTTCTTTTTTTTTTCCGACTGGTTTTGGGTCTTCTGATTTGTTTAATGTATATTTCTCTGGGGTGGTTGTTGCCATTTTAGTATTTTGTTCTCTCATTCATGTGTTCTCTGGACAGAATGACAAGATGGAAAAACTCACCTCAAAAAAGTGCTCAACATCACTCGGCATCAGGGAAATACAGATCAAAACCACAATGAGATACCACCTCACACCAGTCAGAATGGCTAAAATTAACAAGGCAGGAAACAACAAATGCTGGAGAGGATGTGGAGAAAAGGGAACCCTCCTATACTGTTGATGGGAATGCAAACTGGTGCAGCCACTCTGAAAACAGTATGGAGGTCCTCAAAAAGTTGAAAACAGAGCTACCTTATGACCCAGCAATTGCACTACTGGGTATTTACCCCTAAGATAAAAATGTAGTGATCCAAAGGGGCACCTGAACCCCAATGTTTACAGCAGCGATGTCCACAATAGCCAAAGTATGGAAGGAGCCCAGATGTACAAAGACAGATGAATGGGTAAAGAAGAGGTGATTATATATATATATATATATGAATATTATCCAGCCATCAAAAAAATTAAATCTTGTCATTTGTAATGATGTGGATGGAACTAGAGGGTATTATGCTAAGTGAAATAAGTCAATCAGAGAAAGACAATTATGATATGATCTCACCGATATGTGAAATTTAAGAAATAAGACAGAGGATCATAGGGGAAGAGAGGAAAAAAATGAAATAAGACAAAACCAGAGAAGGAGACAAACCATAAGATACTCAATCATAGGAAACAAACTGAGGGTTGCTCGCGGGGAGGTGGGTGGAAGGATGGGGTAACAGGGTGATGGACATTGGGGAGGGTATGTGTTGAAATGAGCACTGGGTATTATATAACACTGATGAATCACAGACCTGTACCCCTGAAACAAATAATAAATTGTATGTTAATTAATTGAATTTAAATTAAAAAATACATTCACCATATATTTTATAAATTAAGACAGGTCTTAATTTATGTTAAAGTATTGAACTCTTAACTGTTCTGGCTCAAGTGTCATGGAAGTCAAGGAATGTAGTACTTGTGGTTTTATGTCAAAGGAATGCATTTCTTCACCTTGTTGAAGGGGGGGAGGTAGCAATCTTCCAGAGATATCAGTGCTGTGTCCCACCACGAATCAATATTTGGGAGACCCAAGGAACCTAGTAAGGAAAAACTCTTCACTCAGATTTGGATAAATCTTAACTCAGGGTTGGGATAAGGTGCTAGGAGGTTAGGTCTGTGGGAGGCAGGTGAGTTCAGGGAAGAGTAATGAGTGCATTCACCTGACTTGTAAGCTGGTCTTTTGGGTGCAAGGAAATGACAGGAAAAAATTCCTATCTGTATTCCTATCTGTATGGAGCAATGTCCCATGGGGGGTGATGTGCCCAGGGGTTGGAGTAACAGGAGGGAAATATGCCTGAAGAGCAGATAGGGAGCTGTAAATACCTCTTTGGCTGTTGTCCCTCAGCAGGTGCAACCTTGGTTGGAATGGGACACGGGTATTTCTTCTGGAGTCCTAGGTCTGGTTAGGAGACTCCTGCTGTGTTGTTTGAGAACAGAGCTTCAGTGTCCATCATCAACCATCGAGGGAGGAATTCAGACATCCTCATAGAGACCCCCATGCAGGTGAGTCCAGAAACCCAGCAAGTACTGCAGGAAAGGGCCTGAGAGAATAGAAGGGTGAGGACATTTACCTGATGCCACCTGAGAGTCAGTCCAGCCCTGCCCAGCACTGGACATCACTGTGGTTGTTGGCTTGATTAACTAATGCATGGATTTATTTATGATCCTAAAAATAAAAGTAGACATTGAAATCAGCCATACAGGGGAGATTGTTGAGGATTAATTAGTGCAGATGGAGGTGCGGTGATGGGTGGTAGAAAGTGGTCCCAATAAAAGTAGAAGACGAGTTCGCGAATTTTTGCGATTAAGGGGATAGAGATACAGGGTATTTGCCAGGAGGGATAGGCAGTCAAGGGAGGGCATTCCTTTCGTTCTTTTTAAACTAGGGAAAATTTGAGTATGTTCTCATACTGATGAGAAAGATCCAGACCAATGGATCATGAGACATACATTTCACATGTCCTTTTTCATGCTGGGTATTCCCATCAATGTTTTTGTTTTTGTTTTATTTTGTTTTTAAATTTAATAGGTGAAAAGGCGTATACTAAAAAAGCTTTACACTGGAATTATTTCCTTACTGGCGAGGATGAGTACATTTGTGAATTGCTTTCTCTGTCGCAAATTGTCTGCGCCAGTTCTGTGCTTTTGTTTGGTCGGTTTGGAGTGTTTATATTCCTGTTGTTGATTGCATCTTTTTCAAACATTGGAATTGGAATTTTTCCACCAACTTTGCCTCTTACCTTCATTTCCTATGTGTAGATGTAGTTGAGGGTAGTAGGGAAGTTAATACATTTTGTGTGCTTAAACCTATCATTTGGTCATATTATCCTCCCCAGTCTTGCTTAAGTGTAGAAAGTTCTTCTGTATTGTTTGAATTAATACATGACCTTAATACATATTTCCAGCCTGTCATCGCATTTCTGTTACTCCTTATTATACCTTTTCGTCTTTTGTGATTAGATCTATTTCTCAAAGTTACATGCCCTGCAGCCCTCACTTGGAAAGTACTCTTCTTTATCATTTGACTAATGGTCACCTTTTCTTCCTAAACAATTATGAATTAATATATCTTTACATAAGATGAAATTATAACCTTAGATAATGCTTCCTACCCACTTTTTATTTTCTTTTAATTTTTTTATTTTTTTAAAGATTTTATTTATTTATTTGACAGAGAGAGGACAGCCAGCGAGAGAGGGAACACAAGCAGGGGGAGTGGGAGGGGAAGAAGCAGGCTCCCAGCAGAGGAGCCTGATGTGGGGCTCGATCCCATAACGCCAGGATCACGCCCTGAGCCGAAGGCAGATGCCCAACCGCTGTGCCACCCAGGCGCCCCCCACCCACTTTTTAAAAGACTTTTTGTTATATTCTTTTATTTCCAAGTTTTTTATGTTTTTAAAATGTAACCTCTACCCTAATATGGGGCTCAAACTCACAGCCCCAAGATCAAGAGCTGCACACTGTCCTGACTGAGCCGGCCAAGCTCCTCTGTTCCCAAGCCTTTAGCACTTTAATCTCAAATTAGTGATTCATGTTGATGTCCTTATATTAGCATTTTTTTATACCTCTCTATAAAGTTAGTTTTAGATTGTCATTGTGTTTCAGACAGTTTGCAACAGTTCCATGTCTAACCTAATGTCACTCTCACTGCTATCCTTTGTTCCATAAGCTGTTTCTTTTTTTGAAATTATGTTCAGTTAGCCAACAGTTAGTACATCATTGGTTTTTTTTATTATGTTATGTTAGTCACCATACAGTACATCATTAGTTTTTGATGTAAAGTTCCATGATACATTAATTGTGTATAACACCCAGTGCTCATCACAACACATGGTCTCCTTAATACCCATTACATGGTTAAAACTTACGTTTCTAATTATGCACACACAAATAGTCATACATAGAAGTTTATATATATATATATATATGCATAGACTCTTATGCTCATTGTAAATGGTCTTTGACGCTGGGGCAGTCTTTTTTTTTTTAATAGCTTGTCTTCCTCAATAGCACCTTATAGACTTTCCTCCACAACCAGTGTAATGTGAATTCATAATTTCAGTGATTGCATAGTATTTCATGACACGGTGTGTCATTTACACTTTGTGAGGATTTTTCATACTCTTTCTCATTAAATTGCTATTATATCAATCGTACAAAAATATTTTGGATGGGGGAGGTGTCAGTAGAAGCCAGGGATGCTGCAAACATCCGACAATGCCCAGGGAAAACCCCACCTCAGAGAAAGATCTGGGGCTGAATGTCAATAGTGCTGAGATGAGAAACCTTGAGGTAATAATGCATATCTTTGTTTTTAATACTTATAGTTGTTTTCAGATTATTTCCACCAAATGTATGGCACGTCATATTTCTGCAATAAAAATTAAAAAGTACCATTTTGCTACCTGTTAAAAGTTTCAATCCCAATCGATGTGATAGCTCTTCAAATTTTTGACAGGCTAATGGGTGTCATTTCACAAATGATTAGTGTGTTTGAGCAAAATTCATATAGTTGGTCACTGTTTTGATTTGTCCATTATTATTACATGCCCATATATTATGTGCCCATTTTCTACAGGTGTCAGCATCTCATATGATTTTTATAGATTATTCTCTATCTCTACTTTTTTTGAGAAAGAGAGTGCTGGCAGGGAGGGGCAGAGGGACAGGAAGAGAGAGAATCTTAAGCAGGTTCCACGCCCAGCACAGAGCCTGGCCTGGGGCTTGATCTCATGACCCCGAGATCATAACCTGATCCAAAATCAAGAGTCCACACTTAACCAACTGAGCCACACAGATGCCCCTACAGATGACTGTTTCTCTATTGAATTCTACGGAGATATTTTGTCGATGGTATTGTTTTAAATTCTATTAGTTAATGTGTAACTTCTTCCTTCTCAGTTCCTTGCCTTAATTAATATGGTTTTGTCAGCAGATTTTATTTGTTTTATTTTTTTCTTAATTTGGGAGATTTTTCTGATAATTTTAAGGAATTTGAGGGATTGTTTATTTTTTAAATTTTATTTTTAAATTTCTGTATAATTGACATGCAGTGCTTTATTAGTTTGAAGTGTACAATACAGTGATTCAGCAGTTGTACACATTACTCAGTGCTCATCATGATGAGTGTACCCTTAATCCCCTTCACCTATTCCATCCCCTCACCCACCTTCCCTCTGGTAACCAGCAGTTTGTTCTCTATAGTTAAGAGTCTGGCACGTATTGCATGGAGCACTGGGTGTTATACGTAAGTAATGAATCATGGAACATTACATCAAAAACTAGGGATGTACTGTATGGTGACTAACATAACATAATAAAAAATTATTATTAAAAAAAGAGTCTGTTTTTTTGGTTTGCCTCCTTTTTTCTTTGTTCATTTGTTTTGTTTCTTAAATATCAACTATGAGTAAAATCATATGATATTTGTCTTTCTATGACTGACTTATTTCACTTAGCATTATACCCTCTAGATCCATCCATGTTGTTGCAAATGGCAAAATCTCATTCTATTTTATGGGTGAGTAATATTCCAATGCATATACATACATATATATACATATATACAAATCTTTTTTACCCATTCATCTATCAGTGGACACTTGGGCTGCTTCCATATCTTGGCTATTGTAAACAATGCTGGAATACACATTGGGTGCATATATATATTTTTTTTAAATGATTTTTTATTATATTATGTTAGTCACCATACAGTACATCCCCGGTTTCCGATGTAAAGTTTGATGATTCATTAATGGGTGCATATATATTTTTGAATTAGTGTTTTTGTCTTCTTGGTAAGTGGAATTACTTGATCATGTGGTATTTCTATTTTTAACTTTTTGAGGAAACTCCATAGTGTTTTCCACAGTGACTGCACCAGTTTGCATTCCCACCAACAGTGCACAAGTGTTCCCTCTTCTCCACATCCTCGCCAGTACTTGTCATTTCTTGTCTCTTTATATGCTAGCCTTTCTGACTGGTGTGAGGTGATAGTCTTAGTTGTTTGGATGTCACATAGATGGAATTATTTCATTTCCTTTTCAGATTGTTCACTGTTCATATATAGATATGCAACTGTTTTTTTGAGAATTGACTTTGTATCCAGTTACTTGGTTGAATTAACTTAATAGTTTTATTATGTGTTTTGTGGCATCTTTAGGATTTACTACATGTAAGATCACATCGTTTACACACATAAATTTATTTCTTCCTTTCCTGTTTGGATGCCTTTTATTTCTTTTTCTTTCTTTAGTTGCTCTGGCTAGAACTTCCACTGTTATGCTGAGTAGAAGTCAGGAAAGAGGGCATTCTTGCCTGTTCCTGATTGTACAGGAAAAATGTTCCCTGTATCCTCAACGAGTACCATGTTTGCTGCTGGTTTTTCATGAATGGCTTTATGTTGAGATCATTTATTTCTCTTCCTAGTTTTTAGGTTTTTTTTTATCATGTTCTGTGTAAGTATAAACATTAATTTTTTGAGTGCAGAATACAAACAATAATGCACTTGCCCAGTTAGTAACACATGCTTGTGTCATACTCTTTCTCTCTTATTTTTGTAGTCACATCGATGACATGGACCTAGAGAATGATACACGAATTTCAGAATTTCTTCTTCTGGGATTTTCTGAGGAACCAGAATTGCAGCCCTTCCTGTTTGGGCTGTTCCTGTCCATGTACCTGGTCACCATATTTGGAAACCTGCTCCTCATCTTGGCCGTCAGCTCAGACTCCCACCTCCACACCCCCATGTACTTCTTCCTGGCCAACCTGTCCTTTGTAGACATCTGTTTCACCTCCACCACCATCCCCAAGATGCTGGTGAATATACAGATGCAGAGAAAAGTCATAACTTATGACAACTGCATCATGCAGATGTACTTTTTCTTACTTTTTGTAGGTTTGGACAACTTCCTCCTGAGTGTGATGGCCTATGACTGCTTTGTGGCCATCTGTCACCCCCTGCACTACACTGTCACCATGAACCCTCGGCTCTGCTCACTATTGCTTCTGGTGTCCTGGATCATGAGCGCCCTGCATTCCTTGTTACAAACCTTAATGGTGTTGCGGCTGTCCTTCTGTACAGAGGTGGAAATCCCCCACTTTTTCTGTGAACTCAATCAGATGATCCAACTTGCCTGTTCTGATACCTTTCTTAATGACATGGTGCTGTATTTTGCAACTGTGCTGCTGGCTGGTGCTCCCCTAGCTGGGGTCCTTTACTCTTACTCTAAGATAGCTTCCTCCATATGTGGGATCTCCTCAGCTCAGGGGAAGTACAAAGCATTTTCCACCTGTGCATCTCACCTCTCTGTTGTCTCCTTATTTTATTGTACAGGCCTAGGAGTGTACCTTAGCTCTGCTGCTACCTAGAGCTCCCACGCAGGTGCAGTGGCCTCGGTGATGTACACGGTGGTCACCCCCCATGCTGAACCCCTTCATCTACAGCCTGAGGAACAGAGACATTAAAGGAGCTCTAAATGCATTTTTCAGAAGGAAGCCATAAAAGGGCCATTTTTCCAAGAAGTACCTGTTATTGCAGGCTAATACCTAACAGCCAGAAATTGTGATTCGTTAATCGGATCATGAAATAAGAACTTAATCCCTCTATCTGTATCCTGGGGTGTCACGTTTTCTAAATTCAACTGCTTTTAAACATTTTGCTCCTTTTGATAGCCAACAATTTTTTTCTTTTTTGTTTTAATTTCCATATTAGTTCCAACCCTGAATCAGAAACGATTTGGAGATTTCCATTTGCCTCATAGAGTGATGAACTCTACTAGTTTCATGGAATAAACTATGTTTTGCAACTGAGGCCATTCTTAAAATTTTATTGTAGAGAAAATTCTGAGATCACAGGTTTTCGCTCTGTGTCTGCCATTCATTTCTGTGTTACTACTTTAAATGCTCTTTTTGGTGATACATACTTAACCTACTAGTTTGTTTTGTAGCTAGTCTTGGGGTTTTATGATCCTCCTTAGGGTCCTGTTCTCATATCAGCTCAGCATCCACAGTATCCCCAGCACAGAATAATAAAGCAAAAATCATTTATGAAAAACACAATCCAAGTGTAATCTACAGAAAGACAAATTTGCATAAACCAAGTTACCCAATATGGGTTCAGCATCAGGGAAGACCTGAAATAGGATGAAGCAAAATGTTCAATCATATTTCTTTGTGGAAAATGTGTTTTTGATGATGAACACTATGCATTGAAGTGTGGGATATTTGGTGTCCATGTTTAAAGGGTTTTATTGATTGAAGTGAAGACTGTAGTTGCAGATTTTATATTATTTAATTGGATGATTTTGCCATTCTATTTGAAAATTTCCAGTGTTGCCTACAAATATTACTCCTTCCATTGCCATAAACTTAATATCTCTGTAAAAATGTTGTTACCAATGTTATAGTGTGAGTGAGTGAACAGTAAGTGTTTTAACTCTGTCATTAATTTCTTTACTTATCTTGTGATGTTTTGTTGCTGATTTTATTTATTTGCATCTTCTCCTCCACCCCCCTTTTTTTTGCTCTAACAAATGGTTTGTCAATGCTGCTTAGCTTTTCAAAAATTAGCTCCTAGGTTTGTTAATCTTTTCTATTGGTTTTCTGGTCTATATACCATTTCCCTATGCTCTGCTTTTTGTTATTTCTTTTCCTCTGCTGCTTGGGACTTAGTTTGTTCTCCTTTTTCTAGGTCTTTGAATCATACTGTTAGGTCATTCACTTAGGCTCTTTTATTTTTCTTAATGTAGACATTTATAGCTATAGACTTCCCTCTTAGAGTTGCTTTTGCAAAATCTCATGAGTTTTGATAGGCCATGTTCCCTTTTTAATTTGATTGAAGATTTTTAAATATCCTTTTTGGTTTCTTCTTTCACCTAGAAGCTGTTCATGAGTGTGTGGTTTAATTCCTGTGTATTTGTGAATATCTCAGATATCTGTATCCTTAAATTAATTGCAGCATTATTTACAATAGCCAAGACACAGGAACAGCTGAGTATCCATTGATAGATAAATTAATGATGATGGCATATCTCTATAGCTGAATTCAGCAATAAAAAAGGAAGACATCCTTTCCTTTGCTCTAACATGGGTGGCCCCTGAGGGCATTATGCTAAGTGAAATAATCAGACAGGGAAATACCAGTAATGTGTGATCTCACTTATAAGTGAAATACAAAAATCTGAACTCATAGAAACAGAGAGTAGGTTAATGTTTGCCTGTGGCTGGGTTTTCGGTAAATGAGAAGATGCTGGTGAAAGCCTGCAAACCTTTAGTTATAAGATGAGTGAGTTCTGGGAAGGTAATGTACAGCATGGTCATTATGGTTAATGTTATTGTGTTGTACACCTGCATGTTGCTGACAGAGTACATTATAAATGTTCTTACAACAAAAATAAATGATGACTTTGTGAAGTGGTGGATGTGTTCACTAACGGATCCTGGTGATCATTTCACAATGTACGTGTATATGAAATCACCAAGTTATATGCCTAAACTAGAAGAATTTTATAAAAGTGGAATTTCAATAAAAGTAGAAAAAGGAGGGGTGGGGGGATAATTGGGTGATGGGCATTGAGGAGGGCACATGATGTGACGAGCACTGGTTGTTATATGCAATCGATGAGTTATTGAACTCTACATCTGCAACTAATGATGTACTATATGTTGGCTAATTAAATTTAAATAAAAAAGTAAAAATGGAAAAATGAAGAAAAAATATTCTCGTCTCTGTTTTCCTCCTTGCATTTCAAATGTCCCCTCCTTCCAGCAGAACCCTCCCCATAAAAAAAGTACCAGAATGAAAACCATTATGAATATGTCAATGGGAAGGTCACTCAAAAGGAAAACTACCTATATAAGGATGCTATGAAGATGACATCAGTGATACAACAGTTTTTAGCTCCATCAGTCAGTGAGTTAGATATGAGGTCCCTGGTCTCTCTCAGGCATCTGGAAAAAAAAAACTTCTATTTCTTTGATCTTTTCTTAGACTAGGAATAGTGATCTAGAGGCAAGGGGCGGGAGGAAATATTTACTTTTGGATGAAAGACTGACCTTCTGAAGTAAACTTCCATAACCGTCCAGTAGACATATAATTCAGTTTCACTGTCTTCTCAGAGATCATTCCACTGCTGAAGATGGAAGTGGAAATGAAACCTTTCAAATAGAAATTTACACCATTGGTAGACTGTTTTCAGAGATGGTCCCAAACCCCCATCTTTCTCTGTAGCTGTGTCTTTGGCAACATGGGCAGCACCTTCCATCAGGTGATGGAGGCCCTTCTTCCACCTTTGATATGGGCTGGATTGAGATTTTGTATTTGCTGTGGTCAGGAGGATATGATGGGAGTGACCGGGGACCTTAGGGCCTTGGTGCATTTCTGGTGCTCTGTCTTGGATCTCTGCATCTAAAAAGTGAATAAAGCCAGGTGGGCTGCCAGAGGAAGTGAGGACATGTGGAACAAAGCCCATTTGTCTAAGCCAAGGCCACTCTGGACCAGCCACAGCTAGCTAGCCAAGCCCCAATTATATTAGAATGCCCTGAAGATATCAGCATAGATCCCCCAGTTGAGACACAACTGACTAAGACTCTTGAGGAGATCAACAGAGATTAACACAACTCATAACCATATAATTACACTTGATACTAAAGACATTATACCAAGCCGTTTGCTTCCAGGGTGACTTGCTATGCAATAACATTCATGATCATTCTATTCACGTTTATTTCAGATAACCATTAAAAAGTGACTCTAGGGACATCTGGGTGGCTCAGTCTGTTGGTCATCCAACTCTTGGTTTCAGTTCAGGTCATGATCTCAGTCAAGGTCGTCAGATCAAACCCTACCTGGGGCTCCACACTCAGGGGTGAGTCTGTGTGAGATTCTCTATCCCTCTGCCCCATCCCACCCCCCACCCCCTGCTCTTGCTTTCTCTCTCTTAAATAAATAAATAAATAAATAAATAAATAAATAAATAAATAAATAAATATTTTAAGTTTAAAAGTGACTCTAATGAAGATACGTTTCAGGTACCAAGTAGAGTTTGGGAGGACATACGTTTTTGTGGAGAATAAAGGGTGACCTAAGGTACCTAAGCAGGAATTCATGCTCTCTGTGTCCTGCAGAGACGTCCTGATTTTAGCCCAATGACACTCATTTTCAGCATTGATCTCCAGGACTGGAACAGTATAAATTTGTTTCTTTTAAACATTCCGTGTGGTAAGTGGTGATAGCAGCAATAAGAAAGTGACAAAGACATTTCTCCCATAAAACTTTCTTTGAAGAAACTTATTTAAGCCTCTCAATTCATTCACTTAGCTTCCTTGGGTAAGTGCATTTTGTGTTGAAACCCTACCTTAAGTAGAAGAAAAATCTAAAGTCAGTTTGGAGATATTCAGCACTATTAACCGGTATAGAGGAGTTCTCCTTGCATAAATGTCAATGTGGTTCTGTCTTTGAGGCCTCTGGCATGTAGGTAGGAAGAGTGATTCATTTAAAATTATAGTCGCCTGTTCTACTCAAAAATTTTTTGATAATCCTGTTTTTATTATGGGACTGCTCAAACATACACAAATGTAGTGACAATGGCATCAGGAACCTCACAGACCCTTTACCCGGTTTTAGCAATGGTCAAAACCTGCCCAAACTGGATCCCCAAAGCATTCCCTCAGTCTATTTATTTTGACATAAATTCTACATATCATACAATTTTGCCTGAAAATTTTAGCGTCTGTCTCCAAAATATCAGGACTCTGTTTACAGCCACCTTATTATACCTACAGCTTCCTCCAGTGCAAACGTCTGAGGTGACAGATAAGGAAACGGATGTTGAGTTATCATATTAATGAGAATGAACAACCATTCTTTAATGTTATAACATTGCCAGGCTTCAAACATTTAAAAAATTTGTGTTTGATTTGGGATCCAGTAAGATGCTACAGTTGGTTGACGAATTTCTAAGTCTTTTTATTTTAATTTTATTTATTTTTAATTAACTTATTCATTTATTTATTTTTGGTATTTTCATTTTTTTATCTAAGTCTTTTTATATCTAGGTCTCCCCTATGTTTTTCACCTCTTAAATATTTTTATTATGTTCAGTATTTATTCATTTGACAGAGAGAGACAGCCAGTGAGAGAGGGAACACAAGCAGAGGGAGTGGGAGAGGAAGAAGCAGGCTCATAGCGGAGGAGACCGATGTGGGGCTTGATCCCAGGACACTGGGATCATGCCCTGAGCCAAAGGCAGACGCTTAACGACTGAGCCACCCAGGCGCCCTGGGATGTGGGCTTCTTGTTCTTCCAGGCTGCCTTCTGGGGGAGGGGCCTGCTGTGCTGATACTCAGGCAACCCTGCCTGCCTGTGTGGGAGGGATGGGCTCAGTGAGAAGCAGTTTTGGGGGGCTTTTGTTCCATGGCATCTTGTCCTGGTGCCTTCTGTGTCTCTTCTGAGAGTCAGAGCAGAAGTGACCATATCCAAACCTCTGTCTCAGAACAAAGAGATTGCAGTCTGCTCTTCACTGAGCTCTCCAGGCCACACTGACTCCATTTCTGTCGGTGCTGCTAAAACCCTGCAGCGTCCTGGTTTGTGTGTCCCACAGCCGCTCTCCCAGTCCTCGCTCCCAGGGCAGGTATGTCTCTGCCCTTTGTGCTTCTAAAACCAACAACTGCCTCCGGTTTGCCCCTGCGCCCCTGAGCTCCAGGTTTCGGTCTGGGGGGATGCACTAAAGACCTTTCCCCGCCACTACTAGTCCGCGAGTCCGGCCCGCTCCCCAGGGCAGGAGGCTTCTGCCTTCCTGGCACAAGACCACAGAGCCTCCCTCCCCCTTCTGTTTATCTTCCAATATCTGTCCCCAGACTCTTGGCTCCCCGCTTCATACCTTGAGACCAACTGCCAGGGATGTTCTGTTTGTAGAGATCCAGATGTATCTTCTTACATCTTAGTCTGATTTCATGGGTGTTCAGAACGGTCTGGAAGATATCCAGCTCAATTCAGGGGACTGGTTGACATAGTGTCCCCTACTCCTCTTCCATCTTTCCCTCCCCTTTGTGATTTTAAAACTGCGAGTGGCCGCTGTCTCCGGAGGGCGCCTGAAGCTCCTGGATCGTGTCTGAGTGCTGCACTAAAACCCTTTCTGGGCTGCAACTACCCTGTAAAGTTTTTGCCTGGATATGGACACAGTTCCCAGATTTTTTTCAGGATGCCAAAGAAAAGAGTGGTCATCAACTGGCCTAACTTGTTTTTTATGGCAATCCGAGCTAAGAATCCCTTCCTGGGCTGCTGGGGCATAACCTGCTTCCTGGATCCACTGCTCGGGTACTTTCCTGGTTCAGGGACCACCAGCCCCCCCCCTTTTTTTAATGATTTTTTATTATACTATGTTAGTCACCATACAGTACATCCCCGGTTTCCGATGTAAGGCTCGATGATTCATTAGTTGTGTAGAACACCCAGTGCACCATGCAATACGTGCCCTCCTTACTACCCATCACCAGTCTATCCCATTCCCCCACCCCCCTCCCCTCTGAGGCCCTCAGTTTGTTTCTCATAGTCCATAGTCTCTCATGCTTCATTCCCCCTTCTGATTACCCCCTTTCTTTATCCCTTTCTTCCCCTACTGATCTTCCTAGTTCTTATGTTCCATAGATGAGAGAAATCATATGATAGTTGTCTTTCTCTGCTTGACTTATTTCACTAAGCATTATCTCCTCCAGTGCCGTCCATGTTGTAGCAAATGTTGAGAACTCATTCTTTCTGATTGCTGAGTAATATTCCATTGTATATATGGACCACAACTTCTTAATCCAGTCATCTGTTGCAGGGCATCTCCGCTCCTTCCACGATTTAGCTATTGTGGACATTGCTGCTCTGAACATTGGGGTGCATATGGCCCTTCTCTTTACTACGTCTGTATCTTTGGGGTAAACACCCAGTAGTGCAATCACCAGCCCCCCTTTTGCTCTGCACCTCCTTGTATCCTGAAACCACAATGCCCTACTTAGAATTCTGCTTTTTCATTTCCAGAGCCCTTTTCAGAGAGGGATGTCTCTCCCTAGAACAGAATTCTAAGGGTTCCGATTTTGTGCTCTGGTGTTCTATCACTTTCCAGAAGCCAGCTTATGGAGGTTTCCTCCATCTTCTGTTTACCTTCTGATATCTCCCTGCAGATTCACGACCCTGCATGTCCTACCTTGCCTCAAGCAGTCACTTGTCTGCTTGTAGAGACCTAGCTATATGTTCTTAGATCACAGGCTGATTTTGTGGGTGTTCAAAATAGTTTGGTAGATATCCAGCTAAATTTAGGGGACCAGTGGAAGTGGGGTCCCCTTCTTGTCCACCATCTTGCCTCCAATCTCCTAAATTTTTTGTCTAAATTTCTTTCTTTTTTTTATGATTCAGCTGTATTTTATTTATTTATTTTATTTTAATGTTTTTTTATTATATTATGTTAGTCACCATAAGGTACATCCCTGGTTTCTGATGTAAAGTTAGATGATTCATTAGCTTAAATTTCTACATTCCTAGGATTTTTTTTAAAGATTTTATTTATTTATTTGACAGAGAGAGACAGCCAACAAGAGAGGGAACACAAGCAGGGGGAGTGGGAGAGGAAGAAGCAGGCTCATAGTGGAGGAGCCTGATGTGGGGCTCGATCCCATAACACTGGGATCACGCCCTGAGCTGAAGGCAGACGCTTAACGACTGCACCACCCAGGCGCCCCCTACATTCCTAGGATTTTATGTGAATGCAAATGTTCATTCTTTTCATTTATCTACCCTCCAAGTCTCTCTCAAGCTTTCTTTCAGCACATTAGATAGGTTATAATGGGTTATAATGAGTGCAATGAGTTTTGTGCATGTATATTTATGCACGTGTGTTTTCTTGAAATAAATATGTACATGAATATACATACATTTATGTACACACAACCCTGAGTCTTGAACACTCTTTGGACCCAACAAAATATGTCCACACATTGCATCTTGCCTTACAATATCGCTTGAAGTTATGTTTATGATTCCACATTGCCTCCAGAAGAAAATGTAGGAAGAAGGGATGACACCCTAACAATTGCATACTGAATAGTTAGAATTTATTCTGCACCTTCTTGAGTTCTATGGAGATGGAAGCATGCAGTATGTACCCATGATTTTTCAATGACTCTTTCAATTCCTAAAATTGTACACTTTAAATATGTACAGTTTATTGCATGCAGTAATGTTCCAATAAAATAATTAGAGTTTAAAAATTCTAGTGGGGCATGACTCAGAGTCAGAGCGGGAGCACAGGTAGTTGAGACACACCTAACATGGTGGGAGACTCTCTTCTAACTGTGAAAAAACAAAGGTTCACCTGTGGATAATATTAAAATAGTTGAAGTAAATTAAGACAATCCACTTTTGACAAACGCATTTTTTTGTAAGTAGATTAGCCTACATATATAAAATGAGTAAAATGGCATAGATTTTTCAGGACAGAAGGGCACTACAGCCACATGTCATGGGTGAGCCTTAGAAACACAATGCAGAGATTGCCCCTGAAAAAAGAACTCATGTGGAGCCCTGCGGTGATCAGAACAACTCTCTACCCTCCAATCCCCTGCAATAATTAAGACATTATGTCGAGCCACGTTATTTTAGGATGCTTTGTATGCAGCAATTGCCAACTGATATAATAATCAAATCAGGAAGAACTGACGGTGTTTTTAGTAATCTGATCTTTTTATTCTAGGCATTTGTTCTGATACTTGAAGATAGCCTCTGTGATAACTCTGTTCTTGACGTTTATTTCATGTAACCGTATTAAAAATAACTCCATTGTGGCCCTTGGAGGTAACATGGAAAGGCTGGAAACACATGCATGTTTGCACAAAGCTTGAGACTCCGAATCACATCCTGGACAGGAGTCTAAGCTTGCTGGTGAGTCCTCCTGTGGTTATGAGGTCATACATAATGGATCATACTGACGTTCTTTCACTGCGCCTTTAGAGGTTATGGCAAAATTTCGAATAGTGGGAGATGTTTCATTTAGTGAAATGGAAGGAATCTTTTTTGTATGTAGCGCTGGAAATTTTCAACCAGAAACCAGAAAATAATTTAATAAAATCCAAACATATCACCAGTGTTTCATCTTAATGACTGTCTCTTACAGAAGGACCCTGATAATCCATATTTCAATGAGTAGATGAAGCGTCTGAGAAAGAAGTATTTTGCATAGGAATAAATGTATGTGTTATTATTCTCTTCATCATCCTTAAAGTCACGTTTGACTCTAAGGTCATATTATGTCAAACTACTTTTTCCATATTTGTCTTTCTGTGTAGATTCTATTTGGAGACATGCATTTTATTATCATTTCTATTGCGAGTGACTATGGGAGGCATGGTGGACACAAGCTGTGTTATAGAACAGGGCTCCTAATATGTAGGAAGATCACCATGATCAGCTATAACAAACAGTACGCCAAAGTCTGCATTCTCAGAAGAGCAGTGAAGGTAGTGATGCACAAAGGAATGATGTTACAAAGGGAAACACAGTCTCAGATTTTCCTCTGTTATAAATTTATGTAAATAGCTATGGTGGCCAAAAGTAGATTTTCCATAGGAGTAGTACGACTCATGACTGTTTTTTTGTTTTAGTAAAACAAAAGAAAAATATTCATTATGATGTATTTCATTTGAGTGGAAAGTATTCTTAGCAGATCCATGTAGTCCTTTGAAATGAGTGAGAATTTCCAAATATATCACATACAATGTTATGAATAACCTGAGAGAGTAGGAAAATGAAAAAGGGAAAAATCTCTTGAGTATCAAAGATATCACAAAGCTTAAAAAGTAAGTAAATACATTGTACAGGAGGACAAAATAAACAAGATGGAAATTACAGGAAGTAAATTAAGGAAGCAAGTTCTACTTCCAATATCTGCATAGAAAAATTACAACTTATGATTCTAAGGCTTCGACCCTGCAATCATGGCAATTTCTTCAGCCCAGGACAATTGTCTCTTTCCTAACTGCCATCCCAGAGAATCTCATCAGAGCCCTCTTTATGTCTCTGTTCCTCAGGCTGTAGATGAAGGGGTTCAGCATGGGTGTGACCACTGTGTACATCACTGAGGCCACTGCACTTGCGTGGGAGCTCTGGGGAGCAGCAGAGCTAAGGTACACTCCTAGGCTCGTACAATAAAATAAGGAGACAATTGAGAGGTGAGATGCACAGGTGGAAAATGCTTTATACTTGTCCTGAGCTGATAAGATCCCACATATGGACGAACCTATCCTAGAATAAGAATAGAGGACCCCAGCTAGGGAAGGACCACCGAGGAGCACAGCTGCAAAATACACCACAATGTTATTGAGAAAGGTATTTGAACAGGCAAGTTGGATCATCTGATTGAGTTCACAGAAAAAGTGGGGGATTTCCACCTCTGTACAGAAGGACAGCCGCAACACCAGTAAGCTTTCTGACAAGGAATTCAGGATGCTCGTGATCCAGGACACGAGAACCAATAATCCACAGAGCCAGGGGTTCATGGTGACCATGTAGTGCAGGGGGTGACAGATGGCCACAAAGTGGTCATAGGCCATCACAGTCAAGAGAAAGAAATCTAATCCTGCAAAGAGTATGAAAAAAAAAATCTGGCTTAGGCAGCCTTCATAAGTGATCACTTTGCTCTGAGTCTGGATGTTCCATAGCATCTTGGGGACGGTGGTGGAGGTGAAACAGATGTCTACAAAGGACAGGTTGGCCAGGAAGAAGTACATGGGGGTGTGGAGGTGGGAGTCTGAGCTGACGGCCAGGATGATGAGCAGGTTTCCAAACACAGTGACCAGGTACATGGAGAGGAAAAGCCCAAATATGAGGGGCTCTACTTCTGGATTATTTGATAATCCCAGAAGAAGAAATCCTGAAATTTGTGAATCATTGCCTTGTCCCATGTGGTCGTGATGACTAGAAATGAGCAGACAAATGATTAATTGTAACACAAATGGGAGTGAGTAACATGGTAGAAATGCTATAATTACAATGACGGTGGGGGAAAAAAGAGTCATAAATGAGAATAGATGAGGTGTTATCTTTTTGGGAGTTCAGGTAGACCTAAAAGAAGGTGACATTTGAAGGCAGTCTGCATGGAAGACACGAGTTTATCTGGGGCTGTGTGTGCCCTGGGAGAGAAAGAGCCAGGGCAAGTCCCTGAGGAAGGCGCCTGTTTTGAATGGATATCCAGGACTAAAAATGGAGCCAATGTGGTCAGGAGAAGAGTGAGAGGGAGAGTGAGGAAAGGTGGTGTCAGGGAAGGCTGAAGAACGAGATGGCCTCCCTGCTGCAGCAGAGACTTCAAGACAGGAAGTCCTTCATTCACATGGTATTCCTAGACTTCACTTATTTATTGTCAAGGAATTCTGTCAATAAAAATGGATCCCTTCCTGGGCACTGAAGTGGCTAAGTCGGTGAAGCATCTGCCTTTGGCTCAGGTCATGATTCCAGGGTCCTGAGATGGTGTCCAGTATAGGGCTCCCTGCTCAGTGGGGTAATCTGCTTCTCTCTCTTCCTCTGCCCCTCCCCCTCACTCATGTTTTTTTCTCTCTCTCTCTCTCAAATATATAATAAATAAAAACTTTAAAAAAATGGATCTTAAAAATAAAGGGGGGGAATCAGAGGGGGAGATGAATCTTGAGATACTATGGACTCGGGGAAACAATCTGAGGGTTTTACAGGGGAGGAGGGGTGGGGGGGATGGGTTAGCCCAGTGAGGGTATTAAGTAGGGCATGTATTGCATGGAGCACTGGGTGTTATAAGCAAACAATGAATCATGGAACGCTACATCAAAAACTAAAAATGTACTGTATTACGGTGAATAACATAACAAAAAAATTTTTTTAAAAAAGGATCCTTTCCTTATTTCTAAGTGTTGGTTAACATTCTGGTATCCCTATTTCAAGAGTCCCATTTTGGCACGCTACAGACTCCTGGAGCCATGAGACTACCAGGCTCTTCTCACCCCCAGCTACAATAGTTAAGAAAGAAATCATACTCTTTAAGCTCTCAATGTCAAATTCTCATTACCCTAAAAATTATAGAAAAGTACCCAAATTCTGGGTGGTAAGACTCCCATGAACATGTAACTTGATGCTCCATTTTAAATGACCATTTTGTCCTGTATTTAGAGAAGTATAAAAATCTAAAAAGAGACAGAGAAAAGGAAGAGAGGGGAGAAAGATCTAATAAGCCCAAGCGGTCACTGAGAGATCGTGATGATGAGAAAACTTCCCTGAGTCTGGCAGCATTCCAACCCTAAATATATCCCTTGGTGCCCAGAATAATTAATAAAGCGGCAAACCCCCCAATTTCTCCAAAAGAGAAAAGAGTGATATATTTATGATGTCAAGACCCCTCAATGTATGAACTTCCACTAGAAATATGGGTAAAATGAACAAATCCACAATTGACAAAAAGAAATATACAATGTACAAAAAAGTGGTTATTTATCAAGATGAAATGGAAAAAGACTTTTCTATATCACATTAAATGCAATATTTTGGAATCAGTGAATGAGTGTTGAGTCTTGGATCTACCACATGTGGGCTGTTTGAATTTGGAAGACAAGCAATTCATTTTAAAATGTTAATATTCTCACCAGAATGGTGCAGGTAGTCGTATCCGTCCTTCTAAGGTGGTTGACTGAGTCCATATATGTAAAAAGTTGAGCACAGTTCCTTCCTGTTAGTATATGAATGGTTATTCTCTTTGTTCAGTTGTGTTTTATGTGTGTGTGTGTACATACATGTGGATTTGTGTGTTCGCACACATGCTTGATCATAATGTAAAAGGCATGTTTACTGTGGACAGTTTTTAAAAAGTTGGGATCTACTGCAGTGAAGGGTGAAAATTGTTTAATAGAGTCTGGCTTGTGCTTGCTAATGTGGGAGAAACAGTATGAGAGAAGAGTCCCTTTGAAGACCGGATTGCAGAGGGAAAAGGCAGTCAGCATGGGTGCTGATGTTACACCAGAGTCTAGGGAGCCCGTGCTGACTGACCCAAGGGCTTCGTCATGGGGTCCACCTCAGGCCCTGGTCTAATTGTCATTCCTGTCCCCTTGCCCTGTTTATTTGACCACACTTCTTTTTATGTGGCCCAAGAATGGATAAGACTGGCTCTTCTTTTACTTTCCTTGCTGTCCTTCGTTTCCTTGTTTTCTTGGGCTTTGGGGTTTGGTCCTTGTTTGATACAAAATCCAATGAGTCCTGATTCTCTGTTCCTTGTCTGACATGCAGAAACCCTCCCAGACCATACTCTGCAAAATCTGGCATGTTCCGTGACAATCTATCCCCTCTCTGTATATGATTTATCTTTGAAGACCTTGTATCATATGAACACGTAGTTCCCTGGTCTCCATTATAATCTATGTTGCAAAGGAGCAGGGGCCTCACCTGCTTTGTTCACACCTTTGCATTCACAAAGGTGTGCATTTGTATAGAAACAAGTTTTAAGAAAATGTGAATTTATTAAATAGAATGTTAGGGAAAATAAAATCATGTTAAAGAGGGTGGATTCAAATAACTCTTCAACAAAACTGAAAATATCTAATACTAACATCTTACAGAAAAGATATAAAGCAGCAACAGTCACATCGATATGGGTCTTTAATTTAGGCTGAAATGGCTAAAGGCTTGGAAATAAAAGAAAGGGAAAACATTCTTTTTTAACACACGGTGCAGGAAGCAGTAGCTCAAGTTATAATTTGACTGTATGTAACCAAAAATGGACTCAATCATGCTTATGAAAAAGATGGAGGGATCTTCAGTTGAATACAAAAGAGCATGTTTCACATAATGACAGGAGCTGATTGCTATTTTAAAAAACAGATCTAATTCCAAAATACAAAATGGTAGAAATAACAACAATTGGATGTGCAATAAAGTGACAATAGGTGTAAAAAGCTGTTCTTACTACTGAGGATGCAGAAGAATTTCAATGTTTAAAAGCAATGAGGGGAAAACGATGTGACCAACTGATAGACTGGACCTCACAAAGTATGTAGGCTCTCACTCGATCCCATAAATACATCTAAACACAATACAAGGATTAAGTGGAAAACAGCAAACTTGGTGAAAACATTACCATTCTTAGGGGAAGGGAGGGAAAACTGGAGAGGTGGAATCAGAGAGGGAGACAAACCAGGAAAGACTATGGACTCCAGGAAACAAACTGAGGGTTCCAGAGGGGAGGGTGGTGGGGGGATGGGTCACCTGAGTGATGGGTATTAAGGAGGGCATGTGTTGAGATGAACACTGGGTGTTATACACAACTAATGAATCATTGAACACTACATAAAAAAACTAATGATGTACCAAATGGTAACTAACAGAACATAATTAATAGAAAAAGAAAGAATGCAATCAAAACCACAATAAAAACACACAGATCCCGGTATATGAAAGCAATGTACTTGCAAAAACAATTGCATATAGGAAGTAAATGGCAAACAAAACAAAAATATATTCAGGCTCCGTGGTAATAAAATAGTTGCAGAGTAATGCCCCTTGGCATATCCCTTTATGCATATTAAGTATATTTTTTCCTCCAGTGAACACCAATGGAAGAGATGATACTGTGAAATGTATGTCTCAAAAACAGCTGTCACATGGTAGTATTTACTTCCATGGGCCTGTGCCTTTCTAATAAATACAGAACAAGCTAAATGCACACCATGTGAAAAATTTTAGAAAATGCTCTCTGTCCACTGCTCACACCTCCAAGGCTAAAACTCTGTTTTCCTACTCACCTTAGCTGCGAAACCCCTTGACTATGTTCTAATTTCACTGGAAGCACTTTATACTCCCCATTCCTTTCTCTGTCTCATCCAACTGGACTTTCCACATGAACACATCTTTTAAAAATATATTAAATTAATATATTAAAACTTTGTAGTCAACCCAACAAACAAACATGCAATCGCTTGGCTCTGGGATAGGCTGGTTAAGCTCTCAGGTGACCTCAGGTAAAGGTTCCCAGGTTCCATTCTCTCTGACCCTTTCCTGAAATACCTGCTGGCTCTGAGACTCACCTGGATGGGGTTTATAAGATGAAGGTCTGCGCGTGGAGGTCCCAATTCATCCCTGGATGGTTGATCACGGAGACCGAAGCTCTGTTCACAGATGGGACAGCAGGAAGAACTGAAGCATGGGTCCCCCAGCTCGACTTAGGAACCCCAAAGTAGCAATCATGTTCTGCTCTGCACAAGGGTGGACCATGGCCAGGGACTGCAGCAGAGGAGATATTTACAGCTCCCTGTGTCTGCTCATTAGGCAATGATTCCATTGTACTCCCACTTCTGAGCATATAATTTCCCCATGGGCCACTGGTCTGGACAGAAAGGAAAATTTTTCCTGCTAATTCTCTGTTACCAAGAGACGAGAATAGAAGTCAGGTGAATCCAGTTTTTCTTACTTCTTCACCATGATTTTGCATGCCTTCCAGAACTCTAACCTCCTTGCATCTTAACCCATTTTTAAGTTCATGTTTTCTTCAAATCTTTTTTTTTACCCTCATGTTCAGTTAGGCACCATATAGTACATCATTAGTTTCTGATGTAGCATTCAACGATTCATTAGTTGTGTTTAACACCCAGTGCTCATCACAACAGCAGCCCTCCTAATACCCATCACCTTGCTACCCCATCCTCCCAACCCCCTCCCCTCTGAAACTCTCAGTTTGTTTCCTGCAGTCCATAGTATCTCATGGTTTGTCTCCCTCTGTAGTTTCTCCCCTTCAGTTTTCCTTCCTTTCCCCAATGGTCCTCTCCACTACTCCTCATGTTCCACATATGAGTGAAACCTTATGATAATTGTCTTTCTCTGCTTGACTTATTGCAAATAGCATAATCTCTTCCAGTCCATCCATGTCAATGCAAATTTTAGGTATTCATCCTTTCTGATGGCTGGGTAATATTTCATTGTACATATGTACCACATCTTCTTTATACGTTCATCTGTTGAAGGGCATCTCAGCTCCTTCCACAGTTTGGCTATTGTGGACACTGTTGCGATGAACATTAGGGTGCAGTTGCCCCTTTTTTTCACTATATCAGTATTTTTGGGGTAAATGCCTACTAGTGCAATTGCTGGGTCATAGGGTAACTTTATTTTTAACATCTTGAGGAACCTCCATACTATTTTCCAAAGTGTCTGTACCAGCTTGTATTCCCACCAACAGTGTCAGAGGATTCCCCTCTCTCCATAACTTCTCCAACACTTGTTTCGTATCTTGTTAAGTTTTGCCATTCTAACTGGTGTAAGGTGGTATCTCAATATGGTTTTGATTTGAATTTCCCTGATGGCTAATGATGTTGAACATTTTTTCATGCGTCTGTTAGCCATTTGTATGTCTTCTTTGGAGAAGTGTCTGTTCACATCTTCTGCCCATTTTTTGACTTATTTGTTTTTTGGTGTTGAGCTTGAGACGTTCTTTATAAGATATTGGATACTAGCCCTTTGTAGCGTCATTTGCAAATATGTTCTCCCATTCTGTGGGTTGCCTCTTAGTTTTGTTGACTATTTCCTTTGATGAAGTCCCAAAAGCTGATATTTGCTTTTGTCTCTCCTGCTTTTAGAGACATGACATGAAAGAAGTTGCTGTGGGTGATGTTAAAGAGGTTACTGTCTCTGTTCTCCTCTAGGATTTTGATAGATTCCTGTCTCACATTTGAGGTCTTTCATCCATTTTGGGTTTATCTTTAAGCCAAGGACCATAATAAGAGATGTAGTGGGACACTGTATTGTACTTAAAGGGTCTATACAATAAGAAGATCTAACATTTGTAAATATCTGTGCTTCCAAAAATGGAGCAACCAATTATATAAACCAATTAATAACCAAAATAAAGAAACACATTAATCTAATACATTAATAGTAGGAGACCTCAACACTCAACTCACAGCAATGTACAGATAATCTAAGCAGAAGATCCACAAAGAAACCAGAGCTTTGAATGACACACTGGACCAGATGGACTTTGTAGATATATACAGAACATTCCACCCTAAAACAACAGAACACCCATTCTTCTTGAGTGCACACAGAACTTTCTCCAGAATAGACCACATACTGGGTCACAAATAAGTCTCAACCGATACCAAAGGATTGAGATTATTCCTTGCATGTTATCAGACCACAATGCTTTGAAACTGGAACTCAATTACAATAAAAAAATTGGAAGGAACTCAAACACTTGAAAGTTAAAGACTATCCTGATAAAGAATGAATGGGCCAACCAGGAAATTAAAGAAGAACTTAAATAATTAATGGAAACTAATGAAATGAAAACACATCGGTCCAAACCTAGGGTATATGGCAAAGGCAGCCCTAAGAGGGAAATACATAGCCATCCAAGCCTCTCTCAAAAAATTAGAAAAATCCCAAATGCAAAAGCTAACCTTATCCCTAAAGGAGATGAAGAAAGAACAGCAAATAAAACCTAAACCAAGCAGGAGAAGAGACATAATAAAGATTAGACAGGGATCAAGGAAATAGAAACCAGAAAAAGAGTACAGCAGAGTAATGAAACTAGAAGCTGGTTCTTTGAAAGAATTAATAAGATTGGTAAACCACTGGCCAGACTTATGCAAAAGAAAAGAGAAACGACCAAAATTAATAAAATCATGCATAAAAGGGGAGAGATCACGACTAACATCAAGGAAATAGAAACAATTATTAGAAATTATTACCAGCAACTATATGCACCCAAAAATCAAGCAACCTAGAAGAAATGGATGCCTTCCTGGAAACCAAAAGTGAAAAAGGAAGAAAGAGATAATCTGAACAGACCAATAACCAGTAATGAACTTGAAACAGTAATAAAAAACTTCCCCAAAAAACAAGAGTTAGGTCCTGATGGCTCCCTAGGGGAATTCTACTGAACATTTAAAAAAGAAATCATACGTATTTTACCTCCCCTGTTTCAAAAAATAGAAACAGAAGGAAAACTTCCAAATGCATTCTATGAGGCCAGCATCACCTTGATCCCCGAACAAGAAAAAGACTCCATCAAAAAGGAGAATTACAGACCAATATCCCTGAAATATGGATGCCAAAATACTCATGAAGATCTTAGCCAATAGGATCCAACAATACATTAAAAAAGATTATCCATCACGACCATGTGGGATTTATTCCTGGGATGCAAGGGTGGTTCAACATTCACAAGTCAATCAATGTGGTAGAGCACATCAATAAAAGACAAGACAAGAACCATATGGTCCTCTCAATTGATGCAGAAAAAGCATTTGACAAAATGCAGCATCCTTTCCTGATTAAAACTCTTCAAAGTACAGGAATAGAGGGAACATTCCTCAATATCATAAAAGCCATCTATGAAAAACCCACAGCAAATGTCATTCTCAATGTGGAAAAGCTGAGACCTTTTCCCTCAAGGTCAGGAACATGACAGGGTTGCCCACTCTCACCATTATTGTTCAATATAGTTCTAAAAGTCCTAGCATCAGCTATTAGACAACAAAAAGAAATAAAAGGCATTCAAATTGGCAACAAAGAATTCAAACTCTCTGTCTTTGCAGATGACATGATACTTTATGTGGAAAACCTGAAAGACTGCACCCCCAAATTACTAGAACTCATACAGCAATACAGCACGTGGCAGGATACAAAATTAATTCGTAGAAATCAGTTGCTATTCTATACAGTAACAGTGGGACTGAAGAAAGAGAAGATAAGGAATCGATTCCATTTACAATAGCACCAAATCCATAAGATATCATTAGATAGGAATACATAACCAAAGAGGAAAAGGATCTGCACTTTAGAGACTACAGAACACTTAGAAAGAAATTGAGGAAGATAAGAAAAGTTGTAAAAACCTTCTGTGCTCATGGATTTGAAGAATAAACATTGTTAAAGTGTCTATGCGCCCAGAGCAATCTATATTTTCAATGCAGTCCGTATCAAAATATCATCAATATTTTTCACAGAGCTGGATTGTTATCCTAAAATAGGTATGGAACCAGAAAAAACCCAGAATTGCTAGGGGAATGTTGAAAAAGAAAAACAAAGCTGGGAGCATCACGTTGCCTGACTTCGAGCTATATTACAATGCTGTGATCATCAAGACAGTATGGTACTGGCACAAAAAGAGACACAAGATAAATGGAACAGAATAGAGACCCCAGAAATGGACCCTCAACTCTATGGTCAACTGATCTTCGACAAATCTGGAAAAAATATCCAATGGAAAAAAGACAGTCTCTTCAATAAATGGTGCTGGGAAAATTGGACAGCCATTGCAGAAGAATGAAACTGGACCATTCTCTTACACCATACCCATTCTGCTTTAAATGTTCATGTCAAAATTCTACATTCTTCCCATTTAATTTTGATTCAAATATTCATTTTTTGGATTTGTATCCCCTCCTTTTTTTTTTTTTTTTTGGTTTTCATTCAATACAATAGTTGAGATTTAAATAATTCTCTGTTTTTATAGATAATTTTGTGTGAATGTGTCTGTTTTAGAGAAAGTGGTATACAAATGAACACACGTATATACATACTCACATTGCTAACCTTGAATGTTTCCTTTGGACTCAGCAAAGTGCTCCTATATGTTTCAGATGGCTGAAACGAAGACAGACTTAGTTAGGGTACCTTCCATGTCACCACAGAGACTGGAAGGAGATTCTTCTTTGCACAAAAGTTGTGACCTGAATCACATAACTGGTCAGGAATTCAATCTCTCTAAAGAGTCATCCTTTGATCCTGAGGATTTATATGAATGATATATAATGGATAATATTGATTTGTTTGATCATTACCCATTTCATGGTTATGACAAAATTTAGAAAAGAGATGATACTGCATTTAGAGGACAGGAAAGAGTCCTATTTTTATGCAGCAGAAAGAAGAAGATGATTCACGAAAACACCATAAACATGCCAACCAATTTTTCACCAAAAGGGGGAAAACCCACTTGTATACGGACACCAAACTCCATACTTCAGTGAGTACGAGTATTTTATGACAGCTTAAATGAAATATTTTGCTCAGTAATACAAAGTATAATTTCAATTTTTCCTCATCATATTTAAGATCTTCTCTGACTTTAAGTCCACATGAAGTTAACCTATTTATTCTAATATGTATTTCTGTGTAGACTCCACTTGGAGACATGTACTTGGTAATCTTTTTCCACATCACTTTGGTAGGCATGGTGGACATAGCTGGATAGGGGAACATGATCCCAATAAGGGGAACGGAACTCAGTGGCTACCTATAAGACAAACTATAAGTTAGTCTACATTTTCAGGATGAGCAGTGAAGGTGTGATGTACAAAGTATTGATGTACGCAGAAGAGACAAACTAGGATCTTATACTTTCCTTTATCATAAAATTATATCATTGGCTATAGTTGCAAACTTGTTTTTTTCTATATGAATAATATGACTTACGACTATCCTTTTAGTAAAATAAGAGAAAATTACTTGGGATCATATATCTTCTTTGAGTAGGAAGTATTCCTTTTTTTAAAGATTTTTTATTCATTTATTTGACAGAGGGAGAGAGAGAGGAAACACAAGTAGGGGGAGAGGCAGAGGGAGAGGGAGAAGCAGGCTCCCCACCAAGCAGGGAGTCTGACTTATGGTTCAATCCCAGGACCCTGGGATCATGACCTGAACCAAAGGCAGATGCTTAACTGACTGAACCACCCCGGGGCGCCCAGTAGAAAGTGTTCTTAAGGAATCATGGTACCCAGTGACATAAATGAGAATTTCCAAATATTTTTGATCAAGTCTGGAAAAAACTTTGAAAAAGTAGGATATGGACAAAAAGAAAACTGTCTATATATCAGACAGAGAAGAAGCCTAATAAAGTGAGTTACTTAAATGTATTTCTAGAAGTTGAATTCAAACGAATGGAAATTCCAGGTAATAAACAGAAGGAGCCAATTCTACTTCCACAGTCTGATCAAAGAATGACAGTTTTGGCTCTGAGGGTGTGAGCCCTGCAATCATGGGCACTTCTTCAGTCCCAGGATGAATGGGCCTTACATTACTGGAACCCCAATGATTCTTTTCAAACCCCTCTTTATTTCTCTGTTCCTCAGGCTGTAGATGAAGGGGTTCAGCATGGGCGTGACCACCGTGTACATCACTGAGGCCACGGCACTTGTGTGGGAGCTCTGGGGAGCGGCAGAGCTAAGGTACACACCAAGCATCGTGCAATAAAATAAGGAGACAACGGAGAGGTGAGATGCACAGGTGGAAAATGCTTTATACTTGCCTTGAGCTGATGATATTCTACGTATGGAGGAAACAATCTTAGAATATGAGTAAAGGATCCCAGCGAAAGGACCCCCACACAGCAGGACAGCTGCAAAATACATCACCAAGTTATTAAGAAAGGTGTCAGAACAGGCAAGTTGGATCATCTGATTGAGCTCACAGAAAAAGAGATTTGGAAGTGTGTACAGAAGGACAGCCTCAACACCATTAAACTATGTAACAAGGAATTCAGGACAGACATGATCCAGGACACGAGAACCAACAGTCCACAGAGCTGGGGGTTCATGATGACTGTGTAGTGCAGGGGGTGACAGATGGCCATAAACCGGTCATAGGCCATCACGCTCAGGAGAAAAATGTCTGACACGGCAAAGAGTATGAGAAAGTAAATCTGCGTGATGCAGCCTGCATTGGTTATGACTTGGCTCTGAGTCTGGATGTTCCACAGCATCTTGGGGATGGTGGTGGAGGTGAAACAGATGTCTACAAAGGACAGGTTGGCCAGGAAGAAGTACATGGGGGTGTGGAGGTGGGAGTCAGAGCTGACAGCCAGCATGAGGAGAAGGTTTCCACACACAGTGATCAGGCACATGGAGAGGAAAAGCCCAAATATGAGGGGCTGCAGTTCTGGTTCCTCTGATAGTCCCAGAAGAAGAAACTCTGAAATTTGTGTATCATTGCCTGGTTCCATGTGGTGGAGGCGACTTCAAGAACAGAAGCAAATAGCATGACTAATTTTCACACAATCTTGTATTACTCTGTTTTTAAATGCTACTTTTAAAAATTTATATTCTATAAATTTACTTTAATACATCGTGCATAGATATGACCCACTTCAGGGGTACCTCTGTACCCCCATAGTTTTGGAATTTTTGTTCAATCATTTTCTTCCCCAAAGGCCATGTATTCTATAATTTTAATTTAAAAATTGCTCTAAGTTTTAGAAATATAAATTGAGTGCTGTCTATGTCTTAGGCATTGTTTAGGCAAGAGTATAGGGTGTTAAAGAACAAAAGTCCCCATCATTCAATGATGGAGAAAGAATACATTAACAAATAAGAAAATTAAATAACATTTCAGATGGCGGAGGGTGGTATGAATAAAAGGAAAACAGGGATAAAGCAGAGAGTGTAGAGGGCATGCTATTTTCATGGGTATGTAGGACATTCTGCAAACAAGGTGTCATCGGAACACAGAACTTAAGTGAGACAGAGGGGTAGATGAGGGAATATGGGGGAGGTGTGTGCCTGGCAGAGGGAATGGCCAGTGCAAAGGCCCCGAGGAAGGTACTTGTTTCCAATGTTCAAGTCAAAGAAGCAAAGTCAGTGCTGCAAGGGGAATGAGCCAGAGGGAGACTGAGGAGAGACGCTGTCAGACATGCTGAGAAGGGAAGTGGCCTCTCTGCTACCTCTGAACCCTCAAGGCACAGGGACTTTCTTGTCCACACTGCCTCTCCCACTGCATTCATCGTGTTGCAAAGACATCCCATGAATTGAACCAGATCCCCTTCTTAGTGGTCTCTCTTGATCGAGTTCTGGCCCCTGTGTTGTGTCACCTTGGGATTTATGAGTCCTGGCTCCCTGTTGTGGGGACTGCTCACACTCCACAGTCACACACCCACAGGACACCGTGGCTTCCTGGCTTGTGTTATTCCCCCTTCTCAGCCCTGCCATCCTGGTTATGCTGGGAATGGATCCAACCCAAGTAGCCAGATCAGTGCACTTTCCCCTGCAAAGTGCAGAAATGCCAATTCTTAAGCTTCCCATGGACAAACAATATATATAAATATGAAGATACATATATATTCATATATCTATAAATATATATATTTATATGGTACACCCCCCAAATTAGCAAAGGGATAAACCAACACTTCACAAAAGGAAGTGTACACTAAACAACAAAAGTTGGGCATTTTTATATCAAGCATGGAAGCCTTATTTTTCCTGTACCTCCTGCATCATTATTTGGTTGTTTCTTTTCTATGTGGTCTGATAGGGGATGAGGCATCTTTTATTGATATTCTTGGGCTTTGGGTATTTTTCTTTCCTTTGACAAACCCAAGGGGCACACGCTGATCCTCAAACTGGATTTCATCCGCTGAGCAAAGGGGTCCACAGTCCATGCTCTATAATCTTGCCCACACCATGACAGTTCTATTGTTTTGTAATAGGTAATTTTCTTCATATCATTCTGTCTTCAGGCATCATATCACAAACACATTTATTTCATCGTGCTCTGTCATCACTGTTATGATACATGATTCAAAAGTGCATGGACTTCACTTTCCTGGTTCACATTTGTTTTTTTTTTTCACCAAGTTATGTGAATATATGCGCTTAATATAAAAAGACCTAAGAATCTGAAAAGTTAGAGAATGAAAAAAATGAAGGCATCACAAAACCAGGTTAAAATATAAAATGAGTAGTTTCAAAACAACTGTCCCCGGTGAATTTGTATGAAAAACCAAAACAAACTGAAATGGGTTATAAAATAGCAATCATCAATGATATCAATGTGGATTAGTAAGTAAATTGGAAAAAACGTAGATATAAAAGAATGTAACATGTCATGTTTCTAGAATGTTCTGGCCCATGGCAGATCCTCAGGTTTTATTTGTTAAATGTGCCAGGAATTAGGTCTCAAAGTATAAGGACATTTACCACATGGCAAGGTTGTATTTCTGATTCATTGGAAAAGGTTGAATTGCTCAACAAAGGCTGGCATAAAAGGGTACCTGTTTGGAAGAATATGAAATTGGTCCATTGTCTCAGATCTTACTAAAACTCAGAGGATTATGACCTCAGGGTAAGTGTAACCCTACAATATATTAGAACATCAGGAAAACTACACAGAAAACCTACAGTTGGGCAACACCACTTAAATATAACAAGAAACTCAGAAGTAAGTCGGTAGACATATTTAAATAAAATGTCAATTTTTTATGGTCAAAAAGGTTCCAAAAGTCAATTGAAAATAAAGATCTGAAGAAGTTATTTAAAATGATGATAGTGTTTTAAAAATAAAAGAAAGAGGGAGAAAGAGAATAATGTATGGGAACATAATAATAAAAACCAATGAGAATGGTCATTAAATATATGAAGTTCGCTGAAACTGAGGGATAGTTTAATAACAGTAAGAAACGTCTCTATTACCAGCAGCCTGGGGAACAAACCTATAGTTACATTCTTTGTGGTTGGAAATTTTAAACTGGTGGCCATGGGGTTACTGTGAATTCGCTGGCAGAAAAGTAAGTCATTACAAGGTTGAAGGCAGAACCTGTGTTCCAAATACTGATATTCTCTACCTCAGGGCTTCTCTGTCTCTGCACCATGGACATTTTGGCCAGAGCCCGCCCTGGGGTGGGGGGTGTCCCGTGCATTGTAGGGTGTTTATACATTACCTCCACGCACCCCTCTCCACTATGACAGGCGAAGCTGGCTCCAGACAGTGATCAATGACCCCCCCCACAGGGGATAAAATCACACCCAATTAGAGCCACACTTTGAATTTAACAATCACAACATAGTTTTTCTAGCATTTAATGATAAAGAATATGAAAGACCTTCAAAAGTGTGAGTAGCGGTCACTCTGTGAAATTGACATTAGCACTGAATTAATTAATTAATCAGTCAGCAAACAAACACAGGGATCTTTTGCTCTGGTCTAAGTGGAATTGGCTCTCAGGTGATGATCGGTCAATGTTCTTGGCTTCCATTCTCTCTGACCCTGTCATCCATGGTCCACTGGGGTGTTGGACTCACCTGGCTGGGTGTGTGACAGGAAGATGTCCTTATGGAAGTGTGAATTCCTCCTTGGACAGCAGATGATACAGACTAAAGCTCTAACCTCAGCTGAGACAGCAGGATGGAGTGAATCATTGGCCTCCAGCCAGAATTAGGTAGGACTTGGAACAAACAGACAAGAAGCATGGTCCTTCCCATCTGAGGTTGCACAGGCTGATGGACAGGGGATGAGGAGGTATTTACAGCTCCTTGTATGTGCTCATTAGGTACATTTCCCTTTTGTGGCTCCAGTCTCCACGCAACTGATTCCCAAGTGGAAAAGTCCTCTGGACAGAAAGGATGTTTTCCTAATGGATCTCAGTTCCCAAAAGACAGGGTTAGAGGTCAAATGAATCCAGTTTTTGGTAATTCTTTTTTTATTCCTTTTACTCCCTTTCCCTGAACTTGCCCCCCTCCTGATGTCTGAATCTCCTAGCATCTTATCTCAGCTCCAAGTTACAATTTTCTCCAAGTCTAAGACCTAGTAACCTACCTGGATTAGGTCTCTGTATTTATTTAAAAAAATTTTTTTTTAAATTTTTTATTATGTTATGTTCGTCGCCATACAGTACAACGTTAGTTTTTGATGTAGCGTTTCATGATTCATTGTACACCCATGTATTAGGTCTCTTTATCTTCAAAGCATTGACATGTGGTGGGGACCCAGCCCTGCTGTCACCAGACAGGGTCTGTTCTTCTTTTCAATAAGGCTGAGAAGGGAGTTCTTCTGATAATAAACCTTGGCCACCACACAGACTGGCTTCAAACACATTTACTCTTAATTAGGAATTTCTTACTTTATACAAGTCAAAAGCTTCCTCATAGTTTTTTGTTGTAAGATGGTTGTAATTATAACAGACGTGTTTAGATCATGTTATGTACTATACCATGAGCTTCCATCTCATAGGGATTGTTTGATTTATTTTTATAAACATCTTATCCCTGAGGAAGTACATTTATGAACTCCAATCTACATTGTAGACATGGTGCTTGGTGCTGGTTAGTGATCTGTCCACACTGAATATCCGAGTATGTGGTGGCCTTGAGTGTCATTCTGTCAGGATGCTTCTAGTTCTCAAACTCTGTGGCATTGGTTTCAACCAGAAAATAATTTGCCCCTGGGGATGTCTGGTGATGTCTGAAGGGATGCTGCTGAACACCTACAATCCAAAGGAAAGCACTCCCAACATATTATCATCCTGCCACAAATGTCAACCATAAAACATGAGAAATCCATTTGGACCAGCATCTCTCCAACCTCAATGTGCCTGTGAATCCACACAGGTCCCACTACAAAGGCAGAGTCTGGTCTCAGGGCCTCGGTGGCCCAGAGATTCTGCATTTGTAGCAAACTCTCGGGTGATGTTGATGTGCAGGTCCTGGTGTGTGGAGCACTCTCGGGTTAGCTAAGCTGTGATCCCATGTTAGAGGTAGGTGTAGGGAGTTTTTAGGCTTTTGTACCAAATATTGTCGTTGCATGAAATTTTGAATAAACCAGATATTCACTCATTCTTCAGGCTGTGTAAACTCTGTGTATTGCTTTTTTAAGTGACCAAAATAATATCTTATGAAAAAGACTTTGTAGTAGAGTAAGGCCCTCCCAAATGTGTCCACATCTTAACCCCTGGTAGCTTCATGTTTTTTAGATTTTATTTAAATTCAAGTTAGTTAACATATAGTGTATTATTAGTTTCAGGGGTAGTATTTAGTGATTCATCAGTTGTGTACAACACCCAGTGCTCATTACATCACGTGGCCTCCTTACTGCCCATCACCCTCTTACCCCATCTGCCCACTCACCTCCCCTCCAGCAACCCTCAGTTTGTTCCCTATAGTTAAGAGTCTCTTATGTTGTGTCTCCCTCTCTGTTTTTATCTTATTTTTTTTCCTTCCTTCCCCTATGTACATCAATTTTGTTCCTTAAATTTCACATATAAATGAAATCATATGGTATTTGTCTTTTTCTGACTGACTTCTTTTACTTAGCATAAAACAATCTAGTTCCACCCACATTGTTTCAAATGGCAAGATTTCTTTCTTTTGATGGCTGAGTAACGCTCCATTGTATATATGTACCACACCCTCTTTATCCATTCATCAGTTGATGGACATTTGTGTTCTTTCCGTATTTTGGCTATTGTGGACATTGCTGTTATAAACATTGGGGTTCGTGTGCCCCTTCAAATCACTATATTTGTATCCTTTGTATAAATCCTTAGTAATCTAAATGCTGGGTAGTAGGGTAGACCCATACCAACAATGAATTTGAATCTGTAATCAAAAATCCCCCAACAAATAAGAGTCCAGGGCCAGAGAGTTTCCAGGGAATTCTACCAAACATTAAATAAGAATTAATACCTATCCTTCTGAAACTTTTCCAAAAAATAAAAACGGAAGGAAAACTTCCAAACTCGTTTTATGAGGCCAGCGTTACCTTGATACCAAAATCAGACAAAGATAACATTAAAAATGAGAATTACACACTCATTTATGGAACATACGAAATAGGAAGATCGGTTGGAGAAGGAAGGGAAGAATGAAGGGGGGGTAAGCAGAAGGAGGAATGAACCATGAGAGACTGTGGACTCTGGGAAACAAACTGAGGGCTTCAGAGGGGAGGGGGTGGGGGAATGGGATAGGCTGGTGATGGGTATCAAGGAGGGCACATATTGCATGGTGCACTGGGTGTTATATGCAAATAATGAATCATGGAACATTGCATCAAAAACTGGGGATGTACTGTATGGTGACCAATACAGCAAAATAAAAAGTAAAAAAAAAAAATGAGAATTACATACCAATATCCCTGATGAACATGGATGTAAAAATTCTCAAGATACTAGCTATTCAGATCCATCAGTACATAAAAACAATTATTCACCATGACAAAGTGGGATTTATTCCTAGGTTGCAAGGTGATATACCACATTAATAAAAGAAAAGGTAAGAACCCCTTAATTGACGCAGAAAAAGCATTTGACAAAATATAACATCCATTCTTGATAAAAACGCACAAGACAGTAGGAATGGAAGGAACATACCTCAACATCAAAAAGGCCATATAGGATAGACCCACAGCTAATTTCATCCTCAATGGGGAAAAACAGAGAGCTTCTCCCCTAAGGTCAGGAACATGACAGGGATGTCCACTGTTGTCACTGTTGTTCAACATAGTACTGGAAGTCCTAGCCTGAGCAATCAGAAAACAAAAAGAAATAAAAGGCATCAAGATCAGCAAGGAATAAGTCAAAATATCACTCTTCGCAAATGGCCAACAGACACATGAAAAAATACTCAACATCCCTCATTATCAGGAAAATACAAATCAAAACCACAAGGAGATACCTCCTCACAACTGTCAGAATGGCTAAAAGTAACAACTCGTGTAAAAGAGGTGTTGGTGAGGATGTGGGAACGGGGAACCCTCTAGCACCAGTGGTGGAAATGCAGGCTGGTGCAGCCATTCTGGAAAACAATATGGAGGTCCCTCAAAAAGTTCAAAGTAGAACTATCCCCAGTACGTTTAAGGTGTTATTTTTTATAGCAAAGAAGGATTAAGGTAGCAGCTCGAACAGGGTTGCTAATCAGCTGCCATTAAGATAAAAAGATTAGCTGTGATTGTCCAGGCGGACAAAAGTAATCACAATGGTCCTCCAAATGTTAATGAGGGAGACAAAAGAGTTGATGTCAGACTTTGAAAATGCGGCCCTGCTGGCTCTGAAGGTGGAGGAAGAGCTGTGAGCCAAGAATGCAGGCAGCTCAAAATTGAGACTAGAATTGGAAAGAAAACAGATTCTTCCACGAGCGTCTGGAAGGAATTCAACCCTACAGACACGTCACTGTTAGCAGTGTGAGACTCCTTTCAAGCTTCTGCTTCCAGAAGTGTAAGAGTAGGTACGTGTTTGTTTTAAACAACTAGTGTGGGGATATTTTACAGCATCAGGAGGAATCCATATGGACATCACCAATAAAATTTTTGAGGATATTAAGTTTAATCTTTCCAATTCATTCATAGCTTCCCTTGGATGAGGGCAATTTACACTTAAAGAACCCACATTAATTAGAAAAAAAAATTAAATCGATTTGGAGATATTCTGCCCCATCAGTTGGTACAGTGAATTCCTTGTGGCTTAAATATGCCTGTGGTCTCACTATGAGGCCTTTGAAGCTGTGACATCGGAAAGGAACTCAGGATCAAAATGAAAGTCTCGCATTATAATTTACAGCTTTGTGTCTATATTGCTGCATCCTTTCATTTCATATTGATTCAACCATTCATTCTTTTCAGTGCTATCCTCTCCAACTCTTCCTCAAGTTTCCTTCAACACAAAAGATGAAATCATAAATTGTCTCTGTGTGTACACATGGAGGGAATGTGCTTATTTGAAAGAAAAATGTGTACAAACACACACACACACGTCACAACCACTATACTGGACTGCTTTCTTAGGAGTAAAAAATGAATTTTCATACATTTAATTCTTTTCTTACAAGATTCATTTAACATATATTTAGTAATCCACACTGCCTTGAAAAATGAGGAAAGAGGCTCAGGGAGCTTAAATTTTTAATAATTACCTAACAAAGCAGTCGAAGCTTACCTAACAGTCTTATACACAAATGGAAACTTGTACTATGTACTCTTCACTTTCATGTAGTTCCTTTAATTCTTCAAATTCTGTACTTTAAATATGCAGTTTATTGTGTGTCATTATACTCCAATAATTGAATTAAGTGGAAAATATCTATTGCACATGGCTAAAGGAAGGATCTAGAGCACAGGCAGCTGACTCTCCATTGAAGGTTTGGGAGAGAGCTCTTCTAACATGTAGGAAAGTGGCATGAAATTCAAACAATTCATGTAAGTTCATTTAATTTCTAATTGAAGAATACCTTACCTGTAGAAATGTAGCAATAAGACCGTGAATTGGCCGAGACAGAAAAGCACTACAGCCCCATACAACACAGTTGATGAATCTTAGAAACACAATTTAGAGATTCACTCCTGACCACAGACCCCCGAGGAGCCCAGCAGAGATCAGAAATGCTTCCCAGAAATTAATGCCATTTGATTGTAGAGACATTATTGATGAGGAGAACAAAGGCAAGAGAAATGCAGGTAAAAGTCAATCTCCTTACAATCTGCAGACCCTGATGAATCCCTCAGACATTCAGAGCTTGACACCACCCCAGGAACTCATGGCTGCCTTGATGTTGGTATCTCATTAGAGACTGACAGCAACCTTATCTTGACAATAGCCAGACCTCTAAGGTCCTGTAAACCTCACATTCAGCATCCAGAAATTTCTTAGAAACTTGTATTATCTCTACCACCCTCCCTCCACAAACTCAAAAGTATAGAATCAGCCATTTTTCATAATCCCAGTGCAGCTCTTCCTGCCCCAGTCCTGTCCCTGTGCTGTAATAAAAACAACTCTTTGCACCAAAATTGTTTCAAGAATTATTTCCTGAGCATCGTGTTCAGTCACCCCACATCAGTATGATATCCCATTTGACAAGGACAACCTGTTACACAGCAAGAGCTGACTGACACAATAATGCAAGTAAACAGACTTGAGGCAATTAGAACGTGTGCTGCTTTTTATTTGACACATATGATCTGACAAATGAGGAGAGCAGTCATTGTCGATCTATGTTTGAGTTTTTTTCTGATGATTTTATGACCAGGTGACTATGTGTGAGCTTCCTCCTGGGTCACTGGGAAAGTCTGAAAGATGTGCACGTTTGTGCAGAAGAACTGGTGACCCTGAACCACACGACCAGCAGGACATCAAGCTTTCCTGTGACGCCTCCTCTCATCGTGCACGTGAAGAGATTTCTGAATAGGAAGGAAGTAAAAATGGATGGTACTGATACTGTTCATTTGTCATCCCTTAGCATTAGGAAAAGGGAGTTATTTTGTGTAACCATAGAGAGAGTCATATTAGCAGGAAGCATTGGATGCTTTCAAGTAGAAACAGGAAGATAATGGGTGATAAAACAGAGAAGACTCTAACCAACCCTTCATCTCAATGAATAAACCTTATCGGTTGTGGACGCCAATCTTCTGTGCTTCGGTAAACAGATTCACAGCATGAACTGAGATGTAAAAGAAAGAAAGAAAGAAAGAAAAAAGAAAGAAAGAAAGAAAGAAAGAAAGAAAGAAAGAAAAAAAAAGAAGAAAGAAAGAAAAATATTTTGTGTAGTAACAGAATGAGTGTTCTGAAATTTTGCTTCATCATACTTACATTCATCCTGACACTAAGAACATGGAAGGTCAATCTATTTATTCAAATTGGTCTTTCCATGTCGACTGCCCTGGGAGAATCTTGCTAATCAGTGTTTGCCAGCGGCGATGGTTGGCATTCTGGATACTGAGCTGAATCACAGTAGAAATAAAAGAAGATGAAAATTGAGAGGGAGGCAAACCATAAGAGATGCTGACTCTAGGAAACCAATTGAGGGTCGCTGGAGGGGAGGAGTGTGGGGGATGGGGTAACTGAGAGATGGGCATTAAGGAGGCACGTGATGGGATGAGCACTAGGTGTATGCAACTGATGAATCAGTAAATTCTACCTCTGTGGGCGGTGGGGGGGGGAGGAAGACACTGGTTAGGAAACACAGGAGCATGTTTGTAGATAAGTGTCTGGAATTAAGCTTTGGATTTCTGAGGCATGCAATTCAAGGACAACCATGGTGAATAAACACATTGTCATGTGTGGGACACTATTACCAGATAAGCCCTCAAGCTGCCCCCAGCTGTGAAGTACTTCTTCAGAAAGCCCTGGGTCACCTTGATACTGACACATGAGTGACCCTGCTTTTCCCCTTCACCACCCAAATTCTAACCATATAAAATTCTCCAATAAAGCATGAACCCACAAACCCCTATATACTCTGGCCATGGGCCTTAATAAAGGCAGATCCCTTAGCGGGACTCATTCTTTCTCCCTCTCAATGCCTCTATCCCCCTCTGAGACCTTCCAGAATGGTCTTTGGGCATCCCATGTGCCCTCCAGGACCTATGAGGAATAGACCTGGTTTTGTTAGAGTTCTCTGATGGGTGCTGCTGAGGCCTGTCTTGCAGTCACAGTGAGAACCCAAGGGCTGGTGCAGCCACAGCAGAGGCTCTGGTCAGGGAAGCATCTGTGGGAATGTCCACAAGCGCAGGGGTGCAGGGGGTGCCCGGGCTTTCCTAGCCTGAGCATCCCTGTCAGGAGCCTGAGACTTAACCAGAACAAGGTTAGAGTCCACATTTTCAGGAAGAGGAGTAATGGTAGTGATGTGAAAAGACTGACAGACTCTAGAAGAAAACTGGAGTTTTGTATTCTCCTCTATAATAAAGTTATGTGAAAGGCTTGTTGGTTAAAGTAGTGTCTTCCAAATGGGGAATACAACTCATGAGTATTCTTTTGGGAAACCAAGGGAAAATTTACTTGGCATGGTATACGTTATTCAAAATGAAATTAGTTTGAAGAAATCCAACTTGTCCCTTTGAAGATAGAGAAATTTCCAGGCACTTGTGATAAAAGGTTTGTGAAGCATTAGGAATATATGAAGATGGAAAAAGGGGAAAACTGTGTGTGTGTATCAGAGAGAGCAGAAGCCTAATAAAGTGAGTTACTTAAATGCGTGGAAAAGTTGAATTCGAACAAATGGAAATTCCAGGAAATAAATAGAAGGAGCAGATTCTACTTCCACAGTCTGATTAAAGAATAGCAGTTGCTGGCTCTAGGACTGTGAGTCCTACAATCATGGGCACTTCTTCAGCCCAGGACTATTGGCCCTCACATCACTGGAACCCCAAGGATTCTTTTCAGAGCCCCCTTTATGTCCTTGTTCCTCAGGCTGTAGATGAAGGGGTTCAGCATGGGGGTGACCACCGTGTACATCACCGAGGCCACTGCACTTGCGTGGGAGCTCTGGGGAGCAGCAGAGCTCAGGTACACTCCTAGGCCCGTATAATAAAATAAGTAGACAACCGAGAGGTACGATGCACAAGTGGAAAATGCTTTATACTTGCCCTGAGCTGATGATATTCGACATATGGAGGAAACTATCTTAGAGTAAGAATAAAGGATCCCAGGCAGGGGAGCACCACCCAGAAGCACAGTTGCAAAATACATCACTATATCATTAAGAAACTTGTCAGAACAGGCATGCCCGACTACCTGATTGAGGTCACAGAAAAAATGGGGTATTTCCACCTCTGTGCAGAAGGACAGCTGCAATGCCATTAAGCTTTGTAATAAGGAATTCAGAACACTGATGATCCAAGACATCAGAACCAGGAGTCCACAGAGCTGGGGGTTCATGATGACCGTGTAGTGCAGGGGGTGACAGATGGCCACAAAGCGGTCATAGGCCATTGCAGTCAGGAGAAAATCATCCCAGCCTGCAAAGAGTAGGACAAAGTATATCTGAGTGATACAACCTTCATAGGTTATGACTTTGCTCTGAGTCTGGATATTCCACAGCATCTTGGGGACAGTGGTGGAGGTGAAACAGATGTCTACAAAGGACGGGTTAGCCAAGAAGAAGTACATGGGGGTGTGGAGGTGAGAGTCAGAGCTGACTGCCAGGATGAAGAGCAGGTTTCCTAGCACAGTGATCAGGTACATGGAAAGGAAAAGCCCAAATAGGAAGGGCTGCAGTTCTGGTTCCTCTGATAGTCCCAGAAGGTGAAACTCCGAAATTTGTGTATCATTCCCTGGTTCCATGTGGCGGCGGAGACTATGAGGAAAGAAAAAAATAAGATAATAATTTTCAAGCAAATGGACCTTATTTATGTATTTATTACTCCTCATTTAAAATTTTTGTTTTTATTTAAATTCCAGATAACTAACCTACAGTGTAATATTCATTTCACGTGTACAATATTGTGAATACAACACTTCATATAACACGTGGTGCTCATCACATGTCCCCTCCTTCAACCCCATCACCTATTTCCTCCATCTCCCCCACCTCCCCTCTGGTAACCATCAGTGTGTTCTCTATAGTTAAGAGTCTGTTTCTTTGTCTCTCTCTGTTTTGTTTTTTTTTTCCTTTTTGCTCATGTGTTTTGTTTCTTAAATTCCACATCTGAGTGAAATCATTTGGCTTTCTCTGACTGACTCGTTTCATTTAGCATATTACTCTCTACCTCCATCATGTCGATGCGAACGGCAAGATTTCATTTTGTTTTATGATTGAGAAATTTTCCATTGTACATATATACACACCACATCTTTATCCACTCATCTATTGAGGGACACGTGAGCTGTTTCCATAGTTTGGCTATTGTAGGTAATGCTGCTAAAAACATAAGGGTGCATGTATCCCTTTGAATTTGTATTTCTGCAGTCTTTTGGTAAATATCTAGTAGTTCAATTGCTGCGTCATAGGTCAGTTCTATTTTTAACTTTTTTTTAAAGGTTTTATTTATTTATTTGAGAGATGGAGAGTGAGTGAGAGAGCGCACACACACAAGCAGGGGGAGGAGCAGAGGGAGAGAGAGTAGCAGGATCCCTGCTGGGCAGGGAGCCTGATGTGGGTCTCAATCCCAGGACCCTGAGCCAAAGGCAGATGCTTAAGTGACTGAGCCACCCAGGTGTCCCTATTTTTAAATTTTTGAGGAACCTCTATACTGTTTTGCAAAGTGGCTCCACCAGTTTGCATTCTCATTGAGTAAGGAAATGGTTAAGGTACAGGCAGGAAGTGGTAGGAGGCCCCCCCTCCCCCATCCGCTGACTAGGTTCTTGCAGGGCGACTTAACCAGGTTCACAGAAATCCCAGATGCAGAGAAAAGTTATAGATAAGATATTAACTGAGAGAAGGGAACATAAAGGATCCACCCTGTTTGTCCCGAATATAGACGAGATATTCACATGATAGTTACAAATTCACTTTGTTTGTCTTAAATGTTATAGATAAGATATTTACCAAGTTCCCTGGTCAATTTTCTGTTAAAGACAGACAATAAAAGCCTTTAGTGTCAACCCGTCCCAAACCCTTCTCACTCTAGAGAGCTTTTTTTTTTTTCTTTCCTTTCTGTTCTCACCTTCCCTTACTAAGCTTTCACTTTACTTAACATTTTTGTGTCCGTGAGATTCATTCTTTGGCTCCATGAGACAAGAACCCTGTGACCCTGCAACCATATCATCAGGGCAAAGCATTCCAGCTTCTCCACATCCTCACAAACAACTGTTGCTCTTTGTGTTGCTGATTTTAGCCATTCTGACAGCAGTGACGTGATAGTGCATTGCGGTTTTGTTTGTTTGTCTTTTTTTTATAATGATTTTTTATTATATTATGTTAGTCACCATACAGTACATCCCCCGTTTTGATTTGTAGCAAATACGCCTTATTAACAGAGTGACATGCTACAATATATATTTTGCTATCAAAAAAGAAATATATATTTTTTGTATTGATCCGATCCCATTTAGGGGAAGTTACCTGATATCTCTGATTAGGAACTCCTGTCCATTCAGCCTTTTCTCCAAGAGTGCATGTATTACAGTTTTAATGAGAAATGCCTTCCTGCATTTGAATAATATATGATGAGCACTGACATCTTCTAGACAGAGCATAAGGTGCTGAGAAAGAAAAGTCTATACATCTTTTGGGTAAATATCTAAAAGTGAAATTGCTGGATCATAGGGTAGATTTATTTTTAACTTTTGGAAGAACCCCCATACTGGTTTCCAGAGTGGCTGTATCAATTTTTTCTCCCACCGATAATGCAAGATGGTTCTCCTTTCTCTGCATCCTCGACAACACTTGTTAGTTCCTAGGTTGTTAATTTTAGCCTTTCTAACTGGCACGAGGTGATATCTCATTGTGCTTTTGATGTGTATTTCCCTGGTGATGAGTGATGTTGAACATCTCTTCTTGTGTCCGTTAGTCATCTGTATGTCTTCTTTGGAAAAGTATCTACTCACGTTTTCTGCTTTTTTCATACAAGGATTATTTGGTTTTTGGGATTTTTTGGGGGGTGTTGAGTTTGATAAGTTCTTTATATATTTTGGACACTAGTCCTTTATCAGATATGTCATTTGCAAATCTCTTCCCCCATTCTGTAGGTTGCACTACTAGGTATTTACCCAAAGGTTACAAAAATACTAATTCGAAGGGGGTTCATGGCACCCTGATGTTATAGCAGCATTATCAACAATAGCTTAACCATGGAGATAGCCCAAATGTCCATCGACTGATGAATGGATAAAGAAGATGTGGTATATATACAGACACACAATGGAATTTTACTCTGCCATCAAAAGGTAGGAAATCTTGCATTTGCAATGATGTGGATGGAGCTAGAGTGTACAATGCTTAGAGATATAAGTCAGTCTGAGTAAGCCAAATACCATATGATTTCACTCAAGTGTGGAATTTAAGAAACAAAACAAGTGAACATGGTAGGGGAAAAAGAGAGTAAACCAGGAAACAGACTCTTAAGTATAGAGAAGAAACTGAAGGTCACTGGAGGGGAGGTGGGGGATGAGTGAAATAGATGATGGGGATAAAGGAGGGCTCTTGTGATGAGTACCCACAATTGTATGGAAGCGCTGAATCACTATATTCTTAACCTGAAATTAATGTTGAATTGTATGTTAACTAACTACAATTTAAATAAAAAATTAGGGAAAACAAGTCCTTACAACCCAATGATGGGGAAGGAATAAAAATGTATAAGAAGAAAAAATGATATATCATGTCAGATGGTGACAGGTGTTATGAAGGAAAAAAAAGTTGGTTTAAAAAGGAGTGGATGGGGAGCGTGGTGCTAAGTTTTAATAGGAGTTCAGGAAGACCTGTAAAGCAGGTGACATTTTAACAGGGGTTCCATAAAGACTGAGCAGGAGGCAGGAGGATATCTGGGGGAGGGGTGTGCCCTGTAGGGAAAGCAGAGCAAAGGCCCTGCAGAAGGCACTTACTGCAGATCTGCAGATCTCAACATGCAGTCAGTGTGGTGAGGGAACGAGCAAGAGGGAGAGAGATGAGAGGTGGTGGCAGAGAACATTGAGGACCCAGGTGGCTTTCCTGCCACTGATGGGACTTCAAGACACAGGGAGTCCTTCCTTCATGTGGTGTTTTTTGTATCTTATTAATTGTGTTCTAAGGTATTCTGTGAATAGAGATGGATCCCTTCCTTATTTCCATCTGTTGGTGAACATTCTGGCATTTAAGGGTCACATATTGGAGTATATGAACTCGGGTACCATTGCCCTGAGAACTGCTCATGCCCCACAACACACATGTACACACACACACACACACACACACACTCAGTGAACTCTGGCCTCCTGGCACTGCATTACTCTCAAGCTTTTCTCACCCTCCAGCCACAATAATTTTGAAAGAAATGATAGAAGTCAGCAGTCAACATCAGATTACATTTACCCTGATGAATGTGTAAATAGCACTTAAATTCTAGTTTGTAAACCTCCTGTGGACATGGAAACATGGGCTCCATTTTCATAGATCACCTTGTGTCCTGTGTTTAAAGAAACATAAAAAAGCAGTTCTAAAAACACTGAAAGGAAAGAAATGGACACAAAGGGGAAATGAGATCTAATAAGCTCAGGCAGTCCTGAGAGACTGATGAGCAGAAAGCTTTCCTGGTTCTGGCAGCATTCCAGCCCCAGTCCACATCCCCTTGCCGCCCAGAAAAATTAACAAAGCAGGAAAATACCAATGTATCTAAACAAGAAAGGAGTGGTATTTTTATGTTGTCAAGACATTTTACTGATTGAATATCCCTGTAGAAAAATGTGCAAAGGGAACAAACCTGCAATTTACAATAGAAAATATACAATGTATGACAATAGAAGGGGATTTTTAAAGATGAAATAAAGACTTTTCTGAATGCTTTAAATGCAAGACTTTTGGAATCAGAAAACCAGGTTTTGAATGTCAGATCTACCACATATATGCTGTTTGAACTTGGGAGAGACAAGCAATCCATTCCAAATGTGAATATCCTCGCTCAGATAGTGGGGATAGCAATACCCATCCCTCCTAAGGTGGCAGACAGCAGTCGTCGGTATATGCAAAAGCTTACAGTACAGTTTCTTCCTGTGAGTAGATGAATGATTATCATTGGCGAAGAGATTTGGCTGACATTTTTCTTCTACCTCACAAAGGTCTCCATCATTTCCACGTTTCTTGGTAATGAAGTATTACAAAGTAAAGCTAGTGAGCATACCCCTTTTTGTATATGAAGCACTCCTTTGTGTGTGTGTGTGTGTGTGTGTGTGTGTGTGTGTGTGTGAATACTCACTGTGAGAGAAGATGCTGAGGACTGTATGTCTCAGGAACTGCTGTTGCAAGGGAACAGCTACCTGCATGGATCTGGGTCTTTCTATAAATACGAACATGCTCAAAGCCACCACATTTAAAAAATTCATTGCACACGCCTCCAAGCTGATACTCTGTTTTCCTAGTTCCCTTAGCTGCAAAACTCAATATGTTCTCATTTCACTGGAACCAGTTTATGTCCCCCATTTCCTTCCTCTGTTGCATCCGACTGGACTTCTACTCCCACCAGGTATTGATGACAATGAAGCCTGTATTGTTGAGTCCAATGGACACTTCTCTTTAGAACGCATTACATAAAATAATTATAAATGAGTCTATCTCGTCTCAGGTGACCTTGGGTAAAAGTTCTCAGCTTCCATTCTCTCTGATCCTTTCCTGAAATGCCTGCTGAGCTCTCAGACTCACCTGGGTGGGGTCTATAAGATGAAAGTCTCTGTGTGGAGATCTGAATTCATCCCTTGGTGGTTGATGATGAGACCAAAGCTCTGTGTCCAGACAGGACAGCAGGAGGGAGTGAAGCATGGGTCCCCCAGCCAGATTAGGAACACAAACCTATAACAACCATGTCCCGGCCAGTCCAAGGTTCCAGATGCTGAAGTTCTGCAGTAGAGGAGATATTTACAGCTCAGTATATTTGCTCATTAAGCACTGTTTCTATTGTTACTCCCACCACAGAGCACTCCTTTCCCTATGGGTCACTGGTGTGGACAGAATGGAAACTTTTCCTGCTGAGACTCTGTTCCTGGGAGACCAGAGTAGAAGTCAGGTGAATCCAGTTTTGTATTCCTCATTCTCCTGAACTAGCCTGCCTTCCAGAGCTCTAACCTCCTTGTACTTTTCCCTTAACCTTGAGATGATATTGAATTCATTTAGTTGAGGGTTTACTTTACCATTTGTAGCTTTGGGGTGATGTTAATAAAGAAGCCATGTGATCCTCTTCATGTTTGTTTGGAGAGAAAAGTGTAAGTACTCACCTTGGAGTCTGAAATAAATTCTGTGTGTGATTCTTCAACGGGAGGGCCCCTGAGGCGTCATTAAATATACCTCTGAAAAAGACATTTAGTAGGCACAATAATGTCCCCCAAATATTTCCACATCTTAATCTACAGAACTTTGGATACACCTTGTGTTGTGGCAAGGGAGAATTTAGGTTGCAAATGGTATTAACATTGCTAGTCATCTGACCCTAGAAAAAAGTTATTCTGATTATCTAGCTGGGCTCAATAGATCATAAGTGTCTTCCAATTGTGGAAGAAGGAGGCAGAAGACTTGGGTCAGAGAGAGATTTTGAGATGCTATTTTGCTGGCCTTGAAGATAAAGGGAGGGCACAAGAGCCAGGGAGTACAGGTGGCTCTAAAGCTGGAATAGGCAAGAAAACCTATTTTCCGCAGACCTCCAGAATGAGCCCTTCTCTGCAGACAGTGAATTTAGCCCAGGAGACCTATTACAGTCTTCTCACTTCCAGAACTATCAGAAAATAAATTGATTTGTTTTAAGACAGCAACATGGTAATTTGTTGCAACCACAATAAAAATCGAATCCAGACATTTAACCAATAGCACTTTGGTCGGGGAAATAAATTCAGCCTGTCTCTTATTCATGTATATTCTCTTGGATAAGTGTATTCGGTAGTGTAATCCTGCTTCAAGTAGACAAAGAAATCTGAAGTCACTTTGGAGCTATTCAGCCCCAACAGCTTGTACAGAAAATCTCCCATGCCATGAGTTTTACTGATTTGCAGGCACTAAGGTATAAAAATTGGATCATTAAAGCCACTTATCTTAAATCTTTGTGTCCAAATTTTTACATCTTTTTACTTTCAAGATAATCCAAATGTTCATTCTTTTCATTCTTATCGTCTCCCTCTTTCTCTCAAGTGTACTTATGACATGAAGGATCACCTAATAATGAGTCTCTGTGTGTGCTTATGAGCGCCCATGTTACTTCGAAAGAAAGTTGTGTATACATCGAGCCTTACATCGAAAACCGGGGATGTACTGTATGGTGACTAACATAATATAATAAAAAATCATTATTAATAAAAAAAAGAAAGTTGTGTATAGACACACACACACACACAACCACACCCTCCCCCCCATCATACCCCTCAGCATTGAACATTTTCTTAGGGATGTACAAAATATGATCACGGATTTGTTTATCCCCACAACAGCCTTCTGAAATTAGTTTTATTATCCTGTGTTATCTTCAGGAATCAGAAAACAGAGGCTCGGGGGAATTGAATTTTAATGTTACAGAACGAAGTAGTTAAAGCCTATTGTGCACTTTCTGGAATTACATAGAAATGGAATCACTCAGAACGTGCTCTGAAATTCTACAACTCTTTTAATGCTGCAAACTGTAATTTACTTACCTTTTTAAATTAAAGTATAGTTGAAAATGTTACATTAGTTTCTGAACGTAAAGATTCAACCCACAACTCTTTATGTTACTTTGTGCTCACCACAATTGCCGAACTATATATTTTAAGTACGTGCAGTTTATTATATATAATTATACTTCAATGATACAGTTAAAAGGAAAAAGTCCAGAGGAGCATGGTTGAGGGTAGGAGCTAGAGCGCTGGTATAGCTGATTCACACCAAACAGGAATGGATGATATCTCTTCTAACTAGAAAGAAAGCAAAGTGTCTATATGGATATAGGATCAATGAAATTAAATTTAGGCAATTCACATTTGGTATGCCCGCTCTAAATCACTATCATGTGCTGATTTTATATTCAAAATACTCTTTCCCAAAGAACAAAGCCCACCATGAATAAAAGAAAGGAAATAATAAAGATCAGAGCAGAAATACATAACACAGAGCATGGAGACTACGAAAGGCAATGGAAAAAAATTTAAAAAACCAAGAGATGGTCCTATAAAGTTAAACAAAGTTGACAAACCCTTAGCTGCACTTATGCAGGAAAAAAAACCACACAAATAATAATATAAAAATTGAGAAAGGAGAGGGGGAGGCAAGATGGCAGAGGAGGAGGGGACCCCGTTTCAACTGGTCCCTTGAATTTAGCACGATATCCAGCAAACCATTTTGAACACCCACAAAATCACCCTGAGATGTAAGAATATGTATCTGGATCTCTACAAGCAGAAAAGTGACTGCTTTTGTCAAGGCAGGACATGTTGAGACGTGAATCTGCAGGGAAATGTTGGAAGATAAACAAAAGGGTGAGGGATCCTCCATAAGCTGGACCCTGGAAAGTGATATAACATCAGAGCACAGATTCAGAACCCTGAGAAATCTGCTCTAGTGAGAGACATCTCTCTCTGAAGGGGGCTCTGGAAATGAAAAGGCAGAATTCTTGGTAAGGCGTTGTGGTCTCAGGTCAGGAGGGACCACAGAGCAAAGGGGGATTCCTGAAATGGTAGAGGTTCCTGAATATTGTAGCCAGAAGGGTTATGGTCAGCGAGCCCGGGAAGGGACTCTCAGCTTGGATCACCAAAAACCGCGAGCTGGGCTGTCGATAACCGCTCTTTCCTTGAATGGCCTGAAAAAATCTGGAACCTGTGCCCGCAACCAGGCAAAAACTCACAGAGCTGCAGTGGTTGGGAATGGGCTTTAGAGGGGAACACAGACCTAATTCAGAGCTTGGGGTGCACTCTTGGAAACCTGCAGGCGTTTGAGGTTTTAGAGTCACAAAGGGCAGAGGCACTCCTGGGCCTCTGGGACTACCTCCAAGAGAGTTGCTGTGGGCATGCACCATGGCACGTGGTTTTCACTGGGGCCTGGAGCAGTGGAGACTGTTTGTCCTGGAGGGTTTATTAAAGAGCACAGACTGCAAATTTTCTGCTCTGGGCCAGAGGCTGGCTGTGGCCATTTTGGCTCTGATCCTTTGTAGAGGTGCAGAAAGCCCTCAGGGAACAAAAGCCACACAGAAGACCAATTCCCCTGAGCCCACCCCCCTGACAAGGGGTGGGGCAACTTCACCCAGGCAGGGATACCTGAGATACAGCACGGGAGACCTCTCCCCCAGAAGACAGGCTGGAAGAACACGTGAATGACAATCCTATGGATCCTATCAGACTGTAAAATCCCAACGCCAGAGGAAAAGAGTATATTGAGCTCCAGGGGTTGCTTCACGACTTATTTATTTTTCAGATATAATTCTCCTTTTCTTTTTTCTTTCCTTTTCTCATGTTTTCTCTCTGTTGTAGTTTTCTTTTTACCTTCTCCTCATTTCATCTACATGTCTATTATATCAGTTTATTTTTCATAGTCGCTTTTTAACTTGTATTTTTACACACCTATATTTTTATAGACATATGCTTTATTTTAAACCTTTTTTCACTCTATTTGGCTATACCATTTTATATATACAAGTTTTACTTTCCTTGTAATTTTGGGAAGTAGTGTCCTCTAACACACAGACCAAAGTACACCCAGGAAGAACTGAAACACCCTGTTTGTCTATACTGAGAGAGTATAGTCCCCCTGCCCCTCAGGGCCTTTTTGAAAGTTTTTTTAATTTTTAAATTTTATAAATTTTATTCTTGTCTTTCCTTTGGCTTTGTTTTTTTGGTGGTGTCTTCCAACTGCTCCAGATTTTCCTAAGGTGCATCTTGCTTGGGTCGTGGTTGATATTTTGCATTCTTTTTTAAAATATAATAATATTTTTTTAAATTATATTATGTTAGTCACCATACAGTACATCCCTGGTTTTTGATATAAAGTTCCATGATTCATTAGTTGCGTATAACTCAGTGCACCATGCAATACGTGCCCTCCTTACTACCCAACACCAGCCTATCCCATTCCCCCACCCCCCTCCCCTCTGAAGCCCTCAGTTTGTTTCTCAGAGTCCATAGTCTCTCATGCTTCATTCCCCCTTCTGATTACCCCCTTTCTTTATCCCTTTCTTCCCCTACTGATCTTCCTAGTTCTTATGTTCCATAGATGAGAAAAATCATATGATAGTTGTCTTTCTCTGCTTGACTTATTTCACTTAGCATTATCTCCTCCAGTGCTGTCCATGTTGCAGCAAATGTTGAGAACTCGCTCTTATAGCTGAGTAATAGTCCATTGTATATATGGACCACAACTTCTTAATCCAGTCATCTGTTGAAGGGCATCTCGGCTCCTTCCACGATTTAGCTATTGTGGACAATGCTGCTATGAACATTGGGGTGCATATGGCCCTTCTCTTCACTATGTCTGTATCTTTGGGGTAAATACCCAGTAGTGCAATGGCTGGATCATAGGGTAGCTCAATTTTTAACTTTTTAAGGGACTCCCCACTGTTTTCCAGAGTGTCTGTACCAACTTGCATTCCCACCAACAATTTAGGAGGTATCCCCTTTCTCCACATCCTCTCCAACAATTGTTGTTTCTTGCCTTGTCAATTTTTGCCATTCTAACTGGTGTAAGGTGGTATCTCAGTGTGGTTTTGATTTGAATTTCCCTGATGGCTACTGATTTTGAACATTTTTTCATGTGTCTGTTACCCACAGCAATCTACACTTTCAATGCTATCCCGATCAAAATACCAATGACATTTTTCAAAGAATTGGAACAAACAGCCCTTAAATTTGTGTGGAACTAGAAAAGGCCACGAATCGTCAAGGAACTGTTGAAAAGGAAAAACAAAGCTGGGGGCATCACAATGCCGGATTTCAAGTTGTACTACAAAGCTGTGATCACAAAGACAGCATGGTACTGGCACAAAAACAGACACATAGACCAATGGAACAGAATAGAGAACCCAGAAATGGACCCTCGGCTCTTTGGGCAACTAATCTTTGATAAAGCAGGAAGAAACATCCAGTGGAAAAAAGACAGTCTCTTCAATAAACGGTGCTGGGAAAATTGCACAGCTACATGCAAAGGAATGAAACTTGACCACTCTCTCACACCATACACAAAGATAAACTCCAATTGGTAGAAAGACCTCGATGTGAGACAGGAATCTATCAAAATCCTAGAGGAGAACATAGGCAGCAACCTCTACGACATCAGCCACAGCAACCTTTTTCATGACACATCTCCAAAGGCAAGAGAAACAAAATGAACTTGTGGGACTTCATCAAGATAAAAAGCTTCTGCACAGCCAAAGAAACAGTCAAAAAAACTAAGAGGCAGCCCACGGAATGGGAGAATATATTTGCAAATGACACTACAGATAAAAGACTGGTATCCAAGATCTACAAAGAAATTCTCAAACTCAATACACAAGAAACAAATAAACCAATCATAAAATGGGCAGAGGATATGAATAGACACTTTTCCAATGAAGACATACAAATGGCTAACAGACACATGATATTTTGGATTCTGCTCACTTACTCAATCATCCCTCAACAGAATGACTAGAAGGAGGAACTCTCAACCAAGAAAAGATCCTGAGACAATGCCATCTGCTACAGAACTAATGGATATGGATATAAGCAAAATGTCAGAGAGAGAATTCAGGATAGCAATCATAAAGTCAATAGCCAGGGTTGAAAGAGGCATTAGCAACAATACAGATCTCTAAGGGCAGAAATGAGATCTAATCAGGCATAAAAATGCAATGAATGAGATGTGGTCTAAACTGGATACTCTAACAGCCAGCGTAAATGAGGCAGAAGGATGAATTAGTGATCTAGAAGACAAGCTAATGGAAAAGGAGGATGTGGAGGAAAACAGAGATAGGCTGTGAATAACACATGAAAAGGATGGCAGAGGTTAATGATGCCATGAAATGCTCCAATGTCAGAATTATTTGGATCCCTGAGGGGGTAGAGAGAGAGGGGGGGCTAGAAGGTATATTTGAGCAAAACATAGCTGAGAACTTCCCTAATCTGGGGAAGGAAACAAGCACGCGAGTCCAAGAGGCAGAGAAGACCCCTCCCAAAATCAATAAAAATGGATCAACAACCCGATATATAATAGCAAAGCTTGGGAATTTCACAGCAAAGGAAACAATGCTGAGAATTGCCAGGGAGAGGTGGTTCCTTACATATGGAGGGAGGAACATCAGAATAACATAGGACCAGCCCACAAAAACCTGGCAAGCCAGAAAGTGCTGGAAAGACATATTCAGGGTACTAAATGAAAAGAACATGCAGACAAGAACACTTTATCCAGCAAGGCTGTCATTCAGAATGGATGGAGAAGAACGAGCTTTCAGGGCTGGCAGAAACTGAAAGAATATATGACCACCAAGTCAGCCCTGAAAGTTATATTAAGGGGGATTGTGTAAACGAACCCGAGTCATATAGACCAGAAAGAAACAAAAATCTATAGAAACAAGCACTTTACAGGCAATACAATGGAACTAAATTCATATCTTTCAATAGTCACTCTAAATGTACATGGGCTAAATGCTCCCTTCAAAAGAAATGGGGCTGCAGATTGGATAAAAAAGCAGGACCCATCCCTCTACTGTCTACTCATTTTGAACCTAAAGACACTGCCAGATTGAAAGTGAGGGGATGGAGAACCATTTACCATGCTAATGGACCTCAAAAAACAAAACAAAAGAAAACAAAACAAAAAACCTGGGGTAGCAATCCTCATATGAGACAAATTAAATTTTCAACCAAAGACCATAATAAGAGATGTAGAGGGACACTATATTATACTTAAAGGGTCTATCCAACAAAAAGATTTAACAATTGTAAATATCTATGCCCCAAACATGTGAGCAGCCAATTATATAAATCAATTAATAACCAAAATAAAGAAACATATTGATAATAATACATTAAGAGTAGGAGACCTCAACATTCAACTCTCAATAATGGACAGATCATCTAAGCAGAAGATCAACAAAGAAACAAGAGAGCTTTGAATGACCCATTGGAGCAGATGGACTTCGTAGATATACACAGATATTGCACCCTAAAACAACAGGATACTCATTCTTCTCGAGTGCGCATGGAACTTTTTCCAGAATAGACCACATACTGGGTCAGAACTCAGGTCTCAAATGATACCGAAAGACTGAGATTATTCCCTGCATATTCTTAAACCGCAATGCTTTGGAACTGTAACTCAATCACAAAAAAAAAACAAAAAACATTTGGAAGAAAGTCAAACACTTGGAAGTTAAAGAGCATCCTGCTAAAGAATGATTGGGTCAACCAGGAAATTAAAGAAGAACCTAAACAATTCATGGAAGCTAATGAGAACAAAAACACATTGGTCCAAAACCTATGGGATACTACAAAGGCGGTCCTAGGGGGACATACATAGCCATCCAAACCTCTCACAAAAAATTAGAAAAATCCTAAATGCTCAAGCTACTATTACACCTAAATGGAGCTGGGGAAAGAACAGCAAATAAAACCTAAACCAAGCAGGAGAAGAGAAATAATAAAGATTAGAGCAGAGATCAATGATTAGGAACCAGAAAAACAGTAGAACGGATCAATGAAACTAGAAGGTGGTTCTTTGAAGGAATTAATAAAATTGATAAACCTCTGACCAGACTTATCCAAAACAAAAGGGAAAGGACCCAAATCAATAAAATCATGAATGAAAGGGAATAGATTATGACTAACAGCAAGGAAATAGAAAAAATTATTAGAAATTATTACCAGCAACTATATGCCAACCAATTAAGCAAGAGATGTAGAGGGACACTATATTATAGTGGAGAGAAATTCAAGCCAAAACCACAATGAGATCCTACCTTACACCAGTTAGAATGGCAACAATTAATAAGGCAGGAAACAGCAAATGTTGGCAAGGGTGTGGAGAAAGTGGAACCCTCTGATACTATTGGTGGGAATGCAAACTGGTACAGCCACTTTGGAAAACAGTATGGAGGTTCCTCAAAAAGTTAAAACTAGAGCTACCCTACAACCCAAAATTGGACTACTAGGTATTTACCCCAAAGATACTGGTATAGTGAAAAGAAGGGGCACATGCACCCTAATGTTTATAGCAGTAATGTACACAATAACCAAACTGTGAAGGGAGCTGAGATGGCCTTCAACAGATGAATGGATAAAGAAGATGTGGTCCATATATACAATGGGATATTATTCAGCCATCAAAAAGGATGAATACTTACCATTTACATAAATGTGGATGGAACTGGAGGGGATTATGCTAAGTTAAATAAGTGAAGCAGAGAAAGACAATTATCATATGGTTTCACATATATGTGGAACATAAGGATTAGCACAGAGGACAATAGAGGAAGAGAGGGAAAACTGCAGAGGAAGGAATCAGAGGGGGAGACAAACCATGAGAAACCATGGACTGGGGGAAACAAATTGAGGGTTTTGGGGGGGCAGGGGGATGGGGTAGCCAGGTGATGGATATTAAGGAGGGTGTGTGCTGTGATGAGCACTGGGTGTTATATGCAACTAATGAATCCTTGAACACTGCATCAAAAACTAATGATGTACTATATGTTGGCTAGCTCGACATAATAAAAAAATAGCCTTAATGTTTTAAAAAAAGTATTTTTCAGAACAGCCATTAAAGGGCCATTTTTCAAATACCTGTGCTTGTAGACTTATTGCCTAATAGCTTGAAATTGTGATTTTTTAATCATATCATGAAGTAGATTTATATTCTATTTATATCCTGGAGTTTCAGCTTTTCTAAGGTTCAACCGCTTTATCAATTTTAATTAAGTTTATTTGTTGAACTTTCTGCTCCTTTTGAAGACCAACAATGTTCCTTTTGTTTTTCAAACTTCCAAAGTTAGTCCCAACCTTGAATCAGAAGCAATTTGGAGATTCCCATAGTTCATATAGTGATGAACTGTGCTAGTTTTAAGAAATAAACGACATTGACAACTAAGGCCATTTTTACAATCTTATTGTAGAGGAAATTCTGAGATCATAGTTTTTTTTAATCCTTTCTACGTTAATACCTTAAATGCTCTTCTCAATAACAAAAATTCAACCTACTAGTTTGTTTTGTAGCTAGTCGTGGGGCTGTATGATCCTCATTAGACTCCGTTCTCTTAGCTCAGCATCCATAGCATCCCTGGCACAGAATAGTAAGGCAAAAATTGCATATGAAAAACACACTCCAAATGTAATCTACAGAAAGAAAAATGTGCATAAACCAATGGACATAATGGACTTTGTATCAGAGAAGACCTGAAATATGGTGAAGTAAAATTTTCACACCATATTTTTTTGTGGAAAATGTGTTTTTTTGATGAACATCTACTCATTGAAGTGTGGGATATTTGGTGTCCATGTTTAAAGGGTTTTATTAATTGGAGTGAAGAATTTAGTAGCAGATTTTATATTTAATTGGATGATTTACTGTTTCTATTTGAAAGTTTCCTGTGCTGCTTACAAATATTATTCCTTCCTTTGCTCTAAACTCTTCCCCTTAAAAAATGTTGTCATGAACATTATTGTGTGAGTGAGCGGACAATTGGCATGTTCAGTCCGTCATTTTTATTATGCTCTAAACTCTCTTCCATCCTATGATCAAAGGATGACTCAGACAAGAGCTGGAATTCCTGCCCAGTAATCCTCTGGGAATGGAAACTTGTGACTGAAGGTCCCACAATTTATTCCTGCAAAAACATGCAGGTCGTTCCAACCTCTACCAGTTACCTGGATGGGAATCTCAGTGGTAGTCACTTTTAGTACAGTTATTTGAAATAAATGTGAATAACCAGGTCATTATGAATACTCCTTTCAAATATCAGAACAAACGTCAAAAATAAGAAGCAGTTGGTTATTCTTAATAGACTCAGTTCTGTTTACATTGATTATTGTATCAGTCAGCTATTGCTGCGTGACAAGCCATGCCAAACATTAAAGACATAAGATAATGCTTCTTTTAAGGAGTGACGCTCACAAAATGAAGCGCTGTGGTCTCAGACTTTTCTGTTATGAGCTTAAATAAACAGCTGTGGTGGCCAAGAGTAGATTTTCCATAGGAGTAGTATTCAGTCAAACAAAAGAAAAAATACTCAGTATGAGATATTTTATTTGAGAAGAAATTACTCTTAACAGATTCATACAGTCCTTTGAATAAGTGAGAATGTCCAACTATTTCACATCCGAGGTTAGGAATGACATTGAGGAAGTAGGAAATGCCAAAGGGAAAATCTCTTTGATATCAGAGTTATTACCAAGTTTTAAAAAAGCAATTTACATAAATTATGCAGAGAGGTAAAAAAAATAGAAATTACAGGAAAAAAAATAGAGGAGGTATGTTCCACTTCCACAATCTGATCAAAGTATCTCAACATTTTGCTCAGGAATTTGGCCCTGCAAACGTGGGCACATCTTCAGCTACAGGACAATTGACCCTTTTAGAGCTGTCAGCCCAGAGAATCTCATCAGAGCCTCCTTTATGTCTCTGTTCCTCAGGCTGTAGATGAAGGGGTTCAGCATGGGCATGACCACCGTGTACATCACCGAGGCCACTGCACTTGCGTGGGAGCTCTGGGGAGCAGCAGAGCTAAGGTACACTCCCAGGACTGTGCAATAAAATAAGGAGACAACTGAGAGGTGAGATACACAAGTGGAAAATGCTTTATACTTGCCCTGAGCTGATGAGATCTCACATATGGAGGAAACTATCTTAGAGTAAGAGTAAAGGATGCCAATGAAGGAACCGACAGCCAAAAACGTGGCTGCAAAATATATCACCATGTTATTGAGAAAGGTGTCAGAACAAGCAAGTTGTAAAATCTGACTGACTTCACAGAAAAAGTGGGGAATTTCCACCTCTGTACAGAAGGACAGCCGCAACACCATGGAAGTGTGTAACAAGGAATACAAGACACTCAGGATCCAGGATACCAGAGCCAGCAGTCCACAGAGCCAGGGGTTCATGATGACCGTGTAGTGCAGGGGGTGACAGATGGCCACAAAGTGGTCATAAGCCATCACAGTCAGGAGGAAAATGTCTAATCCTGTAAATAGTACAAAAAAATACATCTGCGTGATGCAGCCTGCATAGGTTATGACTTTGCTCTGAGTCTGGATGTTCCACAGCATCTTGGGGACGGTGGTGGAGGTGAAACAGATGTCTACAAAGGACAGGTTCGCCAGGAAGAAGTACATGGGGGTGTGGAGGTGGGAGTCAGAGCTGACGGCCAGGATGATGAGCAGGTTTCCAAATGCAGTGATCAGGTACATGGAGAGGAAAAGCCCAAATAGGAGGGGCTGCAGTTCTGGTTCCTCTGAAAATCCCAGAAGCTGGAACTCTGAAATTCCTGTATAGTTTCCTGGGTCCATGTGTTGGAGGTGACTAGCATCACAGGGGAAAATAGAGACTAATTTTCACACATTGCTTACAATGACATTGCTACTCACTGCTCACTTTGTGGAAAAGCAACAATTTATATTTTCCAGTCAAGAAACTAATTGAAATATTTGTGAATGGATTTGGGCCCCTTGAGAAGATCCCAGTTCCTCTCTGATTAGGCATTTTCATCACAACATCAGATGTTCTCTAAAAGGTTGGTTATTGTATAGTTTTAGTAAGGAATTATTTCATGCATTTGAGGAATATATAGAGTGGAGACCATGTTTTGGAAATTCTATCATAAACAAGAGAGTGCTGAAAAGCAAAAATCCCTGCAATTCAATGATGGTGATAGGGTAGATGTGTATATAAAGATTAAATAATTATGAGAAGGGGCAGATGCTATGAGCAAAACACAAGCAGATTAAGGGAGAGTATGGGTGAGGTATTATGTTGGGTGTTTATTCAAGGTTGGGTAAGAAGGTGACATTTGAACAGAGACCTCATGGAAGAGGGTGTGGAAGACAGGAGGTTTGCTGGTAGAGGGACTGGCTGGTGCAAAGGCCCTGAAATAGAGGAGGCTGTGTATCCCAGCTCTGAGGACTGCTGTCATTATCCCCCCCACGCACTGTGACTTAAACACAACATAGCACACCATGTCCTCCTGGTGTGTGTTACTTCTATGTCCTTCTCACCTCTCCCCCATCTGCTCCAACACACTGTTTAAGATATCAATGCATACACATCATATTATCTTTCCCATAAGGAATGTAGAAATGGTACCCAGAAATTCCTATTTATAGCTTCCCAGGGACAAATCATCTTGGGGCTCCATTTTGGAATGGCCACATTTTGACCTGTGTGCAAAGAAACATAAAAAATTGTGTTCAACACTCGGTGTCTTTTCTGGTTTCATACAAATTTTAGATTGTTCGTTCCAGCTCTGTGAAAAATGCTGGTGGTATTTTGATAAAGATTGCAATGTGTAGATTGCTTTGGATAGCATAGACATTTTAATAATATTTGTTCTTCCAATCCATAAGCATGGAGTATTTTTCCATTTCTTTGTGCTTTCCTCAGTTTCTTTCATAAGTGTTCTACAATTTTCAGAGTACAGACCTTTTACCTCTTTGGTTGGGTTTCTTCCTAGATATCTTATAGTTTTTGGTACAATTGTAAATAGCTAAGAGACACGTGAAGATATGGTTACATCACTCATCATCAGGGAGATACAAATCAAAACCACAATGAGATACCACCTCACACCAGTCAGAATGGCTAAAATTAACAACTTAGGCAACAACAGATGGTGGCCCAGATGCAGAGAAAGGGGAACCCTTGCACACTGTTGGTGGTAATGCAAACTGGTGCAGCCACTCTGGAAAACAATAGGGAGTTTCCCCAAAAAATGAAAAAAAGAGCTTCTCTACCTTGCAGCAATTGCACTGCATGGTATTTATCCAAAGGATACAAACAGAGTGATCCCAAGGGCCACCTGCCCCTTAATGTTTATAGCAGCAATGTCCACAATAGCCAAACTATGGAAAGATCCCAGATGTCCATCCACAGATGAATGGATAAAGAAGATGTGGTATATTTATACAATGCAATATTAGCCATTAGAGAATGAAATCTTGCCATTTGCAATGATGTGGATGGATCTAGCATGTATTATGCTAAGCAACATTAATCAGAGAAAGACAAATACTATATGATTTCATTCATATGTGGAATTAAATGTTTTTTTTATTATGTTACATGGAATTTAAGGAGCAGAACTGATGAACATAGGGGAAGGGAAGGAAAATAATAAGATAATAGAGAGGGAGGGAAACCATGATAGAATCTTGATTATAGGACACAAAGGGAGGGTTGCTGGAGGGGAGATGAATGGGAGGATGGGGTAATTGGGTGATGGGCATTAAGGAGGGCACTTGATGGAATGAGCACTGGGTGTTATAAGTAATTGATGAGTCAATAAATTTTACTTTTAGACTAATAATACAATCTATGTTAAATAAATTGAGCTTAAATAAAAATTTTTAAAAATAAAAGCAGTTTTTTGTGTTCAATAAACAGAGAGATAGAGAGACAAAGAGGGAGGGTGAAAAGAGATGGACATAAAGAATAAAATCATCTAATAAGCTCAGTTGTCCTGAGAGACTTTGAGGAAGGAAAGCTTCCTTGGTGCTAGTGGCATCCATTCCTGGTTATATCCCATTGAACCCAGCAAAAATAATAAAAGAGCAAAATTAAATTTGTCCACAACACAAAGTGGTGACATTTTTATGTGGTGAAACACCGTACAGATTGAACATCACAAAAGAAAAATAAGGAGAATAAACCGAAATCTCACAAAATTTGGGCATTTTTATTACCAGATAGCAGACAAGAGAAGACTTGCTTTTCCTTTGCCTATTCCATATTTATTTGACCAGTTGGTTTTAGTTTGGTCAAATAAAGGATGAGGTGAGCTCATTCATCACTTTTCTTATGTGACATATTTTTGTGTTTATTTTTTATTCTTAGCCTTTGGGTTTTAGTCACTTTCTTGACAAGTCTGATGAGCACAACTGCTCATGGTTCTGTTCCTTTTCCAACATACAAAGGCCTCCCTAGACTCTGTGAAATCCTACACACCGTATGGCAATCTATCCTCTTACTCTGAATACTCTTCATGTGACTTATCTGAGGACATTATCTTGACTCACATTTATCTTACCATGCTCTTGTCTGTCACTCTGATGTAAGGACCAAAAGAGCCTGGAAGTCACCTGTGCTGTTCAGCTTTTTCTTTATGGGTGTGAATGTATATGCACTTACATGGAAACAAATTCAAGTAAATGAGACATTATGAAATACAAAGAATGACAGAGGAGATAAAACCATGTTTAAAGAGAGCAGTTTTAGTAACTGTATTCAACAACATTGAAGGGAGTTTTGAGGACTAACTGAAACATGACCTTCACAAGCAGTAATTCCACAAAATCAACATGGATGAATAATGAAATTTCCCAAACCTTGAAATAAAAGGGCATAAGATATAAAGTTCTTAGAAATTTCTGGCATATAGTAGGTGCTTTTTTAGTATTTGTTGAATGAATCAGGAATTAGGTCTCATTATATATGACACTTAATACATGACAAAGCTGTATTTGGATGTAGTTAGAAAAGATTGGATTGCTGAATGGAAGTTGGCACAAATGGCTTTCTCTGTGGAAGTGCAGCTGCTCCTTATCTCACACACCTCACAAAAATCAGGAGTAAACCCTCAGTGTAAGTGTAACCATTCCATTTCAGATGCACATCTAGAAAATACATATAAAATCCACAGGTGGGCAAACCACCATAATTAAGGCAAAAAACTCAGAAGTAAAAGGATTGATATATTTAACTAAATAAAATTTAGAACTATTTTTAAAAAAAATTTATTTATTTGTTTGACAGAAAGACAAGCGGGGGAATGGTGGGGATAGGGAGAAGAAGGCTCACACTGAGTGGAGAGCCCAACGTAGGGCTGGATCCCAGGACTCTGGGAACATGACCTGAGTGGAAGGCAGATGCTTAGCCAATTGAGCCATTCAGGTACCCCTAAAATTTAAAACTATTTTATGGCCAACAATGTCTAACTGTGATTTACAAAAATTATTTGAAATGCTAAGTAGGCATATAATACGTGGATATATAATAATAACCGGTAAAGGAACATGGTGATCAAATATATGACTCCTGTTGGGGCTCACTAATAGCTTAAAAAATCAACAGAAATCTCTTTCACACCCATCACCCTGAGAAAACACTCAACAAGCTGTCATATTGGTTGGGGTTGATATTTTTAATCAAGTAGCAAATGGGTACTCTCTAACTTTGCTGTCAGAATTGTGAAGTGTTACAACATCTTGGAGAGGCTCTGAAGACAGCTACAAATATTAAAAATACAGATGTACTTTGGGGTGCCTGGCTGGCTCAATCAGCAGAACATGGGACTCCTGAGCTTGGGGTTTTAAGTTCAAGCCCCATGTTGGGTGAAGAGATTACTTAAAAAATTAAATATTAAAAAAATATTGATATGCTTTAACTCAGGGTTTCTCAGCCTCTGCACTACAGACATTTGGGGCCAGAGCCTTCTCTGTGGTGGGCTGTGTCCTGCGAACTGTGGGGTGTTTAGACCATCCCCGGCTTCCAAACACTCCTTTACAGTGTGGCACCCCAAAATGTGTTTGAACATTGCTCAACGGCCCCTGGGCTCAATGGCCCCTGGTGCCCTCACCTTTGGTAGAGAAATATAGTTTTAAATACTTAAAAAAGTATTTTTATAACATATATATTCAATAGTATTACTCCTCATTCAATAATAACTTAATGAAAAAATACAAAAGATCATCAAAAGTGTAAATGGCAGAGCCACACCATGAAATGTCATGCAGGCATTGAAATAATGACCTAGGATTACACTGGTTGACTGTGTAAGACACTCCTGAGTCAGAAGTCTGGGGGAGAAAAGCTAGAAAAAAAGATGTGCCAGCATGTAAAGAGTACTTAAAATATGCATAGGTGTCTTTTCATACGTTCAAATTGAAAGGGTGTGAATGTGTATGTGTGCACAGCACAGAATAGTCTAAAAAGAAATGAAGACTTTTGAAAGAAAGAAGAACACATGAAATTAAAATAGAAGACATAAAATAAAAAAAAGGAAAGAAGAGTGAAAATGCATTTACGTTAAGCAGAGTGGCTCAAAACAACTGTCAGAAATAAAATTGAAGGAAGACCCCAAACCAACTTCTGAGTAAAAAGATTTAAAAGAGTAATAATTCACATGGGTCTAAATCTAAATTAGATTGTCAAGGACTCGGGAATAAAAGAATTTGAAAAAGTCTTTCAATGTGGACAGAAGCTGTATCAAAACTTTTAGTGTCATTTCACATAAAGAGATATAGGACAAGTGTGCTTATGGAAAGTAAAGGTAATTCTTAGTCAAACGTAAAGAAGAATCCCTTCCAAGTGATGGCATTTTATTTTACAAATATATTCAATAATAAAAGGCCACAAGGAACAGTAAGGTATTCGGAGATGTGAACACTAGTTGGAAAATATGTATAAAGGGTGATTTGTGAGTGATAAGTATGCAGAAGGACATGCACTTTCAGGGTTTGGAAAACAGGAATCAACAAGTGAGGAATATTTAGTTGACAGATCAGTTCTTCCAGCAAAACAAACAAACAAAAAAGTAGAAAATTAGTGAAGGGAATATATTATGAGTAACTCACAGACTTGACCACACAAAATTTATACACTCTCACACATTCTGCGCAAATACATCTACACAAATATAAAAAAGAAAAATGGCAAGTAGCTAAATTGGTGAAATAAACAACAATACCTTGCTTGAAAGAATGCAATAAAAAAGGGAATAAAATCATTCTGACCCCACTATGCAAACACCAAGAACTCCCACAGACATTTTTCAATGGAGAGAGTGGGTGGCGAGCTAAGCCAGGACACATTCAGGCCCACATATGAGGTAATTGTAAAGGAAGCTCATTAACATACTTTTTCATATAAAAACACATAAAAAATTTCATTCGAATACTCGAGAGGAGGTACTGTGATATGTATGTTTCACGGAAAGCTCTTGCATAGATGCACCTGCCAGAATTCTTTCATCTGGATTTTCCTCCTTAGTACAGAAATGTAGTCTAATATGTCCCATTTTAAACATGAAAGGCACATCCTCACTTCACTGTATGACCCTCCACAGCTAATACTTGACTCTTCTACTCTGGTTAATTGCAAAGATCCTTGGTCTCATGTCCTAATTTTATGCTTCCCACCCCTCATACGTTTGGGTCCACTGTTATAATTTACTTGTTAACATTGAAACTTGTCTTTCTGAGTTCAATGTACAATTCACCTCTATTTTTAACATCATAAATACATAAGTGAATCAATCAATGAAAATATTTTCGTTGGAAGCCGGTTTTTGCCAAACGTATCTCAGGGCTGTGTTCCTCGGGTTTCACTCATGCTGCCAAAAGCCCAGTGATGATGTTAGGGCTCAGAACTTTCCTGGGCATTGTTGTTTCTTACAGATATGTGTATGGCATTTTCTTTACTTGCCACAACCACTTAGGATAGGGTTCGCACAAGAAGAGAATATTTTTCGTTGGAACCGGGTTTTTCCCAAATGTGCCTGAGTGCTGTGTTTCTCGGGATTAACTCATGCTACCAAAAGCACAGTGATGATGTTAGGGCTCCGACCTTTCCTGGGTACTGTTGTTTCTTACAGCTAAGTGTATGGCATTTTCTTTACCTTGCCACAACCACTTGTGATTGGGTCTGCACCTTAGAAAAACCGTTTTCGTTGGAAAGCGGCTTTTTGCCAAACGGGTCTCAGTGCTGTGTGCCTCAGGTTTCCCTCATGCTACAAAAAGCACAGTGAGGATATTAGGGCTTAGACCACTTCTGGGTAAAGTTGTTTCTTACATGTAAGTGTGTGGCGTTGTCTTTGCCTTGCTACAAGCACTTTTGATACGTTTTGCACATCAAGAGAATAGTTTTCGTCAGAAGCCGTTTTTGCCCAAAGAGTCTCAGTTCTGTGTTCGTTCGGGTTTAACTCATGCTAGCAAAACCGCCGGGATGATGTAAGGGCTCAGACTGTTCCTGGGCACTGTGGTCTCTTACAGATCAGTGTATGGCATTGACTTCACCTTGCCAGAGGCACTTGTGAGCACGTTTGCACGTTAAGAAAGATTTCTTTGTTGGAAGCCGGGTTTGTCAAATGAGTCTCAGTGCTGTGCTCCTCTGTTTTCACTCGTGCTGCCAAAAGCACAGTGATGATGTTAGGACTTAGAAGATTGCTGGGCACTGTGGTTTCTTCCGGAGAAGTGTATGGCATTTTCTTTACCTTGCCACAACCACTTGTGACACGGTCTGAACCTTAGGAAAACCGTTTTCGTTGGAAAGCGGCTTTTTGCCAAACGGGTGTCAGTGCTGTGTGCCTCAAGTTTCCCTCATGCTACCAAAGCACAGTGAGGATATTAGAGTTTAGACCACTTCTGGGTAAAGTTGTTTCTTACACTGTGGGAGGCGTTGTCTTTGCCTTGCTACAAGCACTTTTGATAGGTTTTCCACATCAAGAGAATATTTTTCAGCAGAAGCCGTTTTTGCCCAAAGAGTCTCAGTGCTGTGTTCGGGTTTAACTCAAGCTAGCAAAACGGCCGGGATGATGTAAGGGCTCAGACTCTTCCTGGGCACTGTGGTCTCTTACAGATCAGTGTATGTTATTGACTTCACCTTGCCACAGGCACTTGTGAGCATGTTTGCACGTTTAGAAAGATTTCTTCGTTGGAAGCCCGTTTTTGTCAAATGAGTCTCAGTGCTGTGCTCCTCTGTTTTCACTCGTGCTGCCAAAAGCACAGTGATGATGTTAGGGCTTAGAACATTGCTGGGCACTGTGGTTTCTTCAGGACAAGTGTATGGCATTTTCTCTACCTTGCCACGACCACTTGTGATAGGGTGTGCACCTTGGAAAACCGTTTTCATTGGGAAGCGGCTTTTTGCCAAACGGGTCTCAGTGCTGTGTGCCTCAGGTTTCCCTCATGCTACCAAAAGCACAGTGAGGATATTAGGGCTTAGACCACTTCTGGGTAAAGTTGTTTCTTACACATAAGTGTGTGGCGTTTTGTTTGCCTTGCGACAACCACTTTTGATAGGTTTTTGAACATCAAGAGAATAGTTTTCGTCAGATGCCGTTTTGGCCCAAAGTGTCTCAGTGCTGTGCTCGTTCGGGTTTAACTCATGCTAGCAAAACCGCCGGGATGATGTAAGGGCTCAGACTGTTCCTGGGCACTGTGGTCTCTTAAGATCAGTGTATGTTATTGACTTCACATTGCCACTGGCACTTTTGAGCATGTTTGCACGTAAAGAAAGATTTCTTCGTTGGAAGCCGGTTTTTGTCAAATGAGTCTCAGTGCTGTGCTCCTCTGTTTTCACTCGTGCTGCCAAAAGCACAGTGATGATGTTAGGGCTTAGAACATTGCTGGGCACTGTGGTTTCTTCCAGACAAGTGTATGGCATTTTCTCTACCTTGCCACGACCACTTGTGATAGGGTCTGCACCTTAGGAAAACCGTTTTCATTGGAAAGCGGCCTTTTGCGAAACGGGTCTCAGTGCTGTGTGCCTCAGGTTTCCCTCATGCTACCAAAAGCACAGTGAGGATATTAGGGCTCAGACCACTTCTGGGTAAAGTTGTTTCTTATACATAAGTGGGAGGCCTTGTGTTTCCTTGCTACAAGCACTTTTGATAGGTTTTCCACATCAAGAGAATAGTTTTCGTCGGAAGCCGTTTTGGCCCAAAGTGTCTCAGTGCTGTGCTCGTTCGGGTTTAACTCATGCTAGCAAAACCGCCGGGATGATGTCAGGGCTCAGACTGTTCCTGGGCACTGTGGTCTCTTACAGATCAGTGTATGTTATTGACTTCACCTTGCCACAGGCACTTGTGAGCATGTTTGCACGTTAAGAAAGATTTCTTCGTTGGAAGCCGGTTTTTGTCAAATGAGTCTCAATGCTGTGCTCCTCTGTTTTCACTCGTGCTGCCAAAAGCACAGTGATGATGTTAGGGCTTAGAACATTGCTGGGCACTGTGGTTTCTTCCGGACAAGTGTATTGCATTTTCTCTACCTTGCCACGACCACTTGTAATAGGGTCTGCACCTTAGGAAAACCGTTTTCATTGGAAAGCGGCTTTTTGCCAAACGGGTCTCAGTGCTGTGTGCCTCAGGTTTCCCTCATGCTACCAAAAGCACAGTGAGGATATTAGGGCTTAGACCACTTCTGGGTAAAGTTGTTTCTTACACTGTGGGAGGTGTTGTCTTTGCCTTGCTACAAGCACTTTTGATAGGTTTTCCACATCAAGAGAATAGTTTTCGTTGGAAGCCGTTTTGGCCCAAAGTGTCTCAGTGCTGTGCTCGTTCGGGTTTAACTCATGCTAGCAAAACCGCCGGGATGATGTAAGGGCTCAGACTGTTCCTGGGCACTGTGGTCTCTTACAGATCAGTGTATGGCATTGACTTCACCTTGCCACAGGCACTTGTGAGCATCTTTGCACGTTTAGAAAGATTTCTTCGTTGGAAGCCGGTTTTTGTCACATGAGTCTCTGTGCTGTGCTCCTCTGTTTTCACTCGTGCTGCCAAAAGCACAGTGATGATGTTAGGGCTTAGAACATTGCTGGGCACTGTGGTTTCTTCCGGAGAAGTGTATGGCATTTTCTTTACCTTGCCACGACCACTTGTGATAGGGTGTGCCCCTTAGGAAAACCGTTTTCATTAGAAAGCGGCCTTTTGCGAAACGGGTCTCAGTGCTGTGTGCCTCAGGTTTCCCTCATACTACCAAAAGCACAGTGAGGATATTAGGGCTCAGACCACTTCTGGGTAAAGTTGTTTCTTATACATAAGTGGGAGGCCTTGTCTTTGCCTTGCTACGAGTACTTTTGATAGGTTTTCCACATCAAGAGAATATTTTTCGTAGAAAGCCGTTTTTGCCCAAACAGTCTCAGTGCTCTGTTCGTTCGGGTTTAACTCATGCTAGCAAAACCGCCGGGATGATGTAAGGGCTCAGACTGTTCCTGGGCACTGTGGTCTCTTACAGATCAGTGTATGGCATTGACTTCACCTTGCCACAGGCACTTGTGAGCATGTTTGCACGTTAAGAAAGATTTCTTCGTTGGAAGCCGGTTTTTGTCAAATGAGTCTCAGTGCTGTGCTCCTCTGTTTTCACTCGTGCTGCCAAAAGCACAGTGATGATGTTAGGGCTTAGTACATTGCTGGGCACTGTGGTTTCTTCCGGAGAAGTGTATGGCATTTTCTTTACCTTGCCACGACCACTTGTGATAGGGTCTGAACCTTAGGAAAACCGTTTTCCTTGGAAAGCAGCTTTTTGCCCAATGGGTCTCAGTGCTGTGTGCCTCAGGTTTCCCTCATGCTACCAAAAGCACAGTGAGGATATTAGGGCTTAGACCACTTCTGGGTAAAGTTGTTTCTTACACATAAGTGTGTGGCGTTTTGTTTGCCTTGCGACAACCGCTTTTGATAGGTTTTGCACAAGAGAATAGTTTTCGTCGGAAGCCGTTTTGGCCCAAAGTGTCTCAGTGCTGTGCTCGTTCGGGTTTAACTCATGCTAGCAAAACAGCCGGGATGATGTCAGGGCTCAGACTGTTCCTGGGCACTGTGGTCCCCTACAGATCAGTGTATGGCATTGACTTCAGCTTGCCACAGGCACTTGAGAGCATGTTTGCACGTTAAGAAAGATTTCTTCGTTGGAAGCTGCTTTTTGTCAAATGAGTCTCAGTGCTGTGCTCCTCTGTTTTCACTCGTGCTGCCAAAAGCACAGTGATGATGTTAGGGCTTAGAACATGGCTGGGCACTGTGGTTTCTTCCGGAGAAGTGTATGGCATTTTCTTTACATTGCCACGACCACTTGTGATAGGGTCTGAACCTTAGGAAAACCGTTTTTATTGGAAAGCGGCTTTTCGCGAAACGGGTCTCAGTGCTGTGTGCCTCAGGTTTCCCTCATGCTACCAAAAGCACAGTGAGGATATTAGGGCTCAGACCACTTCTGGGTAAAGTTGATTCTTATACATAAGTGGGAGGCCTTGTCTTTCCTTGCTACAAGCACTTTTGATAGGTTTTCCACATCAAGAGAATAGTTTTCGTCGGAAGCCTTTTTGGCCCAAAGTGTCTCAGTGCTGTGCTCGTTCGGGTTTAACTCATGCTAGCAAAACCGCCGGGATGATGTAAGGGCTCAGACTGTTCCTGGGCACTGTGGTCTCTTACAGATCAGTGTATGGCATTGACTTCACCTTGCCACAGGCACTTGTGAGCATGTTTGCACGTTAAGAAAGATTTCTTCGTTGGAAGCCGGTTTTTGTCAAATGAGTCTCAGTGCTGTGCTCCTCTGTTTTCACTCGTGCTGCCAAAAGCACAGTGATGATGTTAGGGCTTAGAACATTGCTGGGCACTGTGGTTTCTTCCGGACAAGTGTATTGCATTTTCTCTACCTTGCCACGACCACTTGTGATAGGGTCTGCACCTTAGGAAAACCGTTTTCATTGGAAAGCGGCTTTTTGCCAAACGGGTCTCAGTGCTGTGTGCCTCAGGTTTCCCTCATGCTACCAAAAGCACAGTGAGGATATTAGGGCTTAGACCACTTCTGGGTAAAGTTGTTTCTTACACTGTGGGAGGTGTTGTCTTTGCCTTGCTACAAGCACTTTTGATAGGTTTTCCACATCAAGAGAATATTTTTCGTCGGAAGCCGTTTTTGCCCAAACAGTCTCTGTGCTGTGTTCGGGTTTAACTCATGCTAGCAAAACCGCAGGGATGATGTAAGGGCTCAGACTGTTCCTGGGTACTGTGGTCTCTTACAGATCAGTGTATGGCATTGAGTTCACCTTGCCACAGGCACTAGTGAGCGTGTTTGCACGTTTAGAAAGATTTCTTCGTTGGAAGCCGGTTTTTGTCAAATGAGTCTCAGTGCTGTGCTCCTCTGTTTTCACTCGCTGCCAAAAGCACATGATGATGTTAGGGCTTAGAACATTGCTGGGCACTGTGGTTTCTTCCGGAGAAGTGTATGGCATTTTCTTTACATTGCCACGACCACTTGTGATAGGGTCTGAACCTTAGGAAAACCGTTTTTATTGGAAAGCGGCTTTTTGCGAAACGGGTCTCAGTGCTGTGTGCCTCAGGTTTCCCTCATGCTACCAAAAGCACAGTGAGGATATTAGGGCTCAGACCACTTCTGGGTAAAGTTGTTTCTTATACATAAGTGGGAGGCCTTGTCTTTGCCTTGCTACAAGCACTTTTGATAGGTTTTCCACATCAAGAGAATAGTTTTCGTCGGAAGCCGTTTTAGCCCAAAGTGTCTCAGTGCTGTGCTGGTTCGGGTTTAACTCATGCTAGCAAAACCGCCGGGATGATGTAAGGGCTCACACTGTTCCTGGGCACTGTGGTCTCTTACAGATCAGTGTATGGCATTGACTTCACCTTGCCACAGGCACTTGTGAGCATCTTTGCACGTTTAGAAAGATTTCTTCGTTGGAAGCCGGTTTTTGTCACATGAGTCTCTGTGCTGTGCTCCTCTGTTTTCACTCGTGCTGCCAAAAGCACAGTGATGATGTTAGGGCTTAGAACATTGCTGGGCACTGTGGTTTCTTCCGGAGAAGTGTATGGCATTTTCTTTACCTTGCCACGACCACTTGTGATAGGGTGTGCCCCTTAGGAAAACCGTTTTCATTAGAAAGCGGCCTTTTGCGAAACGGGTCTCAGTGCTGTGTGCCTCAGGTTTCCCTCATACTACCAAAAGCACAGTGAGGATATTAGGGCTCAGACCACTTCTGGGTAAAGTTGTTTCTTATACATAAGTGGGAGGCCTTGTCTTTGCCTTGCTACGAGTACTTTTGATAGGTTTTCCACATCAAGAGAATATTTTTCGTAGAAAGCCGTTTTTGCCCAAACAGTCTCAGTGCTCTGTTCGTTCGGGTTTAACTCATGCTAGCAAAACCGCCGGGATGATGTAAGGGCTCAGACTGTTCCTGGGCACTGTGGTCTCTTACAGATCAGTGTATGGCATTGACTTCACCTTGCCACAGGCACTTGTGAGCATGTTTGCACGTTAAGAAAGATTTCTTCGTTGGAAGCCGGTTTTTGTCAAATGAGTCTCAGTGCTGTGCTCCTCTGTTTTCACTCGTGCTGCCAAAAGCACAGTGATGATGTTAGGGCTTAGTACATTGCTGGGCACTGTGGTTTCTTCCGGAGAAGTGTATGGCATTTTCTTTACCTTGCCACGACCACTTGTGATAGGGTCTGAACCTTAGGAAAACCGTTTTCCTTGGAAAGCAGCTTTTTGCCCAATGGGTCTCAGTGCTGTGTGCCTCAGGTTTCCCTCATGCTACCAAAAGCACAGTGAGGATATTAGGGCTTAGACCACTTCTGGGTAAAGTTGTTTCTTACACATAAGTGTGTGGCGTTTTTTTTGCCTTGCGACAACCGCTTTTGATAGGTTTTGCACAAGAGAATAGTTTTCGTCGGAAGCCTTTTTGGCCCAAAGTGTCTCAGTGCTGTGCTCGTTCGGGTTTAACTCATGCTAGCAAAACAGCCGGGATGATGTCAGGGCTCAGACTGTTCCTGGGCACTGTGGTCTCTTACAGATCAGTGTATGGCATTGACTTCAGCTTGCCACAGGCACTTGAGAGCATGTTTGCACGTTAAGAAAGATTTCTTCGTTGGAAGCTGCTTTTTGTCAAATGAGTCTCAGTGCTGTGCTCCTCTGTTTTCACTCGTGCTGCCAAAAGCACAGTGATGATGTTAGGGCTTAGAACATGGCTGGGCACTGTGGTTTCTTCCGGAGAAGTGTATGGCATTTTGTTTACATTGCCACGACCACTTGTGATAGGGTCTGAACCTTAGGAAAACCGTTTTTATTGGAAAGCGGCTTTTCGCGAAACGGGTCTCAGTGCTGTGTGCCTCAGGTTTCCCTCATACTACCAAAAGCACAGTGAGGATATTAGGGCTCAGACCACTTCTGGGTAAAGTTGTTTCTTATACATAAGTGGGAGGCCTTGTCTTTGCCTTGCTACGAGTACTTTTGATAGGTTTTCCACATCAAGAGAATATTTTTCGTAGAAAGCCGTTTTTGCCCAAACAGTCTCAGTGCTCTGTTCGTTCGGGTTTAACTCATGCTAGCAAAACCGCCGGGATGATGTAAGGGCTCAGACTGTTCCTGGGCACTGTGGTCTCTTACAGATCAGTGTATGGCATTGACTTCACCTTGCCACAGGCACTTGTGAGCATGTTTGCACGTTAAGAAAGATTTCTTCATTGGAAGCCGGTTTTTGTCAAATGAGTCTCAGTGCTGTGCTCCTCTGTTTTCACTCGTGCTGCCAAAAGCACAGTGATGATGTTAGGGCTTAGTACATTGCTGGGCACTGTGGTTTCTTCCGGAGAAGTGTATGGCATTTTCTTTACCTTGCCACGACCACTTGTGATAGGGTCTGAACCTTAGGAAAACCGTTTTCCTTGGAAAGCAGCTTTTTGCCCAATGGGTCTCAGTGCTGTGTGCCTCAGGTTTCCCTCATGCTACCAAAAGCACAGTGAGGATATTAGGGCTTAGACCACTTCTGGGTAAAGTTGTTTCTTACACATAAGTGTGTGGCGTTTTGTTTGCCTTGCGACAACCGCTTTTGATAGGTTTTGCACAAGAGAATAGTTTTCGTCGGAAGCCGTTTTGGCCCAAAGTGTCTCAGTGCTGTGCTCGTTCGGGTTTAACTCATGCTAGCAAAACAGCCGGGATGATGTCAGGGCTCAGACTGTTCCTGGGCACTGTGGTCCCCTACAGATCAGTGTATGGCATTGACTTCAGCTTGCCACAGGCACTTGAGAGCATGTTTGCACGTTAAGAAAGATTTCTTCGTTGGAAGCTGCTTTTTGTCAAATGAGTCTCAGTGCTGTGCTCCTCTGTTTTCACTCGTGCTGCCAAAAGCACAGTGATGATGTTAGGGCTTAGAACATGGCTGGGCACTGTGGTTTCTTCCGGAGAAGTGTATGGCATTTTCTTTACATTGCCACGAACACTTGTGATAGGGTCTGAACCTTAGGAAAACCGTTTTTATTGGAAAGCGGCTTTTCGCGAAACGGGTCTCAGTGCTGTGTGCCTCAGGTTTCCCTCATGCTACCAAAAGCACAGTGAGGATATTAGGGCTCAGACCACTTCTGGGTAAAGTTGATTCTTATACATAAGTGGGAGGCCTTGTCTTTCCTTGCTACAAGCACTTTTGATAGGTTTTCCACATCAAGAGAATAGTTTTCGTCGGAAGCCTTTTTGGCCCAAAGTGTCTCAGTGCTGTGCTCGTTCGGGTTTAACTCATGCTAGCAAAACCGCCGGGATGATGTAAGGGCTCAGACTGTTCCTGGGCACTGTGGTCTCTTACAGATCAGTGTATGGCATTGACTTCACCTTGCCACAGGCACTTGTGAGCATGTTTGCACGTTAAGAAAGATTTCTTCGTTGGAAGCCGGTTTTTGTCAAATGAGTCTCAGTGCTGTGCTCCTCTGTTTTCACTCGTGCTGCCAAAAGCACAGTGATGATGTTAGGGCTTAGAACATTGCTGGGCACTGTGGTTTCTTCCGGACAAGTGTATTGCATTTTCTCTACCTTGCCACGACCACTTGTGATAGGGTCTGCACCTTAGGAAAACCGTTTTCATTGGAAAGCGGCTTTTTGCCAAACGGGTCTCAGTGCTGTGTGCCTCAGGTTTCCCTCATGCTACCAAAAGCACAGTGAGGATATTAGGGCTTAGACCACTTCTGGGTAAAGTTGTTTCTTACACTGTGGGAGGTGTTGTCTTTGCCTTGCTACAAGCACTTTTGATAGGTTTTCCACATCAAGAGAATATTTTTCGTCGGAAGCCGTTTTTGCCCAAACAGTCTCAGTGCTGTGTTCAGGTTTAACTCATGCTAGCAAAACCGCAGGGATGATGTAAGGGCTCAGACTGTTCCTGGGTACTGTGGTCTCTTACAGATCAGTGTATGGCATTGAGTTCACCTTGCCACAGGCACTAGTGAGCGTGTTTGCACGTTTAGAAAGATTTCTTCGTTGGAAGCCGGTTTTTGTCAAATGAGTCTCAGTGCTGTGCTGCTCTGTTTTCACTCGCTGCCAAAAGCACATGATGATGTTAGGGCTTAGAACATTGCTGGGCACTGTGGTTTCTTCCGGAGAAGTGTATGGCATTTTCTTTACATTGCCACGACCACTTGTGATAGGGTCTGAACCTTAGGAAAACCGTTTTTATTGGAAAGCGGCTTTTTGCGAAACGGGTCTCAGTGCTGTGTGCCTCAGGTTTCCCTCATGCTACCAAAAGCACAGTGAGGATATTAGGGCTCAGACCACTTCTGGGTAAAGTTGTTTCTTATACATAAGTGGGAGGCCTTGTCTTTGCCTTGCTACAAGCACTTTTGATAGGTTTTCCACATCAAGAGAATAGTTTTCGTCGGAAGCCGTTTTAGCCCAAAGTGTCTCAGTGCTGTGCTGGTTCGGGTTTAACTCATGCTAGCAAAACCGCCGGGATGATGTAAGGGCTCACACTGTTCCTGGGCACTGTGGTCTCTTACAGATCAGTGTATGGCATTGACTTCACCTTGCCACAGGCACTTGTGAGCATCTTTGCACGTTTAGAAAGATTTCTTCGTTGGAAGCCGGTTTTTGTCACATGAGTCTCTGTGCTGTGCTCCTCTGTTTTCACTCGTGCTGCCAAAAGCACAGTGATGATGTTAGGGCTTAGAACATTGCTGGGCACTGTGGTTTCTTCCGGAGAAGTGTATGGCATTTTCTTTACCTTGCCACGACCACTTGTGATAGGGTGTGCCCCTTAGGAAAACCGTTTTCATTAGAAAGCGGCCTTTTGCGAAACGGGTCTCAGTGCTGTGTGCCTCAGGTTTCCCTCATACTACCAAAAGCACAGTGAGGATATTAGGGCTCAGACCACTTCTGGGTAAAGTTGTTTCTTATACATAAGTGGGAGGCCTTGTCTTTGCCTTGCTACGAGTACTTTTGATAGGTTTTCCACATCAAGAGAATATTTTTCGTAGAAAGCCGTTTTTGCCCAAACAGTCTCAGTGCTCTGTTCGTTCGGGTTTAACTCATGCTAGCAAAACCGCCGGGATGATGTAAGGGCTCAGACTGTTCCTGGGCACTGTGGTCTCTTACAGATCAGTGTATGGCATTGACTTCACCTTGCCACAGGCACTTGTGAGCATGTTTGCACGTTAAGAAAGATTTCTTCGTTGGAAGCCGGTTTTTGTCAAATGAGTCTCAGTGCTGTGCTCCTCTGTTTTCACTCGTGCTGCCAAAAGCACAGTGATGATGTTAGGGCTTAGTACATTGCTGGGCACTGTGGTTTCTTCCGGAGAAGTGTATGGCATTTTCTTTACCTTGCCACGACCACTTGTGATAGGGTCTGAACCTTAGGAAAACCGTTTTCCTTGGAAAGCAGCTTTTTGCCCAATGGGTCTCAGTGCTGTGTGCCTCAGGTTTCCCTCATGCTACCAAAAGCACAGTGAGGATATTAGGGCTTAGACCACTTCTGGGTAAAGTTGTTTCTTACACATAAGTGTGTGGCGTTTTTTTTGCCTTGCGACAACCGCTTTTGATAGGTTTTGCACAAGAGAATAGTTTTCGTCGGAAGCCGTTTTGGCCCAAAGTGTCTCAGTGCTGTGCTCGTTCGGGTTTAACTCATGCTAGCAAAACAGCCGGGATGATGTCAGGGCTCAGACTGTTCCTGGGCACTGTGGTCTCTTACAGATCAGTGTATGGCATTGACTTCAGCTTGCCACAGGCACTTGAGAGCATGTTTGCACGTTAAGAAAGATTTCTTCGTTGGAAGCTGCTTTTTGTCAAATGAGTCTCAGTGCTGTGCTCCTCTGTTTTCACTCGTGCTGCCAAAAGCACAGTGATGATGTTAGGGCTTAGAACATGGCTGGGCACTGTGGTTTCTTCCGGAGAAGTGTATGGCATTTTCTTTACATTGCCACGACCACTTGTGATAGGGTCTGAACCTTAGGAAAACCGTTTTTATTGGAAAGCGGCTTTTCGCGAAACGGGTCTCAGTGCTGTGTGCCTCAGGTTTCCCTCATGCTACCAAAAGCACAGTGAGGATATTAGGGCTCAGACCACTTCTGGGTAAAGTTGTTTCTTATACATAAGTGTGAGGCCTTGTCTTTCCTTGCTACAAGCACTTTTGATAGGTTTTCCACATCAAGAGAATAGTTTTCGTCGGAAGCCTTTTTGGCCCAAAGTGTCTCAGTGCTGTGCTCGTTCGGGTTTAACTCATGCTAGCAAAACCGCCGGGATGATGTAAGGGCTCACACTGTTCCTGGGCACTGTGGTCTCTTACAGATCAGTGTATGGCATTGACTTCACCTTGCCACAGGCACTTGTGAGCATGTTTGCACGTTAAGAAAGATTTCTTCGTTGGAAGCCGGTTTTTGTCAAATGAGTCTCAGTGCTGTGCTCCTCTGTTTTCACTCGTGCTGCCAAAAGCACAGTGATGATGTTAGGGCTTAGAACATTGCTGGGCACTGTGGTTTCTTCCGGACAAGTGTATTGCATTTTCTCTACCTTGCCACGACCACTTGTGATAGGGTCTGCACCTTAGGAAAACCGTTTTCATTGGAAAGCGGCTTTTTGCCAAACGGGTCTCAGTGCTGTGTGCCTCAGGTTTCCCTCATGCTACCAAAAGCACAGTGAGGATATTAGGGCTTAGACCACTTCTGGGTAAAGTTGTTTCTTACACTGTGGGAGGTGTTGTCTTTGCCTTGCTACAAGCACTTTTGATAGGTTTTCCACATCAAGAGAATAGTTTTCGTTGGAAGCCGTTTTTGCCCAAACAGTCTCAGTGCTGTGTTCGGGTTTAACTCATGCTAGCAAAACCGCAGGGATGATGTAAGGGCTCAGACTGTTCCTGGGTACTGTGGTCTCTTACAGATCAGTGTATGGCATTGAGTTCACCTTGCCACAGGCACTAGTAGCGTGTTTGCACGTTTAGAAAGATTTCTTCGTTGGAAGCCGGTTTTTGTCAAATGAGTCTCAGTGCTGTGCTCCTCTGTTTTCACTCGTGCTGCCAAAAGCACAGTGATGATGTTAGGGCTTAGAACATTGCTGGGCACTGTGGTTTCTTCAGGACAAGTGTATGGCATTTTCTCTACCTTGCCACGACCACTTGTGATAGGGTGTGCACCTTGGAAAACCGTTTTCATTGGGAAGCGGCTTTTTGCCAAACGGGTCTCAGTGCTGTGTGCCTCAGGTTTCCCTCATGCTACCAAAAGCACAGTGAGGATATTAGGGCTTAGACCACTTCTGGGTAAAGTTGTTTCTTACACATAAGTGTGTGGCGTTTTGTTTGCCTTGCGACAACCACTTTTGATAGGTTTTTGAACATCAAGAGAATAGTTTTCGTCAGATGCCGTTTTGGCCCAAAGTGTCTCAGTGCTGTGCTCGTTCGGGTTTAACTCATGCTAGCAAAACCGCCGGGATGATGTAAGGGCTCAGACAGTTCCTGGGCACTGTGGTCTCTTAAGATCAGTGTATGTTATTGACTTCACATTGCCACTGGCACTTTTGAGCATGTTTGCACGTAAAGAAAGATTTCTTCGTTGGAAGCCGGTTTTTGTCAAATGAGTCTCAGTGCTGTGCTCCTCTGTTTTCACTCGTGCTGCCAAAAGCACAGTGATGATGTTAGGGCTTAGAACATTGCTGGGCACTGTGGTTTCTTCCAGACAAGTGTATGGCATTTTCTCTACCTTGCCACGACCACTTGTGATAGGGTCTGCACCTTAGGAAAACCGTTTTCATTGGAAAGCGGCCTTTTGCGAAACGGGTCTCAGTGCTGTGTGCCTCAGGTTTCCCTCATGCTACCAAAAGCACAGTGAGGATATTAGGGCTCAGACCACTTCTGGGTAAAGTTGTTTCTTATACATAAGTGGGAGGCCTTGTGTTTCCTTGCTACAAGCACTTTTGATAGGTTTTCCACATCAAGAGAATAGTTTTCGTCGGAAGCCGTTTTGGCCCAAAGTGTCTCAGTGCTGTGCTCGTTCGGGTTTAACTCATGCTAGCAAAACCGCCGGGATGATGTCAGGGCTCAGACTGTTCCTGGGCACTGTGGTCTCTTACAGATCAGTGTATGGCATTGACTTCACCTTGCCACAGGCACTTGTGAGCATGTTTGCACGTTAAGAAAGATTTCTTCGTTGGAAGCCGGTTTTTGTCAAATGAGTCTCAGTGCTGTGCTCCTCTGTTTTCACTCGTGCTGCCAAAAGCACAGTGATGATGTTAGGGCTTAGAACATTGCTGGGCACTGTGGTTTCTTCCGGACAAGTGTATTGCATTTTCTCTACCTTGCCACGACCACTTGTAATAGGGTCTGCACCTTAGGAAAACCGTTTTCATTGGAAAGCGGCTTTTTGCCAAACGGGTCTCAGTGCTGTGTGCCTCAGGTTTCCCTCATGCTACCAAAAGCACAGTGAGGATATTAGGGCTCAGACCACTTCTGGGTAAAGTTGTTTCTTACACTGTGGGAGGTGTTGTCTTTGCCTTGCTACAAGCACTTTTGATAGGTTTTCCACATCAAGAGAATAGTTTTCGTTGGAAGCCGTTTTGGCCCAAAGTGTCTCAGTGCTGTGCTCGTTCGGGTTTAACTCATGCTAGCAAAACCGCCGGGATGATGTAAGGGCTCAGACTGTTCCTGGGCACTGTGGTCTCTTACAGATCAGTGTATGGCATTGACTTCACCTTGCCACAGGCACTTGTGAGCATCTTTGCACGTTTAGAAAGATTTCTTCGTTGGAAGCCGGTTTTTGTCACATGAGTCTCTGTGCTGTGCTCCTCTGTTTTCACTCGTGCTGCCAAAAGCACAGTGATGATGTTAGGGCTTAGAACATTGCTGGGCACTGTGGTTTCTTCCGGAGAAGTGTATGGCATTTTCTTTACCTTGCCACGACCACTTGTGATAGGGTGTGCCCCTTAGGAAAACCGTTTTCATTAGAAAGCGGCCTTTTGCGAAACGGGTCTCAGTGCTGTGTGCCTCAGGTTTCCCTCATACTACCAAAAGCACAGTGAGGATATTAGGGCTCAGACCACTTCTGGGTAAAGTTGTTTCTTATACATAAGTGGGAGGCCTTGTCTTTGCCTTGCTACGAGTACTTTTGATAGGTTTTCCACATCAAGAGAATATTTTTCGTAGAAAGCCGTTTTTGCCCAAACAGTCTCAGTGCTCTGTTCGTTCGGGTTTAACTCATGCTAGCAAAACCGCCGGGATGATGTAAGGGCTCAGACTGTTCCTGGGCACTGTGGTCTCTTACAGATCAGTGTATGGCATTGACTTCACCTTGCCACAGGCACTTGTGAGCATGTTTGCACGTTAAGAAAGATTTCTTCGTTGGAAGCCGGTTTTTGTCAAATGAGTCTCAGTGCTGTGCTCCTCTGTTTTCACTCGTGCTGCCAAAAGCACAGTGATGATGTTAGGGCTTAGTACATTGCTGGGCACTGTGGTTTCTTCCGGAGAAGTGTATGGCATTTTCTTTACCTTGCCACGACCACTTGTGATAGGGTCTGAACCTTAGGAAAACCGTTTTCCTTGGAAAGCAGCTTTTTGCCCAATGGGTCTCAGTGCTGTGTGCCTCAGGTTTCCCTCATGCTACCAAAAGCACAGTGAGGATATTAGGGCTTAGACCACTTCTGGGTAAAGTTGTTTCTTACACATAAGTGTGTGGCGTTTTGTTTGCCTTGCGACAACCGCTTTTGATAGGTTTTGCACAAGAGAATAGTTTTCGTCGGAAGCCGTTTTGGCCCAAAGTGTCTCAGTGCTGTGCTCGTTCGGGTTTAACTCATGCTAGCAAAACAGCCGGGATGATGTCAGGGCTCAGACTGTTCCTGGGCACTGTGGTCCCCTACAGATCAGTGTATGGCATTGACTTCAGCTTGCCACAGGCACTTGAGAGCATGTTTGCACGTTAAGAAAGATTTCTTCGTTGGAAGCTGCTTTTTGTCAAATGAGTCTCAGTGCTGTGCTCCTCTGTTTTCACTCGTGCTGCCAAAAGCACAGTGATGATGTTAGGGCTTAGAACATGGCTGGGCACTGTGGTTTCTTCCGGAGAAGTGTATGGCATTTTCTTTACATTGCCACGACCACTTGTGATAGGGTCTGAACCTTAGGAAAACCGTTTTTATTGGAAAGCGGCTTTTCGCGAAACGGGTCTCAGTGCTGTGTGCCTCAGGTTTCCCTCATGCTACCAAAAGCACAGTGAGGATATTAGGGCTCAGACCACTTCTGGGTAAAGTTGATTCTTATACATAAGTGGGAGGCCTTGTCTTTCCTTGCTACAAGCACTTTTGATAGGTTTTCCACATCAAGAGAATAGTTTTCGTCGGAAGCCTTTTTGGCCCAAAGTGTCTCAGTGCTGTGCTCGTTCGGGTTTAACTCATGCTAGCAAAACCGCCGGGATGATGTAAGGGCTCAGACTGTTCCTGGGCACTGTGGTCTCTTACAGATCAGTGTATGGCATTGACTTCACCTTGCCACAGGCACTTGTGAGCATGTTTGCACGTTAAGAAAGATTTCTTCGTTGGAAGCCGGTTTTTGTCAAATGAGTCTCAGTGCTGTGCTCCTCTGTTTTCACTCGTGCTGCCAAAAGCACAGTGATGATGTTAGGGCTTAGAACATTGCTGGGCACTGTGGTTTCTTCCGGACAAGTGTATTGCATTTTCTCTACCTTGCCACGACCACTTGTGATAGGGTCTGCACCTTAGGAAAACCGTTTTCATTGGAAAGCGGCTTTTTGCCAAACGGGTCTCAGTGCTGTGTGCCTCAGGTTTCCCTCATGCTACCAAAAGCACAGTGAGGATATTAGGGCTTAGACCACTTCTGGGTAAAGTTGTTTCTTACACTGTGGGAGGTGTTGTCTTTGCCTTGCTACAAGCACTTTTGATAGGTTTTCCACATCAAGAGAATATTTTTCGTCGGAAGCCGTTTTTGCCCAAACAGTCTCTGTGCTGTGTTCGGGTTTAACTCATGCTAGCAAAACCGCAGGGATGATGTAAGGGCTCAGACTGTTCCTGGGTACTGTGGTCTCTTACAGATCAGTGTATGGCATTGAGTTCACCTTGCCACAGGCACTAGTGAGCGTGTTTGCACGTTTAGAAAGATTTCTTCGTTGGAAGCCGGTTTTTGTCAAATGAGTCTCAGTGCTGTGCTCCTCTGTTTTCACTCGCTGCCAAAAGCACATGATGATGTTAGGGCTTAGAACATTGCTGGGCACTGTGGTTTCTTCCGGAGAAGTGTATGGCATTTTCTTTACATTGCCACGACCACTTGTGATAGGGTCTGAACCTTAGGAAAACCGTTTTTATTGGAAAGCGGCTTTTTGCGAAACGGGTCTCAGTGCTGTGTGCCTCAGGTTTCCCTCATGCTACCAAAAGCACAGTGAGGATATTAGGGCTCAGACCACTTCTGGGTAAAGTTGTTTCTTATACATAAGTGGGAGGCCTTGTCTTTGCCTTGCTACAAGCACTTTTGATAGGTTTTCCACATCAAGAGAATAGTTTTCGTCGGAAGCCGTTTTAGCCCAAAGTGTCTCAGTGCTGTGCTGGTTCGGGTTTAACTCATGCTAGCAAAACCGCCGGGATGATGTAAGGGCTCACACTGTTCCTGGGCACTGTGGTCTCTTACAGATCAGTGTATGGCATTGACTTCACCTTGCCACAGGCACTTGTGAGCATCTTTGCACGTTTAGAAAGATTTCTTCGTTGGAAGCCGGTTTTTGTCACATGAGTCTCTGTGCTGTGCTCCTCTGTTTTCACTCGTGCTGCCAAAAGCACAGTGATGATGTTAGGGCTTAGAACATTGCTGGGCACTGTGGTTTCTTCCGGAGAAGTGTATGGCATTTTCTTTACCTTGCCACGACCACTTGTGATAGGGTGTGCCCCTTAGGAAAACCGTTTTCATTAGAAAGCGGCCTTTTGCGAAACGGGTCTCAGTGCTGTGTGCCTCAGGTTTCCCTCATACTACCAAAAGCACAGTGAGGATATTAGGGCTCAGACCACTTCTGGGTAAAGTTGTTTCTTATACATAAGTGGGAGGCCTTGTCTTTGCCTTGCTACGAGTACTTTTGATAGGTTTTCCACATCAAGAGAATATTTTTCGTAGAAAGCCGTTTTTGCCCAAACAGTCTCAGTGCTCTGTTCGTTCGGGTTTAACTCATGCTAGCAAAACCGCCGGGATGATGTAAGGGCTCAGACTGTTCCTGGGCACTGTGGTCTCTTACAGATCAGTGTATGGCATTGACTTCACCTTGCCACAGGCACTTGTGAGCATGTTTGCACGTTAAGAAAGATTTCTTCGTTGGAAGCCGGTTTTTGTCAAATGAGTCTCAGTGCTGTGCTCCTCTGTTTTCACTCGTGCTGCCAAAAGCACAGTGATGATGTTAGGGCTTAGTACATTGCTGGGCACTGTGGTTTCTTCCGGAGAAGTGTATGGCATTTTCTTTACCTTGCCACGACCACTTGTGATAGGGTCTGAACCTTAGGAAAACCGTTTTCCTTGGAAAGCAGCTTTTTGCCCAATGGGTCTCAGTGCTGTGTGCCTCAGGTTTCCCTCATGCTACCAAAAGCACAGTGAGGATATTAGGGCTTAGACCACTTCTGGGTAAAGTTGTTTCTTACACATAAGTGTGTGGCGTTTTGTTTGCCTTGCGACAACCGCTTTTGATAGGTTTTGCACAAGAGAATAGTTTTCGTCGGAAGCCGTTTTGGCCCAAAGTGTCTCAGTGCTGTGCTCGTTCGGGTTTAACTCATGCTAGCAAAACAGCCGGGATGATGTCAGGGCTCAGACTGTTCCTGGGCACTGTGGTCTCTTACAGATCAGTGTATGGCATTGACTTCAGCTTGCCACAGGCACTTGAGAGCATGTTTGCACGTTAAGAAAGATTTCTTCGTTGGAAGCTGCTTTTTGTCAAATGAGTCTCAGTGCTGTGCTCCTCTGTTTTCACTCGTGCTGCCAAAAGCACAGTGATGATGTTAGGGCTTAGAACATGGCTGGGCACTGTGGTTTCTTCCGGAGAAGTGTATGGCATTTTCTTTACATTGCCACGACCACTTGTGATAGGGTCTGAACCTTAGGAAAACCGTTTTTATTGGAAAGCGGCTTTTCGCGAAACGGGTCTCAGTGCTGTGTGCCTCAGGTTTCCCTCATACTACCAAAAGCACAGTGAGGATATTAGGGCTCAGACCACTTCTGGGTAAAGTTGTTTCTTATACATAAGTGGGAGGCCTTGTCTTTGCCTTGCTACGAGTACTTTTGATAGGTTTTCCACATCAAGAGAATATTTTTCGTAGAAAGCCGTTTTTGCCCAAACAGTCTCAGTGCTCTGTTCGTTCGGGTTTAACTCATGCTAGCAAAACCGCCGGGATGATGTAAGGGCTCAGACTGTTCCTGGGCACTGTGGTCTCTTACAGATCAGTGTATGGCATTGACTTCACCTTGCCACAGGCACTTGTGAGCATGTTTGCACGTTAAGAAAGATTTCTTCGTTGGAAGCCGGTTTTTGTCAAATGAGTCTCAGTGCTGTGCTCCTCTGTTTTCACTCGTGCTGCCAAAAGCACAGTGATGATGTTAGGGCTTAGTACATTGCTGGGCACTGTGGTTTCTTCCGGAGAAGTGTATGGCATTTTCTTTACCTTGCCACGACCACTTGTGATAGGGTCTGAACCTTAGGAAAACCGTTTTCCTTGGAAAGCAGCTTTTTGCCCAATGGGTCTCAGTGCTGTGTGCCTCAGGTTTCCCTCATGCTACCAAAAGCACAGTGAGGATATTAGGGCTTAGACCACTTCTGGGTAAAGTTGTTTCTTACACATAAGTGTGTGGCGTTTTGTTTGCCTTGCGACAACCGCTTTTGATAGGTTTTGCACAAGAGAATAGTTTTCGTCGGAAGCCGTTTTGGCCCAAAGTGTCTCAGTGCTGTGCTCGTTCGGGTTTAACTCATGCTAGCAAAACAGCCGGGATGATGTCAGGGCTCAGACTGTTCCTGGGCACTGTGGTCCCCTACAGATCAGTGTATGGCATTGACTTCAGCTTGCCACAGGCACTTGAGAGCATGTTTGCACGTTAAGAAAGATTTCTTCGTTGGAAGCTGCTTTTTGTCAAATGAGTCTCAGTGCTGTGCTCCTCTGTTTTCACTCGTGCTGCCAAAAGCACAGTGATGATGTTAGGGCTTAGAACATGGCTGGGCACTGTGGTTTCTTCCGGAGAAGTGTATGGCATTTTCTTTACATTGCCACGACCACTTGTGATAGGGTCTGAACCTTAGGAAAACCGTTTTTATTGGAAAGCGGCTTTTTGCGAAACGGGTCTCAGTGCTGTGTGCCTCAGGTTTCCCTCATGCTACCAAAAGCACAGTGAGGATATTAGGGCTCAGACCACTTCTGGGTAAAGTTGTTTCTTATACATAAGTGGGAGGCCTTGTCTTTGCCTTGCTACAAGCACTTTTGATAGGTTTTCCACATCAAGAGAATAGTTTTCGTCGGAAGCCGTTTTAGCCCAAAGTGTCTCAGTGCTGTGCTGGTTCGGGTTTAACTCATGCTAGCAAAACCGCCGGGATGATGTAAGGGCTCACACTGTTCCTGGGCACTGTGGTCTCTTACAGATCAGTGTATGGCATTGACTTCACCTTGCCACAGGCACTTGTGAGCATCTTTGCACGTTTAGAAAGATTTCTTCGTTGGAAGCCGGTTTTTGTCACATGAGTCTCTGTGCTGTGCTCCTCTGTTTTCACTCGTGCTGCCAAAAGCACAGTGATGATGTTAGGGCTTAGAACATTGCTGGGCACTGTGGTTTCTTCCGGAGAAGTGTATGGCATTTTCTTTACCTTGCCACGACCACTTGTGATAGGGTGTGCCCCTTAGGAAAACCGTTTTCATTAGAAAGCGGCCTTTTGCGAAACGGGTCTCAGTGCTGTGTGCCTCAGGTTTCCCTCATACTACCAAAAGCACAGTGAGGATATTAGGGCTCAGACCACTTCTGGGTAAAGTTGTTTCTTATACATAAGTGGGAGGCCTTGTCTTTGCCTTGCTACGAGTACTTTTGATAGGTTTTCCACATCAAGAGAATATTTTTCGTAGAAAGCCGTTTTTGCCCAAACAGTCTCAGTGCTCTGTTCGTTCGGGTTTAACTCATGCTAGCAAAACCGCCGGGATGATGTAAGGGCTCAGACTGTTCCTGGGCACTGTGGTCTCTTACAGATCAGTGTATGGCATTGACTTCACCTTGCCACAGGCACTTGTGAGCATGTTTGCACGTTAAGAAAGATTTCTTCGTTGGAAGCCGGTTTTTGTCAAATGAGTCTCAGTGCTGTGCTCCTCTGTTTTCACTCGTGCTGCCAAAAGCACAGTGATGATGTTAGGGCTTAGTACATTGCTGGGCACTGTGGTTTCTTCCGGAGAAGTGTATGGCATTTTCTTTACCTTGCCACGACCACTTGTGATAGGGTCTGAACCTTAGGAAAACCGTTTTCCTTGGAAAGCAGCTTTTTGCCCAATGGGTCTCAGTGCTGTGTGCCTCAGGTTTCCCTCATGCTACCAAAAGCACAGTGAGGATATTAGGGCTTAGACCACTTCTGGGTAAAGTTGTTTCTTACACATAAGTGTGTGGCGTTTTTTTTGCCTTGCGACAACCGCTTTTGATAGGTTTTGCACAAGAGAATAGTTTTCGTCGGAAGCCGTTTTGGCCCAAAGTGTCTCAGTGCTGTGCTCGTTCGGGTTTAACTCATGCTAGCAAAACAGCCGGGATGATGTCAGGGCTCAGACTGTTCCTGGGCACTGTGGTCTCTTACAGATCAGTGTATGGCATTGACTTCAGCTTGCCACAGGCACTTGAGAGCATGTTTGCACGTTAAGAAAGATTTCTTCGTTGGAAGCTGCTTTTTGTCAAATGAGTCTCAGTGCTGTGCTCCTCTGTTTTCACTCGTGCTGCCAAAAGCACAGTGATGATGTTAGGGCTTAGAACATGGCTGGGCACTCTGGTTTCTTCCGGAGAAGTGTATGGCATTTTCTTTACATTGCCACGACCACTTGTGATAGGGTCTGAACCTTAGGAAAACCGTTTTTATTGGAAAGCGGCTTTTCGCGAAACGGGTCTCAGTGCTGTGTGCCTCAGGTTTCCCTCATACTACCAAAAGCACAGTGAGGATATTAGGGCTCAGACCACTTCTGGGTAAAGTTGTTTCTTATACATAAGTGGGAGGCCTTGTCTTTGCCTTGCTACGAGTACTTTTGATAGGTTTTCCACATCAAGAGAATATTTTTCGTAGAAAGCCGTTTTTGCCCAAACAGTCTCAGTGCTCTGTTCGTTCGGGTTTAACTCATGCTAGCAAAACCGCCGGGATGATGTAAGGGCTCAGACTGTTCCTGGGCACTGTGGTCTCTTACAGATCAGTGTATGGCATTGACTTCACCTTGCCACAGGCACTTGTGAGCATGTTTGCACGTTAAGAAAGATTTCTTCGTTGGAAGCCGGTTTTTGTCAAATGAGTCTCAGTGCTGTGCTCCTCTGTTTTCACTCGTGCTGCCAAAAGCACAGTGATGATGTTAGGGCTTAGTACATTGCTGGGCACTGTGGTTTCTTCCGGAGAAGTGTATGGCATTTTCTTTACCTTGCCACGACCACTTGTGATAGGGTCTGAACCTTAGGAAAACCGTTTTCCTTGGAAAGCAGCTTTTTGCCCAATGGGTCTCAGTGCTGTGTGCCTCAGGTTTCCCTCATGCTACCAAAAGCACAGTGAGGATATTAGGGCTTAGACCACTTCTGGGTAAAGTTGTTTCTTACACATAAGTGTGTGGCGTTTTGTTTGCCTTGCGACAACCGCTTTTGATAGGTTTTGCACAAGAGAATAGTTTTCGTCGGAAGCCGTTTTGGCCCAAAGTGTCTCAGTGCTGTGCTCGTTCGGGTTTAACTCATGCTAGCAAAACAGCCGGGATGATGTCAGGGCTCAGACTGTTCCTGGGCACTGTGGTCCCCTACAGATCAGTGTATGGCATTGACTTCAGCTTGCCACAGGCACTTGAGAGCATGTTTGCACGTTAAGAAAGATTTCTTCGTTGGAAGCTGCTTTTTGTCAAATGAGTCTCAGTGCTGTGCTCCTCTGTTTTCACTCGTGCTGCCAAAAGCACAGTGATGATGTTAGGGCTTAGAACATGGCTGGGCACTGTGGTTTCTTCCGGAGAAGTGTATGGCATTTTCTTTACATTGCCACGAACACTTGTGATAGGGTCTGAACCTTAGGAAAACCGTTTTTATTGGAAAGCGGCTTTTCGCGAAACGGGTCTCAGTGCTGTGTGCCTCAGGTTTCCCTCATGCTACCAAAAGCACAGTGAGGATATTAGGGCTCAGACCACTTCTGGGTAAAGTTGATTCTTATACATAAGTGGGAGGCCTTGTCTTTCCTTGCTACAAGCACTTTTGATAGGTTTTCCACATCAAGAGAATAGTTTTCGTCGGAAGCCTTTTTGGCCCAAAGTGTCTCAGTGCTGTGCTCGTTCGGGTTTAACTCATGCTAGCAAAACCGCCGGGATGATGTAAGGGCTCAGACTGTTCCTGGGCACTGTGGTCTCTTACAGATCAGTGTATGGCATTGACTTCACCTTGCCACAGGCACTTGTGAGCATGTTTGCACGTTAAGAAAGATTTCTTCGTTGGAAGCCGGTTTTTGTCAAATGAGTCTCAGTGCTGTGCTCCTCTGTTTTCACTCGTGCTGCCAAAAGCACAGTGATGATGTTAGGGCTTAGAACATTGCTGGGCACTGTGGTTTCTTCCGGACAAGTGTATTGCATTTTCTCTACCTTGCCACGACCACTTGTGATAGGGTCTGCACCTTAGGAAAACCGTTTTCATTGGAAAGCGGCTTTTTGCCAAACGGGTCTCAGTGCTGTGTGCCTCAGGTTTCCCTCATGCTACCAAAAGCACAGTGAGGATATTAGGGCTTAGACCACTTCTGGGTAAAGTTGTTTCTTACACTGTGGGAGGTGTTGTCTTTGCCTTGCTACAAGCACTTTTGATAGGTTTTCCACATCAAGAGAATATTTTTCGTCGGAAGCCGTTTTTGCCCAAACAGTCTCAGTGCTGTGTTCAGGTTTAACTCATGCTAGCAAAACCGCAGGGATGATGTAAGGGCTCAGACTGTTCCTGGGTACTGTGGTCTCTTACAGATCAGTGTATGGCATTGAGTTCACCTTGCCACAGGCACTAGTGAGCGTGTTTGCACGTTTAGAAAGATTTCTTCGTTGGAAGCCGGTTTTTGTCAAATGAGTCTCAGTGCTGTGCTCCTCTGTTTTCACTCGCTGCCAAAAGCACATGATGATGTTAGGGCTTAGAACATTGCTGGGCACTGTGGTTTCTTCCGGAGAAGTGTATGGCATTTTCTTTACATTGCCACGACCACTTGTGATAGGGTCTGAACCTTAGGAAAACCGTTTTTATTGGAAAGCGGCTTTTTGCGAAACGGGTCTCAGTGCTGTGTGCCTCAGGTTTCCCTCATGCTACCAAAAGCACAGTGAGGATATTAGGGCTCAGACCACTTCTGGGTAAAGTTGTTTCTTATACATAAGTGGGAGGCCTTGTCTTTGCCTTGCTACAAGCACTTTTGATAGGTTTTCCACATCAAGAGAATAGTTTTCGTCGGAAGCCGTTTTAGCCCAAAGTGTCTCAGTGCTGTGCTGGTTCGGGTTTAACTCATGCTAGCAAAACCGCCGGGATGATGTAAGGGCTCACACTGTTCCTGGGCACTGTGGTCTCTTACAGATCAGTGTATGGCATTGACTTCACCTTGCCACAGGCACTTGTGAGCATCTTTGCACGTTTAGAAAGATTTCTTCGTTGGAAGCCGGTTTTTGTCACATGAGTCTCTGTGCTGTGCTCCTCTGTTTTCACTCGTGCTGCCAAAAGCACAGTGATGATGTTAGGGCTTAGAACATTGCTGGGCACTGTGGTTTCTTCCGGAGAAGTGTATGGCATTTTCTTTACCTTGCCACGACCACTTGTGATAGGGTGTGCCCCTTAGGAAAACCGTTTTCATTAGAAAGCGGCCTTTTGCGAAACGGGTCTCAGTGCTGTGTGCCTCAGGTTTCCCTCATACTACCAAAAGCACAGTGAGGATATTAGGGCTCAGACCACTTCTGGGTAAAGTTGTTTCTTATACATAAGTGGGAGGCCTTGTCTTTGCCTTGCTACGAGTACTTTTGATAGGTTTTCCACATCAAGAGAATATTTTTCGTAGAAAGCCGTTTTTGCCCAAACAGTCTCAGTGCTCTGTTCGTTCGGGTTTAACTCATGCTAGCAAAACCGCCGGGATGATGTGAGGGCTCAGACTGTTCCTGGGCACTGTGGTCTCTTACAGATCAGTGTATGGCATTGACTTCACCTTGCCACAGGCACTTGTGAGCATGTTTGCACGTTAAGAAAGATTTCTTCGTTGGAAGCCGGTTTTTGTCAAATGAGTCTCAGTGCTGTGCTCCTCTGTTTTCACTCGTGCTGCCAAAAGCACAGTGATGATGTTAGGGCTTAGTACATTGCTGGGCACTGTGGTTTCTTCCGGAGAAGTGTATGGCATTTTCTTTACCTTGCCACGACCACTTGTGATAGGGTCTGAACCTTAGGAAAACCGTTTTCCTTGGAAAGCAGCTTTTTGCCCAATGGGTCTCAGTGCTGTGTGCCTCAGGTTTCCCTCATGCTACCAAAAGCACAGTGAGGATATTAGGGCTTAGACCACTTCTGGGTAAAGTTGTTTCTTACACATAAGTGTGTGGCGTTTTTTTTGCCTTGCGACAACCGCTTTTGATAGGTTTTGCACAAGAGAATAGTTTTCGTCGGAAGCCGTTTTGGCCCAAAGTGTCTCAGTGCTGTGCTCGTTCGGGTTTAACTCATGCTAGCAAAACCGCCGGGATGATGTAAGGGCTCAGACTGTTCCTGGGCACTGTGGTCTCTTACAGATCAGTGTATGGCATTGACTTCACCTTGCCACAGGCACTTGTGAGCATGTTTGCACGTTAAGAAAGATTTCTTCGTTGGAAGCCGGTTTTTGTCAAATGAGTCTCAGTGCTGTGCTCCTCTGTTTTCACTCGTGCTGCCAAAAGCACAGTGATGATGTTAGGGCTTAGAACATTGCTGGGCACTGTGGTTTCTTCCGGACAAGTGTATTGCATTTTCTCTACCTTGCCACGACCACTTGTGATAGGGTCTGCACCTTAGGAAAACCGTTTTCATTGGAAAGCGGCTTTTTGCCAAACGGGTCTCAGTGCTGTGTGCCTCAGGTTTCCCTCATGCTACCAAAAGCACAGTGAGGATATTAGGGCTTAGACCACTTCTGGGTAAAGTTGTTTCTTACACTGTGGGAGGTGTTGTCTTTGCCTTGCTACAAGCACTTTTGATAGGTTTTCCACATCAAGAGAATATTTTTCGTCGGAAGCCGTTTTTGCCCAAACAGTCTCTGTGCTGTGTTCGGGTTTAACTCATGCTAGCAAAACCGCAGGGATGATGTAAGGGCTCAGACTGTTCCTGGGTACTGTGGTCTCTTACAGATCAGTGTATGGCATTGAGTTCACCTTGCCACAGGCACTAGTGAGCGTGTTTGCACGTTTAGAAAGATTTCTTCGTTGGAAGCCGGTTTTTGTCAAATGAGTCTCAGTGCTGTGCTCCTCTGTTTTCACTCGCTGCCAAAAGCACATGATGATGTTAGGGCTTAGAACATTGCTGGGCACTGTGGTTTCTTCCGGAGAAGTGTATGGCATTTTCTTTACATTGCCACGACCACTTGTGATAGGGTCTGAACCTTAGGAAAACCGTTTTTATTGGAAAGCGGCTTTTTGCGAAACGGGTCTCAGTGCTGTGTGCCTCAGGTTTCCCTCATGCTACCAAAAGCACAGTGAGGATATTAGGGCTCAGACCACTTCTGGGTAAAGTTGTTTCTTATACATAAGTGGGAGGCCTTGTCTTTGCCTTGCTACAAGCACTTTTGATAGGTTTTCCACATCAAGAGAATAGTTTTCGTCGGAAGCCGTTTTAGCCCAAAGTGTCTCAGTGCTGTGCTGGTTCGGGTTTAACTCATGCTAGCAAAACCGCCGGGATGATGTAAGGGCTCACACTGTTCCTGGGCACTGTGGTCTCTTACAGATCAGTGTATGGCATTGACTTCACCTTGCCACAGGCACTTGTGAGCATCTTTGCACGTTTAGAAAGATTTCTTCGTTGGAAGCCGGTTTTTGTCACATGAGTCTCTGTGCTGTGCTCCTCTGTTTTCACTCGTGCTGCCAAAAGCACAGTGATGATGTTAGGGCTTAGAACATTGCTGGGCACTGTGGTTTCTTCCGGAGAAGTGTATGGCATTTTCTTTACCTTGCCACGACCACTTGTGATAGGGTGTGCCCCTTAGGAAAACCGTTTTCATTAGAAAGCGGCCTTTTGCGAAACGGGTCTCAGTGCTGTGTGCCTCAGGTTTCCCTCATACTACCAAAAGCACAGTGAGGATATTAGGGCTCAGACCACTTCTGGGTAAAGTTGTTTCTTATACATAAGTGGGAGGCCTTGTCTTTGCCTTGCTACGAGTACTTTTGATAGGTTTTCCACATCAAGAGAATATTTTTCGTAGAAAGCCGTTTTTGCCCAAACAGTCTCAGTGCTCTGTTCGTTCGGGTTTAACTCATGCTAGCAAAACCGCCGGGATGATGTAAGGGCTCAGACTGTTCCTGGGCACTGTGGTCTCTTACAGATCAGTGTATGGCATTGACTTCACCTTGCCACAGGCACTTGTGAGCATGTTTGCACGTTAAGAAAGATTTCTTCGTTGGAAGCCGGTTTTTGTCAAATGAGTCTCAGTGCTGTGCTCCTCTGTTTTCACTCGTGCTGCCAAAAGCACAGTGATGATGTTAGGGCTTAGTACATTGCTGGGCACTGTGGTTTCTTCCGGAGAAGTGTATGGCATTTTCTTTACCTTGCCACGACCACTTGTGATAGGGTCTGAACCTTAGGAAAACCGTTTTCCTTGGAAAGCAGCTTTTTGCCCAATGGGTCTCAGTGCTGTGTGCCTCAGGTTTCCCTCATGCTACCAAAAGCACAGTGAGGATATTAGGGCTTAGACCACTTCTGGGTAAAGTTGTTTCTTACACATAAGTGTGTGGCGTTTTGTTTGCCTTGCGACAACCGCTTTTGATAGGTTTTGCACAAGAGAATAGTTTTCGTCGGAAGCCGTTTTGGCCCAAAGTGTCTCAGTGCTGTGCTCGTTCGGGTTTAACTCATGCTAGCAAAACAGCCGGGATGATGTCAGGGCTCAGACTGTTCCTGGGCACTGTGGTCCCCTACAGATCAGTGTATGGCATTGACTTCAGCTTGCCACAGGCACTTGAGAGCATGTTTGCACGTTAAGAAAGATTTCTTCGTTGGAAGCTGCTTTTTGTCAAATGAGTCTCAGTGCTGTGCTCCTCTGTTTTCACTCGTGCTGCCAAAAGCACAGTGATGATGTTAGGGCTTAGAACATGGCTGGGCACTGTGGTTTCTTCCGGAGAAGTGTATGGCATTTTCTTTACATTGCCACGAACACTTGTGATAGGGTCTGAACCTTAGGAAAACCGTTTTTATTGGAAAGCGGCTTTTCGCGAAACGGGTCTCAGTGCTGTGTGCCTCAGGTTTCCCTCATGCTACCAAAAGCACAGTGAGGATATTAGGGCTCAGACCACTTCTGGGTAAAGTTGATTCTTATACATAAGTGGGAGGCCTTGTCTTTCCTTGCTACAAGCACTTTTGATAGGTTTTCCACATCAAGAGAATAGTTTTCGTCGGAAGCCTTTTTGGCCCAAAGTGTCTCAGTGCTGTGCTCGTTCGGGTTTAACTCATGCTAGCAAAACCGCCGGGATGATGTAAGGGCTCAGACTGTTCCTGGGCACTGTGGTCTCTTACAGATCAGTGTATGGCATTGACTTCACCTTGCCACAGGCACTTGTGAGCATGTTTGCACGTTAAGAAAGATTTCTTCGTTGGAAGCCGGTTTTTGTCAAATGAGTCTCAGTGCTGTGCTCCTCTGTTTTCACTCGTGCTGCCAAAAGCACAGTGATGATGTTAGGGCTTAGAACATTGCTGGGCACTGTGGTTTCTTCCGGACAAGTGTATTGCATTTTCTCTACCTTGCCACGACCACTTGTGATAGGGTCTGCACCTTAGGAAAACCGTTTTCATTGGAAAGCGGCTTTTTGCCAAACGGGTCTCAGTGCTGTGTGCCTCAGGTTTCCCTCATGCTACCAAAAGCACAGTGAGGATATTAGGGCTTAGACCACTTCTGGGTAAAGTTGTTTCTTACACTGTGGGAGGTGTTGTCTTTGCCTTGCTACAAGCACTTTTGATAGGTTTTCCACATCAAGAGAATATTTTTCGTCGGAAGCCGTTTTTGCCCAAACAGTCTCAGTGCTGTGTTCAGGTTTAACTCATGCTAGCAAAACCGCAGGGATGATGTAAGGGCTCAGACTGTTCCTGGGTACTGTGGTCTCTTACAGATCAGTGTATGGCATTGAGTTCACCTTGCCACAGGCACTAGTGAGCGTGTTTGCACGTTTAGAAAGATTTCTTCGTTGGAAGCCGGTTTTTGTCAAATGAGTCTCAGTGCTGTGCTCCTCTGTTTTCACTCGCTGCCAAAAGCACATGATGATGTTAGGGCTTAGAACATTGCTGGGCACTGTGGTTTCTTCCGGAGAAGTGTATGGCATTTTCTTTACATTGCCACGACCACTTGTGATAGGGTCTGAACCTTAGGAAAACCGTTTTTATTGGAAAGCGGCTTTTTGCGAAACGGGTCTCAGTGCTGTGTGCCTCAGGTTTCCCTCATGCTACCAAAAGCACAGTGAGGATATTAGGGCTCAGACCACTTCTGGGTAAAGTTGTTTCTTATACATAAGTGGGAGGCCTTGTCTTTGCCTTGCTACAAGCACTTTTGATAGGTTTTCCACATCAAGAGAATAGTTTTCGTCGGAAGCCGTTTTAGCCCAAAGTGTCTCAGTGCTGTGCTGGTTCGGGTTTAACTCATGCTAGCAAAACCGCCGGGATGATGTAAGGGCTCACACTGTTCCTGGGCACTGTGGTCTCTTACAGATCAGTGTATGGCATTGACTTCACCTTGCCACAGGCACTTGTGAGCATCTTTGCACGTTTAGAAAGATTTCTTCGTTGGAAGCCGGTTTTTGTCACATGAGTCTCTGTGCTGTGCTCCTCTGTTTTCACTCGTGCTGCCAAAAGCACAGTGATGATGTTAGGGCTTAGAACATTGCTGGGCACTGTGGTTTCTTCCGGAGAAGTGTATGGCATTTTCTTTACCTTGCCACGACCACTTGTGATAGGGTGTGCCCCTTAGGAAAACCGTTTTCATTAGAAAGCGGCCTTTTGCGAAACGGGTCTCAGTGCTGTGTGCCTCAGGTTTCCCTCATACTACCAAAAGCACAGTGAGGATATTAGGGCTCAGACCACTTCTGGGTAAAGTTGTTTCTTATACATAAGTGGGAGGCCTTGTCTTTGCCTTGCTACGAGTACTTTTGATAGGTTTTCCACATCAAGAGAATATTTTTCGTAGAAAGCCGTTTTTGCCCAAACAGTCTCAGTGCTCTGTTCGTTCGGGTTTAACTCATGCTAGCAAAACCGCCGGGATGATGTAAGGGCTCAGACTGTTCCTGGGCACTGTGGTCTCTTACAGATCAGTGTATGGCATTGACTTCACCTTGCCACAGGCACTTGTGAGCATGTTTGCACGTTAAGAAAGATTTCTTCGTTGGAAGCCGGTTTTTGTCAAATGAGTCTCAGTGCTGTGCTCCTCTGTTTTCACTCGTGCTGCCAAAAGCACAGTGATGATGTTAGGGCTTAGTACATTGCTGGGCACTGTGGTTTCTTCCGGAGAAGTGTATGGCATTTTCTTTACCTTGCCACGACCACTTGTGATAGGGTCTGAACCTTAGGAAAACCGTTTTCCTTGGAAAGCAGCTTTTTGCCCAATGGGTCTCAGTGCTGTGTGCCTCAGGTTTCCCTCATGCTACCAAAAGCACAGTGAGGATATTAGGGCTTAGACCACTTCTGGGTAAAGTTGTTTCTTACACATAAGTGTGTGGCGTTTTTTTTGCCTTGCGACAACCGCTTTTGATAGGTTTTGCACAAGAGAATAGTTTTCGTCGGAAGCCGTTTTGGCCCAAAGTGTCTCAGTGCTGTGCTCGTTCGGGTTTAACTCATGCTAGCAAAACAGCCGGGATGATGTCAGGGCTCAGACTGTTCCTGGGCACTGTGGTCTCTTACAGATCAGTGTATGGCATTGACTTCAGCTTGCCACAGGCACTTGAGAGCATGTTTGCACGTTAAGAAAGATTTCTTCGTTGGAAGCTGCTTTTTGTCAAATGAGTCTCAGTGCTGTGCTCCTCTGTTTTCACTCGTGCTGCCAAAAGCACAGTGATGATGTTAGGGCTTAGAACATGGCTGGGCACTGTGGTTTCTTCCGGAGAAGTGTATGGCATTTTCTTTACATTGCCACGACCACTTGTGATAGGGTCTGAACCTTAGGAAAACCGTTTTTATTGGAAAGCGGCTTTTCGCGAAACGGGTCTCAGTGCTGTGTGCCTCAGGTTTCCCTCATACTACCAAAAGCACAGTGAGGATATTAGGGCTCAGACCACTTCTGGGTAAAGTTGTTTCTTATACATAAGTGGGAGGCCTTGTCTTTGCCTTGCTACGAGTACTTTTGATAGGTTTTCCACATCAAGAGAATATTTTTCGTAGAAAGCCGTTTTTGCCCAAACAGTCTCAGTGCTCTGTTCGTTCGGGTTTAACTCATGCTAGCAAAACCGCCGGGATGATGTAAGGGCTCAGACTGTTCCTGGGCACTGTGGTCTCTTACAGATCAGTGTATGGCATTGACTTCACCTTGCCACAGGCACTTGTGAGCATGTTTGCACGTTAAGAAAGATTTCTTCGTTGGAAGCCGGTTTTTGTCAAATGAGTCTCAGTGCTGTGCTCCTCTGTTTTCACTCGTGCTGCCAAAAGCACAGTGATGATGTTAGGGCTTAGTACATTGCTGGGCACTGTGGTTTCTTCCGGAGAAGTGTATGGCATTTTCTTTACCTTGCCGCGACCACTTGTGATAGGGTCTGAACCTTAGGAAAACCGTTTTCCTTGGAAAGCAGCTTTTTGCCCAATGGGTCTCAGTGCTGTGTGCCTCAGGTTTCCCTCATGCTACCAAAAGCACAGTGAGGATATTAGGGCTTAGACCACTTCTGGGTAAAGTTGTTTCTTACACATAAGTGTGTGGCGTTTTGTTTGCCTTGCGACAACCGCTTTTGATAGGTTTTGCACAAGAGAATAGTTTTCGTCGGAAGCCGTTTTGGCCCAAAGTGTCTCAGTGCTGTGCTCGTTCGGGTTTAACTCATGCTAGCAAAACAGCCGGGATGATGTCAGGGCTCAGACTGTTCCTGGGCACTGTGGTCCCCTACAGATCAGTGTATGGCATTGACTTCAGCTTGCCACAGGCACTTGAGAGCATGTTTGCACGTTAAGAAAGATTTCTTCGTTGGAAGCTGCTTTTTGTCAAATGAGTCTCAGTGCTGTGCTCCTCTGTTTTCACTCGTGCTGCCAAAAGCACAGTGATGATGTTAGGGCTTAGAACATGGCTGGGCACTGTGGTTTCTTCCGGAGAAGTGTATGGCATTTTCTTTACATTGCCACGACCACTTGTGATAGGGTCTGAACCTTAGGAAAACCGTTTTTATTGGAAAGCGGCTTTTCGCGAAACGGGTCTCAGTGCTGTGTGCCTCAGGTTTCCCTCATGCTACCAAAAGCACAGTGAGGATATTAGGGCTCAGACCACTTCTGGGTAAAGTTGATTCTTATACATAAGTGGGAGGCCTTGTCTTTCCTTGCTACAAGCACTTTTGATAGGTTTTCCACATCAAGAGAATAGTTTTCGTCGGAAGCCTTTTTGGCCCAAAGTGTCTCAGTGCTGTGCTCGTTCGGGTTTAACTCATGCTAGCAAAACCGCCGGGATGATGTAAGGGCTCAGACTGTTCCTGGGCACTGTGGTCTCTTACAGATCAGTGTATGGCATTGACTTCACCTTGCCACAGGCACTTGTGAGCATGTTTGCACGTTAAGAAAGATTTCTTCGTTGGAAGCCGGTTTTTGTCAAATGAGTCTCAGTGCTGTGCTCCTCTGTTTTCACTCGTGCTGCCAAAAGCACAGTGATGATGTTAGGGCTTAGAACATTGCTGGGCACTGTGGTTTCTTCCGGACAAGTGTATTGCATTTTCTCTACCTTGCCACGACCACTTGTGATAGGGTCTGCACCTTAGGAAAACCGTTTTCATTGGAAAGCGGCTTTTTGCCAAACGGGTCTCAGTGCTGTGTGCCTCAGGTTTCCCTCATGCTACCAAAAGCACAGTGAGGATATTAGGGCTTAGACCACTTCTGGGTAAAGTTGTTTCTTACACTGTGGGAGGTGTTGTCTTTGCCTTGCTACAAGCACTTTTGATAGGTTTTCCCCATCAAGAGAATATTTTTCGTCGGAAGCCGTTTTTGCCCAAACAGTCTCAGTGCTGTGTTCGGGTTTAACTCATGCTAGCAAAACCGCAGGGATGATGTAAGGGCTCAGACTGTTCCTGGGTACTGTGGTCTCTTACAGATCAGTGTATGGCATTGAGTTCACCTTGCCACAGGCACTAGTGAGCGTGTTTGCACGTTTAGAAAGATTTCTTCGTTGGAAGCCGGTTTTTGTCAAATGAGTCTCAGTGCTGTGCTCCTCTGTTTTCACTCGCTGCCAAAAGCACATGATGATGTTAGGGCTTAGAACATTGCTGGGCACTGTGGTTTCTTCCGGAGAAGTGTATGGCATTTTCTTTACATTGCCACGACCACTTGTGATAGGGTCTGAACCTTAGGAAAACCGTTTTTATTGGAAAGCGGCTTTTTGCGAAACGGGTCTCAGTGCTGTGTGCCTCAGGTTTCCCTCATGCTACCAAAAGCACAGTGAGGATATTAGGGCTCAGACCACTTCTGGGTAAAGTTGTTTCTTATACATAAGTGGGAGGCCTTGTCTTTGCCTTGCTACAAGCACTTTTGATAGGTTTTCCACATCAAGAGAATAGTTTTCGTCGGAAGCCGTTTTAGCCCAAAGTGTCTCAGTGCTGTGCTGGTTCGGGTTTAACTCATGCTAGCAAAACCGCCGGGATGATGTAAGGGCTCACACTGTTCCTGGGCACTGTGGTCTCTTACAGATCAGTGTATGGCATTGACTTCACCTTGCCACAGGCACTTGTGAGCATCTTTGCACGTTTAGAAAGATTTCTTCGTTGGAAGCCGGTTTTTGTCACATGAGTCTCTGTGCTGTGCTCCTCTGTTTTCACTCGTGCTGCCAAAAGCACAGTGATGATGTTAGGGCTTAGAACATTGCTGGGCACTGTGGTTTCTTCCGGAGAAGTGTATGGCATTTTCTTTACCTTGCCACGACCACTTGTGATAGGGTGTGCCCCTTAGGAAAACCGTTTTCATTAGAAAGCGGCCTTTTGCGAAACGGGTCTCAGTGCTGTGTGCCTCAGGTTTCCCTCATACTACCAAAAGCACAGTGAGGATATTAGGGCTCAGACCACTTCTGGGTAAAGTTGTTTCTTATACATAAGTGGGAGGCCTTGTCTTTGCCTTGCTACGAGTACTTTTGATAGGTTTTCCACATCAAGAGAATATTTTTCGTAGAAAGCCGTTTTTGCCCAAACAGTCTCAGTGCTCTGTTCGTTCGGGTTTAACTCATGCTAGCAAAACCGCCGGGATGATGTAAGGGCTCAGACTGTTCCTGGGCACTGTGGTCTCTTACAGATCAGTGTATGGCATTGACTTCACCTTGCCACAGGCACTTGTGGGCATGTTTGCACGTTAAGAAAGATTTCTTCGTTGGAAGCCGGTTTTTGTCAAATGAGTCTCAGTGCTGTGCTCCTCTGTTTTCACTCGTGCTGCCAAAAGCACAGTGATGATGTTAGGGCTTAGAACATTGCTGGGCACTGTGGTTTCTTCCGGACAAGTGTATTGCATTTTCTCTACCTTGCCACGACCACTTGTGATAGGGTCTGCACCTTAGGAAAACCGTTTTCATTGGAAAGCGGCTTTTTGCCAAACGGGTCTCAGTGCTGTGTGCCTCAGGTTTCCCTCATGCTACCAAAAGCACAGTGAGGATATTAGGGCTTAGACCACTTCTGGGTAAAGTTGTTTCTTACACTGTGGGAGGTGTTGTCTTTGCCTTGCTACAAGCACTTTTGATAGGTTTTCCACATCAAGAGAATATTTTTCGTCGGAAGCCGTTTTTGCCCAAACAGTCTCAGTGCTGTGTTCGGGTTTAACTCATGCTAGCAAAACCGCAGGGATGATGTAAGGGCTCAGACTGTTCCTGGGTACTGTGGTCTCTTACAGATCAGTGTATGGCATTGAGTTCACCTTGCCACAGGCACTAGTAGCGTGTTTGCACGTTTAGAAAGATTTCTTCGTTGGAAGCCGGTTTTTGTCAAATGAGTCTCAGTGCTGTGCTCCTCTGTTTTCACTCGTTGCTGCCAAAAGCACAGTGATGATGTTAGGGCTTAGAACATTGCTGGGCACTGTGGTTTCTTCCGGAGAAGTGTATGGCATTTTCTTTACATTGCCACGACCACTTGTGATAGGGTCTGAACCTTAGGAAAACCGTTTTTATTGGAAAGCGGCTTTTTGCGAAACGGGTCTCAGTGCTGTGTGCCTCAGGTTTCCCTCATGCTACCAAAAGCACAGTGAGGATATTAGGGCTCAGACCACTTCTGGGTAAAGTTGTTTCTTATACATAAGTGGGAGGCCTTGTCTTTGCCTTGCTACAAGCACTTTTGATAGGTTTTCCACATCAAGAGAATAGTTTTCGTCGGAAGCCGTTTTAGTCCAAAGTGTCTCAGTGCTGTGCTGGTTCGGGTTTAACTCATGCTAGCAAAACCGCCGGGATGATGTAAGGGCTCACACTGTTCCTGGGCACTGTGGTCTCTTACAGATCAGTGTATGGCATTGACTTCACCTTGCCACAGGCACTTGTGAGCATGTTTGCACGTTTAGAAAGATTTCTTCGTTGGAAGCTAGTTTTTGTCAAATGAGTCTAAGTGCTGTGCTCCTCTGTTTTCACTCGTGCTGCCAAAAGCACAGTGATGATGTTAGGGCTTAGAACATTGCTGGGCACTGTGGTTTCTTCCGCACAAGTGTATGGCATTTTCTTTACCTTGCCACGACCACTTGTGATAGGGTCTGCACCTTAGGAAAACGTTTTCATTGGAAAGCGGCCTTTTGCGAAACGGGTCTCAGTGCTGTGTGCCTCAGGTTTCCCTCATGCTACCAAAAGCACAGTGAGGATATTAGGGCTCAGACCACTTCTGGGTAAAGTTGTTTCTTATACATAAGTGGGAGGCCTTGTCTTTGCCTTGCTACGAGCACTTTTGATAGGTTTTCCACATCAAGAGAATATTTTTCAGCAGAAGCCTTTTTTGCCCAAAGAGTCTCAGTGCTGTGTTCGGGTTTAACTCATGCTAGCAAAACCGCCGGGATGATGTAAGGGCTCAGACTGTTCCTGGGCACTGTGGTCTCTTACAGATCAGTGTATGGCATTGACTTCACCTTGCCACAGGCACTAGTGAGCATGTTTGCACGTTTAGAAAGATTTCTTCGTTGGAAGCCGGTTTTTGTCAAATGAGTCTCAGTGCTGTGCTCCTCTGTTTTCACTCGTGCTGCCAAAAGCACAGTGATGATGTTAGGACTTAGAACCTTGCTGGGTACTGTGGTTTCTTCCGGAGAAGTGTATGTCATTTTCTTTACCTTACCACAACCACTTGTGATAGGGTCTGAACCTTAGGAAAACCGTTTTCGTTGGAAAGCGGTTTTTTGCCAAACGGGTCTCAGTGCTGTGTGCCTCAGGTTTCCCTCATGCTACCAAAGGACAGTGAGGATATTAGGGCTTAGACCACTTCTGGGTAAAGTTGTTTCTTACACATAAGTGTGTGGCGTTTTGTTTGCCTTGCGACAACCACTTTTGATAGGTTTTTGAACATCAAGAGAATAGTTTTCGTCAGATGCCGTTTTGGCCCAAAGTGTCTCAGTGCTGTGCTCGTTCGGGTTTAACTCATGCTAGCAAAACCGCCGGGATGATGTAAGGGCTCAGACTGTTCCTGGGCACTGTGGTCTCTTAAGATCAGTGTATGTTATTGACTTCACATTGCCACTGGCACTTTTGAGCATGTTTGCACGTAAAGAAAGATTTCTTCGTTGGAAGCCGGTTTTTGTCAAATGAGTCTCAGTGCTGTGCTCCTCTGTTTTCACTCGTGCTGCCAAAAGCACAGTGATGATGTTAGGGCTTAGAACATTGCTGGGCACTGTGGTTTCTTCCAGACAAGTGTATGGCATTTTCTCTACCTTGCCACGACCACTTGTGATAGGGTCTGCACCTTAGGAAAACCGTTTTCATTGGAAAGCGGCCTTTTGCGAAACGGGTCTCAGTGCTGTGTGCCTCAGGTTTCCCTCATGCTACCAAAAGCACAGTGAGGATATTAGGGCTCAGACCACTTCTGGGTAAAGTTGTTTCTTATACATAAGTGGGAGGCCTTGTGTTTCCTTGCTACAAGCACTTTTGATAGGTTTTCCACATCAAGAGAATAGTTTTCGTCGGAAGCCGTTTTGGCCCAAAGTGTCTCAGTGCTGTGCTCGTTCGGGTTTAACTCATGCTAGCAAAACCGCCGGGATGATGTCAGGGCTCAGACTGTTCCTGGGCACTGTGGTCTCTTACAGATCAGTGTATGGCATTGACTTCACCTTGCCACAGGCACTTGTGAGCATGTTTGCACGTTAAGAAAGATTTCTTCGTTGGAAGCCGGTTTTTGTCAAATGAGTCTCAGTGCTGTGCTCCTCTGTTTTCACTCGTGCTGCCAAAAGCACAGTGATGATGTTAGGGCTTAGAACATTGCTGGGCACTGTGGTTTCTTCCGGACAAGTGTATTGCATTTTCTCTACCTTGCCACGACCACTTGTAATAGGGTCTGCACCTTAGGAAAACCGTTTTCATTGGAAAGCGGCTTTTTGCCAAACGGGTCTCAGTGCTGTGTGCCTCAGGTTTCCCTCATGCTACCAAAAGCACAGTGAGGATATTAGGGCTTAGACCACTTCTGGGTAAAGTTGTTTCTTACACTGTGGGAGGTGTTGTCTTTGCCTTGCTACAAGCACTTTTGATAGGTTTTCCACATCAAGAGAATAGTTTTCGTTGGAAGCCGTTTTGGCCCAAAGTGTCTCAGTGCTGTGCTGGTTCGGGTTTAACTCATGCTAGCAAAACCGCCGGGATGATGTAAGGGCTCACACTGTTCCTGGGCACTGTGGTCTCTTACAGATCAGTGTATGGCATTGACTTCACCTTGCCACAGGCACTTGTGAGCATCTTTGCACGTTTAGAAAGATTTCTTCGTTGGAAGCCGGTTTTTGTCACATGAGTCTCTGTGCTGTGCTCCTCTGTTTTCACTCGTGCTGCCAAAAGCACAGTGATGATGTTAGGGCTTAGAACATTGCTGGGCACTGTGGTTTCTTCCGGAGAAGTGTATGGCATTTTCTTTACCTTGCCACGACCACTTGTGATAGGGTGTGCCCCTTAGGAAAACCGTTTTCATTAGAAAGCGGCCTTTTGCGAAACGGGTCTCAGTGCTGTGTGCCTCAGGTTTCCCTCATACTACCAAAAGCACAGTGAGGATATTAGGGCTCAGACCACTTCTGGGTAAAGTTGTTTCTTATACATAAGTGGGAGGCCTTGTCTTTGCCTTGCTACGAGTACTTTTGATAGGTTTTCCACATCAAGAGAATATTTTTCGTAGAAAGCCGTTTTTGCCCAAACAGTCTCAGTGCTCTGTTCGTTCGGGTTTAACTCATGCTAGCAAAACCGCCGGGATGATGTAAGGGCTCAGACTGTTCCTGGGCACTGTGGTCTCTTACAGATCAGTGTATGGCATTGACTTCACCTTGCCACAGGCACTTGTGAGCATGTTTGCACGTTAAGAAAGATTTCTTCGTTGGAAGCCGGTTTTTGTCAAATGAGTCTCAGTGCTGTGCTCCTCTGTTTTCACTCGTGCTGCCAAAAGCACAGTGATGATGTTAGGGCTTAGTACATTGCTGGGCACTGTGGTTTCTTCCGGAGAAGTGTATGGCATTTTCTTTACCTTGCCACGACCACTTGTGATAGGGTCTGAACCTTAGGAAAACCGTTTTCCTTGGAAAGCAGCTTTTTGCCCAATGGGTCTCAGTGCTGTGTGCCTCAGGTTTCCCTCATGCTACCAAAAGCACAGTGAGGATATTAGGGCTTAGACCACTTCTGGGTAAAGTTGTTTCTTACACATAAGTGTGTGGCGTTTTGTTTGCCTTGCGACAACCGCTTTTGATAGGTTTTGCACAAGAGAATAGTTTTCGTCGGAAGCCGTTTTGGCCCAAAGTGTCTCAGTGCTGTGCTCGTTCGGGTTTAACTCATGCTAGCAAAACAGCCGGGATGATGTCAGGGCTCAGACTGTTCCTGGGCACTGTGGTCCCCTACAGATCAGTGTATGGCATTGACTTCAGCTTGCCACAGGCACTTGAGAGCATGTTTGCACGTTAAGAAAGATTTCTTCGTTGGAAGCTGCTTTTTGTCAAATGAGTCTCAGTGCTGTGCTCCTCTGTTTTCACTCGTGCTGCCAAAAGCACAGTGATGATGTTAGGGCTTAGAACATGGCTGGGCACTGTGGTTTCTTCCGGAGAAGTGTATGGCATTTTCTTTACATTGCCACGACCACTTGTGATAGGGTCTGAACCTTAGGAAAACCGTTTTTATTGGAAAGCGGCTTTTCGCGAAACGGGTCTCAGTGCTGTGTGCCTCAGGTTTCCCTCATGCTACCAAAAGCACAGTGAGGATATTAGGGCTCAGACCACTTCTGGGTAAAGTTGATTCTTATACATAAGTGGGAGGCCTTGTCTTTCCTTGCTACAAGCACTTTTGATAGGTTTTCCACATCAAGAGAATAGTTTTCGTCGGAAGCCTTTTTGGCCCAAAGTGTCTCAGTGCTGTGCTCGTTCGGGTTTAACTCATGCTAGCAAAACCGCCGGGATGATGTAAGGGCTCAGACTGTTCCTGGGCACTGTGGTCTCTTACAGATCAGTGTATGGCATTGACTTCACCTTGCCACAGGCACTTGTGAGCATGTTTGCACGTTAAGAAAGATTTCTTCGTTGGAAGCCGGTTTTTGTCAAATGAGTCTCAGTGCTGTGCTCCTCTGTTTTCACTCGTGCTGCCAAAAGCACAGTGATGATGTTAGGGCTTAGAACATTGCTGGGCACTGTGGTTTCTTCCGGACAAGTGTATTGCATTTTCTCTACCTTGCCACGACCACTTGTGATAGGGTCTGCACCTTAGGAAAACCGTTTTCATTGGAAAGCGGCTTTTTGCCAAACGGGTCTCAGTGCTGTGTGCCTCAGGTTTCCCTCATGCTACCAAAAGCACAGTGAGGATATTAGGGCTTAGACCACTTCTGGGTAAAGTTGTTTCTTACACTGTGGGAGGTGTTGTCTTTGCCTTGCTACAAGCACTTTTGATAGGTTTTCCACATCAAGAGAATATTTTTCGTCGGAAGCCGTTTTTGCCCAAACAGTCTCAGTGCTGTGTTCGGGTTTAACTCATGCTAGCAAAACCGCAGGGATGATGTAAGGGCTCAGACTGTTCCTGGGTACTGTGGTCTCTTACAGATCAGTGTATGGCATTGAGTTCACCTTGCCACAGGCACTAGTGAGCGTGTTTGCACGTTTAGAAAGATTTCTTCGTTGGAAGCCGGTTTTTGTCAAATGAGTCTCAGTGCTGTGCTCCTCTGTTTTCACTCGCTGCCAAAAGCACATGATGATGTTAGGGCTTAGAACATTGCTGGGCACTGTGGTTTCTTCCGGAGAAGTGTATGGCATTTTCTTTACATTGCCACGACCACTTGTGATAGGGTCTGAACCTTAGGAAAACCGTTTTTATTGGAAAGCGGCTTTTTGCGAAACGGGTCTCAGTGCTGTGTGCCTCAGGTTTCCCTCATGCTACCAAAAGCACAGTGAGGATATTAGGGCTCAGACCACTTCTGGGTAAAGTTGTTTCTTATACATAAGTGGGAGGCCTTGTCTTTGCCTTGCTACAAGCACTTTTGATAGGTTTTCCACATCAAGAGAATAGTTTTCGTCGGAAGCCGTTTTAGCCCAAAGTGTCTCAGTGCTGTGCTGGTTCGGGTTTAACTCATGCTAGCAAAACCGCCGGGATGATGTAAGGGCTCACACTGTTCCTGGGCACTGTGGTCTCTTACAGATCAGTGTATGGCATTGACTTCACCTTGCCACAGGCACTTGTGAGCATCTTTGCACGTTTAGAAAGATTTCTTCGTTGGAAGCCGGTTTTTGTCACATGAGTCTCTGTGCTGTGCTCCTCTGTTTTCACTCGTGCTGCCAAAAGCACAGTGATGATGTTAGGGCTTAGAACATTGCTGGGCACTGTGGTTTCTTCCGGAGAAGTGTATGGCATTTTCTTTACCTTGCCACGACCACTTGTGATAGGGTGTGCCCCTTAGGAAAACCGTTTTCATTAGAAAGCGGCCTTTTGCGAAACGGGTCTCAGTGCTGTGTGCCTCAGGTTTCCCTCATACTACCAAAAGCACAGTGAGGATATTAGGGCTCAGACCACTTCTGGGTAAAGTTGTTTCTTATACATAAGTGGGAGGCCTTGTCTTTGCCTTGCTACGAGTACTTTTGATAGGTTTTCCACATCAAGAGAATATTTTTCGTAGAAAGCCGTTTTTGCCCAAACAGTCTCAGTGCTCTGTTCGTTCGGGTTTAACTCATGCTAGCAAAACCGCCGGGATGATGTAAGGGCTCAGACTGTTCCTGGGCACTGTGGTCTCTTACAGATCAGTGTATGGCATTGACTTCACCTTGCCACAGGCACTTGTGAGCATGTTTGCACGTTAAGAAAGATTTCTTCGTTGGAAGCCGGTTTTTGTCAAATGAGTCTCAGTGCTGTGCTCCTCTGTTTTCACTCGTGCTGCCAAAAGCACAGTGATGATGTTAGGGCTTAGTACATTGCTGGGCACTGTGGTTTCTTCCGGAGAAGTGTATGGCATTTTCTTTACCTTGCCACGACCACTTGTGATAGGGTCTGAACCTTAGGAAAACCGTTTTCCTTGGAAAGCAGCTTTTTACCCAATGGGTCTCAGTGCTGTGTGCCTCAGGTTTCCCTCATGCTACCAAAAGCACAGTGAGGATATTAGGGCTTAGACCACTTCTGGGTAAAGTTGTTTCTTACACATAAGTGTGTGGCGTTTTGTTTGCCTTGCGACAACCGCTTTTGATAGGTTTTGCACAAGAGAATAGTTTTCGTCGGAAGCCGTTTTGGCCCAAAGTGTCTCAGTGCTGTGCTCGTTCGGGTTTAACTCATGCTAGCAAAACAGCCGGGATGATGTCAGGGCTCAGACTGTTCCTGGGCACTGTGGTCTCTTACAGATCAGTGTATGGCATTGACTTCAGCTTGCCACAGGCACTTGAGAGCATGTTTGCACGTTAAGAAAGATTTCTTCGTTGGAAGCTGCTTTTTGTCAAATGAGTCTCAGTGCTGTGCTCCTCTGTTTTCACTCGTGCTGCCAAAAGCACAGTGATGATGTTAGGGCTTAGAACATGGCTGGGCACTGTGGTTTCTTCCGGAGAAGTGTATGGCATTTTCTTTACATTGCCACGACCACTTGTGATAGGGTCTGAACCTTAGGAAAACCGTTTTTATTGGAAAGCGGCTTTTTGCGAAACGGGTCTCAGTGCTGTGTGCCTCAGGTTTCCCTCATGCTACCAAAAGCACAGTGAGGATATTAGGGCTCAGACCACTTCTGGGTAAAGTTGATTCTTATACATAAGTGGGAGGCCTTGTCTTTCCTTGCTACAAGCACTTTTGATAGGTTTTCCACATCAAGAGAATAGTTATCGTCGGAAGCCTTTTTGGCCCAAAGTGTCTCAGTGCTGTGCTCGTTCGGGTTTAACTCATGCTAGCAAAACCGCCGGGATGATGTAAGGGCTCAGACTGTTCCTGGGCACTGTGGTCTCTTACAGATCAGTGTATGGCATTGACTTCACCTTGCCACAGGCACTTGTGAGCATGTTTGCACGTTAAGAAAGATTTCTTCGTTGGAAGCCGGTTTTTGTCAAATGAGTCTCAGTGCTGTGCTCCTCTGTTTTCACTCGTGCTGCCAAAAGCACAGTGATGATGTTAGGGCTTAGAACATTGCTGGGCACTGTGGTTTCTTCCGGACAAGTGTATTGCATTTTCTCTACCTTGCCACGACCACTTGTGATAGGGTCTGCACCTTAGGAAAACCGTTTTCATTGGAAAGCGGCTTTTTGCCAAACGGGTCTCAGTGCTGTGTGCCTCAGGTTTCCCTCATGCTACCAAAAGCACAGTGAGGATATTAGGGCTTAGACCACTTCTGGGTAAAGTTGTTTCTTACACTGTGGGAGGTGTTGTCTTTGCCTTGCTACAAGCACTTTTGATAGGTTTTCCACATCAAGAGAATATTTTTCGTCGGAAGCCGTTTTTGCCCAAACAGTCTCAGTGCTGTGTTCGGGTTTAACTCATGCTAGCAAAACCGCAGGGATGATGTAAGGGCTCAGACTGTTCCTGGGTACTGTGGTCTCTTACAGATCAGTGTATGGCATTGAGTTCACCTTGCCACAGGCACTAGTAGCGTGTTTGCACGTTTAGAAAGATTTCTTCGTTGGAAGCCGGTTTTTGTCAAATGAGTCTCAGTGCTGTGCTCCTCTGTTTTCACTCGTTGCTGCCAAAAGCACAGTGATGATGTTAGGGCTTAGAACATTGCTGGGCACTGTGGTTTCTTCCGGAGAAGTGTATGGCATTTTCTTTACCTTGCCACGACCACTTGTGATAGGGTCTGCACCTTAGGAAAACCGTTTTCATTGGAAAGCGGCCTTTTGCGAAACGGGTCTCAGTGCTGTGTGCCTCAGGTTTCCCTCATACTACCAAAAGCACAGTGAGGATATTAGGGCTCAGACCACTTCTGGGTAAAGTTGTTTCTTATACATAAGTGGGAGGCCTTGTCTTTGCCTTGCTACGAGCACTTTTGATAGGTTTTCCACATCAAGAGAATATTTTTCGTAGGAAGCCGTTTTTGCCCAAACAGTCTCAGTGCTGTGTTCGTTCGGGTTTAACTCATGCTAGCAAAACCGCCGGGATGATGTAAGGGCTCAGACTGTTCCTGGGCACTGTGGTCTCTTACAGATCAGTGTATGGCATTGACTTCACCTTGCCACAGGCACTTGTGAGCATGTTTGCACGTTAAGAAAGATTTCTTCTTTGGAAGCCGGTTTTTGTCAAATGAGTCTCAGTGCTGTGCTCCTCTGTTTTCACTCGTGCTGCCAAAAGCACAGTGATGATGTTAGGGCTTAGTACATTGCTGGGCACTGTGGTTTCTTCCGGAGAAGTGTATGGCATTTTCTTTACCTTGCCACGACCACTTGTGATAGGGTCTGAACCTTAGGAAAACCGTTTTCGTTGGAAAGCAGCTTTTTGCCAAATGGGTCTCAGTGCGGTGTGCCTCAGGTTTCCCTCATGCTACCAAAAGCACAGTGAGGATATTAGGGCTTAGACCACTTCTGGGTAAAGTTGTTTCTTACACATAAGTGGGTGGCGTTTTGTTTGCCTTGCGACAACCGCTTTTGATAGGTTTTGCACATCAAGAGAATAGTTTTCGGCGGAAGCCGTTTTGGCCCAAAGTGTCTCAGTGCTCTGCTCGTTCGGGTTTAACTCATGCTAGCAAAACCGCCGGGATGATGTAAGGGCTCAGACTGTTCCTGGGCACTGTGGTCTCTTACAGATCAGTGTATGGCATTGACTTCAGCTTGCCACAGGCACTTGAGAGCATGTTTGCACGTTAAGAAAGATTTCTTCGTTGGAAGCTGCTTTTTGTCAAATGAGTCTCAGTGCTGTGCTCCTCTGTTTTCACTCGTGCTGCCAAAAGCACAGTGATGATGTTAGGGCTTAGAACATTGCTGGGCACTGTGGTTTCTTCCGGAGAAGTGTATGGCATTTTCTTTACATTGCCACGACCACTTGTGATAGGGTCTGAACCTTAGAAAAACCGTTTTTATTGGAAAGCGGCTTTTTGCGAAACGGGACTCAGTGCTGTGTGCCTCAGGTTTCCCTCATGCTACCAAAAGCACAGTGAGGATATTAGGGCTCAGGCCACTTCTGGGTAAAGTTGTTTCTTATACATAAGTGGGAGGCCTTGTCTTTGCCTTGCTACAAGCACTTTTGATAGGTTTTCCACATCAAGAGAATAGTTTTCGTCGGAAGCCGTTTTGGCCCAAAGTGTCTCAGTGCTGTGCTCGTTCGGGTTTAACTCATGCTAGCAAAACCGCCGGGATGATGTAAGGGCTCAGACTGTTCCTGGGCACTGTGGTCTCTTACAGATCAGTGTATGGCATTGACTTCACCTTGCCACAGGCACTTGTGAGCATGTTTGCACGTTAAGAAAGATTTCTTCGTTGGAAGCCGGTTTTTGTCAAATGAGTCTCAGTGCTGTGCTCCTCTGTTTTCACTCGTGCTGCCAAAAGCACAGTGATGATGTTAGGGCTTAGAACATTGCTGGGCACTGTGGTTTCTTACGGACAAGTGTATTGCATTTTCTCTACCTTGCCACGACCACTTGTGATAGGGTCTGCACCTTAGGAAAACCGTTTTCATTGGAAAGCGGCTTTTTGCCAAACGGGACTCAGTGCTGTGTGCCTCAGGTTTCCCTCATGCTACCAAAAGCACAGTGAGGATATTAGGGCTTAGACGACTTCTGGGTAAAGTTCTTACACATAAGTGTGTGGCGTTTTGTTCTCCTTGCGACAACCGCTTTTGATAGGTTTTGCACATCAAGAGAATAGTTTTCGGCGGAAGCCGTTTTGGCCCAAAGTGTCTCAGTGCTGTGCTCGTTCGGGTTTAACTCATGCTAGCAAAACCGCCGGGATGATGTAAGGGCTCAGACTGTTCCTGGGCACTGTGGTCTCTTACAGATCAGTGTATGGCATTGACTTCAGCTTGCCACAGGCACTTGAGAGCATGTTTGCACGTTAAGAAAGATTTCTTCGTTGGAAGCTGCTTTTTGTCAAATGAGTCTCAGTGCTGTGCTCCTCTGTTTTCACTCGTGCTGCCAAAAGCACAGTGATGATGTTAGGGCTTAGAACATTGCTGGGCACTGTGGTTTCTTCCGGAGAAGTGTATGGCATTTTCTTTACATTGCCACGACCACTTGTGATAGGGTCTGAACCTTAGGAAAACCGTTTTCATTGGAAAGCGGCCTTTTGCGAAACGGGTCTCAGTGCTATGTGCCTCAGGTTTCCTTCATGCTACCAAAAGCAGAGTGAGGATATTAGGGCTCAGACCACTTCTGGGTAAAGTTGTTTCTTATACATAAGTGGGAGGCCTTGTCTTTGCCTTGCTACAAGCACTTTTGATAGGGTTTTGCACATCAAGAGAATAGTTTTCGTCAGAAGGCGTTTTGGCCCAAAGTGTCTCAGTACTGTGCTCGTTCGGGTTTAACTCATGCTAGCAAAACCGCCGGGATGATGTAAGGGCTCAGACTGTTCCTGGGCACTGTGGTCTCTTACAGATCAGTGTATGTTATTGACTTCACATTGCCACAAGCACTTGTGAGCATGTTTGCACGTTAAGAAAGATTTCTTCGTTGGAAGCTGCTTTTTGTCAAATGAGTCTCTGTGCTGTGCTCCTCTGTTTTCACTCGTGCTGCCAAAAGCACAGTGATGATGTTAGGGCTTAGAACATTGCTGGGCACTGTGGTTTCTTCCGCACAAGTGTATGGCATTTTCTCTACTTTGCCACGACCACTTGTGATAGGGTCTGCACCTTAGGAAAACCGTTTTCATTGGAAAGCGGCTTTTTGCCAAACGGGTCTCACTGCTGTGTGCCTCAGGTTTCCCTCATGCTACCAAAAGCACAGTGAGGATATTAGGGCTTAGACCACTTCTGGGTAAAGTTGTTTCTTACACATAAGTGTGTGGCGTTTTGTTTGCCTTGCGACAACCGCTTTTGATAGGTTTTGCACAAGAGAATAGTTTTCGTCGGAAGCCGTTTTGGCCCAAAGTGTCTCAGTGCTGTGCTCGTTCGGGTTTAACTCATGCTAGCAAAACAGCCGGGATGATGTCAGGGCTCAGACTGTTCCTGGGCACTGTGGTCTCTTACAGATCAGTGTATGGCATTGACTTCACCTTGCCACAGGCACTTGTGAGCATGTTTGCACGTTAAGAAAGATTTCTTCGTTGGAAGCCGGTTTTTGTCAAATGAGTCTCAGTGCTGTGCTCCTCTGTTTTCACTCGTGCTGCCAAAAGCACAGTGATGATGTTAGGGCTTAGAACATTGCTGGGCACTGTGGTTTCTTCCGGACAAGTGTATTGCATTTTCTCTACCTTGCCACGACCACTTGTAATAGGGTCTGCACCTTAGGAAAACCGTTTTCATTGGAAAGCGGCTTTTTGCCAAACGGGTCTCAGTGCTGTGTGCCTCAGGTTTCCCTCATGCTACCAAAAGCACAGTGAGGATATTAGGGCTTAGACCACTTCTGGGTAAAGTTGTTTCTTACACTGTGGGAGGTGTTGTCTTTGCCTTGCTACAAGCACTTTTGATAGGTTTTCCACATCAAGAGAATATTTTTCGTCGGAAGCCGTTTTTGCCCAAACAGTCTCAGTGCTGTGTTCGGGTTTAACTCATGCTAGCAAAACCGCAGGGATGATGTAAGGGCTCAGACTGTTCCTGGGCACTGTGGTCTCTTACAGATCAGTGTATGGCATTGAGTTCACCTTGCCACAGGCACTAGTGAGCGTGTTTGCACGTTTAGAAAGATTTCTTCGTTGGAAGCCGGTTTTTGTCAAATGAGTCTCAGTGCTGTGCTCCTCTGTTTTCACTCGTTGCTGCCAAAAGCACAGTGATGATGTTAGGGCTTAGAACATTGCTGGGCACTGTGGTTTCTTCCGGAGAAGTGTATTGCATTTTCTCTACCTTGCCACGACCACTTGTAATAGGGTCTGCACCTTAGGAAAACCGTTTTCATTGGAAAGCGGCTTTTTGCCAAACGGGTCTCAGTGCTGTGTGCCTCAGGTTTCCCTCATGCTACCAAAAGCACAGTGAGGATATTAGGGCTTAGACGACTTCTGGGTAAAGTTTCTTACACATAAGTGTGTGGCGTTTTGTTTGCCTTGCGACAACCGCTTTTGATAGGTTTTGCACATCAAGAGAATAGTTTTCGGCGGAAGCCGTTTTGGCCCAAAGTGTCTCAGTGCTGTGCTCGTTCGGTTTTAACTCATGCTAGCAAAACCGCCGGGATGATGTAAGGGCTCAGACTGTTCCTGGGCACTGTGGTCTCTTACAGATCAGTGTATGGCATTGACTTCACCTTGCCACAGGCACTTGAGAGCATGTTTGCACGTTAAGAAAGATTTCTTCGTTGGAAGCTGCTTTTTGTCAAATGAGTCTCAGTGCTGTGCTCCTCTGTTTTCACTCGTGCTGCCAAAAGCACAGTGATGATGTTAGGGCTTAGAACATTGCTGGGCACTGTGGTTTCTTCCGGAGAAGTGTATGGCATTTTCTTTACATTGCCACGACCACTTGTGATAGGGTCTGAACCTTAGGAAAACCGTTTTCATTGGAAAGCGGCCTTTAGCGAAACGGGTCTCAGTGCTATGTGCCTCAGGTTTCCTTCATGCTACCAAAAGCAGAGTGAGGATATTAGGGCTCAGACCACTTCTGGGTAAAGTTGTTTCTTATACATAAGTGGGAGGCCTTGTCTTTGCCTTGCTACAAGCACTTTTGATAGGGTTTTGCACATCAAGAGAATAGTTTTCGTCAGAAGGCGTTTTGGCCCAAAGTGTCTCAGTACTGTGCTCGTTCGGGTTTAACTCATGCTAGCAAAACCGCCGGGATGATGTAAGGGCTCAGACTGTTCCTGGGCACTCTGGTCTCTTACAGATCAGTGTATGTTATTGACTTCACATTGCCACAGGCACTTTTGAGCATGTTTGCACGTTAAGAAAGATTTCTTCGTTGGAAGCTGCTTTTTGTCAAATGAGTCTCTGTGCTGTGCTCCTCTGTTTTCACTCGTGCTGCCAAAAGCACAGTGATGATGTTAGGGCTTAGAACATTGCTGGGCACTGTGGTTTCTTCCGCACAAGTGTATGGCATTTTCTCTACTTTGCCACGACCACTTGTGATAGGGTCTGCACCTTAGGAAAACCGTTTTCATTGGAAAGCGGCTTTTTGCCAAACGGGTCTCACTGCTGTGTGCCTCAGGTTTCCCTCATGCTACCAAAAGCACAGTGAGGATATTAGGGCTTAGACCACTTCTGGGTAAAGTTGTTTCTTACACATAAGTGTGTGGCGTTTTGTTTGCCTTGCGACAACCGCTTTTGATAGGTTTTGCACAAGAGAATAGTTTTCGTCGGAAGCCGTTTTGGCCCAAAGTGTCTCAGTGCTGTGCTCGTTCGGGTTTAACTCATGCTAGCAAAACAGCCGGGATGATGTCAGGGCTCAGACTGTTCCTGGGCACTGTGGTCTCTTACAGATCAGTGTATGGCATTGACTTCAGCTTGCCACAGGCACTTGAGAGCATGTTTGCACATTAAGAAAGATTTCTTCGTTGGAAGCTGCTTTTTGTCAAATGAGTCTCAGTGCTGTGCTCCTCTGTTTTCACTCGTGCTGCCAAAAGCACAGTGATGATGTTAGGGCTTAGAACATGGCTGGGCACTGTGGTTTCTTCCGGAGAAGTGTATGGGATTTTCTTTACATTGCCACGACCACTTGTGATAGGGTCTGAACCTTAGGAAAACCGTTTTTATTGGAAAGCGGCTTTTCGCGAAACGGGTCTCAGTGCTTTGTGCCTCAGGTTTCCCTCATGCTACCAAAAGCACAGTGAGGATATTAGGGCTCAGACCACTTCTGGGTAAAGTTGTTTCTTATACATAAGTGGGAGGCCTTGTCTTTCCTTGCTACAAGCACTTTTGATAGGTTTTCCACATCAAGAGAATAGTTTTCGTCGGAAGCCTTTTTGGCCCAAAGTGTCTCAGTGCTGTGCTCGTTCGGGTTTAACTCATGCTAGCAAAACCGCCGGGATGATGTAAGGGCTCAGACTGTTCCTGGGCACTGTGGTCTCTTACAGATCAGTGTATGGCATTGACTTCACCTTGCCACAGGCACTTGAGAGCATGTTTGCACGTTAAGAAAGATTTCTTCGTTGGAAGCTGCTTTTTGTCAAATGAGTCTCAGTGCTGTGCTCCTCTGTTTTCACTCGTGCTGCCAAAAGCACAGTGATGATGTTAGGGCTTAGAACATTGCTGGGCACTGTGGTTTCTTCCGGAGAAGTGTATGGCATTTTCTTTACATTGCCACGACCACTTGTGATAGGGTCTGAACCTTAGGAAAACCGTTTTCATTGGAAAGCGGCCTTTTGCGAAACGGGTCTCAGTGCTATGTGCCTCAGGTTTCCTTCATGCTACCAAAAGCAGAGTGAGGATATTAGGGCTCAGACCACTTCTGGGTAAAGTTGTTTCTTATACATAAGTGGGAGGCCTTGTCTTTGCCTTGCTACAAGCACTTTTGATAGGGTTTTGCACATCAAGAGAATAGTTTTCGTCAGAAGGCGTTTTGGCCCAAAGTGTCTCAGTACTGTGCTCGTTCGGGTTTAACTCATGCTAGCAAAACGGCCGGGATGATGTAAGGGCTCAGACTGTTCCTGGGCACTGTGGTCTCTTACAGATCAGTGTATGTTATTGACTTCACATTGCCACAAGCACTTGTGAGCATGTTTGCACGTTAAGAAAGATTTCTTCGTTGGAAGCTGCTTTTTGTCAAATGAGTCTCTGTGCTGTGCTCCTCTGTTTTCACTCGTGCTGCCAAAAGCACAGTGATGATGTTAGGGCTTAGAACATTGCTGGGCACTGTGGTTTCTTCCGCACAAGTGTATGGCATTTTCTCTACTTTGCCACGACCACTTGTGATAGGGTCTGCACCTTAGGAAAACCGTTTTCATTGGAAAGCGGCTTTTTGCCAAACGGGTCTCACTGCTGTGTGCCTCAGGTTTCCCTCATGCTACCAAAAGCACAGTGAGGATATTAGGGCTTAGACCACTTCTGGGTAAAGTTGTTTCTTACACATAAGTGTGTGGCGTTTTGTTTGCCTTGCGACAACCGCTTTTGATAGGTTTTGCACAAGAGAATAGTTTTCGTCGGAAGCCGTTTTGGCCCAAAGTGTCTCAGTGCTGTGCTCGTTCGGGTTTAACTCATGCTAGCAAAACCGCCGGGATGTTGTAAGGGCTCAGACTGTTCCTGGGCACTGTGGTCTCTTACAGATCAGTGTATGGCATTGACTTCACCTTGCCACAGGCACTTGTGAGCATGTTTGCACGTTAAGAAAGATTTCTTCGTTGGAAGCCGGTTTTTGTCAAATGAGTCTCAGTGCTGTGCTCCTCTGTTTTCACTCGTGCTGCCAAAAGCACAGTGATGATGTTAGGGCTTAGAACATTGCTGGGCACTGTGGTTTCTTCCGGACAAGTGTATTGCATTTTCTCTACCTTGCCACGACCACTTGTAATAGGGTCTGCACCTTAGGAAAACCGTTTTCATTGGAAAGCGGCTTTTTGCCAAACGGGTCTCAGTGCTGTGTGCCTCAGGTTTCCCTCATGCTACCAAAAGCACAGTGAGGATATTAGGGCTTAGACCACTTCTGGGTAAAGTTGTTTCTTACACTGTGGGAGGTGTTGTCTTTGCCTTGCTACAAGCACTTTTGATAGGTTTTCCACATCAAGAGAATATTTTTCGTCGGAAGCCGTTTTTGCCCAAACAGTCTCAGTGCTGTGTTCGGGTTTAACTCATGCTAGCAAAACCGCAGGGATGATGTAAGGGCTCAGACTGTTCCTGGGCACTGTGGTCTCTTACAGATCAGTGTATGGCATTGAGTTCACCTTGCCACAGGCACTAGTGAGCGTGTTTGCACGTTTAGAAAGATTTCTTCGTTGGAAGCCGGTTTTTGTCAAATGAGTCTCAGTGCTGTGCTCCTCTGTTTTCACTCGTTGCTGCCAAAAGCACAGTGATGATGTTAGGGCTTAGAACATTGCTGGGCACTGTGGTTTCTTCCGGAGAAGTGTATTGCATTTTCTCTACCTTGCCACGACCACTTGTAATATGGTCTGCACCTTAGGAAAACCGTTTTCATTGGAAAGCGGCTTTTTGCCAAACGGGTCTCAGTGCTGTGTGCCTCAGGTTTCCCTCATGCTACCAAAAGCACAGTGAGGATATTAGGGCTTAGACCACTTCTGGGTAAAGTTGTTTCTTACACTGTGGGAGGTGTTGTCTTTGCCTTGCTACAAGCACTTTTGATAGGTTTTCCACATCAAGAGAATATTTTTCGTCGGAAGCCGTTTTTGCCCAAACAGTCTCAGTGCTGTGTTCGGGTTTAACTCATGCTAGCAAAACCGCCGGGATGATGTAAGGGCTCAGACTGTTCCTGGGCACTGTGGTCTCTTACAGATCAGTGTATGGCATTGAGTTCACCTTGCCACAGGCACTAGTGAGCGTGTTTGCACGTTTAGAAAGATTTCTTCGTTGGAAGCCGGTTTTTGTCAAATGAGTCTCAGTGCTGTGCTCCTCTGTTTTCACTCGTTGCTGCCAAAAGCACAGTGATGATGTTAGGTCTTAGAACATTGCTGGGCACTGTGGTTTCTTCCGGAGAAGTGTATGGCATTTTCTTTACATTGCCACGACCACTTGTGATAGGGTCTGAACCTTAGGAAAACCGTTTTTATTGGAAAGCGGCTTTTTGCGAAACGGGTCTCAGTGCTGTGTGCCTCAGGTTTCCCTCATGCTACCAAAAGCACAGTGAGGATATTAGGGCTCAGACCACTTCTGGGTAAAGTTGTTTCTTATACATAAGTGGGAGGCCTTGTCTTTGCCTTGCTACAAGCACTTTTGATAGGTTTTCCACATCAAGAGAATAGTTTTCGTCAGAAGCCGTTTTGGCCCAAAGTGTCTCAGTGCTGTGCTGGTTCGGGTTTAACTCATGCTAGCAAAACCGCCGGGATGATGTAAGGGCTCACACTGTTCCTGGGCACTGTGGTCTCTTACAGATCAGTGTATGGCATTGACTTCACCTTGCCACAGGCACTTGTGAGCATGTTTGCACGTTAAGAAAGATTTCTTCGTTGGAAGCCGGTTTTTGTCAAATGAGTCTAAGTGCTGTGCTCCTCTGTTTTCACTCGTGCTGCCAAAAGCACAGTGATGATGTTAGGGCTTAGAACATTGCTGGGCACTGTGGTTTCTTCCGGAGAAGTGTATGGCATTTTCTTTACATTGCCACGACCACTTGTGATAGGGTCTGAACCTTAGGAAAACCGTTTTTATTGGAAAGCGGCTTTTTGCGAAACGGGTTTCAGTGCTGTGTGCCTCAGGTTTCCCTCATGCTACCAAAAGCACAGTGAGGATATTAGGGCTCAGACCACTTCTGGGTAAAGTTGTTTCTTATACATAAGTGGGAGGCCTTGTCTTTGCCTTGCTACAAGCACTTTTGATAGGTTTTCCACATCAAGAGAATAGTTTTCGTCGGAAGCCGTTTTGGCCCAAAGTGTCTCAGTGCTGTGCTCGTTCGGGTTTAACTCATGCTAGCAAAACCGACGGGATGATGTAAGGGCTCAGACTGTTCCTGGGCACTGTGGTCTCTTACAGATCAGTGTATGGCATTGACTTCACCTTGCCACAGGCACTTGTGAGCATGTTTGCACTTTAAGAAAGATTTCTTCGTTGGAAGCCGGTTTTTGTCAAATGAGTCTAAGTGCGGTGCTCCTCTGTTTTCACTCGTGCTGCCAAAAGCACAGTGATGATGTTAGGGCTTAGAACATTGCTGGGCACTGTGGTTTCTTCCGGACAAGTGTATTGCATTTTCTCTACCTTGCCACGACCACTTGTGATAGGGTCTGCACCTTAGGAAAACCGTTTTCATTGGAAAGCGGCTTTTTGCCAAACGGGTCTCAGTGCTGTGTGCCTCAGGTTTCCCTCATGCTACCAAAAGCACAGTGAGGATATTAGGGCTTAGACGACTTCTGGGTAAAGTTTCTTACACATAAGTGTGTGGCGTTTTGTTCTCCTTGCGACAACCGCTTTTGATAGGTTTTGCACATCAAGAGAATAGTTTTCGGCGGAAGCCGTTTTGGCCCAAAGTGTCTCAGTGCTGTGCTCGTTCGGGTTTAACTCATGCTAGCAAAACCGCCGGGATGATGTAAGGGCTCAGACTGTTCCTGGGCACTGTGGTCTCTTACAGATCAGTGTATGGCATTGACTTCAGCTTGCCACAGGCACTTGAGAGCATGTTTGCACGTTAAGAAAGATTTCTTCGTTGGAAGCTGCTTTTTGTCAAATGAGTCTCAGTGCTGTGCTCCTCTGTTTTCACTCGTGCTGCCAAAAGCACAGTGATGATGTTAGGGCTTAGAACATTGCTGGGCACTGTGGTTTCTTCCGGAGAAGTGTATGGCATTTTCTTTACATTGCCACGACCACTTGTGATAGGGTCTGAACCTTAGGAAAACCGTTTTCATTGGAAAGCGGCCTTTTGCGAAACGGGTCTCAGTGCTATGTGCCTCAGGTTTCCTTCATGCTACCAAAAGCAGAGTGAGGATATTAGGGCTCAGACCACTTCTGGGTAAAGTTGTTTCTTATACATAAGTGGGAGGCCTTGTCTTTGCCTTGCTACAAGCACTTTTGATAGGGTTTTGCACATCAAGAGAATAGTTTTCGTCAGAAGGCGTTTTGGCCCAAAGTGTCTCAGTACTGTGCTCGTTCGGGTTTAACTCATGCTAGCAAAACCGCCGGGATGATGTAAGGGCTCAGACTGTTGCTGGGCACTGTGGTCTCTTACAGATCAGTGTATGTTATTGACTTCACATTGCCACAAGCACTTGTGAGCATGTTTGCACGTTAAGAAAGATTTCTTCGTTGGAAGCTGCTTTTTGTCAAATGAGTCTCTGTGCTGTGCTCCTCTGTTTTCACTCGTGCTGCCAAAAGCACAGTGATGATGTTAGGGCTTAGAACATTGCTGGGCACTGTGGTTTCTTCCGCACAAGTGTATGGCATTTTCTCTACTTTGCCACGACCACTTGTGATAGGGTCTGCACCTTAGGAAAACCGTTTTCATTGGAAAGCGGCTTTTTGCCAAACGGGTCTCACTGCTGTGTGCCTCAGGTTTCCCTCATGCTACCAAAAGCACAGTGAGGATATTAGGGCTTAGACCACTTCTGGGTAAAGTTGTTTCTTACACATAAGTGTGTGGCGTTTTGTTTGCCTTGCGACAACCGCTTTTGATAGGTTTTCCACATCAAGAGAATAGTTTTCGTCGGAAGCCTTTTTGGCCCAAAGTGTCTCAGTGCTGTGCTCGTTCGGGTTTAACTCATGCTAGCAAAACCGCCGGGATGATGTAAGGGCTCAGACTGTTCCTGGGCACTGTGGTCTCTTACAGATCAGTGTATGGCATTGACTTCACCTTGCCACAGGCACTTGAGAGCATGTTTGCACGTTAAGAAAGATTTCTTCGTTGGAAGCTGCTTTTTGTCAAATGAGTCTCAGTGCTGTGCTCCTCTGTTTTCACTCGTGCTGCCAAAAGCACAGTGATGATGTTAGGGCTTAGAACATTGCTGGGCACTGTGGTTTCTTCCGGAGAAGTGTATGGCATTTTCTTTACATTGCCACGACCACTTGTGATAGGGTCTGAACCTTAGGAAAACCGTTTTTATTGGAAAGCGGCTTTTCGCGAAACGGGTCTCAGTGCTTTGTGCCTCAGGTTTCCCTCATGCTACCAAAAGCACAGTGAGGATATTAGGGCTCAGACCACTTCTGGGTAAAGTTGTTTCTTATACATAAGTGGGAGGCCTTGTCTTTCCTTGCTACAAGCACTTTTGATAGGTTTTCCACATCAAGAGAATAGTTTTCGTCGGAAGCCTTTTTGGCCCAAAGTGTCTCAGTGCTGTGCTCGTTCGGGTTTAACTCATGCTAGCAAAACCGCCGGGATGATGTAAGGGCTCAGACTGTTCCTGGGCACTGTGGTCTCTTACAGATCAGTGTATGGCATTGACTTCACCTTGCCACAGGCACTTGTGAGCATGTTTGCACGTTAAGAAAGATTTCTTCGTTGGAAGCCGGTTTTTGTCAAATGAGTCTCAGTGCTGTGCTCCTCTGTTTTCACTCGTGCTGCCAAAAGCACAGTGATGATGTTAGGGCTTAGAACATTGCTGGGCACTGTGGTTTCTTCCGGACAAGTGTATTGCATTTTCTCTACCTTGCCACGACCACTTGTAATAGGGTCTGCACCTTAGGAAAACCGTTTTCATTGGAAAGCGGCTTTTTGCCAAACGGGTCTCAGTGCTGTGTGCCTCAGGTTTCCCTCATGCTACCAAAAGCACAGTGAGGATATTAGGGCTTAGACCACTTCTGGGTAAAGTTGTTTCTTACACTGTGGGAGGTGTTGTCTTTGCCTTGCTACAAGCACTTTTGATAGGTTTTCCACATCAAGAGAATAGTTTTCGTTGGAAGCCGTTTTGGCCCAAAGTGTCTCAGTGCTGTGCTCGTTCGGGTTTAACTCATGCTAGCAAAACCGCCGGGATGATGTAAGGGCTCAGACTGTTCCTGGGCACTGTGGTCTCTTACAGATCAGTGTATGGCATTGACTTCACCTTGCCACAGGCACTTGTGAGCATCTTTGCACGTTTAGAAAGATTTCTTCGTTGGAAGCCGGTTTTTGTCACATGAGTCTCTGTGCTGTGCTCCTCTGTTTTCACTCGTGCTGCCAAAAGCACAGTGATGATGTTAGGGCTTAGAACATTGCTGGGCACTGTGGTTTCTTCCGGAGAAGTGTATGGCATTTTCTTTACCTTGCCACGACCACTTGTGATAGGGTGTGCCCCTTAGGAAAACCGTTTTCATTAGAAAGCGGCCTTTTGCGAAACGGGTCTCAGTGCTGTGTGCCTCAGGTTTCCCTCATACTACCAAAAGCACAGTGAGGATATTAGGGCTCAGACCACTTCTGGGTAAAGTTGTTTCTTATACATAAGTGGGAGGCCTTGTCTTTGCCTTGCTACGAGTACTTTTGATAGGTTTTCCACATCAAGAGAATATTTTTCGTAGAAAGCCGTTTTTGCCCAAACAGTCTCAGTGCTCTGTTCGTTCGGGTTTAACTCATGCTAGCAAAACCGCCGGGATGATGTAAGGGCTCAGACTGTTCCTGGGCACTGTGGTCTCTTACAGATCAGTGTATGGCATTGACTTCACCTTGCCACAGGCACTTGTGAGCATGTTTGCACGTTAAGAAAGATTTCTTCGTTGGAAGCCGGTTTTTGTCAAATGAGTCTCAGTGCTGTGCTCCTCTGTTTTCACTCGTGCTGCCAAAAGCACAGTGATGATGTTAGGGCTTAGTACATTGCTGGGCACTGTGGTTTCTTCCGGAGAAGTGTATGGCATTTTCTTTACCTTGCCACGACCACTTGTGATAGGGTCTGAACCTTAGGAAAACCGTTTTCCTTGGAAAGCAGCTTTTTGCCCAATGGGTCTCAGTGCTGTGTGCCTCAGGTTTCCCTCATGCTACCAAAAGCACAGTGAGGATATTAGGGCTTAGACCACTTCTGGGTAAAGTTGTTTCTTACACATAAGTGTGTGGCGTTTTGTTTGCCTTGCGACAACCGCTTTTGATAGGTTTTGCACAAGAGAATAGTTTTCGTCGGAAGCCGTTTTGGCCCAAAGTGTCTCAGTGCTGTGCTCGTTCGGGTTTAACTCATGCTAGCAAAACAGCCGGGATGATGTCAGGGCTCAGACTGTTCCTGGGCACTGTGGTCCCCTACAGATCAGTGTATGGCATTGACTTCAGCTTGCCACAGGCACTTGAGAGCATGTTTGCACGTTAAGAAAGATTTCTTCGTTGGAAGCTGCTTTTTGTCAAATGAGTCTCAGTGCTGTGCTCCTCTGTTTTCACTCGTGCTGCCAAAAGCACAGTGATGATGTTAGGGCTTAGAACATGGCTGGGCACTGTGGTTTCTTTCGGAGAAGTGTATGGCATTTTCTTTACATTGCCACGAACACTTGTGATAGGGTCTGAACCTTAGGAAAACCGTTTTTATTGGAAAGCGGCTTTTCGCGAAACGGGTCTCAGTGCTGTGTGCCTCAGGTTTCCCTCATGCTACCAAAAGCACAGTGAGGATATTAGGGCTCAGACCACTTCTGGGTAAAGTTGATTCTTATACATAAGTGGGAGGCCTTGTCTTTCCTTGCTACAAGCACTTTTGATAGGTTTTCCACATCAAGAGAATAGTTTTCGTCGGAAGCCTTTTTGGCCCAAAGTGTCTCAGTGCTGTGCTCGTTCGGGTTTAACTCATGCTAGCAAAACCGCCGGGATGATGTAAGGGCTCAGACTGTTCCTGGGCACTGTGGTCTCTTACAGATCAGTGTATGGCATTGACTTCACCTTGCCACAGGCACTTGTGAGCATGTTTGCACGTTAAGAAAGATTTCTTCGTTGGAAGCCGGTTTTTGTCAAATGAGTCTCAGTGCTGTGCTCCTCTGTTTTCACTCGTGCTGCCAAAAGCACAGTGATGATGTTAGGGCTTAGAACATTGCTGGGCACTGTGGTTTCTTCCGGACAAGTGTATTGCATTTTCTCTACCTTGCCACGACCACTTGTGATAGGGTCTGCACCTTAGGAAAACCGTTTTCATTGGAAAGCGGCTTTTTGCCAAACGGGTCTCAGTGCTGTGTGCCTCAGGTTTCCCTCATGCTACCAAAAGCACAGTGAGGATATTAGGGCTTAGACCACTTCTGGGTAAAGTTGTTTCTTACACTGTGGGAGGTGTTGTCTTTGCCTTGCTACAAGCACTTTTGATAGGTTTTCCACATCAAGAGAATATTTTTCGTCGGAAGCCGTTTTTGCCCAAACAGTCTCAGTGCTGTGTTCGGGTTTAACTCATGCTAGCAAAACCGCAGGGATGATGTAAGGGCTCAGACTGTTCCTGGGTACTGTGGTCTCTTACAGATCAGTGTATGGCATTGAGTTCACCTTGCCACAGGCACTAGTGAGCGTGTTTGCACGTTTAGAAAGATTTCTTCGTTGGAAGCCGGTTTTTGTCAAATGAGTCTCAGTGCTGTGCTCCTCTGTTTTCACTCGCTGCCAAAAGCACATGATGATGTTAGGGCTTAGAACATTGCTGTGCACTGTGGTTTCTTCCGGAGAAGTGTATGGCATTTTCTTTACATTGCCACGACCACTTGTGATAGGGTCTGAACCTTAGGAAAACCGTTTTTATTGGAAAGCGGCTTTTTGCGAAACGGGTCTCAGTGCTGTGTGCCTCAGGTTTCCCTCATGCTACCAAAAGCACAGTGAGGATATTAGGGCTCAGACCACTTCTGGGTAAAGTTGTTTCTTATACATAAGTGGGAGGCCTTGTCTTTGCCTTGCTACAAGCACTTTTGATAGGTTTTCCACATCAAGAGAATAGTTTTCGTCGGAAGCCGTTTTAGCCCAAAGTGTCTCAGTGCTGTGCTGGTTCGGGTTTAACTCATGCTAGCAAAACCGCCGGGATGATGTAAGGGCTCACACTGTTCCTGGGCACTGTGGTCTCTTACAGATCAGTGTATGGCATTGACTTCACCTTGCCACAGGCACTTGTGAGCATCTTTGCACGTTTAGAAAGATTTCTTCGTTGGAAGCCGGTTTTTGTCACATGAGTCTCTGTGCTGTGCTCCTCTGTTTTCACTCGTGCTGCCAAAAGCACAGTGATGATGTTAGGGCTTAGAACATTGCTGGGCACTGTGGTTTCTTCCGGAGAAGTGTATGGCATTTTCTTTACCTTGCCACGACCACTTGTGATAGGGTGTGCCCCTTAGGAAAACCGTTTTCATTAGAAAGCGGCCTTTTGCGAAACGGGTCTCAGTGCTGTGTGCCTCAGGTTTCCCTCATACTACCAAAAGCACAGTGAGGATATTAGGGCTCAGACCACTTCTGGGTAAAGTTGTTTCTTATACATAAGTGGGAGGCCTTGTCTTTGCCTTGCTACGAGTACTTTTGATAGGTTTTCCACATCAAGAGAATATTTTTCGTAGAAAGCCGTTTTTGCCCAAACAGTCTCAGTGCTCTGTTCGTTCGGGTTTAACTCATGCTAGCAAAACCGCCGGGATGATGTAAGGGCTCAGACTGTTCCTGGGCACTGTGGTCTCTTACAGATCAGTGTATGGCATTGACTTCACCTTGCCACAGGCACTTGTGAGCATGTTTGCACGTTAAGAAAGATTTCTTCGTTGGAAGCCGGTTTTTGTCAAATGAGTCTCAGTGCTGTGCTCCTCTGTTTTCACTCGTGCTGCCAAAAGCACAGTGATGATGTTAGGGCTTAGTACATTGCTGGGCACTGTGGTTTCTTCCGGAGAAGTGTATGGCATTTTCTTTACCTTGCCACGACCACTTGTGATAGGGTCTGAACCTTAGGAAAACCGTTTTCCTTGGAAAGCAGCTTTTTGCCCAATGGGTCTCAGTGCTGTGTGCCTCAGGTTTCCCTCATGCTACCAAAAGCACAGTGAGGATATTAGGGCTTAGACCACTTCTGGGTAAAGTTGTTTCTTACACATAAGTGTGTGGCGTTTTGTTTGCCTTGCGACAACCGCTTTTGATAGGTTTTGCACAAGAGAATAGTTTTCGTCGGAAGCCGTTTTGGCCCAAAGTGTCTCAGTGCTGTGCTCGTTCGGGTTTAACTCATGCTAGCAAAACAGCCGGGATGATGTCAGGGCTCAGACTGTTCCTGGGCACTGTGGTCTCTTACAGATCAGTGTATGGCATTGACTTCAGCTTGCCACAGGCACTTGAGAGCATGTTTGCACGTTAAGAAAGATTTCTTCGTTGGAAGCTGCTTTTTGTCAAATGAGTCTCAGTGCTGTGCTCCTCTGTTTTCACTCGTGCTGCCAAAAGCACAGTGATGATGTTAGGGCTTAGAACATGGCTGGGCACTGTGGTTTCTTCCGGAGAAGTGTATGGCATTTTCTTTACATTGCCACGACCACTTGTGATAGGGTCTGAACCTTAGGAAAACCGTTTTTATTGGAAAGCGGCTTTTCGCGAAACGGGTCTCAGTGCTGTGTGCCTCAGGTTTCCTTCATGCTACCAAAAGCACAGTGAGGATATTAGGGCTCAGACCACTTCTGGGTAAAGTTGTTTCTTATACATAAGTGTGAGGCCTTGTCTTTCCTTGCTACAAGCACTTTTGATAGGTTTTCCACATCAAGAGAATAGTTTTCGTCGGAAGCCTTTTTGGCCCAAAGTGTCTCAGTGCTGTGCTCGTTCGGGTTTAACTCATGCTAGCAAAACCGCCGGGATGATGTAAGGGCTCAGACTGTTCCTGGGCACTGTGGTCTCTTACAGATCAGTGTATGGCATTGACTTCACCTTGCCACAGGCACTTGTGAGCATGTTTGCACGTTAAGAAAGATTTCTTCGTTGGAAGCCGGTTTTTGTCAAATGAGTCTCAGTGCTGTGCTCCTCTGTTTTCACTCGTGCTGCCAAAAGCACAGTGATGATGTTAGGGCTTAGAACATTGCTGGGCACTGTGGTTTCTTCCGGACAAGTGTATTGCATTTTCTCTACCTTGCCACGACCACTTGTGATAGGGTCTGCACCTTAGGAAAACCGTTTTCATTGGAAAGCGGCTTTTTGCCAAACGGGTCTCAGTGCTGTGTGCCTCAGGTTTCCCTCATGCTACCAAAAGCACAGTGAGGATATTAGGGCTTAGACGACTTCTGGGTAAAGTTTCTTACACATAAGTGTGTGGCGTTTTGTTCTCCTTGCGACAACCGCTTTTGATAGGTTTTGCACATCAAGAGAATAGTTTTCGGCGGAAGCCGTTTTGGCCCAAAGTGTCTCAGTGCTGTGCTCGTTCGGGTTTAACTCATGCTAGCAAAACCGCCGGGATGATGTAAGGGCTCAGACTGTTCCTGGGCACTGTGGTCTCTTACAGATCAGTGTATGGCATTGACTTCAGCTTGCCACAGGCACTTGAGAGCATGTTTGCACGTTAAGAAAGATTTCTTCGTTGGAAGCTGCTTTTTGTCAAATGAGTCTCAGTGCTGTGCTCCTCTGTTTTCACTCGTGCTGCCAAAAGCACAGTGATGATGTTAGGGCTTAGAACATTGCTGGGCACTGTGGTTTCTTCCGGAGAAGTGTATGGCATTTTCTTTACATTGCCACGACCACTTGTGATAGGGTCTGAACCTTAGGAAAACCGTTTTCATTGGAAAGCGGCCTTTTGCGAAACGGGTCTCAGTGCTATGTGCCTCAGGTTTCCTTCATGCTACCAAAAGCAGAGTGAGGATATTAGGGCTCAGACCACTTCTGGGTAAAGTTGTTTCTTATACATAAGTGGGAGGCCTTGTCTTTGCCTTGCTACAAGCACTTTTGATAGGGTTTTGCACATCAAGAGAATAGTTTTCGTCAGAAGGCGTTTTGGCCCAAAGTGTCTCAGTACTGTGCTCGTTCGGGTTTAACTCATGCTAGCAAAACCGCCGGGATGATGTAAGGGCTCAGACTGTTGCTGGGCACTGTGGTCTCTTACAGATCAGTGTATGTTATTGACTTCACATTGCCACAAGCACTTGTGAGCATGTTTGCACGTTAAGAAAGATTTCTTCGTTGGAAGCTGCTTTTTGTCAAATGAGTCTCTGTGCTGTGCTCCTCTGTTTTCACTCGTGCTGCCAAAAGCACAGTGATGATGTTAGGGCTTAGAACATTGCTGGGCACTGTGGTTTCTTCCGCACAAGTGTATGGCATTTTCTCTACTTTGCCACGACCACTTGTGATAGGGTCTGCACCTTAGGAAAACCGTTTTCATTGGAAAGCGGCTTTTTGCCAAACGGGTCTCACTGCTGTGTGCCTCAGGTTTCCCTCATGCTACCAAAAGCACAGTGAGGATATTAGGGCTTAGACCACTTCTGGGTAAAGTTGTTTCTTACACATAAGTGTGTGGCGTTTTGTTTGCCTTGCGACAACCGCTTTTGATAGGTTTTGCACAAGAGAATAGTTTTCGTCGGAAGCCGTTTTGGCCCAAAGTGTCTCAGTGCTGTGCTCGTTCGGGTTTAACTCATGCTAGCAAAACAGCCGGGATGATGTCAGGGCTCAGACTGTTCCTGGGCACTGTGGTCTCTTACAGATCAGTGTATGGCATTGACTTCAGCTTGCCACAGGCACTTGAGAGCATGTTTGCACGTTAAGAAAGATTTCTTCGTTGGAAGCTGCTTTTTGTCAAATGAGTCTCAGTGCTGTGCTCCTCTGTTTTCACTCGTGCTGCCAAAAGCACAGTGATGATGTTAGGGCTTAGAACATGGCTGGGCACTGTGGTTTCTTCCGGAGAAGTGTATGGCATTTTCTTTACATTGCCACGACCACTTGTGATAGGGTCTGAACCTTAGGAAAACCGTTTTTATTGGAAAGCGGCTTTTCGCGAAACGGGTCTCAGTGCTTTGTGCCTCAGGTTTCCCTCATGCTACCAAAAGCACAGTGAGGATATTAGGGCTCAGACCACTTCTGGGTAAAGTTGTTTCTTATACATAAGTGGGAGGCCTTGTCTTTCCTTGCTACAAGCACTTTTGATAGGTTTTCCACATCAAGAGAATAGTTTTCGTCGGAAGCCTTTTTGGCCCAAAGTGTCTCAGTGCTGTGCTCGTTCGGGTTTAACTCATGCTAGCAAAACCGCCGGGATGATGTAAGGGCTCAGACTGTTCCTGGGCACTGTGGTCTCTTACAGATCAGTGTATGGCATTGACTTCACCTTGCCACAGGCACTTGTGAGCATGTTTGCACGTTAAGAAAGATTTCTTCGTTGGAAGCCGGTTTTTGTCAAATGAGTCTCAGTGCTGTGCTCCTCTGTTTTCACTCGTGCTGCCAAAAGCACAGTGATGATGTTAGGGCTTAGAACATTGCTGGGCACTGTGGTTTCTTCCGGACAAGTGTATTGCATTTTCTCTACCTTGCCACGACCACTTGTAATAGGGTCTGCACCTTAGGAAAACCGTTTTCATTGGAAAGCGGCTTTTTGCCAAACGGGTCTCAGTGCTGTGTGCCTCAGGTTTCCCTCATGCTACCAAAAGCACAGTGAGGATATTAGGGCTTAGACCACTTCTGGGTAAAGTTGTTTCTTACACTGTGGGAGGTGTTGTCTTTGCCTTGCTACAAGCACTTTTGATAGGTTTTCCACATCAAGAGAATAGTTTTCGTTGGAAGCCGTTTTGGCCCAAAGTGTCTCAGTGCTGTGCTCGTTCGGGTTTAACTCATGCTAGCAAAACCGCCGGGATGATGTAAGGGCTCAGACTGTTCCTGGGCACTGTGGTCTCTTACAGATCAGTGTATGGCATTGACTTCACCTTGCCACAGGCACTTGTGAGCATCTTTGCACGTTTAGAAAGATTTCTTCGTTGGAAGCCGGTTTTTGTCACATGAGTCTCTGTGCTGTGCTCCTCTGTTTTCACTCGTGCTGCCAAAAGCACAGTGATGATGTTAGGGCTTAGAACATTGCTGGGCACTGTGGTTTCTTCCGGAGAAGTGTATGGCATTTTCTTTACCTTGCCACGACCACTTGTGATAGGGTGTGCCCCTTAGGAAAACCGTTTTCATTAGAAAGCGGCCTTTTGCGAAACGGGTCTCAGTGCTGTGTGCCTCAGGTTTCCCTCATACTACCAAAAGCACAGTGAGGATATTAGGGCTCAGACCACTTCTGGGTAAAGTTGTTTCTTATACATAAGTGGGAGGCCTTGTCTTTGCCTTGCTACGAGTACTTTTGATAGGTTTTCCACATCAAGAGAATATTTTTCGTAGAAAGCCGTTTTTGCCCAAACAGTCTCAGTGCTCTGTTCGTTCGGGTTTAACTCATGCTAGCAAAACCGCCGGGATGATGTAAGGGCTCAGACTGTTCCTGGGCACTGTGGTCTCTTACAGATCAGTGTATGGCATTGACTTCACCTTGCCACAGGCACTTGTGAGCATGTTTGCACGTTAAGAAAGATTTCTTCGTTGGAAGCCGGTTTTTGTCAAATGAGTCTCAGTGCTGTGCTCCTCTGTTTTCACTCGTGCTGCCAAAAGCACAGTGATGATGTTAGGGCTTAGTACATTGCTGGGCACTGTGGTTTCTTCCGGAGAAGTGTATGGCATTTTCTTTACCTTGCCACGACCACTTGTGATAGGGTCTGAACCTTAGGAAAACCGTTTTCCTTGGAAAGCAGCTTTTTGCCCAATGGGTCTCAGTGCTGTGTGCCTCAGGTTTCCCTCATGCTACCAAAAGCACAGTGAGGATATTAGGGCTTAGACCACTTCTGGGTAAAGTTGTTTCTTACACATAAGTGTGTGGCGTTTTGTTTGCCTTGCGACAACCGCTTTTGATAGGTTTTGCACAAGAGAATAGTTTTCGTCGGAAGCCGTTTTGGCCCAAAGTGTCTCAGTGCTGTGCTCGTTCGGGTTTAACTCATGCTAGCAAAACAGCCGGGATGATGTCAGGGCTCAGACTGTTCCTGGGCACTGTGGTCTCTTACAGATCAGTGTATGGCATTGACTTCAGCTTGCCACAGGCACTTGAGAGCATGTTTGCACGTTAAGAAAGATTTCTTCGTTGGAAGCTGCTTTTTGTCAAATGAGTCTCAGTGCTGTGCTCCTCTGTTTTCACTCGTGCTGCCAAAAGCACAGTGATGATGTTAGGGCTTAGAACATGGCTGGGCACTGTGGTTTCTTTCGGAGAAGTGTATGGCATTTTCTTTACATTGCCACGAACACTTGTGATAGGGTCTGAACCTTAGGAAAACCGTTTTTATTGGAAAGCGGCTTTTCGCGAAACGGGTCTCAGTGCTGTGTGCCTCAGGTTTCCCTCATGCTACCAAAAGCACAGTGAGGATATTAGGGCTCAGACCACTTCTGGGTAAAGTTGATTCTTATACATAAGTGGGAGGCCTTGTCTTTCCTTGCTACAAGCACTTTTGATAGGTTTTCCACATCAAGAGAATAGTTTTCGTCGGAAGCCTTTTTGGCCCAAAGTGTCTCAGTGCTGTGCTCGTTCGGGTTTAACTCATGCTAGCAAAACCGCCGGGATGATGTAAGGGCTCACACTGTTCCTGGGCACTGTGGTCTCTTACAGATCAGTGTATGGCATTGACTTCACCTTGCCACAGGCACTTGTGAGCATGTTTGCACGTTAAGAAAGATTTCTTCGTTGGAAGCCGGTTTTTGTCAAATGAGTCTCAGTGCTGTGCTCCTCTGTTTTCACTCGTGCTGCCAAAAGCACAGTGATGATGTTAGGGCTTAGAACATTGCTGGGCACTGTGGTTTCTTCCGGACAAGTGTATTGCATTTTCTCTACCTTGCCACGACCACTTGTGATAGGGTCTGCACCTTAGGAAAACCGTTTTCATTGGAAAGCGGCTTTTTGCCAAACGGGTCTCAGTGCTGTGTGCCTCAGGTTTCCCTCATGCTACCAAAAGCACAGTGAGGATATTAGGGCTTAGACCACTTCTGGGTAAAGTTGTTTCTTACACTGTGGGAGGTGTTGTCTTTGCCTTGCTACAAGCACTTTTGATAGGTTTTCCACATCAAGAGAATATTTTTCGTCGGAAGCCGTTTTTGCCCAAACAGTCTCAGTGCTGTGTTCGGGTTTAACTCATGCTAGCAAAACCGCAGGGATGATGTAAGGGCTCAGACTGTTCCTGGGTACTGTGGTCTCTTACAGATCAGTGTATGGCATTGAGTTCACCTTGCCACAGGCACTAGTGAGCGTGTTTGCACGTTTAGAAAGATTTCTTCGTTGGAAGCCGGTTTTTGTCAAATGAGTCTCAGTGCTGTGCTCCTCTGTTTTCACTCGCTGCCAAAAGCACATGATGATGTTAGGGCTTAGAACATTGCTGTGCACTGTGGTTTCTTCCGGAGAAGTGTATGGCATTTTCTTTACATTGCCACGACCACTTGTGATAGGGTCTGAACCTTAGGAAAACCGTTTTTATTGGAAAGCGGCTTTTTGCGAAACGGGTCTCAGTGCTGTGTGCCTCAGGTTTCCCTCATGCTACCAAAAGCACAGTGAGGATATTAGGGCTCAGACCACTTCTGGGTAAAGTTGTTTCTTATACATAAGTGGGAGGCCTTGTCTTTGCCTTGCTACAAGCACTTTTGATAGGTTTTCCACATCAAGAGAATAGTTTTCGTCGGAAGCCGTTTTAGCCCAAAGTGTCTCAGTGCTGTGCTGGTTCGGGTTTAACTCATGCTAGCAAAACCGCCGGGATGATGTAAGGGCTCACACTGTTCCTGGGCACTGTGGTCTCTTACAGATCAGTGTATGGCATTGACTTCACCTTGCCACAGGCACTTGTGAGCATCTTTGCACGTTTAGAAAGATTTCTTCGTTGGAAGCCGGTTTTTGTCACATGAGTCTCTGTGCTGTGCTCCTCTGTTTTCACTCGTGCTGCCAAAAGCACAGTGATGATGTTAGGGCTTAGAACATTGCTGGGCACTGTGGTTTCTTCCGGAGAAGTGTATGGCATTTTCTTTACCTTGCCACGACCACTTGTGATAGGGTGTGCCCCTTAGGAAAACCGTTTTCATTAGAAAGCGGCCTTTTGCGAAACGGGTCTCAGTGCTGTGTGCCTCAGGTTTCCCTCATACTACCAAAAGCACAGTGAGGATATTAGGGCTCAGACCACTTCTGGGTAAAGTTGTTTCTTATACATAAGTGGGAGGCCTTGTCTTTGCCTTGCTACGAGTACTTTTGATAGGTTTTCCACATCAAGAGAATATTTTTCGTAGAAAGCCGTTTTTGCCCAAACAGTCTCAGTGCTCTGTTCGTTCGGGTTTAACTCATGCTAGCAAAACCGCCGGGATGATGTAAGGGCTCAGACTGTTCCTGGGCACTGTGGTCTCTTACAGATCAGTGTATGGCATTGACTTCACCTTGCCACAGGCACTTGTGAGCATGTTTGCACGTTAAGAAAGATTTCTTCGTTGGAAGCCGGTTTTTGTCAAATGAGTCTCAGTGCTGTGCTCCTCTGTTTTCACTCGTGCTGCCAAAAGCACAGTGATGATGTTAGGGCTTAGTACATTGCTGGGCACTGTGGTTTCTTCCGGAGAAGTGTATGGCATTTTCTTTACCTTGCCACGACCACTTGTGATAGGGTCTGAACCTTAGGAAAACCGTTTTCCTTGGAAAGCAGCTTTTTGCCCAATGGGTCTCAGTGCTGTGTGCCTCAGGTTTCCCTCATGCTACCAAAAGCACAGTGAGGATATTAGGGCTTAGACCACTTCTGGGTAAAGTTGTTTCTTACACATAAGTGTGTGGCGTTTTGTTTGCCTTGCGACAACCGCTTTTGATAGGTTTTGCACAAGAGAATAGTTTTCGTCGGAAGCCGTTTTGGCCCAAAGTGTCTCAGTGCTGTGCTCGTTCGGGTTTAACTCATGCTAGCAAAACAGCCGGGATGATGTCAGGGCTCAGACTGTTCCTGGGCACTGTGGTCTCTTACAGATCAGTGTATGGCATTGACTTCAGCTTGCCACAGGCACTTGAGAGCATGTTTGCACGTTAAGAAAGATTTCTTCGTTGGAAGCTGCTTTTTGTCAAATGAGTCTCAGTGCTGTGCTCCTCTGTTTTCACTCGTGCTGCCAAAAGCACAGTGATGATGTTAGGGCTTAGAACATGGCTGGGCACTGTGGTTTCTTCCGGAGAAGTGTATGGCATTTTCTTTACATTGCCACGACCACTTGTGATAGGGTCTGAACCTTAGGAAAACCGTTTTTATTGGAAAGCGGCTTTTCGCGAAACGGGTCTCAGTGCTGTGTGCCTCAGGTTTCCTTCATGCTACCAAAAGCACAGTGAGGATATTAGGGCTCAGACCACTTCTGGGTAAAGTTGTTTCTTATACATAAGTGTGAGGCCTTGTCTTTCCTTGCTACAAGCACTTTTGATAGGTTTTCCACATCAAGAGAATAGTTTTCGTCGGAAGCCTTTTTGGCCCAAAGTGTCTCAGTGCTGTGCTCGTTCGGGTTTAACTCATGCTAGCAAAACCGCCGGGATGATGTAAGGGCTCAGACTGTTCCTGGGCACTGTGGTCTCTTACAGATCAGTGTATGGCATTGACTTCACCTTGCCACAGGCACTTGTGAGCATGTTTGCACGTTAAGAAAGATTTCTTCGTTGGAAGCCGGTTTTTGTCAAATGAGTCTCAGTGCTGTGCTCCTCTGTTTTCACTCGTGCTGCCAAAAGCACAGTGATGATGTTAGGGCTTAGAACATTGCTGGGCACTGTGGTTTCTTCCGGACAAGTGTATTGCATTTTCTCTACCTTGCCACGACCACTTGTGATAGGGTCTGCACCTTAGGAAAACCGTTTTCATTGGAAAGCGGCTTTTTGCCAAACGGGTCTCAGTGCTGTGTGCCTCAGGTTTCCCTCATGCTACCAAAAGCACAGTGAGGATATTAGGGCTTAGACCACTTCTGGGTAAAGTTGTTTCTTACACTGTGGGAGGTGTTGTCTTTGCCTTGCTACAAGCACTTTTGATAGGTTTTCCACATCAAGAGAATATTTTTCGTCGGAAGCCGTTTTTGCCCAAACAGTCTCAGTGCTGTGTTCGGGTTTAACTCATGCTAGCAAAACCGCAGGGATGATGTAAGGGCTCAGACTGTTCCTGGGTACTGTGGTCTCTTACAGATCAGTGTATGGCATTGAGTTCACCTTGCCACAGGCACTAGTAGCGTGTTTGCACGTTTAGAAAGATTTCTTCGTTGGAAGCCGGTTTTTGTCAAATGAGTCTCAGTGCTGTGCTCCTCTGTTTTCACTCGTTGCTGCCAAAAGCACAGTGATGATGTTAGGGCTTAGAACATTGCTGGGCACTGTGGTTTCTTCCGGAGAAGTGTATGGCATTTTCTTTACCTTGCCACGACCACTTGTGATAGGGTCTGCACCTTAGGAAAACCGTTTTCATTGGAAAGCGGCCTTTTGCGAAACGGGTCTCAGTGCTGTGTGCCTCAGGTTTCCCTCATACTACCAAAAGCACAGTGAGGATATTAGGGCTCAGACCACTTCTGGGTAAAGTTGTTTCTTATACATAAGTGGGAGGCCTTGTCTTTGCCTTGCTACGAGCACTTTTGATAGGTTTTCCACATCAAGAGAATATTTTTCGTAGGAAGCCGTTTTTGCCCAAACAGTCTCAGTGCTGTGTTCGTTCGGGTTTAACTCATGCTAGCAAAACCGCCGGGATGATGTAAGGGCTCAGACTGTTCCTGGGCACTGTGGTCTCTTACAGATCAGTGTATGGCATTGACTTCACCTTGCCACAGGCACTTGTGAGCATGTTTGCACGTTAAGAAAGATTTCTTCTTTGGAAGCCGGTTTTTGTCAAATGAGTCTCAGTGCTGTGCTCCTCTGTTTTCACTCGTGCTGCCAAAAGCACAGTGATGATGTTAGGGCTTAGTACATTGCTGGGCACTGTGGTTTCTTCCGGAGAAGTGTATGGCATTTTCTTTACCTTGCCACGACCACTTGTGATAGGGTCTGAACCTTAGGAAAACCGTTTTCGTTGGAAAGCAGCTTTTTGCCAAATGGGTCTCAGTGCTGTGTGCCTCAGGTTTCCCTCATGCTACCAAAAGCACAGTGAGGATATTAGGGCTTAGACCACTTCTGGGTAAAGTTGTTTCTTACACATAAGTGTGTGGCGTTTTGTTTGCCTTGCGACAACCGCTTTTGATAGGTTTTGCACAAGAGAATAGTTTTCGTCGGAAGCCGTTTTGGCCCAAAGTGTCTCAGTGCTCTGCTCGTTCGGGTTTAACTCATGCTAGCAAAACCGCCGGGATGATGTAAGGGCTCAGACTGTTCCTGGGCACTGTGGTCTCTTACAGATCAGTGTATGGCATTGACTTCACCTTGCCACAGGCACTTGAGAGCATGTTTGCACGTTAAGAAAGATTTCTTCGTTGGAAGCTGCTTTTTGTCAAATGAGTCTCAGTGCTGTGCTCCTCTGTTTTCACTCGTGCTGCCAAAAGCACAGTGATGATGTTAGGGCTTAGAACATTGCTGGGCACTGTGGTTTCTTCCGGAGAAGTGTATGGCATTTTCTTTACATTGCCACGACCACTTGTGATAGGGTCTGAACCTTAGAAAAACCGTTTTTATTGGAAAGCGGCTTTTTGCGAAACGGGTCTCAGTGCTGTGTGCCTCAGGTTTCCCTCATGCTACCAAAAGCACAGTGAGGATATTAGGGCTCAGGCCACTTCTGGGTAAAGTTGTTTCTTATACATAAGTGGGAGGCCTTGTCTTTGCCTTGCTACAAGCACTTTTGATAGGTTTTCCACATCAAGAGAATAGTTTTCGTCGGAAGCCGTTTTGGCCCAAAGTGTCTCAGTGCTGTGCTCGTTCGGGTTTAACTCATGCTAGCAAAACCGCCGGGATGATGTAAGGGCTCAGACTGTTCCTGGGCACTGTGGTCTCTTACAGATCAGTGTATGGCATTGACTTCACCTTGCCACAGGCACTTGTGAGCATGTTTGCACGTTAAGAAAGATTTCTTCGTTGGAAGCCGGTTTTTGTCAAATGAGTCTCAGTGCTGTGCTCCTCTGTTTTCACTCGTGCTGCCAAAAGCACAGTGATGATGTTAGGGCTTAGAACATTGCTGGGCACTGTGGTTTCTTACGGACAAGTGTATTGCATTTTCTCTACCTTGCCACGACCACTTGTGATAGGGTCTGCACCTTAGGAAAACCGTTTTCATTGGAAAGCGGCTTTTTGCCAAACGGGACTCAGTGCTGTGTGCCTCAGGTTTCCCTCATGCTACCAAAAGCACAGTGAGGATATTAGGGCTTAGACGACTTCTGGGTAAAGTTTCTTACACATAAGTGTGTGGCGTTTTGTTCTCCTTGCGACAACCGCTTTTGATAGGTTTTGCACATCAAGAGAATAGTTTTCGGCGGAAGCCGTTTTGGCCCAAAGTGTCTCAGTGCTGTGCTCGTTCGGGTTTAACTCATGCTAGCAAAACAGCCGGGATGATGTCAGGGCTCAGACTGTTCCTGGGCACTGTGGTCTCTTACAGATCAGTGTATGGCATTGACTTCACCTTGCCACAGGCACTTGAGAGCATGTTTGCACGTTAAGAAAGATTTCTTCGTTGGAAGCTGCTTTTTGTCAAATGAGTCTCAGTGCTGTGCTCCTCTGTTTTCACTCGTGCTGCCAAAAGCACAGTGATGATGTTAGGGCTTAGAACATTGCTGGGCACTGTGGTTTCTTCCGGAGAAGTGTATGGCATTTTCTTTACATTGCCACGACCACTTGTGATAGGGTCTGAACCTTAGGAAAACCGTTTTCATTGGAAAGCGGCCTTTTGCGAAACGGGTCTCAGTGCTATGTGCCTCAGGTTTCCTTCATGCTACCAAAAGCAGAGTGAGGATATTAGGGCTCAGACCACTTCTGGGTAAAGTTGTTTCTTATACATAAGTGGGAGGCCTTGTCTTTGCCTTGCTACAAGCACTTTTGATAGGGTTTTGCACATCAAGAGAATAGTTTTCGTCAGAAGGCGTTTTGGCCCAAAGTGTCTCAGTACTGTGCTCGTTCGGGTTTAACTCATGCTAGCAAAACCGCCGGGATGATGTAAGGGCTCAGACTGTTCCTGGGCACTGTGGTCTCTTACAGATCAGTGTATGTTATTGACTTCACATTGCCACAAGCACTTGTGAGCATGTTTGCACGTTAAGAAAGATTTCTTCGTTGGAAGCTGCTTTTTGTCAAATGAGTCTCTGTGCTGTGCTCCTCTGTTTTCACTCGTGCTGCCAAAAGCACAGTGATGATGTTAGGGCTTAGAACATTGCTGGGCACTGTGGTTTCTTCCGCACAAGTGTATGGCATTTTCTCTACTTTGCCACGACCACTTGTGATAGGGTCTGCACCTTAGGAAAACCGTTTTCATTGGAAAGCGGCTTTTTGCCAAACGGGTCTCACTGCTGTGTGCCTCAGGTTTCCCTCATGCTACCAAAAGCACAGTGAGGATATTAGGGCTTAGACCACTTCTGGGTAAAGTTGTTTCTTACACATAAGTGTGTGGCGTTTTGTTTGCCTTGCGACAACCGCTTTTGATAGGTTTTGCACAAGAGAATAGTTTTCGTCGGAAGCCGTTTTGGCCCAAAGTGTCTCAGTGCTGTGCTCGTTCGGGTTTAACTCATGCTAGCAAAACAGCCGGGATGATGTCAGGGCTCAGACTGTTCCTGGGCACTGTGGTCTCTTACAGATCAGTGTATGGCATTGACTTCAGCTTGCCACAGGCACTTGAGAGCATGTTTGCACGTTAAGAAAGATTTCTTCGTTGGAAGCTGCTTTTTGTCAAATGAGTCTCAGTGCTGTGCTCCTCTGTTTTCACTCGTGCTGCCAAAAGCACAGTGATGATGTTAGGGCTTAGAACATGGCTGGGCACTGTGGTTTCTTCCGGAGAAGTGTATGGCATTTTCTTTACATTGCCACGACCACTTGTGATAGGGTCTGAACCTTAGGAAAACCGTTTTTATTGGAAAGCGGCTTTTCGCGAAACGGGTCTCAGTGCTTTGTGCCTCAGGTTTCCCTCATGCTACCAAAAGCACAGTGAGGATATTAGGGCTCAGACCACTTCTGGGTAAAGTTGTTTCTTATACATAAGTGGGAGGCCTTGTCTTTCCTTGCTACAAGCACTTTTGATAGGTTTTCCACATCAAGAGAATAGTTTTCGTCGGAAGCCTTTTTGGCCCAAAGTGTCTCAGTGCTGTGCTCGTTCGGGTTTAACTCATGCTAGCAAAACCGCCGGGATGATGTAAGGGCTCAGACTGTTCCTGGGCACTGTGGTCTCTTACAGATCAGTGTATGGCATTGACTTCACCTTGCCACAGGCACTTGTGAGCATGTTTGCACGTTAAGAAAGATTTCTTCGTTGGAAGCCGGTTTTTGTCAAATGAGTCTCAGTGCTGTGCTCCTCTGTTTTCACTCGTGCTGCCAAAAGCACAGTGATGATGTTAGGGCTTAGAACATTGCTGGGCACTGTGGTTTCTTCCGGACAAGTGTATTGCATTTTCTCTACCTTGCCACGACCACTTGTAATAGGGTCTGCACCTTAGGAAAACCGTTTTCATTGGAAAGCGGCTTTTTGCCAAACGGGTCTCAGTGCTGTGTGCCTCAGGTTTCCCTCATGCTACCAAAAGCACAGTGAGGATATTAGGGCTTAGACCACTTCTGGGTAAAGTTGTTTCTTACACTGTGGGAGGTGTTGTCTTTGCCTTGCTACAAGCACTTTTGATAGGTTTTCCACATCAAGAGAATATTTTTCGTCGGAAGCCGTTTTTGCCCAAACAGTCTCAGTGCTGTTTTCGGGTTTAACTCATGCTAGCAAAACCGCAGGGATGATGTAAGGGCTCAGACTGTTCCTGGGCACTGTGGTCTCTTACAGATCAGTGTATGGCATTGAGTTCACCTTGCCACAGGCACTAGTGAGCGTGTTTGCACGTTTAGAAAGATTTCTTCGTTGGAAGCCGGTTTTTGTCAAATGAGTCTCAGTGCTGTGCTCCTCTGTTTTCACTCGTTGCTGCCAAAAGCACAGTGATGATGTTAGGGCTTAGAACATTGCTGGGCACTGTGGTTTCTTCCGGAGAAGTGTATTGCATTTTCTCTACCTTGCCACGACCACTTGTAATAGGGTCTGCACCTTAGGAAAACCGTTTTCATTGGAAAGCGGCTTTTTGCCAAACGGGTCTCAGTGCTGTGTGCCTCAGGTTTCCCTCATGCTACCAAAAGCACAGTGAGGATATTAGGGCTTAGACGACTTCTGGGTAAAGTTTCTTACACATAAGTGTGTGGCGTTTTGTTTGCCTTGCGACAACCGCTTTTGATAGGTTTTGCACATCAAGAGAATAGTTTTCGGCGGAAGCCGTTTTGGCCCAAAGTGTCTCAGTGCTGTGCTCGTTCGGGTTTAACTCATGCTAGCAAAACCGCCGGGATGATGTAAGGGCTCAGACTGTTCCTGGGCACTGTGGTCTCTTACAGATCAGTGTATGGCATTGACTTCACCTTGCCACAGGCACTTGAGAGCATGTTTGCACGTTAAGAAAGATTTCTTCGTTGGAAGCTGCTTTTTGTCAAATGAGTCTCAGTGCTGTGCTCCTCTGTTTTCACTCGTGCTGCCAAAAGCACAGTGATGATGTTAGGGCTTAGAACATTGCTGGGCACTGTGGTTTCTTCCGGAGAAGTGTATGGCATTTTCTTTACATTGCCACGACCACTTGTGATAGGGTCTGAACCTTAGGAAAACCGTTTTCATTGGAAAGCGGCCTTTAGCGAAACGGGTCTCAGTGCTATGTGCCTCAGGTTTCCTTCATGCTACCAAAAGCAGAGTGAGGATATTAGGGCTCAGACCACTTCTGGGTAAAGTTGTTTCTTATACATAAGTGGGAGGCCTTGTCTTTGCCTTGCTACAAGCACTTTTGATAGGGTTTTGCACATCAAGAGAATAGTTTTCGTCAGAAGGCGTTTTGGCCCAAAGTGTCTCAGTACTGTGCTCGTTCGGGTTTAACTCATGCTAGCAAAACCGCCGGGATGATGTAAGGGCTCAGACTGTTCCTGGGCACTCTGGTCTCTTACAGATCAGTGTATGTTATTGACTTCACATTGCCACAGGCACTTTTGAGCATGTTTGCACGTTAAGAAAGATTTCTTCGTTGGAAGCTGCTTTTTGTCAAATGAGTCTCTGTGCTGTGCTCCTCTGTTTTCACTCGTGCTGCCAAAAGCACAGTGATGATGTTAGGGCTTAGAACATTGCTGGGCACTGTGGTTTCTTCCGCACAAGTGTATGGCATTTTCTCTACTTTGCCACGACCACTTGTGATAGGGTCTGCACCTTAGGAAAACCGTTTTCATTGGAAAGCGGCTTTTTGCCAAACGGGTCTCACTGCTGTGTGCCTCAGGTTTCCCTCATGCTACCAAAAGCACAGTGAGGATATTAGGGCTTAGACCACTTCTGGGTAAAGTTGTTTCTTACACATAAGTGTGTGGCGTTTTGTTTGCCTTGCGACAACCGCTTTTGATAGGTTTTGCACAAGAGAATAGTTTTCGTCGGAAGCCGTTTTGGCCCAAAGTGTCTCAGTGCTGTGCTCGTTCGGGTTTAACTCATGCTAGCAAAACAGCCGGGATGATGTCAGGGCTCAGACTGTTCCTGGGCACTGTGGTCTCTTACAGATCAGTGTATGGCATTGACTTCAGCTTGCCACAGGCACTTGAGAGCATGTTTGCACATTAAGAAAGATTTCTTCGTTGGAAGCTGCTTTTTGTCAAATGAGTCTCAGTGCTGTGCTCCTCTGTTTTCACTCGTGCTGCCAAAAGCACAGTGATGATGTTAGGGCTTAGAACATGGCTGGGCACTGTGGTTTCTTCCGGAGAAGTGTATGGGATTTTCTTTACATTGCCACGACCACTTGTGATAGGGTCTGAACCTTAGGAAAACCGTTTTTATTGGAAAGCGGCTTTTCGCGAAACGGGTCTCAGTGCTTTGTGCCTCAGGTTTCCCTCATGCTACCAAAAGCACAGTGAGGATATTAGGGCTCAGACCACTTCTGGGTAAAGTTGTTTCTTATACATAAGTGGGAGGCCTTGTCTTTCCTTGCTACAAGCACTTTTGATAGGTTTTCCACATCAAGAGAATAGTTTTCGTCGGAAGCCTTTTTGGCCCAAAGTGTCTCAGTGCTGTGCTCGTTCGGGTTTAACTCATGCTAGCAAAACCGCCGGGATGATGTAAGGGCTCAGACTGTTCCTGGGCACTGTGGTCTCTTACAGATCAGTGTATGGCATTGACTTCACCTTGCCACAGGCACTTGAGAGCATGTTTGCACGTTAAGAAAGATTTCTTCGTTGGAAGCTGCTTTTTGTCAAATGAGTCTCAGTGCTGTGCTCCTCTGTTTTCACTCGTGCTGCCAAAAGCACAGTGATGATGTTAGGGCTTAGAACATTGCTGGGCACTGTGGTTTCTTCCGGAGAAGTGTATGGCATTTTCTTTACATTGCCACGACCACTTGTGATAGGGTCTGAACCTTAGGAAAACCGTTTTCATTGGAAAGCGGCCTTTTGCGAAACGGGTCTCAGTGCTATGTGCCTCAGGTTTCCTTCATGCTACCAAAAGCAGAGTGAGGATATTAGGGCTCAGACCACTTCTGGGTAAAGTTGTTTCTTATACATAAGTGGGAGGCCTTGTCTTTGCCTTGCTACAAGCACTTTTGATAGGGTTTTGCACATCAAGAGAATAGTTTTCGTCAGAAGGCGTTTTGGCCCAAAGTGTCTCAGTACTGTGCTCGTTCGGGTTTAACTCATGCTAGCAAAACCGCCGGGATGATGTAAGGGCTCAGACTGTTCCTGGGCACTGTGGTCTCTTACAGATCAGTGTATGTTATTGACTTCACATTGCCACAAGCACTTGTGAGCATGTTTGCACGTTAAGAAAGATTTCTTCGTTGGAAGCTGCTTTTTGTCAAATGAGTCTCTGTGCTGTGCTCCTCTGTTTTCACTCGTGCTGCCAAAAGCACAGTGATGATGTTAGGGCTTAGAACATTGCTGGGCACTGTGGTTTCTTCCGCACAAGTGTATGGCATTTTCTCTACTTTGCCACGACCACTTGTGATAGGGTCTGCACCTTAGGAAAACCGTTTTCATTGGAAAGCGGCTTTTTGCCAAACGGGTCTCACTGCTGTGTGCCTCAGGTTTCCCTCATGCTACCAAAAGCACAGTGAGGATATTAGGGCTTAGACCACTTCTGGGTAAAGTTGTTTCTTACACATAAGTGTGTGGCGTTTTGTTTGCCTTGCGACAACCGCTTTTGATAGGTTTTGCACAAGAGAATAGTTTTCGTCGGAAGCCGTTTTGGCCCAAAGTGTCTCAGTGCTGTGCTCGTTCGGGTTTAACTCATGCTAGCAAAACCGCCGGGATGATGTAAGGGCTCAGACTGTTCCTGGGCACTGTGGTCTCTTACAGATCAGTGTATGGCATTGACTTCACCTTGCCACAGGCACTTGTGAGCATGTTTGCACGTTAAGAAAGATTTCTTCGTTGGAAGCCGGTTTTTGTCAAATGAGTCTCAGTGCTGTGCTCCTCTGTTTTCACTCGTGCTGCCAAAAGCACAGTGATGATGTTAGGGCTTAGAACATTGCTGGGCACTGTGGTTTCTTCCGGACAAGTGTATTGCATTTTCTCTACCTTGCCACGACCACTTGTAATAGGGTCTGCACCTTAGGAAAACCGTTTTCATTGGAAAGCGGCTTTTTGCCAAACGGGTCTCAGTGCTGTGTGCCTCAGGTTTCCCTCATGCTACCAAAAGCACAGTGAGGATATTAGGGCTTAGACCACTTCTGGGTAAAGTTGTTTCTTACACTGTGGGAGGTGTTGTCTTTGCCTTGCTACAAGCACTTTTGATAGGTTTTCCACATCAAGAGAATATTTTTCGTCGGAAGCCGTTTTTGCCCAAACAGTCTCAGTGCTGTGTTCGGGTTTAACTCATGCTAGCAAAACCGCAGGGATGATGTAAGGGCTCAGACTGTTCCTGGGCACTGTGGTCTCTTACAGATCAGTGTATGGCATTGAGTTCACCTTGCCACAGGCACTAGTGAGCGTGTTTGCACGTTTAGAAAGATTTCTTCGTTGGAAGCCGGTTTTTGTCAAATGAGTCTCAGTGCTGTGCTCCTCTGTTTTCACTCGTTGCTGCCAAAAGCACAGTGATGATGTTAGGGCTTAGAACATTGCTGGGCACTGTGGTTTCTTCCGGAGAAGTGTATTGCATTTTCTCTACCTTGCCACGACTACTTGTGATAGGGTCTGCACCTTAGGAAAACCGTTTTCATTGGAAAGCGGCTTTTTGCCAAACGGGTCTCAGTGCTGTGTGCCTCAGGTTTCCCTCATGCTACCAAAAGCACAGTGAGGATATTAGGGCTTAGACGACTTCTGGGTAAAGTTTCTTACACATAAGTGTGTGGCGTTTTGTTTGCCTTGCGACAACCGCTTTTGATAGGTTTTGCACATCAAGAGAATAGTTTTCGGCGGAAGCCGTTTTGGCCCAAAGTGTCTCAGTGCTGTGCTCGTTCGGGTTTAACTCATGCTAGCAAAACCGCCGGGATGATGTAAGGGCTCAGACTGTTCCTGGGCACTGTGGTCTCTTACAGATCAGTGTATGGCATTGACTTCACCTTGCCACAGGCACTTGAGAGCATGTTTGCACGTTAAGAAAGATTTCTTCGTTGGAAGCTGCTTTTTGTCAAATGAGTCTCAGTGCTGTGCTCCTCTGTTTTCACTCGTGCTGCCAAAAGCACAGTGATGATGTTAGGGCTTAGAACATTGCTGGGCACTGTGGTTTCTTCCGCACAAGTGTATGGCATTTTCTCTACTTTGCCACGACCACTTGTGATAGGGTCTGCACCTTAGGAAAACCGTTTTCATTGGAAAGCGGCTTTTTGCCAAACGGGTCTCACTGCTGTGTGCCTCAGGTTTCCCTCATGCTACCAAAAGCACAGTGAGGATATTAGGGCTTAGACCACTTCTGGGTAAAGTTGTTTCTTACACATAAGTGTGTGGCGTTTTGTTTGCCTTGCGACAACCGCTTTTGATAGGTTTTGCACAAGAGAATAGTTTTCGTCGGAAGCCGTTTTGGCCCAAAGTGTCTCAGTGCTGTGCTCGTTCGGGTTTAACTCATGCTAGCAAAACAGCCGGGATGATGTCAGGGCTCAGACTGTTCCTGGGCACTGTGGTCTCTTACAGATCAGTGTATGGCATTGACTTCAGCTTGCCACAGGCACTTGAGAGCATGTTTGCACATTAAGAAAGATTTCTTCGTTGGAAGCTGCTTTTTGTCAAATGAGTCTCAGTGCTGTGCTCCTCTGTTTTCACTCGTGCTGCCAAAAGCACAGTGATGATGTTAGGGCTTAGAACATGGCTGGGCACTGTGGTTTCTTCCGGAGAAGTGTATGGGATTTTCTTTACATTGCCACGACCACTTGTGATAGGGTCTGAACCTTAGGAAAACCGTTTTTATTGGAAAGCGGCTTTTCGCGAAACGGGTCTCAGTGCTTTGTGCCTCAGGTTTCCCTCATGCTACCAAAAGCACAGTGAGGATATTAGGGCTCAGACCACTTCTGGGTAAAGTTGTTTCTTATACATAAGTGGGAGGCCTTGTCTTTCCTTGCTACAAGCACTTTTGATAGGTTTTCCACATCAAGAGAATAGTTTTCGTCGGAAGCCTTTTTGGCCCAAAGTGTCTCAGTGCTGTGCTCGTTCGGGTTTAACTCATGCTAGCAAAACCGCCGGGATGATGTAAGGGCTCAGACTGTTCCTGGGCACTGTGGTCTCTTACAGATCAGTGTATGGCATTGACTTCACCTTGCCACAGGCACTTGAGAGCATGTTTGCACGTTAAGAAAGATTTCTTCGTTGGAAGCTGCTTTTTGTCAAATGAGTCTCAGTGCTGTGCTCCTCTGTTTTCACTCGTGCTGCCAAAAGCACAGTGATGATGTTAGGGCTTAGAACATTGCTGGGCACTGTGGTTTCTTCCGGAGAAGTGTATGGCATTTTCTTTACATTGCCACGACCACTTGTGATAGGGTCTGAACCTTAGGAAAACCGTTTTCATTGGAAAGCGGCCTTTTGCGAAACGGGTCTCAGTGCTATGTGCCTCAGGTTTCCTTCATGCTACCAAAAGCAGAGTGAGGATATTAGGGCTCAGACCACTTCTGGGTAAAGTTGTTTCTTATACATAAGTGGGAGGCCTTGTCTTTGCCTTGCTACAAGCACTTTTGATAGGGTTTTGCACATCAAGAGAATAGTTTTCGTCAGAAGGCGTTTTGGCCCAAAGTGTCTCAGTACTGTGCTCGTTCGGGTTTAACTCATGCTAGCAAAACCGCCGGGATGATGTAAGGGCTCAGACTGTTCCTGGGCACTCTGGTCTCTTACAGATCAGTGTATGTTATTGACTTCACATTGCCACTGGCACTTTTGAGCATGTTTGCACGTTAAGAAAGATTTCTTCGTTGGAAGCTGCTTTTTGTCAAATGAGTCTCTGTGCTGTGCTCCTCTGTTTTCACTCGTGCTGCCAAAAGCACAGTGATGATGTTAGGGCTTAGAACATTGCTGGGCACTGTGGTTTCTTCCGCACAAGTGTATGGCATTTTCTCTACTTTGCCACGACCACTTGTGATAGGGTCTGCACCTTAGGAAAACCGTTTTCATTGGAAAGCGGCTTTTTGCCAAACGGGTCTCACTGCTGTGTGCCTCAGGTTTCCCTCATGCTACCAAAAGCACAGTGAGGATATTAGGGCTTAGACCACTTCTGGGTAAAGTTGTTTCTTACACATAAGTGTGTGGCGTTTTGTTTGCCTTGCGACAACCGCTTTTGATAGGTTTTGCACAAGAGAATAGTTTTCGTCGGAAGCCATTTTGGCCCAAAGTGTCTCAGTGCTGTGCTCGTTCGGGTTTAACTCATGCTAGCAAAACAGCCGGGATGATGTCAGGGCTCAGACTGTTCCTGGGCACTGTGGTCTCTTACAGATCAGTGTATGGCATTGACTTCAGCTTGCCACAGGCACTTGAGAGCATGTTTGCACGTTAAGAAAGATTTCTTCGTTGGAAGCTGCTTTTTGTCAAATGAGTCTCAGTGCTGTGCTCCTCTGTTTTCACTCGTGCTGCCAAAAGCACAGTGATGATGTTAGGGCTTAGAACATGGCTGGGCACTGTGGTTTCTTCCGGAGAAGTGTATGGCATTTTCTTTACATTGCCACGACCACTTGTGATAGGGTCTGAACCTTAGGAAAACCGTTTTTATTGGAAAGCGGCTTTTCGCGAAACGGGTCTCAGTGCTTTGTGCCTCAGGTTTCCCTCATGCTACCAAAAGCACAGTGAGGATATTAGGGCTCAGACCACTTCTGGGTAAAGTTGTTTCTTATACATAAGTGGGAGGCCTTGTCTTTCCTTGCTACAAGCACTTTTGATAGGTTTTCCACATCAAGAGAATAGTTTTCGTCGGAAGCCTTTTTGGCCCAAAGTGTCTCAGTGCTGTGCTCGTTCGGGTTTAACTCATGCTAGCAAAACCGCCGGGATGATGTAAGGGCTCAGACTGTTCCTGGGCACTGTGGTCTCTTACAGATCAGTGTATGGCATTGACTTCACCTTGCCACAGGCACTTGTGAGCATGTTTGCACGTTAAGAAAGATTTCTTCGTTGGAAGCCGGTTTTTGTCAAATGAGTCTCAGTGCTGTGCTCCTCTGTTTTCACTCGTGCTGCCAAAAGCACAGTGATGATGTTAGGGCTTAGAACATTGCTGGGCACTGTGGTTTCTTCCGGACAAGTGTATTGCATTTTCTCTACCTTGCCACGACCACTTGTAATAGGGTCTGCACCTTAGGAAAACCGTTTTCATTGGAAAGCGGCTTTTTGCCAAACGGGTCTCAGTGCTGTGTGCCTCAGGTTTCCCTCATGCTACCAAAAGCACAGTGAGGATATTAGGGCTTAGACCACTTCTGGGTAAAGTTGTTTCTTACACTGTGGGAGGTGTTGTCTTTGCCTTGCTACAAGCACTTTTGATAGGTTTTCCACATCAAGAGAATATTTTTCGTCGGAAGCCGTTTTTGCCCAAACAGTCTCAGTGCTGTGTTCGGGTTTAACTCATGCTAGCAAAACCGCAGGGATGATGTAAGGGCTCAGACTGTTCCTGGGCACTGTGGTCTCTTACAGATCAGTGTATGGCATTGAGTTCACCTTGCCACAGGCACTAGTGAGCGTGTTTGCACGTTTAGAAAGATTTCTTCGTTGGAAGCCGGTTTTTGTCAAATGAGTCTCAGTGCTGTGCTCCTCTGTTTTCACTCGTTGCTGCCAAAAGCACAGTGATGATGTTAGGGCTTAGAACATTGCTGGGCACTGTGGTTTCTTCCGGAGAAGTGTATGGCATTTTCTCTACCTTGCCACGACCACTTGTGATAGGGTCTGAACCTTAGGAAAACCGTTTTTATTGGAAAGCGGCTTTTTGCGAAACGGGTCTCAGTGCTGTGTGCCTCAGGTTTCCCTCATGCTACCAAAAGCACAGTGAGGATATTAGGGCTCAGACCACTTCTGGGTAAAGTTGTTTCTTATACATAAGTGGGAGGCCTTGTCTTTGCCTTGCTACGAGCACTTTTGATAGGTTTTCCACATCAAGAGAATATTTTTCAGCAGAAACCTTTTTTGCCCAAAGAGTCTCAGTGCTGTGTTCGGGTTTAACTCATGCTAGCAAAACCGCCGGGATGATGTAAGGGCTCAGACTGTTCCTGGGCACTGTGGTCTCTTACAGATCAGTGTATGGCATTGACTTCACCTTGCCACAGGCACTAGTGAGCATGTTTGCACGTTTAGAAAGATTTCTTCGTTGGAAGCCGGTTTTTGTCAAATGAGTCTCAGTGCTGTGCTCCTCTGTTTTCACTCGTGCTGCCAAAAGCACAGTGATGATGTTAGGACTTAGAACATTGCTGGGTACTGTGGTTTCTTCCGGAGAAGTGTATGTCATTTTCTTTACCTTACCACAACCACTTGTGATAGGGTCTGAACCTTAGGAAAACCGTTTTCTTTGGAAAGCGGCTTTTTGCCAAACGGGTCTCAGTGCTGTGTGCCTCAGGTTTCCCTCATGCTACCAAAAGCACAGTGAGGATATTAGGGCTTAGACCACTTCTGGGTAAAGTTGTTTCTTACACATAAGTGTGTGGCGTATTGTTTGCCTTGCGACAACCACTTTTGATAGGTTTTGCACATCAAGAGTTTAGTTTTCTTTGGAAGCCGTTTTGGCCCAAAGTGTCTCAGTGCTGTGCTCGTTCGGGTTTAACTCATGCTAGCAAAACCGCCGGGATGATGTAAGGGCTCAGACTGTTCCTGGGCACTGTGGTCTCTTACAGATCAGTGTATGGCATTGACTTCACCTTGCCACAGGCACTTGTGAGCATCTTTGCACGTTTAGAAAGATTTCTTCGTTGGAAGCCGGTTTTTGTCAAATGAGTCTCTGTGCTGTGCTCCTCTGTTTTCACTCGTGCTGCCAAAAGCACAGTGATGATGTTAGGGCTTAGAACATTGCTGGGCACTGTGGTTTCTTCCGGAGAAGTGTATGGCATTTTATTTACCTTGCCACGACCACTTGTGATAGGGTCTGAACCTTAGGAAAACCGTTTTCATTGGAAAGCGGCCTTTTGCGAAACGGGTCTCAGTGCTGTGTGCCTCAGGTTTCCCTCATACTACCAAAAGCACAGTGAGGATATTAGGGCTCAGACCACTTCTGGGTAAAGTTGTTTCTTATACATAAGTGGGAGGCCTTGTCTTTGCCTTGCTACGAGCACTTTTGATAGGTTTTCCACATCAAGAGAATATTTTTCGTAGGAAGCCGTTTTTGCCCAAAGTGTCTCAGTGCTGTGCTCGTTCGGGTTTAACTCATGCTAGCAAAACCGCCGGGATGATGTAAGGGCTCAGACTGTTCCTGGGCACTGTGGTCTCTTACAGATCAGTGTATGGCATTGACTTCAGCTTGCCACAGGCACTTGAGAGCATGTTTGCACGTTAAGAAAGATTTCTTCGTTGGAAGCTGCTTTTTGTCAAATGAGTCTCAGTGCTGTGCTCCTCTGTTTTCACTCGTGCTGCCAAAAGCACAGTGATGATGTTAGGGCTTAGAACATTGCTGGGCACTGTGGTTTCTTCCGGAGAAGTGTATGGCATTTTCTTTACATTGCCACGACCACTTGTGATAGGGTCTGAACCTTAGGAAAACCGTTTTCATTGGAAAGCGGCCTTTTGCGAAACGGGTCTCAGTGCTGTGTGCCTCAGGTTTCCCTCATACTACCAAAAGCACAGTGAGGATATTAGGGCTTAGACCACTTCTGGGTAAAGTTGTTTCTTACACATAAGTGTGTGGCGTTTTGTTTGCCTTGCGACAACCGCTTTTGATAGGTTTTGCACATCAAGAGAATAGTTTTCGGCGGAAGCCGTTTTGGCCCAAAGTGTCTCAGTGCTGTGCTCGTTCGGGTTTAACTCATGCTAGCCAAACCGCCGGGATGATGTAAGGGCTCAGACTGTTCCTGGGCACTGTGGTCTCTTACAGATCAGTGTATGGCATTGACTTCAGCTTGCCACAGGCACTTGAGAGCATGTTTGCACGTTAAGAAAGATTTCTTCGTTGGAAGCTGCTTTTTGTCAAATGAGTCTCAGTGCTGTGCTCCTCTGTTTTCACTCGTGCTGCCAAAAGCACAGTGATGATGTTAGGGCTTAGAACATGGCTGGGCACTGTGGTTTCTTCCGGAGAAGTGTATGGCATTTTCTTTACATTGCCACGACCACTTGTGATAGGGTCTGAACCTTAGGAAAACCGTTTTTATTGGAAAGCGGCTTTTTGCGAAACGGGTCTCAGTGCTGTGTGCCTCAGGTTTCCCTCATGCTACCAAAAGCACAGTGAGGATATTAGGGCTTAGACCACTTCTGGGTAAAGTTGTTTCTTACACATAAGTGTGTGGCGTTTTGTTTGCCTTGCGACAACCGCTTTTGATAGGTTTTGCACATCAAGAGAATAGTTTTCGGTGGAAGCCGTTTTGGCCCAAAGTGTCTCAGTGCTGTGCTCGTTCGGGTTTAACTCATGCTAGCAAAACCGCCGGGATGGTGTAAGGGCTCAGACTGTTCCTGGGCACTGTGGTCTCTTACAGATCAGTGTATGGCATTGACTTCACCTTGCCACAGGCACTTGTGAGCATGTTTGCACGTTAAGAAAGATTTCTTCGTTGGAAGCCGGTTTTTGTCAAATGAGTCTCAGTGCTGTGCTCCTCTGTTTTCACTCGTGCTGCCAAAAGCACAGTGATGATGTTAGGGCTTAGAACATTGCTGGGCACTGTGGTTTCTTCCGGACAAGTGTATTGCATTTTCTCTACCTTGCCACGACCACTTGTAATAGGGTCTGCACCTTAGGAAAACCGTTTTCATTGGAAAGCGGCTTTTTGCCAAACGGGTCTCAGTGCTGTGTGCCTCAGGTTTCCCTCATGCTACCAAAAGCACAGTGAGGATATTAGGGCTTAGACCACTTCTGGGTAAAGTTGTTTCTTACACTGTGGGAGGTGTTGTCTTTGCCTTGCTACAAGCACTTTTGATAGGTTTTCCACATCAAGAGAATATTTTTCGTCGGAAGCCGTTTTTGCCCAAACAGTCTCAGTGCTGTGTTCGGGTTTAACTCATGCTAGCAAAACCGCAGGGATGATGTAAGGGCTCAGACTGTTCCTGGGCACTGTGGTCTCTTACAGATCAGTGTATGGCATTGAGTTCACCTTGCCACAGGCACTAGTGAGCGTGTTTGCACGTTTAGAAAGATTTCTTCGTTGGAAGCCGGTTTTTGTCAAATGAGTCTCAGTGCTGTGCTCCTCTGTTTTCACTCGTTGCTGCCAAAAGCACAGTGATGATGTTAGGGCTTAGAACATTGCTGGGCACTGTGGTTTCTTCCGGAGAAGTGTATGGCATTTTCTTTACATTGCCACGACCACTTGTGATAGGGTCTGAACCTTAGGAAAACCGTTTTTATTGGAAAGCGGCTTTTTGCGAAACGGGTCTCAGTGCTGTGTGCCTCAGGTTTCCCTCATGCTACCAAAAGCACAGTGAGGATATTAGGGCTCAGACCACTTCTGGGTAAAGTTGTTTCTTATACATAAGTGGGAGGCCTTGTCTTTGCCTTGCTACAAGCACTTTTGATAGGGTTTTGCACATCAAGAGAATAGTTTTCGTCAGAAGGCGTTTTGGCCCAAAGTGTCTCAGTACTGTGCTCGTTCGGGTTTAACTCATGCTAGCAAAACCGCCGGGATGATGTAAGGGCTCAGACTGTTCCTGGGCACTCTGGTCTCTTACAGATCAGTGTATGTTATTGACTTCACATTGCCACAGGCACTTTTGAGCATGTTTGCACGTTAAGAAAGATTTCTTCGTTGGAAGCTGCTTTTTGTCAAATGAGTCTCTGTGCTGTGCTCCTCTGTTTTCACTCGTGCTGCCAAAAGCACAGTGATGATGTTAGGGCTTAGAACATTGCTGGGCACTGTGGTTTCTTCCGCACAAGTGTATGGCATTTTCTCTACTTTGCCACGACCACTTGTGATAGGGTCTGCACCTTAGGAAAACCGTTTTCATTGGAAAGCGGCTTTTTGCCAAACGGGTCTCACTGCTGTGTGCCTCAGGTTTCCCTCATGCTACCAAAAGCACAGTGAGGATATTAGGGCTTAGACCACTTCTGGGTAAAGTTGTTTCTTACACATAAGTGTGTGGCGTTTTGTTTGCCTTGCGACAACCGCTTTTGATAGGTTTTGCACAAGAGAATAGTTTTCGTCGGAAGCCGTTTTGGCCCAAAGTGTCTCAGTGCTGTGCTCGTTCGGGTTTAACTCATGCTAGCAAAACAGCCGGGATGATGTCAGGGCTCAGACTGTTCCTGGGCACTGTGGTCTCTTACAGATCAGTGTATGGCATTGACTTCAGCTTGCCACAGGCACTTGAGAGCATGTTTGCACGTTAAGAAAGATTTCTTCGTTGGAAGCTGCTTTTTGTCAAATGAGTCTCAGTGCTGTGCTCCTCTGTTTTCACTCGTGCTGCCAAAAGCACAGTGATGATGTTAGGGCTTAGAACATGGCTGGGCACTGTGGTTTCTTCCGGAGAAGTGTATGGCATTTTCTTTACATTGCCACGACCACTTGTGATAGGGTCTGAACCTTAGGAAAACCGTTTTTATTGGAAAGCGGCTTTTCGCGAAACGGGTCTCAGTGCTTTGTGCCTCAGGTTTCCCTCATGCTACCAAAAGCACAGTGAGGATATTAGGGCTCAGACCACTTCTGGGTAAAGTTGTTTCTTATACATAAGTGGGAGGCCTTGTCTTTCCTTGCTACAAGCACTTTTGATAGGTTTTCCACATCAAGAGAATAGTTTTCGTCGGAAGCCTTTTTGGCCCAAAGTGTCTCAGTGCTGTGCTCGTTCGGGTTTAACTCATGCTAGCAAAACCGCCGGGATGATGTAAGGGCTCAGACTGTTCCTGGGCACTGTGGTCTCTTACAGATCAGTGTATGGCATTGACTTCACCTTGCCACAGGCACTTGTGAGCATGTTTGCACGTTAAGAAAGATTTCTTCGTTGGAAGCCGGTTTTTGTCAAATGAGTCTCAGTGCTGTGCTCCTCTGTTTTCACTCGTGCTGCCAAAAGCACAGTGATGATGTTAGGGCTTAGAACATTGCTGGGCACTGTGGTTTCTTCCGGACAAGTGTATTGCATTTTCTCTACCTTGCCACGACCACTTGTAATAGGGTCTGCACCTTAGGAAAACCGTTTTCATTGGAAAGCGGCTTTTTGCCAAACGGGTCTCAGTGCTGTGTGCCTCAGGTTTCCCTCATGCTACCAAAAGCACAGTGAGGATATTAGGGCTTAGACCACTTCTGGGTAAAGTTGTTTCTTACACTGTGGGAGGTGTTGTCTTTGCCTTGCTACAAGCACTTTTGATAGGTTTTCCACATCAAGAGAATATTTTTCGTCGGAAGCCGTTTTTGCCCAAACAGTCTCAGTGCTGTGTTCGGGTTTAACTCATGCTAGCAAAACCGCAGGGATGATGTAAGGGCTCAGACTGTTCCTGGGCACTGTGGTCTCTTACAGATCAGTGTATGGCATTGAGTTCACCTTGCCACAGGCACTAGTGAGCGTGTTTGCACGTTTAGAAAGATTTCTTCGTTGGAAGCCGGTTTTTGTCAAATGAGTCTCAGTGCTGTGCTCCTCTGTTTTCACTCGTTGCTGCCAAAAGCACAGTGATGATGTTAGGGCTTAGAACATTGCTGGGCACTGTGGTTTCTTCCGGAGAAGTGTATGGCATTTTCTCTACCTTGCCACGACCACTTGTGATAGGGTCTGAACCTTAGGAAAACCGTTTTTATTGGAAAGCGGCTTTTTGCGAAACGGGTCTCAGTGCTGTGTGCCTCAGGTTTCCCTCATGCTACCAAAAGCACAGTGAGGATATTAGGGCTCAGACCACTTCTGGGTAAAGTTGTTTCTTATACATAAGTGGGAGGCCTTGTCTTTGCCTTGCTACGAGCACTTTTGATAGGTTTTCCACATCAAGAGAATATTTTTCAGCAGAAACCTTTTTTGCCCAAAGAGTCTCAGTGCTGTGTTCGGGTTTAACTCATGCTAGCAAAACCGCCGGGATGATGTAAGGGCTCAGACTGTTCCTGGGCACTGTGGTCTCTTACAGATCAGTGTATGGCATTGACTTCACCTTGCCACAGGCACTAGTGAGCATGTTTGCACGTTTAGAAAGATTTCTTCGTTGGAAGCCGGTTTTTGTCAAATGAGTCTCAGTGCTGTGCTCCTCTGTTTTCACTCGTGCTGCCAAAAGCACAGTGATGATGTTAGGACTGAGAACATTGCTGGGTACTGTGGTTTCTTCCGGAGAAGTGTATGTCATTTTCTTTACCTTACCACAACCACTTGTGATAGGGTCTGAACCTTAGGAAAACCGTTTTCGTTGGAAAGCGGCTTTTTGCCAAACGGGTCTCAGTGCTGTGTGCCTCAGGTTTCCCTCATGCTACCAAAAGCACAGTGAGGATATTAGGGCTTAGACCACTTCTGGGTAAAGTTGTTTCTTACACATAAGTGTGTGGCGTATTGTTTGCCTTGCGACAACCACTTTTGATAGGTTTTGCACATCAAGAGTTTAGTTTTCTTTGGAAGCCGTTTTGGCCCAAAGTGTCTCAGTGCTGTGCTCGTTCGGGTTTAACTCATGCTAGCAAAACCGCCGGGATGATGTAAGGGCTCAGACTGTTCCTGGGCACTGTGGTCTCTTACAGATCAGTGTATGGCATTGACTTCAGCTTGCCACAGGCACTTGAGAGCATGTTTGCACGTTAAGAAAGATTTCTTCGTTGGAAGCTGCTTTTTGTCAAATGAGTCTCAGTGCTGTGCTCCTCTGTTTTCACTCGTGCTGCCAAAAGCACAGTGATGATGTTAGGGCTTAGAACATTGCTGGGCACTGTGGTTTCTTCCGGAGAAGTGTATGGCATTTTCTTTACATTGCCACGACCACTTGTGATAGGGTCTGAACCTTAGGAAAACCGTTTTCATTGGAAAGCGGCCTTTTGCGAAACGGGTCTCAGTGCTGTGTGCCTCAGGTTTCCCTCATACTACCAAAAGCACAGTGAGGATATTAGGGCTTAGACCACTTCTGGGTAAAGTTGTTTCTTACACATAAGTGTGTGGCGTTTTGTTTGCCTTGCGACAACCGCTTTTGATAGGTTTTGCACATCAAGAGAATAGTTTTCGGCGGAAGCCGTTTTGGCCCAAAGTGTCTCAGTGCTGTGCTCGTTCGGGTTTAACTCATGCTAGCCAAACCGCCGGGATGATGTAAGGGCTCAGACTGTTCCTGGGCACTGTGGTCTCTTACAGATCAGTGTATGGCATTGACTTCAGCTTGCCACAGGCACTTGAGAGCATGTTTGCACGTTAAGAAAGATTTCTTCGTTGGAAGCTGCTTTTTGTCAAATGAGTCTCAGTGCTGTGCTCCTCTGTTTTCACTCGTGCTGCCAAAAGCACAGTGATGATGTTAGGGCTTAGAACATGGCTGGGCACTGTGGTTTCTTCCGGAGAAGTGTATGGCATTTTCTTTACATTGCCACGACCACTTGTGATAGGGTCTGAACCTTAGGAAAACCGTTTTTATTGGAAAGCGGCTTTTTGCGAAACGGGTCTCAGTGCTGTGTGCCTCAGGTTTCCCTCATGCTACCAAAAGCACAGTGAGGATATTAGGGCTTAGACCACTTCTGGGTAAAGTTGTTTCTTACACATAAGTGTGTGGCGTTTTGTTTGCCTTGCGACAACCGCTTTTGATAGGTTTTGCACATCAAGAGAATAGTTTTCGGTGGAAGCCGTTTTGGCCCAAAGTGTCTCAGTGCTGTGCTCGTTCGGGTTTAACTCATGCTAGCAAAACCGCCGGGATGGTGTAAGGGCTCAGACTGTTCCTGGGCACTGTGGTCTCTTACAGATCAGTGTATGGCATTGACTTCACCTTGCCACAGGCACTTGTGAGCATGTTTGCACGTTAAGAAAGATTTCTTCGTTGGAAGCCGGTTTTTGTCAAATGAGTCTCAGTGCTGTGCTCCTCTGTTTTCACTCGTGCTGCCAAAAGCACAGTGATGATGTTAGGGCTTAGAACATTGCTGGGCACTGTGGTTTCTTCCGGACAAGTGTATTGCATTTTCTCTACCTTGCCACGACCACTTGTAATAGGGTCTGCACCTTAGGAAAACCGTTTTCATTGGAAAGCGGCTTTTTGCCAAACGGGTCTCAGTGCTGTGTGCCTCAGGTTTCCCTCATGCTACCAAAAGCACAGTGAGGATATTAGGGCTTAGACCACTTCTGGGTAAAGTTGTTTCTTACACTGTGGGAGGTGTTGTCTTTGCCTTGCTACAAGCACTTTTGATAGGTTTTCCACATCAAGAGAATATTTTTCGTCGGAAGCCGTTTTTGCCCAAACAGTCTCAGTGCTGTGTTCGGGTTTAACTCATGCTAGCAAAACCGCAGGGATGATGTAAGGGCTCAGACTGTTCCTGGGCACTGTGGTCTCTTACAGATCAGTGTATGGCATTGAGTTCACCTTGCCACAGGCACTAGTGAGCGTGTTTGCACGTTTAGAAAGATTTCTTCGTTGGAAGCCGGTTTTTGTCAAATGAGTCTCAGTGCTGTGCTCCTCTGTTTTCACTCGTTGCTGCCAAAAGCACAGTGATGATGTTAGGGCTTAGAACATTGCTGGGCACTGTGGTTTCTTCCGGAGAAGTGTATGGCATTTTCTTTACATTGCCACGACCACTTGTGATAGGGTCTGAACCTTAGGAAAACCGTTTTTATTGGAAAGCGGCTTTTTGCGAAACGGGTCTCAGTGCTGTGTGCCTCAGGTTTCCCTCATGCTACCAAAAGCACAGTGAGGATATTAGGGCTCAGACCACTTCTGGGTAAAGTTGTTTCTTATACATAAGTGGGAGGCCTTGTCTTTGCCTTGCTACAAGCACTTTTGATAGGGTTTTGCACATCAAGAGAATAGTTTTCGTCAGAAGGCGTTTTGGCCCAAAGTGTCTCAGTACTGTGCTCGTTCGGGTTTAACTCATGCTAGCAAAACCGCCGGGATGATGTAAGGGCTCAGACTGTTCCTGGGCACTCTGGTCTCTTACAGATCAGTGTATGTTATTGACTTCACATTGCCACAGGCACTTTTGAGCATGTTTGCACGTTAAGAAAGATTTCTTCGTTGGAAGCTGCTTTTTGTCAAATGAGTCTCTGTGCTGTGCTCCTCTGTTTTCACTCGTGCTGCCAAAAGCACAGTGATGATGTTAGGGCTTAGAACATTGCTGGGCACTGTGGTTTCTTCCGCACAAGTGTATGGCATTTTCTCTACTTTGCCACGACCACTTGTGATAGGGTCTGCACCTTAGGAAAACCGTTTTCATTGGAAAGCGGCTTTTTGCCAAACGGGTCTCACTGCTGTGTGCCTCAGGTTTCCCTCATGCTACCAAAAGCACAGTGAGGATATTAGGGCTTAGACCACTTCTGGGTAAAGTTGTTTCTTACACATAAGTGTGTGGCGTTTTGTTTGCCTTGCGACAACCGCTTTTGATAGGTTTTGCACAAGAGAATAGTTTTCGTCGGAAGCCGTTTTGGCCCAAAGTGTCTCAGTGCTGTGCTCGTTCGGGTTTAACTCATGCTAGCAAAACAGCCGGGATGATGTCAGGGCTCAGACTGTTCCTGGGCACTGTGGTCTCTTACAGATCAGTGTATGGCATTGACTTCAGCTTGCCACAGGCACTTGAGAGCATGTTTGCACGTTAAGAAAGATTTCTTCGTTGGAAGCTGCTTTTTGTCAAATGAGTCTCAGTGCTGTGCTCCTCTGTTTTCACTCGTGCTGCCAAAAGCACAGTGATGATGTTAGGGCTTAGAACATGGCTGGGCACTGTGGTTTCTTCCGGAGAAGTGTATGGCATTTTCTTTACATTGCCACGACCACTTGTGATAGGGTCTGAACCTTAGGAAAACCGTTTTTATTGGAAAGCGGCTTTTCGCGAAACGGGTCTCAGTGCTTTGTGCCTCAGGTTTCCCTCATGCTACCAAAAGCACAGTGAGGATATTAGGGCTCAGACCACTTCTGGGTAAAGTTGTTTCTTATACATAAGTGGGAGGCCTTGTCTTTCCTTGCTACAAGCACTTTTGATAGGTTTTCCACATCAAGAGAATAGTTTTCGTCAGAAGCCTTTTTGGCCCAAAGTGTCTCAGTGCTGTGCTCGTTCGGGTTTAACTCATGCTAGCAAAACCGCCGGGATGATGTAAGGGCTCAGACTGTTCCTGGGCACTGTGGTCTCTTACAGATCAGTGTATGGCATTGACTTCACCTTGCCACAGGCACTTGTGAGCATGTTTGCACGTTAAGAAAGATTTCTTCGTTGGAAGCCGGTTTTTGTCAAATGAGTCTCAGTGCTGTGCTCCTCTGTTTTCACTCGTGCTGCCAAAAGCACAGTGATGATGTTAGGGCTTAGAACATTGCTGGGCACTGTGGTTTCTTCCGGACAAGTGTATTGCATTTTCTCTACCTTGCCACGACCACTTGTAATAGGGTCTGCACCTTAGGAAAACCGTTTTCATTGGAAAGCGGCTTTTTGCCAAACGGGTCTCAGTGCTGTGTGCCTCAGGTTTCCCTCATGCTACCAAAAGCACAGTGAGGATATTAGGGCTTAGACCACTTCTGGGTAAAGTTGTTTCTTACACTGTGGGAGGTGTTGTCTTTGCCTTGCTACAAGCACTTTTGATAGGTTTTCCACATCAAGAGAATATTTTTCGTCGGAAGCCGTTTTTGCCCAAACAGTCTCAGTGCTGTGTTCGGGTTTAACTCATGCTAGCAAAACCGCAGGGATGATGTAAGGGCTCAGACTGTTCCTGGGCACTGTGGTCTCTTACAGATCAGTGTATGGCATTGAGTTCACCTTGCCACAGGCACTAGTGAGCGTGTTTGCACGTTTAGAAAGATTTCTTCGTTGGAAGCCGGTTTTTGTCAAATGAGTCTCAGTGCTGTGCTCCTCTGTTTTCACTCGTTGCTGCCAAAAGCACAGTGATGATGTTAGGGCTTAGAACATTGCTGGGCACTGTGGTTTCTTCCGGAGAAGTGTATGGCATTTTCTCTACCTTGCCACGACCACTTGTGATAGGGTCTGAACCTTAGGAAAACCGTTTTTATTGGAAAGCGGCTTTTTGCGAAACGGGTCTCAGTGCTGTGTGCCTCAGGTTTCCCTCATGCTACCAAAAGCACAGTGAGGATATTAGGGCTCAGACCACTTCTGGGTAAAGTTGTTTCTTATACATAAGTGGGAGGCCTTGTCTTTGCCTTGCTACGAGCACTTTTGATAGGTTTTCCACATCAAGAGAATATTTTTCAGCAGAAACCTTTTTTGCCCAAAGAGTCTCAGTGCTGTGTTCGGGTTTAACTCATGCTAGCAAAACCGCCGGGATGATGTAAGGGCTCAGACTGTTCCTGGGCACTGTGGTCTCTTACAGATCAGTGTATGGCATTGACTTCACCTTGCCACAGGCACTAGTGAGCATGTTTGCACGTTTAGAAAGATTTCTTCGTTGGAAGCCGGTTTTTGTCAAATGAGTCTCAGTGCTGTGCTCCTCTGTTTTCACTCGTGCTGCCAAAAGCACAGTGATGATGTTAGGACTTAGAACATTGCTGGGTACTGTGGTTTCTTCCGGAGAAGTGTATGTCATTTTCTTTACCTTACCACAACCACTTGTGATAGGGTCTGAACCTTAGGAAAACCGTTTTCTTTGGAAAGCGGCTTTTTGCCAAACGGGTCTCAGTGCTGTGTGCCTCAGGTTTCCCTCATGCTACCAAAAGCCCAGTGAGGATATTAGGGCTTAGACCACTTCTGGGTAAAGTTGTTTCTTACACATAAGTGTGTGGCGTATTGTTTGCCTTGCGACAACCACTTTTGATAGGTTTTGCACATCAAGAGTTTAGTTTTCTTTGGAAGCCGTTTTGGCCCAAAGTGTCTCAGTGCTGTGCTCGTTCGGGTTTAACTCATGCTAGCAAAACCGCCGGGATGATGTAAGGGCTCAGACTGTTCCTGGGCACTGTGGTCTCTTACAGATCAGTGTATGGCATTGACTTCACCTTGCCACAGGCACTTGTGAGCATCTTTGCACGTTTAGAAAGATTTCTTCGTTGGAAGCCGGTTTTTGTCAAATGAGTCTCTGTGCTGTGCTCCTCTGTTTTCACTCGTGCTGCCAAAAGCACAGTGATGATGTTAGGGCTTAGAACATTGCTGGGCACTGTGGTTTCTTCCGGAGAAGTGTATGGCATTTTATTTACCTTGCCACGACCACTTGTGATAGGGTCTGCACCTTAGGAAAACCGTTTTCATTGGAAAGCGGCCTTTTGCGAAACGGGTCTCAGTGCTGTGTGCCTCAGGTTTCCCTCATACTACCAAAAGCACAGTGAGGATATTAGGGCTCAGACCACTTCTGGGTAAAGTTGTTTCTTATACATAAGTGGGAGGCCTTGTCTTTGCCTTGCTACGAGCACTTTTGATACGTTTTCCACATCAAGAGAATATTTTTCGTAGGAAGCCGTTTTTGCCCAAAGTGTCTCAGTGCTGTGCTCGTTCGGGTTTAACTCATGCTAGCAAAACCGCCGGGATGATGTAAGGGCTCAGACTGTTCCTGGGCACTGTGGTCTCTTACAGATCAGTGTATGGCATTGACTTCAGCTTGCCACAGGCACTTGAGAGCATGTTTGCACGTTAAGAAAGATTTCTTCGTTGGAAGCTGCTTTTTGTCAAATGAGTCTCAGTGCTGTGCTCCTCTGTTTTCACTCGTGCTGCCAAAAGCACAGTGATGATGTTAGGGCTTAGAACATTGCTGGGCACTGTGGTTTCTTCCGGAGAAGTGTATGGCATTTTCTTTACATTGCCACGACCACTTGTGATAGGGTCTGAACCTTAGGAAAACCGTTTTCATTGGAAAGCGGCCTTTTGCGAAACGGGTCTCAGTGCTGTGTGCCTCAGGTTTCCCTCATACTACCAAAAGCACAGTGAGGATATTAGGGCTTAGACCACTTCTGGGTAAAGTTGTTTCTTACACATAAGTGTGTGGCGTTTTGTTTGCCTTGCGACAACCGCTTTTGATAGGTTTTGCACATCAAGAGAATAGTTTTCGGCGGAAGCCGTTTTGGCCCAAAGTGTCTCAGTGCTGTGCTCGTTCGGGTTTAACTCATGCTAGCCAAACCGCCGGGATGATGTAAGGGCTCAGACTGTTCCTGGGCACTGTGGTCTCTTACAGATCAGTGTATGGCATTGACTTCAGCTTGCCACAGGCACTTGAGAGCATGTTTGCACGTTAAGAAAGATTTCTTCGTTGGAAGCTGCTTTTTGTCAAATGAGTCTCAGTGCTGTGCTCCTCTGTTTTCACTCGTGCTGCCAAAAGCACAGTGATGATGTTAGGGCTTAGAACATGGCTGGGCACTGTGGTTTCTTCCGGAGAAGTGTATGGCATTTTCTTTACATTGCCACGACCACTTGTGATAGGGTCTGAACCTTAGGAAAACCGTTTTTATTGGAAAGCGGCTTTTTGCGAAACGGGTCTCAGTGCTGTGTGCCTCAGGTTTCCCTCATGCTACCAAAAGCACAGTGAGGATATTAGGGCTTAGACCACTTCTGGGTAAAGTTGTTTCTTACACATAAGTGTGTGGCGTTTTGTTTGCCTTGCGACAACCGCTTTTGATAGGTTTTGCACATCAAGAGAATAGTTTTCGGTGGAAGCCGTTTTGGCCCAAAGTGTCTCAGTGCTGTGCTCGTTCGGGTTTAACTCATGCTAGCAAAACCGCCGGGATGGTGTAAGGGCTCAGACTGTTCCTGGGCACTGTGGTCTCTTACAGATCAGTGTATGGCATTGACTTCACCTTGCCACAGGCACTTGTGAGCATGTTTGCACGTTAAGAAAGATTTCTTCGTTGGAAGCCGGTTTTTGTCAAATGAGTCTCAGTGCTGTGCTCCTCTGTTTTCACTCGTGCTGCCAAAAGCACAGTGATGATGTTAGGGCTTAGAACATTGCTGGGCACTGTGGTTTCTTCCGGACAAGTGTATTGCATTTTCTCTACCTTGCCACGACCACTTGTAATAGGGTCTGCACCTTAGGAAAACCGTTTTCATTGGAAAGCGGCTTTTTGCCAAACGGGTCTCAGTGCTGTGTGCCTCAGGTTTCCCTCATGCTACCAAAAGCACAGTGAGGATATTAGGGCTTAGACCACTTCTGGGTAAAGTTGTTTCTTACACTGTGGGAGGTGTTGTCTTTGCCTTGCTACAAGCACTTTTGATAGGTTTTCCACATCAAGAGAATATTTTTCGTCGGAAGCCGTTTTTGCCCAAACAGTCTCAGTGCTGTGTTCGGGTTTAACTCATGCTAGCAAAACCGCAGGGATGATGTAAGGGCTCAGACTGTTCCTGGGCACTGTGGTCTCTTACAGATCAGTGTATGGCATTGAGTTCACCTTGCCACAGGCACTAGTGAGCGTGTTTGCACGTTTAGAAAGATTTCTTCGTTGGAAGCCGGTTTTTGTCAAATGAGTCTCAGTGCTGTGCTCCTCTGTTTTCACTCGTTGCTGCCAAAAGCACAGTGATGATGTTAGGGCTTAGAACATTGCTGGGCACTGTGGTTTCTTCCGGAGAAGTGTATGGCATTTTCTTTACATTGCCACGACCACTTGTGATAGGGTCTGAACCTTAGGAAAACCGTTTTTATTGGAAAGCGGCTTTTTGCGAAACGGGTCTCAGTGCTGTGTGCCTCAGGTTTCCCTCATGCTACCAAAAGCACAGTGAGGATATTAGGGCTCAGACCACTTCTGGGTAAAGTTGTTTCTTATACATAAGTGGGAGGCCTTGTCTTTGCCTTGCTACAAGCACTTTTGATAGGGTTTTGCACATCAAGAGAATAGTTTTCGTCAGAAGGCGTTTTGGCCCAAAGTGTCTCAGTACTGTGCTCGTTCGGGTTTAACTCATGCTAGCAAAACCGCCGGGATGATGTAAGGGCTCAGACTGTTCCTGGGCACTCTGGTCTCTTACAGATCAGTGTATGTTATTGACTTCACATTGCCACAGGCACTTTTGAGCATGTTTGCACGTTAAGAAAGATTTCTTCGTTGGAAGCTGCTTTTTGTCAAATGAGTCTCTGTGCTGTGCTCCTCTGTTTTCACTCGTGCTGCCAAAAGCACAGTGATGATGTTAGGGCTTAGAACATTGCTGGGCACTGTGGTTTCTTCCGCACAAGTGTATGGCATTTTCTCTACTTTGCCACGACCACTTGTGATAGGGTCTGCACCTTAGGAAAACCGTTTTCATTGGAAAGCGGCTTTTTGCCAAACGGGTCTCACTGCTGTGTGCCTCAGGTTTCCCTCATGCTACCAAAAGCACAGTGAGGATATTAGGGCTTAGACCACTTCTGGGTAAAGTTGTTTCTTACACATAAGTGTGTGGCGTTTTGTTTGCCTTGCGACAACCGCTTTTGATAGGTTTTGCACAAGAGAATAGTTTTCGTCGGAAGCCGTTTTGGCCCAAAGTGTCTCAGTGCTGTGCTCGTTCGGGTTTAACTCATGCTAGCAAAACAGCCGGGATGATGTCAGGGCTCAGACTGTTCCTGGGCACTGTGGTCTCTTACAGATCAGTGTATGGCATTGACTTCAGCTTGCCACAGGCACTTGAGAGCATGTTTGCACGTTAAGAAAGATTTCTTCGTTGGAAGCTGCTTTTTGTCAAATGAGTCTCAGTGCTGTGCTCCTCTGTTTTCACTCGTGCTGCCAAAAGCACAGTGATGATGTTAGGGCTTAGAACATGGCTGGGCACTGTGGTTTCTTCCGGAGAAGTGTATGGCATTTTCTTTACATTGCCACGACCACTTGTGATAGGGTCTGAACCTTAGGAAAACCGTTTTTATTGGAAAGCGGCTTTTCGCGAAACGGGTCTCAGTGCTTTGTGCCTCAGGTTTCCCTCATGCTACCAAAAGCACAGTGAGGATATTAGGGCTCAGACCACTTCTGGGTAAAGTTGTTTCTTATACATAAGTGGGAGGCCTTGTCTTTCCTTGCTACAAGCACTTTTGATAGGTTTTCCACATCAAGAGAATAGTTTTCGTCGGAAGCCTTTTTGGCCCAAAGTGTCTCAGTGCTGTGCTCGTTCGGGTTTAACTCATGCTAGCAAAACCGCCGGGATGATGTAAGGGCTCAGACTGTTCCTGGGCACTGTGGTCTCTTACAGATCAGTGTATGGCATTGACTTCACCTTGCCACAGGCACTTGTGAGCATGTTTGCACGTTAAGAAAGATTTCTTCGTTGGAAGCCGGTTTTTGTCAAATGAGTCTCAGTGCTGTGCTCCTCTGTTCTCACTCGTGCTGCCAAAAGCACAGTGATGGTGTTAGGGCTTAGAACATTGCTGGGCACTGTGGTTTCTTCCGGACAAGTGTATTGCATTTTCTCTACCTTGCCACGACCACTTGTAATAGGGTCTGCACCTTAGGAAAACCGTTTTCATTGGAAAGCGGCTTTTTGCCAAACGGGTCTCAGTGCTGTGTGCCTCAGGTTTCCCTCATGCTACCAAAAGCACAGTGAGGATATTAGGGCTTAGACCACTTCTGGGTAAAGTTGTTTCTTACACTGTGGGAGGTGTTGTCTTTGCCTTGCTACAAGCACTTTTGATAGGTTTTCCACATCAAGAGAATATTTTTCGTCGGAAGCCGTTTTTGCCCAAACAGTCTCAGTGCTGTGTTCGGGTTTAACTCATGCTAGCAAAACCGCAGGGATGATGTAAGGGCTCAGACTGTTCCTGGGCACTGTGGTCTCTTACAGATCAGTGTATGGCATTGAGTTCACCTTGCCACAGGCACTAGTGAGCGTGTTTGCACGTTTAGAAAGATTTCTTCGTTGGAAGCCGGTTTTTGTCAAATGAGTCTCAGTGCTGTGCTCCTCTGTTTTCACTCGTTGCTGCCAAAAGCACAGTGATGATGTTAGGTCTTAGAACATTGCTGGGCACTGTGGTTTCTTCCGGAGAAGTGTATGGCATTTTCTTTACATTGCCACGACCACTTGTGATAGGGTCTGAACCTTAGGAAAACCGTTTTTATTGGAAAGCGGCTTTTTGCGAAACGGGTCTCAGTGCTGTGTGCCTCAGGTTTCCCTCATGCTACCAAAAGCACAGTGAGGATATTAGGGCTCAGACCACTTCTGGGTAAAGTTGTTTCTTATACATAAGTGGGAGGCCTTGTCTTTGCCTTGCTACAAGCACTTTTGATAGGTTTTCCACATCAAGAGAATAGTTTTCGTCGGAAGCCGTTTTGGCCCAAAGTGTCTCAGTGCTGTGCTGGTTCGGGTTTAACTCATGCTAGCAAAACCGCCGGGATGATGTAAGGGCTCACACTGTTCCTGGGCACTGTGGTCTCTTACAGATCAGTGTATGGCATTGACTTCACCTTGCCACAGGCACTTGTGGGCATCTTTGCACGTTTAGAAAGATTTCTTCGTTGGAAGCCGGTTTTTGTCAAATGAGTCTCTGTGCTGTGCTCCTCTGTTTTCACTCATGCTGCCAAAAGCACAGTGATGATGTTAGGGCTTAGAACATTGCTGGGCACTGTGGTTTCTTCCGGAGAAGTGTATGGCATTTTCTTTACCTTGCCACGACCACTTGTGATAGGGTCTGCACCTTAGGAAAACCGTTTTCATTGGAAAGCGGCCTTTTGCGAAACGGGTCTCAGTGCTGTGTGCCTCAGGTTTCCCTCATACTACCAAAAGCACAGTGAGGATATTAGGGCTCAGACCACTTCTGGGTAAAGTTGTTTCTTATACATAAGTGGGAGGCCTTGTCTTTGCCTTGCTACGAGCACTTTTGATAGGTTTTCCACATCAAGAGAATATTTTTCAGCAGAAGCCTTTTTTGCCCAAAGAGTCTCAGTGCTGTGTTCGGGTTTAACTCATGCTAGCAAAACCGCCGGGATGATGTAAGGGCTCAGACTGTTTCTGAGCACTGTGGTCTCTTACAGATCAGTGTATGGCATTGACTTCACCTTGCCACAGGCACTAGTGAGCATGTTTGCACGTTTAGAAAGATTTCTTCGTTGGAAGCCGGTTTTTGTCAAATGAGTCTCAGTGCTGTGCTCCTCTGTTTTCACTCGTGCTGCCAAAAGCACAGTGATGATGTTAGGACTTAGAACATTGCTGGGTACTGTGGTTTCTTCCGGAGAAGTGTATGTCATTTTCTTTACCTTACCACAACCACTTGTGATAGGGTCTGAACCTTAGGAAAACCGTTTTGTTTGGAAAGCGGCTTTTTGCCAAACGGGTCTCAGGGCTGTGTGCCTCAGGTTTCGCTCATGCTACCAAAAGCACAGTGAGGATATTAGGGCTTAGACCACTTCTGGGTAAAGTTGTTTCTTACACATAAGTGTGTGGCGTTTTGTTTGCCTTGCGACAACCACTTTTGATAGGTTTTGCACATCAAGAGTTTAGTTTTCTTTGGAAGCCGTTTTGGCCCAAAGTGTCTCAGTGCTGTGCTCGTTCGGGTTTAACTCATGCTAGCAAAACCGCCGGGATGATGTAAGGGCTCAGACTGTTCCTGGGCACTGTGGTCTCTTACAGATCAGTGTATGGCATTGACTTCACCTTGCCACAGGCACTTGTGAGCATCTTTGCACGTTTAGAAATATTTCTTCGTTGGAAGCCGGTTTTTGTCAAATGAGTCTCTGTGCTGTGCTCCTCTGTTTTCACTCGTGCTGCCAAAAGCACAGTGATGATGTTAGGGCTTAGAACATTGCTGGGCACTGTGGTTTCTTCCGGAGAAGTGTATTGCATTTTCTCTACCTTGCCACGACCACTTGTGATAGGGTCTGCACCTTAGGAAAACCGTTTTCATTGGAAAGCGGCCTTTTGCGAAACGGGTCTCAGTGCTGTGTGCCTCAGGTTTCCCTCATACTACCAAAAGCACAGTGAGGATATTAGGGCTCAGACCACTTCTGGGTAAAGTTGTTTCTTATACATAAGTGGGAGGCCTTGTCTTTGCCTTGCTACGAGCAGTTTTGATAGGTTTTCCACATCAAGGGAATATTTTTCGTAGGAAGCCGTTTTTGCCCAAAGTGTCTCAGTGCTGTGCTCGTTCGGGTTTAACTCATGCTAGCAAAACCGCCGGGATGATGTAAGGGCTCAGACTGTTCCTGGGCACTGTGGTCTCTTACAGATCAGTGTATGGCATTGACTTCAGCTTGCCACAGGCACTTGAGAGCATGTTTGCACGTTAAGAAAGATTTCTTCGTTGGAAGCCGGTTTTTGTCAAATGAGTCTCAGTGCTGTGCTCCTCTGTTTTCACTCGTGCTGCCAAAAGCACAGTGATGATGTTAGGGCTTAGAACATTGCTGGGCACTGTGGTTTCTTCCGGAGAAGTGTATGGCATTTTCTTTACATTGCCACGACCACTTGTGATAGGGTCTGAACCTTAGGAAAACCGTTTTCATTGGAAAGCGGCCTTTTGCGAAACGGGTCTCAGTGCTGTGTGCCTCAGGTTTCCCTCATACTACCAAAAGCACAGTGAGGATATTAGGGCTTAGACCACTTCTGGGTAAAGTTGTTTCTTACACATAAGTGTGTGGCGTTTTGTTTGCCTTGCGACAACCGCTTTTGATAGGTTTTGCACATCAAGAGAATAGTTTTCGGTGGAAGCCGTTTTGGCCCAAAGTGTCTCAGTGCTGTGCTCGTTCGGGTTTAACTCATGCTAGCAAAACCGCCGGGATGGTGTAAGGGCTCAGACTGTTCCTGGGCACTGTGGTCTCTTACAGATCAGTGTATGGCATTGACTTCACCTTGCCACAGGCACTTGTGAGCATGTTTGCACGTTAAGAAAGATTTCTTCGTTGGAAGCCGGTTTTTGTCAAATGAGTCTCAGTGCTGTGCTCCTCTGTTTTCACTCGTGCTGCCAAAAGCACAGTGATGATGTTAGGGCTTAGAACATTGCTGGGCACTGTGGTTTCTTCCGGACAAGTGTATTGCATTTTCTCTACCTTGCCACGACCACTTGTAATAGGGTCTGCACCTTAGGAAAACCGTTTTCATTGGAAAGCGGCTTTTTGCCAAACGGGTCTCAGTGCTGTGTGCCTCAGGTTTCCCTCATGCTACCAAAAGCACAGTGAGGATATTAGGGCTTAGACCACTTCTGGGTAAAGTTGTTTCTTACACTGTGGGAGGTGTTGTCTTTGCCTTGCTACAAGCACTTTTGATAGGTTTTCCACATCAAGAGAATATTTTTCGTCGGAAGCCGTTTTTGCCCAAACAGTCTCAGTGCTGTGTTCGGGTTTAACTCCTGCTAGCAAAACCGCCGGGATGATGTAAGGGCTCAGACTGTTCCTGGGCACTGTGGTCTCTTACAGATCAGTCTATGGCATTGAGTTCACCTTGCCACAGGCACTAGTGAGCGTGTTTGCACGTTTAGAAAGATTTCTTCGTTGGAAGCCGGTTTTTGTCAAATGAGTCTCAGTGCTGTGCTCCTCTGTTTTCACTCGTTGCTGCCAAAAGCACAGTGATGATGTTAGGGCTTAGAACATTGCTGGGCACTGTGGTTTCTTCCGGAGAAGTGTATGGCATTTTCTTTACATTGCCACGACCACTTGTGATAGGGTCTGAACCTTAGGAAAACCGTTTTTATTGGAAAGCGGCTTTTTGCGAAACGGGTCTCAGTGCTGTGTGCCTCAGGTTTCCCTCATAGTACCAAAAGCACAGTGAGGATATTAGGGCTCAGACCACTTCTGGGTAAAGTTGTTTCTTATACATAAGTGGGAGGCCTTGTCTTTGCCTTGCTACAAGCACTTTTGATAGGTTTTCCACATCAAGAGAATAGTTTTCGTCGGAAGCCGTTTTGGCCCAAAGTGTCTCAGTGCTGTGCTGGTTCGGGTTTAACTCATGCTAGCAAAACCGCCGGGGTGATGTAAGGGCTCACACTGTTCCTGGGCACTGTGGTCTCTTACAGATCAGTGTATGGCATTGACTTCACCTTGCCACAGGCACTTGTGAGCATGTTTGCACGTTAAGAAAGATATCTTCGTTGGAAGCCGGTTTTTGTCAAATGAGTCTAAGTGCTGTGCTCCTCTGTTTTCACTCGTGCTGCCAAAAGCACAGTGATGATGTTAGGGCTTAGAACATTGCTGGGCACTGTGGTTTCTTCCGGAGAAGTGTATGGCATTTTCTTTACATTGCCACGACCACTTGTGATAGGGTCTGAACCTTAGGAAAACCGTTTTTATTGGAAAGCGGCTTTTTGCGAAACGGGTCTCAGTGCTGTGTGCCTCAGGTTTCCCTCATGCTACCAAAAGCACAGTGAGGATATTAGGGCTCAGACCACTTCTGGGTAAAGTTGTTTCTTATACATAAGTGGGAGGCCTTGTCTTTGCCTTGCTACAAGCACTTTTGATAGGTTTTCCACATCAAGAGAATAGTTTTCGTCGGAAGCCGTTTTGGCCCAAAGTGTCTCAGTGCTGTGCTCGTTCGGGTTTAACTCATGCTAGCAAAACCGACGGGATGATGTAAGGGCTCAGACTGTTCCTGGGCACTGTGGTCTCTTACAGATCAGTGTATGGCATTGACTTCACCTTGCCACAGGCACTTGTGAGCATGTTTGCACTTTAAGAAAGATTTCTTCGTTGGAAGCCGGTTTTTGTCAAATGAGTCTAAGTGCGGTGCTCCTCTGTTTTCACTCGTGCTGCCAAAAGCACAGTGATGATGTTAGGGCTTAGAACATTGCTGGGCACTGTGGTTTCTTCCGGACAAGTGTATTGCATTTTCTCTACCTTGCCACGACCACTTGTGATAGGGTCTGCACCTTAGGAAAACCGTTTTCATTGGAAAGCGGCTTTTTGCCAAACGGGTCTCAGTGCTGTGTGCCTCAGGTTTCCCTCATGCTACCAAAAGCACAGTGAGGATATTAGGGCTTAGACCACTTCTGGGTAAAGTTGTTTCTTACACTGTGGGAGGCGTTGTCTTTGCCTTGCTACAAGCACTTTTGATAGGTTTTCCACATCAAGAGAATATTTTTCAGCAGAAGCCTTTTTTGCCCAAAGAGTCTCAGTGCTGTGTTCGGGTTTAACTCATGCTAGCAAAACCGCCGGGATGATGTAAGGGCTCAGACTATTCCTGGGCACTGTGGTCTCTTACAGATCAGTGTATGGCATTGACTTCACCTTGCCACAGGCACTAGTGAGCATGTTTGCACGTTTAGAAAGATTTCTTCGTTGGAAGCCGGTTTTTGTCAAATGAGTCTCAGTGCTGTGCTCCTCTGTTTTCACTCGTGCTGCCAAAAACACAGTGATGATGTTAGGGCTTAGAACATTGCTGGGTACTGTGGTTTCTTCCGGAGAAGTGTATGTCATTTTCTTTACCTTACCACAACCACTTGTGATAGGGTCTGAACCTTAGGAAAACCGTTTTCGTTGGAAAGCGGTTTTTTGCCAAACGGGTCTCAGTGCTGTGTGCCTCAGGTTTCCCTCATGCTACCAAAAGCACAGTGAGGATATTAGGGCTCAGACCACTTCTGGGTAAAGTTGTTTCTTACACATAAGTGTGTGGCGTTTTGTTTGCCTTGCGACAACCACTTTTGATAGGTTTTGCACATCAAGAGTTTAGTTTTCTTTGGAAGCCGTTTTGGCCCAAAGTGTCTCAGTGCTGTGCTCGTTCGGGTTTAACTCATGCTAGCAAAACCGCCGGGATGATGTAAGGGCTCAGACTGTTCCTGGGCACTGTGGTCTCTTACAGATCAGTGTATGGCATTGACTTCACCTTGCCACAGGCACTTGTGAGCATCTTTGCACGTTTAGAAAGATTTCTTCGTTGGAAGCCGGTTTTTGTCAAATGAGTCTCAGTGCTGTGCTCCTCTGTTTTCACTCGTGCTGCCAAAAGCACAGTGATGATGTTAGGGCTTAGAACATTGCTGGGCACTGTGGTTTCTTCCGGAGAAGTGTATGGCATTTTCTTTACATTGCCACGACCACTTGTGATAGGGTCTGAACCTTAGGAAAACCGTTTTCATTGGAAAGCGGCCTTTTGCGAAACGGGTCTCAGTGCTGTGTGCCTCAGGTTTCCCTCATACTACCAAAAGCACAGTGAGGATATTAGGGCTTAGACCACTTCTGGGTAAAGTTGTTTCTTACACATAAGTGTGTGGCGTTTTGTTTGCCTTGCGACAACCGCTTTTGATAGGTTTTGCACATCAAGAGAATAGTTTTCGGTGGAAGCCGTTTTGGCCCAAAGTGTCTCAGTGCTGTGCTCGTTCGGGTTTAACTCATGCTAGCAAAACCGCCGGGATGGTGTAAGGGCTCAGACTGTTCCTGGGCACTGTGGTCTCTTACAGATCAGTGTATGGCATTGACTTCACCTTGCCACAGGCACTTGTGAGCATGTTTGCACGTTAAGAAAGATTTCTTCGTTGGAAGCCGGTTTTTGTCAAATGAGTCTCAGTGCTGTGCTCCTCTGTTTTCACTCGTGCTGCCAAAAGCACAGTGATGATGTTAGGGCTTAGAACATTGCTGGGCACTGTGGTTTCTTCCGGACAAGTGTATTGCATTTTCTCTACCTTGCCACGACCACTTGTAATAGGGTCTGCACCTTAGGAAAACCGTTTTCATTGGAAAGCGGCTTTTTGCCAAACGGGTCTCAGTGCTGTGTGCCTCAGGTTTCCCTCATGCTACCAAAAGCACAGTGAGGATATTAGGGCTTAGACCACTTCTGGGTAAAGTTGTTTCTTACACTGTGGGAGGTGTTGTCTTTGCCTTGCTACAAGCACTTTTGATAGGTTTTCCACATCAAGAGAATATTTTTCGTCGGAAGCCGTTTTTGCCCAAACAGTCTCAGTGCTGTGTTCGGGTTTAACTCCTGCTAGCAAAACCGCCGGGATGATGTAAGGGCTCAGACTGTTCCTGGGCACTGTGGTCTCTTACAGATCAGTGTATGGCATTGAGTTCACCTTGCCACAGGCACTAGTGAGCGTGTTTGCACGTTTAGAAAGATTTCTTCGTTGGAAGCCGGTTTTTGTCAAATGAGTCTCAGTGCTGTGCTCCTCTGTTTTCACTCGTTGCTGCCAAAAGCACAGTGATGATGTTAGGGCTTAGAACATTGCTGGGCACTGTGGTTTCTTCCGGAGAAGTGTATGGCATTTTCTTTACATTGCCACGACCACTTGTGATAGGGTCTGAACCTTAGGAAAACCGTTTTTATTGGAAAGCGGCTTTTTGCGAAACGGGTCTCAGTGCTGTGTGCCTCAGGTTTCCCTCATGCTACCAAAAGCACAGTGAGGATATTAGGGCTCAGACCACTTCTGGGTAAAGTTGTTTCTTATACATAAGTGGGAGGCCTTGTCTTTGCCTTGCTACAAGCACTTTTGATAGGTTTTCCACATCAAGAGAATAGTTTTCGTCGGAAGCCGTTTTGGCCCAAAGTGTCTCAGTGCTGTGCTGGTTCGGGTTTAACTCATGCTAGCAAAACCGCCGGGGTGATGTAAGGGCTCACACTGTTCCTGGGCACTGTGGTCTCTTACAGATCAGTGTATGGCATTGACTTCACCTTGCCACAGGCACTTGTGAGCATGTTTGCACGTTAAGAAAGATTTCTTCGTTGGAAGCCGGTTTTTGTCAAATGAGTCTAAGTGCTGTGCTCCTCTGTTTTCACTCGTGCTGCCAAAAGCACAGTGATGATGTTAGGGCTTAGAACATTGCTGGGCACTGTGGTTTCTTCCGGAGAAGTGTATGGCATTTTCTTTACATTGCCACGACCACTTGTGATAGGGTCTGAACCTTAGGAAAACCGTTTTTATTGGAAAGCGGCTTTTTGCGAAACGGGTCTCAGTGCTGTGTGCCTCAGGTTTCCCTCATGCTACCAAAAGCACAGTGAGGATATTAGGGCTCAGACCACTTCTGGGTAAAGTTGTTTCTTATACATAAGTGGGAGGCCTTGTCTTTGCCTTGCTACAAGCACTTTTGATAGGTTTTCCACATCAAGAGAATAGTTTTCGTCGGAAGCCGTTTTGGCCCAAAGTGTCTCAGTGCTGTGCTCGTTCGGGTTTAACTCATGCTAGCAAAACCGACGGGATGATGTAAGGGCTCAGACTGTTCCTGGGCACTGTGGTCTCTTACAGATCAGTGTATGGCATTGACTTCACCTTGCCACAGGCACTTGTGAGCATGTTTGCACTTTAAGAAAGATTTCTTCGTTGGAAGCCGGTTTTTGTCAAATGAGTCTAAGTGCGGTGCTCCTCTGTTTTCACTCGTGCTGCCAAAAGCACAGTGATGATGTTAGGGCTTAGAACATTGCTGGGCACTGTGGTTTCTTCCGGACAAGTGTATTGCATTTTCTCTACCTTGCCACGACCACTTGTGATAGGGTCTGCACCTTAGGAAAACCGTTTTCATTGGAAAGCGGCTTTTTGCCAAACGGGTCTCAGTGCTGTGTGCCTCAGGTTTCCCTCATGCTACCAAAAGCACAGTGAGGATATTAGGGCTTAGACCACTTCTGGGTAAAGTTGTTTCTTACACTGTGGGAGGCGTTGTCTTTGCCTTGCTACAAGCACTTTTGATAGGTTTTCCACATCAAGAGAATATTTTTCAGCAGAAGCCTTTTTTGCCCAAAGAGTCTCAGTGCTGTGTTCGGGTTTAACTCATGCTAGCAAAACCGCCGGGATGATGTAAGGGCTCAGACTATTCCTGGGCACTGTGGTCTCTTACAGATCAGTGTATGGCATTGACTTCACCTTGCCACAGGCACTAGTGAGCATGTTTGCACGTTTAGAAAGATTTCTTCGTTGGAAGCCGGTTTTTGTCAAATGAGTCTCAGTGCTGTGCTCCTCTGTTTTCACTCGTGCTGCCAAAAACACAGTGATGATGTTAGGGCTTAGAACATTGCTGGGTACTGTGGTTTCTTCCGGAGAAGTGTATGTCATTTTCTTTACCTTACCACAACCACTTGTGATAGGGTCTGAACCTTAGGAAAACCGTTTTCGTTGGAAAGCGGTTTTTTGCCAAACGGGTCTCAGTGCTGTGTGCCTCAGGTTTCCCTCATGCTACCAAAAGCACAGTGAGGATATTAGGGCTTAGACCACTTCTGGGTAAAGTTGTTTCTTACACATAAGTGTGTGGCGTTTTGTTTGCCTTGCGACAACCACTTTTGATAGGTTTTGCACATCAAGAGTTTAGTTTTCTTTGGAAGCCGTTTTGGCCCAAAGTGTCTCAGTGCTGTGCTCGTTCGGGTTTAACTCATGCTAGCAAAACCGCCGGGATGATGTAAGGGCTCAGACTGTTCCTGGGCACTGTGGTCTCTTACAGATCAGTGTATGGCATTGACTTCACCTTGCCACAGGCACTTGTGAGCATCTTTGCACGTTTAGAAAGATTTCTTCGTTGGAAGCCGGTTTTTGTCAAATGAGTCTCTGTGCTGTGCTCCTCTGTTTTCACTCGTGCTGCCAAAAGCACAGTGATGATGTTAGGGCTTAGAACATTGCTGGGCACTGTGGTTTCTTCCGGAGAAGTGTATGGCATTTTATTTACCTTGCCACGACCACTTGTGATAGGGTCTGCACCTTAGGAAAACCGTTTTCATTGGAAAGCGGCCTTTTGCGAAACGGGTCTCAGTGCTGTGTGCCTCAGGTTTCCCTCATAGTACCAAAAGCACAGTGAGGATATTAGGGCTCAGACCACTTCTGGGTAAAGTTGTTTCTTATACATAAGTGGGAGGCCTTGTCTTTGCCTTGCTACGAGCACTTTTGATAGGTTTTCCACATCAAGAGATTATTTTTCGTAGGAAGCCGTTTTTGCCCAAAGTGTCTCAGTGCTGTGCTCGTTCGGGTTTAACTCATGCTAGCAAAACCGCCGGGATGATGTAAGGGCTCAGACTGTTCCTGGGCACTGTGGTCTCTTAAGATCAGTGTATGGCATTGACTTCAGCTTGCCACAGGCACTTGAGAGCATGTTTGCACGTTAAGAAAGATTTCTTCGTTGGAAGCTGCTTTTTGTCAAATGAGTCTCAGTGCTGTGCTCCTCTGTTTTCACTCGTGCTGCCAAAAGCACAGTGATGATGTTAGGGCTTAGAACATTGCTGGGCACTGTGGTTTCTTCCGGAGAAGTGTATGGCATTTTCTTTACATTGCCACGACCACTTGTGATAGGGTCTGAACCTTAGGAAAACCGTTTTCATTGGAAAGCGGCCTTTTGCGAAACGGGTCTCAGTGCTGTGTGCCTCAGGTTTCCCTCATACTACCAAAAGCACAGTGAGGATATTAGGGCTTAGACCACTTCTGGGTAAAGTTGTTTCTTACACATAAGTGTGTGGCGTTTTGTTTGCCTTGCGACAACCGCTTTTGATAGGTTTTGCACATCAAGAGAATAGTTTTCGGTGGAAGCCGTTTTGGCCCAAAGTGTCTCAGTGCTGTGCTCGTTCGGGTTTAACTCATGCTAGCAAAACCGCCGGGATGGTGTAAGGGCTCAGAGTGTTCCTGGGCACTGTGGTCTCTTACAGATCAGTGTATGGCATTGACTTCACCTTGCCACAGGCACTTGTGAGCATGTTTGCACTTTAAGAAAGATTTCTTCGTTGGAAGCCGGTTTTTGTCAAATGAGTCTAAGTGCGGTGCTCCTCTGTTTTCACTCGTGCTGCCAAAAGCACAGTGATGATGTTAGGGCTTAGAACATTGCTGGGCACTGTGGTTTCTTCCGGACAAGTGTATTGCATTTTCTCTACCTTGCCACGACCACTTGTGATAGGGTCTGCACCTTAGGAAAACCGTTTTCATTGGAAAGCGGCTTTTTGCCAAACGGGTCTCAGTGCTGTGTGCCTCAGGTTTCCCTCATGCTACCAAAAGCACAGTGAGGATATTAGGGCTTAGACCACTTCTGGGTAAAGTTGTTTCTTACACTGTGGGAGGCGTTGTCTTTGCCTTGCTACAAGCACTTTTGATAGGTTTTCCACATCAAGAGAATATTTTTCAGCAGAAGCCTTTTTTGCCCAAAGAGTCTCAGTGCTGTGTTCGGGTTTAACTCATGCTAGCAAAACCGCCGGGATGATGTAAGGGCTCAGACTATTCCTGGGCACTGTGGTCTCTTACAGATCAGTGTATGGCATTGACTTCACCTTGCCACAGGCACTAGTGAGCATGTTTGCACGTTTAGAAAGATTTCTTCGTTGGAAGCCGGTTTTTGTCAAATGAGTCTCAGTGCTGTGCTCCTCTGTTTTCACTCGTGCTGCCAAAAACACAGTGATGATGTTAGGGCTTAGAACATTGCTGGGTACTGTGGTTTCTTCCGGAGAAGTGTATGTCATTTTCTTTACCTTACCACAACCACTTGTGATAGGGTCTGAACCTTAGGAAAACCGTTTTCGTTGGAAAGCGGTTTTTTGCCAAACGGGTCTCAGTGCTGTGTGCCTCAGGTTTCCCTCATGCTACCAAAAGCACAGTGAGGATATTAGGGCTTAGACCACTTCTGGGTAAAGTTGTTTCTTACACATAAGTGTGTGGCGTTTTGTTTGCCTTGCGACAACCACTTTTGATAGGTTTTGCACATCAAGAGTTTAGTTTTCTTTGGAAGCCGTTTTGGCCCAAAGTGTCCCAGTGCTGTGCTCGTTCGGGTTTAACTCATGCTAGCAAAACCGCCGGGATGATGTAAGGGCTCAGACTGTTCCTGGGCACTGTGGTCTCTTACAGATCAGTGTATGGCATTGACTTCACCTTGCCACAGGCACTTGTGAGCATCTTTGCACGTTTAGAAAGATTTCTTCGTTGGAAGCCGGTTTTTGTCAAATGAGTCTCTGTGCTGTGCTCCTCTGTTTTCACTCGTGCTGCCAAAAGCACAGTGATGATGTTAGGGCTTAGAACATTGCTGGGCACTGTGGTTTCTTCCGGAGAAGTGTATGGCATTTTATTTACCTTGCCACGACCACTTGTGATAGGGTCTGCACCTTAGGAAAACCGTTTTCATTGGAAAGCGGCCTTTTGCGAAACGGGTCTCAGTGCTGTGTGCCTCAGGTTTCCCTCATAGTACCAAAAGCACAGTGAGGATATTAGGGCTCAGACCACTTCTGGGTAAAGTTGTTTCTTATACATAAGTGGGAGGCCTTGTCTTTGCCTTGCTACGAGCACTTTTGATAGGTTTTCCACATCAAGAGATTATTTTTCGTAGGAAGCCGTTTTTGCCCAAAGTGTCTCAGTGCTGTGCTCGTTCGGGTTTAACTCATGCTAGCAAAACCGCCGGGATGATGTAAGGGCTCAGACTGTTCCTGGGCACTGTGGTCTCTTAAGATCAGTGTATGGCATTGACTTCAGCTTGCCACAGGCACTTGAGAGCATGTTTGCACGTTAAGAAAGATTTCTTCGTTGGAAGCTGCTTTTTGTCAAATGAGTCTCAGTGCTGTGCTCCTCTGTTTTCACTCGTGCTGCCAAAAGCACAGTGATGATGTTAGGGCTTAGAACATTGCTGGGCACTGTGGTTTCTTCCGGAGAAGTGTATGGCATTTTCTTTACATTGCCACGACCACTTGTGATAGGGTCTGAACCTTAGGAAAACCGTTTTCATTGGAAAGCGGCCTTTTGCGAAACGGGTCTCAGTGCTGTGTGCCTCAGGTTTCCCTCATACTACCAAAAGCACAGTGAGGATATTAGGGCTTAGACCACTTCTGGGTAAAGTTGTTTCTTACACATAAGTGTGTGGCGTTTTGTTTGCCTTGCGACAACCGCTTTTGATAGGTTTTGCACATCAAGAGAATAGTTTTCGGTGGAAGCCGTTTTGGCCCAAAGTGTCTCAGTGCTGTGCTCGTTCGGGTTTAACTCATGCTAGCAAAACCGCCGGGATGGTGTAAGGGCTCAGAGTGTTCCTGGGCACTGTGGTCTCTTACAGATCAGTGTATGGCATTGACTTCACCTTGCCACAGGCACTTGTGAGCATGTTTGCACGTTAAGAAAGATTTCTTCGTTGGAAGCCGGTTTTTGTCAAATGATTCTCAGTGCTGTGCTCCTCTGTTTTCACTCGTGCTGCCAAAAGCACAGTGATGATGTTAGGGCTTAGAACATTGCTGGGCACTGTGGTTTCTTCCGGACAAGTGTATTGCATTTTCTCTACCTTGCCACGACCACTTGTAATAGGGTCTGCACCTTAGGAAAACCGTTTTTATTGGAAAGCGGCTTTTTGCCAAACGGGTCTCAGTGCTGTGTGCCTCAGGTTTCCCTCATGCTACCAAAAGCACAGTGAGGATATTAGGGCTCAGACCACTTCTGGGTAAAGTTGTTTCTTATACATAAGTGGGAGGCCTTGTCTTTGCCTTGCTACAAGCACTTTTGATAGGTTTTCCACATCAAGAGAATAGTTTTCGTCGGAAGCCGTTTTGGCCCAAAGTGTCTCAGTGCTGTGCTCGTTCGGGTTTAACTCATGCTAGCAAAACCGACGGGATGATGTAAGGGCTCAGACTGTTCCTGGGCACTGTGGTCTCTTACAGATCAGTGTATGGCATTGACTTCACCTTGCCACAGGCACTTGTGAGCATGTTTGCACTTTAAGAAAGATTTCTTCGTTGGAAGCCGGTTTTTGTCAAATGAGTCTCAGTGCTGTGCTCCTCTGTTTTCACTCGTGCTGCCAAAAGCACAGTGATGATGTTAGGGCTTAGAACATTGCTGGGCACTGTGGTTTCTTCCGGACAAGTGTATTGCATTTTCTCTACCTTGCCACGACCACTTGTGATAGGGTCTGCACCTTAGGAAAACCGTTTTCATTGGAAAGCGGCTTTTTGCCAAACGGGTCTCAGTGCTGTGTGCCTCAGGTTTCCCTCATGCTACCAAAAGCACAGTGAGGATATTAGAGCTTAGACCACTTCTGGGTAAAGTTGTTTCTTACACTGTGGGAGGCGTTGTCTTTGCCTTGCTACGAGCACTTTTGATAGGTTTTCCACATCAAGAGAATATTTTTCAGCAGAAGCCTTTTTTGCCCAAAGAGTCTCAGTGCTGTGTTCGGGTTTAACTCATGCTAGCAAAACCGCCGGGATGATGTAAGGGCTCAGACTGTTCCTGGGCACTGTGGTCTCTTACAGATCAGTGTATGGCATTGACTTCACCTTGCCACAGGCACTTGTGAGCATGTTTGCACGTTAAGAAAGATTTCTTCTTTGGAAGCCGGTTTTTGTCAAATGAGTCTCAGTGCTGTGCTCCTCTGTTTTCACTCGTGCTGCCAAAAGCACAGTGATGATGTTAGGGCTTAGTACATTGCTGGGCACTGTGGTTTCTTCCGGAGAAGTGTATGGCATTTTCTTTACCTTGCCACGACCACTTGTGATAGGGTCTGAACCTTAGGAAAACCGTTTTCGTTGGAAAGCAGCTTTTTGCCAAATGGGTCTCAGTGCGGTGTGCCTCAGGTTTCCCTCATGCTACCAAAAGCACAGTGAGGATATTAGGGCTTAGACCACTTCTGGGTAAAGTTGTTTCTTACACATAAGTGTGTGGCGTTTTGTTTGCCTTGCGACAACCGCTTTTGATAGGTTTTGCACATCAAGAGAATAGTTTTCGGCGGAAGCCGTTTTGGCCCAAAGTGTCTCAGTGCTCTGCTCGTTCGGGTTTAACTCATGCTAACAAAACCGCCGGGATGATGTAAGGGCTCAGACTGTTCCTGGGCACTGTGGTCTCTTACAGATCAGTGTATGGCATTGACTTCAGCTTGCCACAGGCACTTGAGAGCATGTTTGCACGTTAAGAAAGATTTCTTCGTTGGAAGCTGCTTTTTGTCAAATGAGTCTCAGTGCTGTGCTCCTCTGTTTTCACTCGTGCTGCCAAAAGCACAGTGATGATGTTAGGGCTTAGAACATTGCTGGGCACTGTGGTTTCTTCCGGAGAAGTGTATGGCATTTTCTTTACATTGCCACGACCACTTGTGATAGGGTCTGAACCTTAGGAAAACCGTTTTTATTGGAAAGCGGCTTTTCGCGAAACGGGTCTCAGTGCTGTGTGCCTCAGGTTTCCCTCATGCTACCAAAAGCACAGTGAGGATATTAGGGCTCAGGCCACTTCTGGGTAAAGTTGTTTCTTATACATAAGTGGGAGGCCTTGTCTTTGCCTTGCTACAAGCACTTTTGATAGGTTTTCCACGTCAAGAGAATAGTTTTCGTCGGAAGCCGTTTTGGCCCAAAGTGTCTCAGTGCTGTGCTCGTTCGGGTTTAACTCATGCTAGCAAAACCGCCGGGATGATGTAAGGGCTCAGACTGTTCCTGGGCACTGTGGTCTCTTACAGATCAGTGTATGGCATTGACTTCACCTTGCCACAGGCACTTGTGAGCATGTTTGCACGTTAAGAAAGATTTCTTCGTTGGAAGCCGGTTTTTGTCAAATGAGTCTCAGTGCTGTGCTCCTCTGTTTTCACTCGTGCTGCCAAAAGCACAGTGATGATGTTAGGGCTTAGAACATTGCTGGGCACTGTGGTTTCTTACGGACAAGTGTATTGCATTTTCTCTACCTTGCCACGACCACTTGTGATAGGGTCTGCACCTTAGGAAAACCGTTTTCATTGGAAAGCGGCTTTTTGCCAAACGGGACTCAGTGCTGTGTGCCTCAGGTTTCCCTCATGCTACCAAAAGCACAGTGAGGATATTAGGGCTTAGACGACTTCTGGGTAAAGTTTCTTACACATAAGTGTGTGGCGTTTTGTTCTCCTTGCGACAACCGCTTTTGATAGGTTTTGCACATCAAGAGAATAGTTTTCGGCGGAAGCCGTTTTGGCCCAAAGTGTCTCAGTGCTGTGCTCGTTCGGGTTTAACTCATGCTAGCAAAACCGCCGGGATGATGTAAGGGCTCAGACTGTTCCTGGGCACTGTGGTCTCTTACAGATCAGTGTATGGCATTGACTTCAGCTTGCCACAGGCACTTGAGAGCATGTTTGCACGTTAAGAAAGATTTCTTCGTTGGAAGCTGCTTTTTGTCAAATGAGTCTCAGTGCTGTGCTCCTCTGTTTTCACTCGTGCTGCCAAAAGCACAGTGATGATGTTAGGGCTTAGAACATTGCTGGGCACTGTGGTTTCTTCCGGAGAAGTGTATGGCATTTTCTTTACATTGCCACGACCACTTGTGATAGGGTCTGAACCTTAGGAAAACCGTTTTCATTGGAAAGCGGCCTTTTGCGAAACGGGTCTCAGTGCTATGTGCCTCAGGTTTCCTTCATGCTACCAAAAGCAGAGTGAGGATATTAGGGCTCAGACCACTTCTGGGTAAAGTTGTTTCTTATACATAAGTGGGAGGCCTTGTCTTTGCCTTGCTACAAGCACTTTTGATAGGGTTTTGCACATCAAGAGAATAGTTTTCGTCAGAAGGCGTTTTGGCCCAAAGTGTCTCAGTACTGTGCTCGTTCGGGTTTAACTCATGCTAGCAAAACGGCCGGGATGATGTAAGGGCTCAGACTGTTCCTGGGCACTGTGGTCTCTTACAGATCAGTGTATGTTATTGACTTCACATTGCCACAAGCACTTGTGAGCATGTTTGCACGTTAAGAAAGATTTCTTCGTTGGAAGCTGCTTTTTGTCAAATGAGTCTCTGTGCTGTGCTCCTCTGTTTTCACTCGTGCTGCCAAAAGCACAGTGATGATGTTAGGGCTTAGAACATTGCTGGGCACTGTGGTTTCTTCCGCACAAGTGTATGGCATTTTCTCTACTTTGCCACGACCACTTGTGATAGGGTCTGCACCTTAGGAAAACCGTTTTCATTGGAAAGCGGCTTTTTGCCAAACGGGTCTCACTGCTGTGTGCCTCAGGTTTCCCTCATGCTACCAAAAGCACAGTGAGGATATTAGGGCTTAGACCACTTCTGGGTAAAGTTGTTTCTTACACATAAGTGTGTGGCGTTTTGTTTGCCTTGCGACAACCGCTTTTGATAGGTTTTGCACAAGAGAATAGTTTTCGTCGGAAGCCGTTTTGGCCCAAAGTGTCTCAGTGCTGTGCTCGTTCGGGTTTAACTCATGCTAGCAAAACAGCCGGGATGATGTCAGGGCTCAGACTGTTCCTGGGCACTGTGGTCTCTTACAGATCAGTGTATGGCATTGACTTCAGCTTGCCACAGGCACTTGAGAGCATGTTTGCACGTTAAGAAAGATTTCTTCGTTGGAAGCTGCTTTTTGTCAAATGAGTCTCAGTGCTGTGCTCCTCTGTTTTCACTCGTGCTGCCAAAAGCACAGTGATGATGTTAGGGCTTAGAACATGGCTGGGCACTGTGGTTTCTTCCGGAGAAGTGTATGGCATTTTCTTTACATTGCCACGACCACTTGTGATAGGGTCTGAACCTTAGGAAAACCGTTTTTATTGGAAAGCGGCTTTTCGCGAAACGGGTCTCAGTGCTTTGTGCCTCAGGTTTCCCTCATGCTACCAAAAGCACAGTGAGGATATTAGGGCTCAGACCACTTCTGGGTAAAGTTGTTTCTTATACATAAGTGGGAGGCCTTGTCTTTCCTTGCTACAAGCACTTTTGATAGGTTTTCCACATCAAGAGAATAGTTTTCGTCGGAAGCCTTTTTGGCCCAAAGTGTCTCAGTGCTGTGCTCGTTCGGGTTTAACTCATGCTAGCAAAACCGCCGGGATGATGTAAGGGCTCAGACTGTTCCTGGGCACTGTGGTCTCTTACAGATCAGTGTATGGCATTGACTTCACCTTGCCACTGGCACTTGTGAGCATGTTTGCACGTTAAGAAAGATTTCTTCGTTGGAAGCCGGTTTTTGTCAAATGAGTCTCAGTGCTGTGCTCCTCTGTTTTCACTCGTGCTGCCAAAAGCACAGTGATGATGTTAGGGCTTAGAACATTGCTGGGCACTGTGGTTTCTTCCGGACAAGTGTATTGCATTTTCTCTACCTTGCCACGACCACTTGTAATAGGGTCTGCACCTTAGGAAAACCGTTTTCATTGGAAAGCGGCTTTTTGCCAAACGGGTCTCAGTGCTGTGTGCCTCAGGTTTCCCTCATGCTACCAAAAGCACAGTGAGGATATTAGGGCTTAGACCACTTCTGGGTAAAGTTGTTTCTTACACTGTGGGAGGTGTTGTCTTTGCCTTGCTACAAGCACTTTTGATAGGTTTTCCACATCAAGAGAATATTTTTCGTCGGAAGCCGTTTTTGCCCAAACAGTCTCAGTGCTGTGTTCGGGTTTAACTCATGCTAGCAAAACCGCAGGGATGATGTAAGGGCTCAGACTGTTCCTGGGCACTGTGGTCTCTTACAGATCAGTGTATGGCATTGAGTTCACCTTGCCACAGGCACTAGTGAGCGTGTTTGCACGTTTAGAAAGATTTCTTCGTTGGAAGCCGGTTTTTGTCAAATGAGTCTCAGTGCTGTGCTCCTCTGTTTTCACTCGTTGCTGCCAAAAGCACAGTGATGATGTTAGGGCTTAGAACATTGCTGGGCACTGTGGTTTCTTCCGGAGAAGTGTATTGCATTTTCTCTACCTTGCCACGACCACTTGTAATAGGGTCTGCACCTTAGGAAAACCGTTTTCATTGGAAAGCGGCTTTTTGCCAAACGGGTCTCAGTGCTGTGTGCCTCAGGTTTCCCTCATGCTACCAAAAGCACAGTGAGGATATTAGGGCTTAGACCACTTCTGGGTAAAGTTTCTTACACATAAGTGTGTGGCGTTTTGTTTGCCTTGCGACAACCGCTTTTGATAGGTTTTGCACATCAAGAGAATAGTTTTCGGCGGAAGCCGTTTTGGCCCAAAGTGTCTCAGTGCTGTGCTCGTTCGGGTTTAACTCATGCTAGCAAAACCGCCGGGATGATGTAAGGGCTCAGACTGTTCCTGGGCACTGTGGTCTCTTACAGATCAGTGTATGGCATTGACTTCACCTTGCCACAGGCACTTGAGAGCATGTTTGCACGTTAAGAAAGATTTCTTCGTTGGAAGCTGCTTTTTGTCAAATGAGTCTCAGTGCTGTGCTCCTCTGTTTTCACTCGTGCTGCCAAAAGCACAGTGATGATGTTAGGGCTTAGAACATTGCTGGGCACTGTGGTTTCTTCCGGAGAAGTGTATGGCATTTTCTTTACATTGCCACGACCACTTGTGATAGGGTCTGAACCTTAGGAAAACCGTTTTCATTGGAAAGCGGCCTTTAGCGAAACGGGTCTCAGTGCTATGTGCCTCAGGTTTCCTTCATGCTACCAAAAGCAGAGTGAGGATATTAGGGCTCAGACCACTTCTGGGTAAAGTTGTTTCTTATACATAAGTGGGAGGCCTTGTCTTTGCCTTGCTACAAGCACTTTTGATAGGGTTTTGCACATCAAGAGAATAGTTTTCGTCAGAAGGCGTTTTGGCCCAAAGTGTCTCAGTACTGTGCTCGTTCGGGTTTAACTCATGCTAGCAAAACCGCCGGGATGATGTAAGGGCTCAGACTGTTCCTGGGCACTCTGGTCTCTTACAGATCAGTGTATGTTATTGACTTCACATTGCCACAGGCACTTTTGAGCATGTTTGCACGTTAAGAAAGATTTCTTCGTTGGAAGCTGCTTTTTGTCAAATGAGTCTCTGTGCTGTGCTCCTCTGTTTTCACTCGTGCTGCCAAAAGCACAGTGATGATGTTAGGGCTTAGAACATTGCTGGGCACTGTGGTTTCTTCCGCACAAGTGTATGGCATTTTCTCTACTTTGCCACGACCACTTGTGATAGGGTCTGCACCTTAGGAAAACCGTTTTCATTGGAAAGCGGCTTTTTGCCAAACGGGTCTCACTGCTGTGTGCCTCAGGTTTCCCTCATGCTACCAAAAGCACAGTGAGGATATTAGGGCTTAGACCACTTCTGGGTAAAGTTGTTTCTTACACATAAGTGTGTGGCGTTTTGTTTGCCTTGCGACAACCGCTTTTGATAGGTTTTGCACAAGAGAATAGTTTTCGTCGGAAGCCGTTTTGGCCCAAAGTGTCTCAGTGCTGTGCTCGTTCGGGTTTAACTCATGCTAGCAAAACAGCCGGGATGATGTCAGGGCTCAGACTGTTCCTGGGCACTGTGGTCTCTTACAGATCAGTGTATGGCATTGACTTCAGCTTGCCACAGGCACTTGAGAGCATGTTTGCACATTAAGAAAGATTTCTTCGTTGGAAGCTGCTTTTTGTCAAATGAGTCTCAGTGCTGTGCTCCTCTGTTTTCACTCGTGCTGCCAAAAGCACAGTGATGATGTTAGGGCTTAGAACATGGCTGGGCACTGTGGTTTCTTCCGGAGAAGTGTATGGCATTTTCTTTACATTGCCACGACCACTTGTGATAGGGTCTGAACCTTAGGAAAACCGTTTTTATTGGAAAGCGGCTTTTCGCGAAACGGGTCTCAGTGCTTTGTGCCTCAGGTTTCCCTCATGCTACCAAAAGCACAGTGAGGATATTAGGGCTCAGACCACTTCTGGGTAAAGTTGTTTCTTATACATAAGTGGGAGGCCTTGTCTTTCCTTGCTACAAGCACTTTTGATAGGTTTTCCACATCAAGAGAATAGTTTTCGTCGGAAGACTTTTTGGCCCAAAGTGTCTCAGTGCTGTGCTCGTTCGGGTTTAACTCATGCTAGCAAAACCGCCGGGATGATGTAAGGGCTCAGACTGTTCCTGGGCACTGTGGTCTCTTACAGATCAGTGTATGGCATTGACTTCACTTTGCCACAGGCACTTGTGAGCATGTTTGCACGTTAAGAAAGATTTCTTCGTTGGAAGCCGGTTTTTGTCAAATGAGTCTCAGTGCTGTGCTCCTCTGTTTTCACTCGTGCTGCCAAAAGCACAGTGATGATGTTAGGGCTTAGAACATTGCTGGGCACTGTGGTTTCTTCCGGACAAGTGTATTGCATTTTCTCTACCTTGCCACGACCACTTGTAATAGGGTCTGCACCTTAGGAAAACCGTTTTCATTGGAAAGCGGCTTTTTGCCAAACGGGTCTCAGTGCTGTGTGCCTCAGGTTTCCCTCATGCTACCAAAAGCACAGTGAGGATATTAGGGCTTAGACCACTTCTGGGTAAAGTTGTTTCTTACACTGTGGGAGGTGTTGTCTTTGCCTTGCTACAAGCACTTTTGATAGGTTTTCCACATCAAGAGAATATTTTTCGTCGGAAGCCGTTTTTGCCCAAACAGTCTCAGTGCTGTGTTCGGGTTTAACTCATGCTAGCAAAACCGCAGGGATGATGTAAGGGCTCAGACTGTTCCTGGGCACTGTGGTCTCTTACAGATCAGTGTATGGCATTGAGTTCACCTTGCCACAGGCACTAGTGAGCGTGTTTGCACGTTTAGAAAGATTTCTTCGTTGGAAGCCGGTTTTTGTCAAATGAGTCTCAGTGCTGTGCTCCTCTGTTTTCACTCGTTGCTGCCAAAAGCACAGTGATGATGTTAGGGCTTAGAACATTGCTGGGCACTGTGGTTTCTTCCGGAGAAGTGTATGGCATTTTCTCTACCTTGCCACGACCACTTGTGATAGGGTCTGAACCTTAGGAAAACCGTTTTTATTGGAAAGCGGCTTTTTGCGAAACGGGTCTCAGTGCTGTGTGCCTCAGGTTTCCCTCATGCTACCAAAAGCACAGTGAGGATATTAGGGCTCAGACCACTTCTGGGTAAAGTTGTTTCTTATACATAAGTGGGAGGCCTTGTCTTTGCCTTGCTACAAGCACTTTTGATAGGTTTTCCACATCAAGAGAATAGTTTTCGTCGGAAGCCGTTTTGGCCCATAGTGTCTCAGTGCTGTGCTGGTTCGGGTTTAACTCATGCTAGCAAAACCGCCGGGATGATGTAAGGGCTCACACTGTTCCTGGGCACTGTGGTCTCTTACAGATCAGTGTATGGCATTGACTTCACCTTGCCACAGGCACTTGTGAGCATGTTTGCACGTTAAGAAAGATTTCTTCGTTGGAAGCCGGTTTTTGTCAAATGAGTCTAAGTGCTGTGCTCCTCTGTTTTCACTCGTGCTGCCAAAAGCACAGTGATGATGTTAGGGCTTAGAACATTGCTGGGCACTGTGGTTTCTTCCGGAGAAGTGTATGGCATTTTCTTTACCTTGCCACGACCACTTGTGATAGGGTCTGCACCTTAGGAAAACCGTTTTCATTGGAAAGCGGCCTTTTGCGAAACGGGTCTCAGTGCTGTGTGCCTCAGGTTTCCCTCATACTACCAAAAGCACAGTGAGGATATTAGGGCTTAGACCACTTCTGGGTAAAGTTGTTTCTTACACATAAGTGTGTGGCGTTTTGTTTGCCTTGCGACAACCGCTTTTGATAGGTTTTGCACATCAAGAGAATAGTTTTCGGCGGAAGCCGTTTTGGCCCAAAGTGTCTCAGTGCTGTGCTCGTTCGGGTTTAACTCATGCTAGCCAAACCGCCGGGATGATGTAAGGGCTCAGACTGTTCCTGGGCACTGTGGTCTCTTACAGATCAGTGTATGGCATTGACTTCAGCTTGCCACAGGCACTTGAGAGCATGTTTGCACGTTAAGAAAGATTTCTTCGTTGGAAGCTGCTTTTTGTCAAATGAGTCTCAGTGCTGTGCTCCTCTGTTTTCACTCGTGCTGCCAAAAGCACAGTGATGATGTTAGGGCTTAGAACATGGCTGGGCACTGTGGTTTCTTCCGGAGAAGTGTATGGCATTTTCTTTACATTGCCACGACCACTTGTGATAGGGTCTGAACCTTAGGAAAACCGTTTTTATTGGAAAGCGGCTTTTTGCGAAACGGGTCTCAGTGCTGTGTGCCTCAGGTTTCCCTCATGCTACCAAAAGCACAGTGAGGATATTAGGGCTTAGACCACTTCTGGGTAAAGTTGTTTCTTACACATAAGTGTGTGGCGTTTTGTTTGCCTTGCGACAACCGCTTTTGATAGGTTTTGCACATCAAGAGAATAGTTTTCGGTGGAAGCCGTTTTGGCCCAAAGTGTCTCAGTGCTGTGCTCGTTCGGGTTTAACTCATGCTAGCAAAACCGCCGGGATGGTGTAAGGGCTCAGACTGTTCCTGGGCACTGTGGTCTCTTACAGATCAGTGTATGGCATTGACTTCACCTTGCCACAGGCACTTGTGAGCATGTTTGCACGTTAAGAAAGATTTCTTCTTTGGAAGCCGGTTTTTGTCAAATGAGTCTCAGTGCTGTGCTCCTCTGTTTTCACTCGTGCTGCCAAAAGCACAGTGATGATGTTAGGGCTTAGTACATTGCTGGGCACTGTGGTTTCTTCCGGAGAAGTGTATGGCATTTTCTTTACCTTGCCACGACCACTTGTGATAGGGTCTGAACCTTAGGAAAACCGTTTTCGTTGGAAAGCAGCTTTTTGCCAAATGGGTCTCAGTGCGGTGTGCCTCAGGTTTCCCTCATGCTACCAAAAGCACAGTGAGGATATTAGGGCTTAGACCACTTCTGGGTAAAGTTGTTTCTTACACATAAGTGTGTGGCGTTTTGTTTGCCTTGCGACAACCGCTTTTGATAGGTTTTGCACATCAAGAGAATAGTTTTCGGCGGAAGCCGTTTTGGCCCAAAGTGTCTCAGTGCTCTGCTCGTTCGGGTTTAACTCATGCTAGCAAAACCGCCGGGATGATGTAAGGGCTCAGACTGTTCCTGGGCACTGTGGTCTCTTACAGATCAGTGTATGGCATTGACTTCAGCTTGCCACAGGCACTTGAGAGCATGTTTGCACGTTAAGAAAGATTTCTTCGTTGGAAGCTGCTTTTTGTCAAATGAGTCTCAGTGCTGTGCTCCTCTGTTTTCACTCGTGCTGCCAAAAGCACAGTGATGATGTTAGGGCTTAGAACATTGCTGGGCACTGTGGTTTCTTCCGGAGAAGTGTATGGCATTTTCTTTACATTGCCACGACCACTTGTGATAGGGTCTGAACCTTAGGAAAACCGTTTTTATTGGAAAGCGGCTTTTTGCGAAACGGGTCTCAGTGCTGTGTGCCTCAGGTTTCCCTCATGCTACCAAAAGCACAGTGAGGATATTAGGGCTCAGACCACTTCTGGGTAAAGTTGTTTCTTATACATAAGTGGGAGGCCTTGTCTTTGCCTTGCTACAAGCACTTTTGATAGGTTTTCCACATCAAGAGAATAGTTTTCGTCGGAAGCCGTTTTGGCCCAAAGTGTCTCAGTGCTGTGCTCGTTCGGGTTTAACTCATGCTAGCAAAACCGCCGGGATGATGTAAGGGCTCAGACTGTTCCTGGGCACTGTGGTCTCTTACAGATCAGTGTATGGCATTGACTTCACCTTGCCACAGGCACTTGTGAGCATGTTTGCACGTTAAGAAAGATTTCTTCGTTGGAAGCCGGTTTTTGTCAAATGAGTCTCAGTGCTGTGCTCCTCTGTTTTCACTCGTGCTGCCAAAAGCACAGTGATGATGTTAGGGCTTAGAACATTGCTGGGCACTGTGGTTTCTTCCGGACAAGTGTATTGCATTTTCTCTACCTTGCCACGACCACTTGTAATAGGGTCTGCACCTTAGGAAAACCGTTTTCATTGGAAAGCGGCTTTTTGCCAAACGGGTCTCAGTGCTGTGTGCCTCAGGTTTCCCTCATGCTACCAAAAGCACAGTGAGGATATTAGGGCTTAGACCACTTCTGGGTAAAGTTGTTTCTTACACTGTGGGAGGTGTTGTCTTTGCCTTGCTACAAGCACTTTTGATAGGTTTTCCACATCAAGAGAATATTTTTCGTCGGAAGCCGTTTTTGCCCAAACAGTCTCAGTGCTGTGTTCGGGTTTAACTCATGCTAGCAAAACCGCAGGGATGATGTAAGGGCTCAGACTGTTCCTGGGCACTGTGGTCTCTTACAGATCAGTGTATGGCATTGAGTTCACCTTGCCACAGGCACTAGTGAGCGTGTTTGCACGTTTAGAAAGATTTCTTCGTTGGAAGCCGGTTTTTGTCAAATGAGTCTCAGTGCTGTGCTCCTCTGTTTTCACTCGTTGCTGCCAAAAGCACAGTGATGATGTTAGGGCTTAGAACATTGCTGGGCACTGTGGTTTCTTCCGGAGAAGTGTATTGCATTTTCTCTACCTTGCCACGACCACTTGTAATAGGGTCTGCACCTTAGGAAAACCGTTTTCATTGGAAAGCGGCTTTTTGCCAAACGGGTCTCAGTGCTGTGTGCCTCAGGTTTCCCTCATGCTACCAAAAGCACAGTGAGGATATTAGGGCTTAGACCACTTCTGGGTAAAGTTTCTTACACATAAGTGTGTGGCGTTTTGTTTGCCTTGCGACAACCGCTTTTGATAGGTTTTGCACATCAAGAGAATAGTTTTCGGCGGAAGCCGTTTTGGCCCAAAGTGTCTCAGTGCTGTGCTCGTTCGGGTTTAACTCATGCTAGCAAAACCGCCGGGATGATGTAAGGGCTCAGACTGTTCCTGGGCACTGTGGTCTCTTACAGATCAGTGTATGGCATTGACTTCACCTTGCCACAGGCACTTGAGAGCATGTTTGCACGTTAAGAAAGATTTCTTCGTTGGAAGCTGCTTTTTGTCAAATGAGTCTCAGTGCTGTGCTCCTCTGTTTTCACTCGTGCTGCCAAAAGCACAGTGATGATGTTAGGGCTTAGAACATTGCTGGGCACTGTGGTTTCTTCCGGAGAAGTGTATGGCATTTTCTTTACATTGCCACGACCACTTGTGATAGGGTCTGAACCTTAGGAAAACCGTTTTCATTGGAAAGCGGCCTTTAGCGAAACGGGTCTCAGTGCTATGTGCCTCAGGTTTCCTTCATGCTACCAAAAGCAGAGTGAGGATATTAGGGCTCAGACCACTTCTGGGTAAAGTTGTTTCTTATACATAAGTGGGAGGCCTTGTCTTTGCCTTGCTACAAGCACTTTTGATAGGGTTTTGCACATCAAGAGAATAGTTTTCGTCAGAAGGCGTTTTGGCCCAAAGTGTCTCAGTACTGTGCTCGTTCGGGTTTAACTCATGCTAGCAAAACCGCCGGGATGATGTAAGGGCTCAGACTGTTCCTGGGCACTCTGGTCTCTTACAGATCAGTGTATGTTATTGACTTCACATTGCCACAGGCACTTTTGAGCATGTTTGCACGTTAAGAAAGATTTCTTCGTTGGAAGCTGCTTTTTGTCAAATGAGTCTCTGTGCTGTGCTCCTCTGTTTTCACTCGTGCTGCCAAAAGCACAGTGATGATGTTAGGGCTTAGAACATTGCTGGGCACTGTGGTTTCTTCCGCACAAGTGTATGGCATTTTCTCTACTTTGCCACGACCACTTGTGATAGGGTCTGCACCTTAGGAAAACCGTTTTCATTGGAAAGCGGCTTTTTGCCAAACGGGTCTCACTGCTGTGTGCCTCAGGTTTCCCTCATGCTACCAAAAGCACAGTGAGGATATTAGGGCTTAGACCACTTCTGGGTAAAGTTGTTTCTTACACATAAGTGTGTGGCGTTTTGTTTGCCTTGCGACAACCGCTTTTGATAGGTTTTGCACAAGAGAATAGTTTTCGTCGGAAGCCGTTTTGGCCCAAAGTGTCTCAGTGCTGTGCTCGTTCGGGTTTAACTCATGCTAGCAAAACAGCCGGGATGATGTCAGGGCTCAGACTGTTCCTGGGCACTGTGGTCTCTTACAGATCAGTGTATGGCATTGACTTCAGCTTGCCACAGGCACTTGAGAGCATGTTTGCACATTAAGAAAGATTTCTTCGTTGGAAGCTGCTTTTTGTCAAATGAGTCTCAGTGCTGTGCTCCTCTGTTTTCACTCGTGCTGCCAAAAGCACAGTGATGATGTTAGGGCTTAGAACATTGCTGGGCACTGTGGTTTCTTCCGGAGAAGTGTATGGCATTTTCTTTACATTGCCACGACCACTTGTGATAGGGTCTGAACCTTAGGAAAACCGTTTTTATTGGAAAGCGGCTTTTCGCGAAACGGGTCTCAGTGCTTTGTGCCTCAGGTTTCCCTCATGCTACCAAAAGCACAGTGAGGATATTAGGGCTCAGACCACTTCTGGGTAAAGTTGTTTCTTATACATAAGTGGGAGGCCTTGTCTTTCCTTGCTACAAGCACTTTTGATAGGTTTTCCACATCAAGAGAATAGTTTTCGTCGGAAGACTTTTTGGCCCAAAGTGTCTCAGTGCTGTGCTCGTTCGGGTTTAACTCATGCTAGCAAAACCGCCGGGATGATGTAAGGGCTCAGACTGTTCCTGGGCACTGTGGTCTCTTACAGATCAGTGTATGGCATTGACTTCACTTTGCCACAGGCACTTGTGAGCATGTTTGCACGTTAAGAAAGATTTCTTCGTTGGAAGCCGGTTTTTGTCAAATGAGTCTCAGTGCTGTGCTCCTCTGTTTTCACTCGTGCTGCCAAAAGCACAGTGATGATGTTAGGGCTTAGAACATTGCTGGGCACTGTGGTTTCTTCCGGACAAGTGTATTGCATTTTCTCTACCTTGCCACGACCACTTGTAATAGGGTCTGCACCTTAGGAAAACCGTTTTCATTGGAAAGCGGCTTTTTGCCAAACGGGTCTCAGTGCTGTGTGCCTCAGGTTTCCCTCATGCTACCAAAAGCACAGTGAGGATATTAGGGCTTAGACCACTTCTGGGTAAAGTTGTTTCTTACACTGTGGGAGGTGTTGTCTTTGCCTTGCTACAAGCACTTTTGATAGGTTTTCCACATCAAGAGAATATTTTTCGTCGGAAGCCGTTTTTGCCCAAACAGTCTCAGTGCTGTGTTCGGGTTTAACTCATGCTAGCAAAACCGCAGGGATGATGTAAGGGCTCAGACTGTTCCTGGGCACTGTGGTCTCTTACAGATCAGTGTATGGCATTGAGTTCACCTTGCCACAGGCACTAGTGAGCGTGTTTGCACGTTTAGAAAGATTTCTTCGTTGGAAGCCGGTTTTTGTCAAATGAGTCTCAGTGCTGTGCTCCTCTGTTTTCACTCGTTGCTGCCAAAAGCACAGTGATGATGTTAGGGCTTAGAACATTGCTGGGCACTGTGGTTTCTTCCGGAGAAGTGTATGGCATTTTCTCTACCTTGCCACGACCACTTGTGATAGGGTCTGAACCTTAGGAAAACCGTTTTTATTGGAAAGCGGCTTTTTGCGAAACGGGTCTCAGTGCTGTGTGCCTCAGGTTTCCCTCATGCTACCAAAAGCACAGTGAGGATATTAGGGCTCAGACCACTTCTGGGTAAAGTTGTTTCTTATACATAAGTGGGAGGCCTTGTCTTTGCCTTGCTACAAGCACTTTTGATAGGTTTTCCACATCAAGAGAATAGTTTTCGTCGGAAGCCGTTTTGGCCCATAGTGTCTCAGTGCTGTGCTGGTTCGGGTTTAACTCATGCTAGCAAAACCGCCGGGATGATGTAAGGGCTCACACTGTTCCTGGGCACTGTGGTCTCTTACAGATCAGTGTATGGCATTGACTTCACCTTGCCACAGGCACTTGTGAGCATGTTTGCACGTTAAGAAAGATTTCTTCGTTGGAAGCCGGTTTTTGTCAAATGAGTCTAAGTGCTGTGCTCCTCTGTTTTCACTCGTGCTGCCAAAAGCACAGTGATGATGTTAGGGCTTAGAACATTGCTGGGCACTGTGGTTTCTTCCGGAGAAGTGTATGGCATTTTCTTTACCTTGCCACGACCACTTGTGATAGGGTCTGCACCTTAGGAAAACCGTTTTCATTGGAAAGCGGCCTTTTGCGAAACGGGTCTCAGTGCTGTGTGCCTCAGGTTTCCCTCATACTACCAAAAGCACAGTGAGGATATTAGGGCTTAGACCACTTCTGGGTAAAGTTGTTTCTTACACATAAGTGTGTGGCGTTTTGTTTGCCTTGCGACAACCGCTTTTGATAGGTTTTGCACATCAAGAGAATAGTTTTCGGCGGAAGCCGTTTTGGCCCAAAGTGTCTCAGTGCTGTGCTCGTTCGGGTTTAACTCATGCTAGCCAAACCGCCGGGATGATGTAAGGGCTCAGACTGTTCCTGGGCACTGTGGTCTCTTACAGATCAGTGTATGGCATTGACTTCAGCTTGCCACAGGCACTTGAGAGCATGTTTGCACGTTAAGAAAGATTTCTTCGTTGGAAGCTGCTTTTTGTCAAATGAGTCTCAGTGCTGTGCTCCTCTGTTTTCACTCGTGCTGCCAAAAGCACAGTGATGATGTTAGGGCTTAGAACATGGCTGGGCACTGTGGTTTCTTCCGGAGAAGTGTATGGCATTTTCTTTACATTGCCACGACCACTTGTGATAGGGTCTGAACCTTAGGAAAACCGTTTTTATTGGAAAGCGGCTTTTTGCGAAACGGGTCTCAGTGCTGTGTGCCTCAGGTTTCCCTCATGCTACCAAAAGCACAGTGAGGATATTAGGGCTTAGACCACTTCTGGGTAAAGTTGTTTCTTACACATAAGTGTGTGGCGTTTTGTTTGCCTTGCGACAACCGCTTTTGATAGGTTTTGCACATCAAGAGAATAGTTTTCGGTGGAAGCCGTTTTGGCCCAAAGTGTCTCAGTGCTGTGCTCGTTCGGGTTTAACTCATGCTAGCAAAACCGCCGGGATGGTGTAAGGGCTCAGACTGTTCCTGGGCACTGTGGTCTCTTACAGATCAGTGTATGGCATTGACTTCACCTTGCCACAGGCACTTGTGAGCATGTTTGCACGTTAAGAAAGATTTCTTCTTTGGAAGCCGGTTTTTGTCAAATGAGTCTCAGTGCTGTGCTCCTCTGTTTTCACTCGTGCTGCCAAAAGCACAGTGATGATGTTAGGGCTTAGTACATTGCTGGGCACTGTGGTTTCTTCCGGAGAAGTGTATGGCATTTTCTTTACCTTGCCACGACCACTTGTGATAGGGTCTGAACCTTAGGAAAACCGTTTTCGTTGGAAAGCAGCTTTTTGCCAAATGGGTCTCAGTGCGGTGTGCCTCAGGTTTCCCTCATGCTACCAAAAGCACAGTGAGGATATTAGGGCTTAGACCACTTCTGGGTAAAGTTGTTTCTTACACATAAGTGTGTGGCGTTTTGTTTGCCTTGCGACAACCGCTTTTGATAGGTTTTGCACATCAAGAGAATAGTTTTCGGCGGAAGCCGTTTTGGCCCAAAGTGTCTCAGTGCTCTGCTCGTTCGGGTTTAACTCATGCTAGCAAAACCGCCGGGATGATGTAAGGGCTCAGACTGTTCCTGGGCACTGTGGTCTCTTACAGATCAGTGTATGGCATTGACTTCAGCTTGCCACAGGCACTTGAGAGCATGTTTGCACGTTAAGAAAGATTTCTTCGTTGGAAGCTGCTTTTTGTCAAATGAGTCTCAGTGCTGTGCTCCTCTGTTTTCACTCGTGCTGCCAAAAGCACAGTGATGATGTTAGGGCTTAGAACATTGCTGGGCACTGTGGTTTCTTCCGGAGAAGTGTATGGCATTTTCTTTACATTGCCACGACCACTTGTGATAGGGTCTGAACCTTAGGAAAACCGTTTTTATTGGAAAGCGGCTTTTTGCGAAACGGGTCTCAGTGCTGTGTGCCTCAGGTTTCCCTCATGCTACCAAAAGCACAGTGAGGATATTAGGGCTCAGACCACTTCTGGGTAAAGTTGTTTCTTATACATAAGTGGGAGGCCTTGTCTTTGCCTTGCTACAAGCACTTTTGATAGGTTTTCCACATCAAGAGAATAGTTTTCGTCGGAAGCCGTTTTGGCCCAAAGTGTCTCAGTGCTGTGCTCGTTCGGGTTTAACTCATGCTAGCAAAACCGCCGGGATGATGTAAGGGCTCAGACTGTTCCTGGGCACTGTGGTCTCTTACAGATCAGTGTATGGCATTGACTTCACCTTGCCACAGGCACTTGTGAGCATGTTTGCACGTTAAGAAAGATTTCTTCGTTGGAAGCCGGTTTTTGTCAAATGAGTCTCAGTGCTGTGCTCCTCTGTTTTCACTCGTGCTGCCAAAAGCACAGTGATGATGTTAGGGCTTAGAACATTGCTGGGCACTGTGGTTTCTTCCGGACAAGTGTATTGCATTTTCTCTACCTTGCCACGACCACTTGTAATAGGGTCTGCACCTTAGGAAAACCGTTTTCATTGGAAAGCGGCTTTTTGCCAAACGGGTCTCAGTGCTGTGTGCCTCAGGTTTCCCTCATGCTACCAAAAGCACAGTGAGAATATTAGGGCTTAGACCACTTCTGGGTAAAGTTGTTTCTTACACTGTGGGAGGTGTTGTCTTTGCCTTGCTACAAGCACTTTTGATAGGTTTTCCACATCAAGAGAATATTTTTCGTCGGAAGCCGTTTTTGCCCAAACAGTCTCAGTGCTGTGTTCGGGTTTAACTCATGCTAGCAAAACCGCCGGGATGATGTAAGGGCTCAGACTGTTCCTGGGCACTGTGGTCTCTTACAGATCAGTGTATGGCATTGAGTTCACCTTGCCACAGGCACTAGTGAGCGTGTTTGCACGTTTAGAAAGATTTCTTCGTTGGAAGCCGGTTTTTGTCAAATGAGTCTCAGTGCTGTGCTCCTCTGTTTTCACTCGTGCTGCCAAAAGCACAGTGATGATGTTAGGGCTTAGAACATTGCTGGGCACTGTGGTTTCTTCCGGAGAAGTGTATGGCATTTTCTTTACATTGCCACGACCACTTGTGATAGGGTCTGAACCTTAGAAAAACCGTTTTTATTGGAAAGCGGCTTTTTGCGAAACGGGACTCAGTGCTGTGTGCCTCAGGTTTCCCTCATGCTACCAAAAGCACAGTGAGGATATTAGGGCTCAGGCCACTTCTGGGTAAAGTTGTTTCTTATACATAAGTGGGAGGCCTTGTCTTTGCCTTGCTACAAGCACTTTTGATAGGTTTTCCACATCAAGAGAATAGTTTTCGTCGGAAGCCGTTTTGGCCCAAAGTGTCTCAGTGCTGTGCTCGTTCGGGTTTAACTCATGCTAGCAAAACCGCCGGGATGATGTAAGGGCTCAGACTGTTCCTGGGCACTGTGGTCTCTTACAGATCAGTGTATGGCATTGACTTCACCTTGCCACAGGCACTTGTGAGCATGTTTGCACGTTAAGAAAGATTTCTTCGTTGGAAGCCGGTTTTTGTCAAATGAGTCTCAGTGCTGTGCTCCTCTGTTTTCACTCGTGCTGCCAAAAGCACAGTGATGATGTTAGGGCTTAGAACATTGCTGGGCACTGTGGTTTCTTACGGACAAGTGTATTGCATTTTCTCTACCTTGCCACGACCACTTGTGATAGGGTCTGCACCTTAGGAAAACCGTTTTCATTGGAAAGCGGCTTTTTGCCAAACGGGACTCAGTGCTGTGTGCCTCAGGTTTCCCTCATGCTACCAAAAGCACAGTGAGGATATTAGGGCTTAGACGACTTCTGGGTAAAGTTTCTTACACATAAGTGTGTGGCGTTTTGTTCTCCTTGCGACAACCGCTTTTGATAGGTTTTGCACATCAAGAGAATAGTTTTCGGCGGAAGCCGTTTTGGCCCAAAGTGTCTCAGTGCTGTGCTCGTTCGGGTTTAACTCATGCTAGCAAAACCGCCGGGATGATGTAAGGGCTCAGACTGTTCCTGGGCACTGTGGTCTCTTACAGATCAGTGTATGGCATTGACTTCAGCTTGCCACAGGCACTTGAGAGCATGTTTGCACGTTAAGAAAGATTTCTTCGTTGGAAGCTGCTTTTTGTCAAATGAGTCTCAGTGCTGTGCTCCTCTGTTTTCACTCGTGCTGCCAAAAGCACAGTGATGATGTTAGGGCTTAGAACATTGCTGGGCACTGTGGTTTCTTCCGGAGAAGTGTATGGCATTTTCTTTACATTGCCACGACCACTTGTGATAGGGTCTGAACCTTAGGAAAACCGTTTTCATTGGAAAGCGGCCTTTTGCGAAACGGGTCTCAGTGCTATGTGCCTCAGGTTTCCTTCATGCTACCAAAAGCAGAGTGAGGATATTAGGGCTCAGACCACTTCTGGGTAAAGTTGTTTCTTATACATAAGTGGGAGGCCTTGTCTTTGCCTTGCTACAAGCACTTTTGATAGGGTTTTGCACATCAAGAGAATAGTTTTCGTCAGAAGGCGTTTTGGCCCAAAGTGTCTCAGTACTGTGCTCGTTCGGGTTTAACTCATGCTAGCAAAACCGCCGGGATGATGTAAGGGCTCAGACTGTTCCTGGGCACTGTGGTCTCTTACAGATCAGTGTATGGCATTGACTTCACATTGCCACAAGCACTTGTGAGCATGTTTGCACGTTAAGAAAGATTTCTTCGTTGGAAGCTGCTTTTTGTCAAATGAGTCTCTGTGCTGTGCTCCTCTGTTTTCACTCGTGCTGCCAAAAGCACAGTGATGATGTTAGGGCTTAGAACATTGCTGGGCACTGTGGTTTCTTCCGCACAAGTGTATGGCATTTTCTCTACTTTGCCACGACCACTTGTGATAGGGTCTGCACCTTAGGAAAACCGTTTTCATTGGAAAGCGGCTTTTTGCCAAACGGGTCTCACTGCTGTGTGCCTCAGGTTTCCCTCATGCTACCAAAAGCACAGTGAGGATATTAGGGCTTAGACCACTTCTGGGTAAAGTTGTTTCTTACACATAAGTGTGTGGCGTTTTGTTTGCCTTGCGACAACCGCTTTTGATAGGTTTTGCACAAGAGAATAGTTTTCGTCGGAAGCCGTTTTGGCCCAAAGTGTCTCAGTGCTGTGCTCGTTCGGGTTTAACTCATGCTAGCAAAACCGCCGGGATGATGTAAGGGCTCAGACTGTTCCTGGGCACTGTGGTCTCTTACAGATCAGTGTATGGCATTGACTTCACCTTGCCACAGGCACTTGTGAGCATGTTTGCACGTTAAGAAAGATTTCTTCGTTGGAAGCCGGTTTTTGTCAAATGAGTCTCAGTGCTGTGCTCCTCTGTTTTCACTCGTGCTGCCAAAAGCACAGTGATGATGTTAGGGCTTAGAACATTGCTGGGCACTGTGGTTTCTTCCGGACAAGTGTATTGCATTTTCTCTACCTTGCCACGACCACTTGTAATAGGGTCTGCACCTTAGGAAAACCGTTTTCATTGGAAAGCGGCTTTTTGCCAAACGGGTCTCAGTGCTGTGTGCCTCAGGTTTCCCTCATGCTACCAAAAGCACAGTGAGGATATTAGGGCTTAGACCACTTCTGGGTAAAGTTGTTTCTTACACTGTGGGAGGTGTTGTCTTTGCCTTGCTACAAGCACTTTTGATAGGTTTTCCACATCAAGAGAATATTTTTCGTCGGAAGCCGTTTTTGCCCAAACAGTCTCAGTGCTGTGTTCGGGTTTAACTCATGCTAGCAAAACCGCAGGGATGATGTAAGGGCTCAGACTGTTCCTGGGCACTGTGGTCTCTTACAGATCAGTGTATGGCATTGAGTTCACCTTGCCACAGGCACTAGTGAGCGTGTTTGCACGTTTAGAAAGATTTCTTCGTTGGAAGCCGGTTTTTGTCAAATGAGTCTCAGTGCTGTGCTCCTCTGTTTTCACTCGTTGCTGCCAAAAGCACAGTGATGATGTTAGGGCTTAGAACATTGCTGGGCACTGTGGTTTCTTCCGGAGAAGTGTATTGCATTTTCTCTACCTTGCCACGACCACTTGTAATAGGGTCTGCACCTTAGGAAAACCGTTTTCATTGGAAAGCGGCTTTTTGCCAAACGGGTCTCAGTGCTGTGTGCCTCAGGTTTCCCTCATGCTACCAAAAGCACAGTGAGGATATTAGGGCTTAGACGACTTCTGGGTAAAGTTTCTTACACATAAGTGTGTGGCGTTTTGTTTGCCTTGCGACAACCGCTTTTGATAGGTTTTGCACATCAAGAGAATAGTTTTCGGCGGAAGCCGTTTTGGCCCAAAGTGTCTCAGTGCTGTGCTCGTTCGGGTTTAACTCATGCTAGCAAAACCGCCGGGATGATGTAAGGGCTCAGACTGTTCCTGGGCACTGTGGTCTCTTACAGATCAGTGTATGGCATTGACTTCACCTTGCCACAGGCACTTGAGAGCATGTTTGCACGTTAAGAAAGATTTCTTCGTTGGAAGCTGCTTTTTGTCAAATGAGTCTCAGTGCTGTGCTCCTCTGTTTTCACTCGTGCTGCCAAAAGCACAGTGATGATGTTAGGGCTTAGAACATTGCTGGGCACTGTGGTTTCTTCCGGAGAAGTGTATGGCATTTTCTTTACATTGCCACGACCACTTGTGATAGGGTCTGAACCTTAGGAAAACCGTTTTCATTGGAAAGCGGCCTTTAGCGAAACGGGTCTCAGTGCTATGTGCCTCAGGTTTCCTTCATGCTACCAAAAGCAGAGTGAGGATATTAGGGCTCAGACCACTTCTGGGTAAAGTTGTTTCTTATACATAAGTGGGAGGCCTTGTCTTTGCCTTGCTACAAGCACTTTTGATAGGGTTTTGCACATCAAGAGAATAGTTTTCGTCAGAAGGCGTTTTGGCCCAAAGTGTCTCAGTACTGTGCTCGTTCGGGTTTAACTCATGCTAGCAAAACCGCCGGGATGATGTAAGGGCTCAGACTGTTCCTGGGCACTCTGGTCTCTTACAGATCAGTGTATGTTATTGACTTCACATTGCCACAGGCACTTTTGAGCATGTTTGCACGTTAAGAAAGATTTCTTCGTTGGAAGCTGCTTTTTGTCAAATGAGTCTCTGTGCTGTGCTCCTCTGTTTTCACTCGTGCTGCCAAAAGCACAGTGATGATGTTAGGGCTTAGAACATTGCTGGGCACTGTGGTTTCTTCCGCACAAGTGTATGGCATTTTCTCTACTTTGCCACGACCACTTGTGATAGGGTCTGCACCTTAGGAAAACCGTTTTCATTGGAAAGCGGCTTTTTGCCAAACGGGTCTCACTGCTGTGTGCCTCAGGTTTCCCTCATGCTACCAAAAGCACAGTGAGGATATTAGGGCTTAGACCACTTCTGGGTAAAGTTGTTTCTTACACATAAGTGTGTGGCGTTTTGTTTGCCTTGCGACAACCGCTTTTGATAGGTTTTGCACAAGAGAATAGTTTTCGTCGGAAGCCGTTTTGGCCCAAAGTGTCTCAGTGCTGTGCTCGTTCGGGTTTAACTCATGCTAGCAAAACAGCCGGGATGATGTCAGGGCTCAGACTGTTCCTGGGCACTGTGGTCTCTTACAGATCAGTGTATGGCATTGACTTCAGCTTGCCACAGGCACTTGAGAGCATGTTTGCACATTAAGAAAGATTTCTTCTTTGGAAGCTGCTTTTTGTCAAATGAGTCTCAGTGCTGTGCTCCTCTGTTTTCACTCGTGCTGCCAAAAGCACAGTGATGATGTTAGGGCTTAGAACATGGCTGGGCACTGTGGTTTCTTCCGGAGAAGTGTATGGGATTTTCTTTACATTGCCACGACCACTTGTGATAGGGTCTGAACCTTAGGAAAACCGTTTTTATTGGAAAGCGGCTTTTCGCGAAACGGGTCTCAGTGCTTTGTGCCTCAGGTTTCCCTCATGCTACCAAAAGCACAGTGAGGATATTAGGGCTCAGACCACTTCTGGGTAAAGTTGTTTCTTATACATAAGTGGGAGGCCTTGTCTTTCCTTGCTACAAGCACTTTTGATAGGTTTTCCACATCAAGAGAATAGTTTTCGTCGGAAGCCTTTTTGGCCCAAAGTGTCTCAGTGCTGTGCTCGTTCGGGTTTAACTCATGCTAGCAAAACCGCCGGGATGATGTAAGGGCTCAGACTGTTCCTGGGCACTGTGGTCTCTTACAGATCAGTGTATGGCATTGACTTCACCTTGCCACAGGCACTTGAGAGCATGTTTGCACGTTAAGAAAGATTTCTTCGTTGGAAGCTGCTTTTTGTCAAATGAGTCTCAGTGCTGTGCTCCTCTGTTTTCACTCGTGCTGCCAAAAGCACAGTGATGATGTTAGGGCTTAGAACATTGCTGGGCACTGTGGTTTCTTCCGGAGAAGTGTATGGCATTTTCTTTACATTGCCACGACCACTTGTGATAGGGTCTGAACCTTAGGAAAACCGTTTTCATTGGAAAGCGGCCTTTTGCGAAACGGGTCTCAGTGCTATGTGCCTCAGGTTTCCTTCATGCTACCAAAAGCAGAGTGAGGATATTAGGGCTCAGACCACTTCTGGGTAAAGTTGTTTCTTATACATAAGTGGGAGGCCTTGTCTTTGCCTTGCTACAAGCACTTTTGATAGGGTTTTGCACATCAAGAGAATAGTTTTCGTCAGAAGGCGTTTTGGCCCAAAGTGTCTCAGTACTGTGCTCGTTCGGGTTTAACTCATGCTAGCAAAACCGCCGGGATGATGTAAGGGCTCAGACTGTTCCTGGGCACTGTGGTCTCTTACAGATCAGTGTATGTTATTGACTTCACATTGCCACAAGCACTTGTGAGCATGTTTGCACGTTAAGAAAGATTTCTTCGTTGGAAGCTGCTTTTTGTCAAATGAGTCTCTGTGCTGTGCTCCTCTGTTTTCACTCGTGCTGCCAAAAGCACAGTGATGATGTTAGGGCTTAGAACATTGCTGGGCACTGTGGTTTCTTCCGCACAAGTGTATGGCATTTTCTCTACTTTGCCACGACCACTTGTGATAGGGTCTGCACCTTAGGAAAACCGTTTTCATTGGAAAGCGGCTTTTTGCCAAACGGGTCTCACTGCTGTGTGCCTCAGGTTTCCCTCATGCTACCAAAAGCACAGTGAGGATATTAGGGCTTAGACCACTTCTGGGTAAAGTTGTTTCTTACACATAAGTGTGTGGCGTTTTGTTTGCCTTGCGACAACCGCTTTTGATAGGTTTTGCACAAGAGAATAGTTTTCGTCGGAAGCCGTTTTGGCCCAAAGTGTCTCAGTGCTGTGCTCGTTCGGGTTTAACTCATGCTAGCAAAACAGCCGGGATGATGTCAGGGCTCAGACTGTTCCTGGGCACTGTGGTCTCTTACAGATCAGTGTATGGCATTGACTTCAGCTTGCCACAGGCACTTGAGAGCATGTTTGCACGTTAAGAAAGATTTCTTCGTTGGAAGCTGCTTTTTGTCAAATGAGTCTCAGTGCTGTGCTCCTCTGTTTTCACTCGTGCTGCCAAAAGCACAGTGATGATGTTAGGGCTTAGAACATGGCTGGGCACTGTGGTTTCTTCCGGAGAAGTGTATGGCATTTTCTTTACATTGCCACGACCACTTGTGATAGGGTCTGAACCTTAGGAAAACCGTTTTTATTGGAAAGCGGCTTTTCGCGAAACGGGTCTCAGTGCTTTGTGCCTCAGGTTTCCCTCATGCTACCAAAAGCACAGTGAGGATATTAGGGCTCAGACCACTTCTGGGTAAAGTTGTTTCTTATACATAAGTGGGAGGCCTTGTCTTTCCTTGCTACAAGCACTTTTGATAGGTTTTCCACATCAAGAGAATAGTTTTCGTCGGAAGCCTTTTTGGCCCAAAGTGTCTCAGTGCTGTGCTCGTTCGGGTTTAACTCATGCTAGCAAAACCGCCGGGATGATGTAAGGGCTCAGACTGTTCCTGGGCACTGTGGTCTCTTACAGATCAGTGTATGGCATTGACTTCACCTTGCCACAGGCACTTGTGAGCATGTTTGCACGTTAAGAAAGATTTCTTCGTTGGAAGCCGGTTTTTGTCAAATGAGTCTCAGTGCTGTGCTCCTCTGTTTTCACTCGTGCTGCCAAAAGCACAGTGATGATGTTAGGGCTTAGAACATTGCTGGGCACTGTGGTTTCTTCCGGACAAGTGTATTGCATTTTCTCTACCTTGCCACGACCACTTGTAATAGGGTCTGCACCTTAGGAAAACCGTTTTCATTGGAAAGCGGCTTTTTGCCAAACGGGTCTCAGTGCTGTGTGCCTCAGGTTTCCCTCATGCTACCAAAAGCACAGTGAGGATATTAGGGCTTAGACCACTTCTGGGTAAAGTTGTTTCTTACACTGTGGGAGGTGTTGTCTTTGCCTTGCTACAAGCACTTTTGATAGGTTTTCCACATCAAGAGAATAGTTTTCGTTGGAAGCCGTTTTGGCCCAAAGTGTCTCAGTGCTGTGCTCGTTCGGGTTTAACTCATGCTAGCAAAACCGCCGGGATGATGTAAGGGCTCAGACTGTTCCTGGGCACTGTGGTCTCTTACAGATCAGTGTATGGCATTGACTTCACCTTGCCACAGGCACTTGTGAGCATCTTTGCACGTTTAGAAAGATTTCTTCGTTGGAAGCCGGTTTTTGTCACATGAGTCTCTGTGCTGTGCTCCTCTGTTTTCACTCGTGCTGCCAAAAGCACAGTGATGATGTTAGGGCTTAGAACATTGCTGGGCACTGTGGTTTCTTCCGGAGAAGTGTATGGCATTTTCTTTACCTTGCCACGACCACTTGTGATAAGGTGTGCCCCTTAGGAAAACCGTTTTCATTAGAAAGCGGCCTTTTGCGAAACGGGTCTCAGTGCTGTGTGCCTCAGGTTTCCCTCATACTACCAAAAGCACAGTGAGGATATTAGGGCTCAGACCACTTCTGGGTAAAGTTGTTTCTTATACATAAGTGGGAGGCCTTGTCTTTGCCTTGCTACGAGTACTTTTGATAGGTTTTCCACATCAAGAGAATATTTTTCGTAGAAAGCCGTTTTTGCCCAAACAGTCTCAGTGCTCTGTTCGTTCGGGTTTAACTCATGCTAGCAAAACCGCCGGGATGATGTAAGGGCTCACACTGTTCCTGGGCACTGTGGTCTCTTACAGATCAGTGTATGGCATTGACTTCACCTTGCCACAGGCACTTGTGAGCATGTTTGCACGTTAAGAAAGATTTCTTCGTTGGAAGCCGGTTTTTGTCAAATGAGTCTCAGTGCTGTGCTCCTCTGTTTTCACTCGTGCTGCCAAAAGCACAGTGATGATGTTAGGGCTTAGTACATTGCTGGGCACTGTGGTTTCTTCCGGAGAAGTGTATGGCATTTTCTTTACCTTGCCACGACCACTTGTGATAGGGTCTGAACCTTAGGAAAACCGTTTTCCTTGGAAAGCAGCTTTTTGCCCAATGGGTCTCAGTGCTGTGTGCCTCAGGTTTCCCTCATGCTACCAAAAGCACAGTGAGGATATTAGGGCTTAGACCACTTCTGGGTAAAGTTGTTTCTTACACATAAGTGTGTGGTGTTTTGTTTGCCTTGCGACAACCGCTTTTGATAGGTTTTGCACAAGAGAATAGTTTTCGTCGGAAGCCGTTTTGGCCCAAAGTGTCTCAGTGCTGTGCTCGTTCGGGTTTAACTCATGCTAGCAAAACAGCCGGGATGATGTCAGGGCTCAGACTGTTCCTGGGCACTGTGGTCCCCTACAGATCAGTGTATGGCATTGACTTCAGCTTGCCACAGGCACTTGAGAGCATGTTTGCACGTTAAGAAAGATTTCTTCGTTGGAAGCTGCTTTTTGTCAAATGAGTCTCAGTGCTGTGCTCCTCTGTTTTCACTCGTGCTGCCAAAAGCACAGTGATGATGTTAGGGCTTAGAACATGGCTGGGCACTGTGGTTTCTTTCGGAGAAGTGTATGGCATTTTCTTTACATTGCCACGAACACTTGTGATAGGGTCTGAACCTTAGGAAAACCGTTTTTATTGGAAAGCGGCTTTTCGCGAAACGGGTCTCAGTGCTGTGTGCCTCAGGTTTCCCTCATGCTACCAAAAGCACAGTGAGGATATTAGGGCTCAGACCACTTCTGGGTAAAGTTGATTCTTATACATAAGTGGGAGGCCTTGTCTTTCCTTGCTACAAGCACTTTTGATAGGTTTTCCACATCAAGAGAATAGTTTTCGTCGGAAGCCTTTTTGGCCCAAAGTGTCTCAGTGCTGTGCTCGTTCGGGTTTAACTCATGCTAGCAAAACCGCCGGGATGATGTAAGGGCTCAGACTGTTCCTGGGCACTGTGGTCTCTTACAGATCAGTGTATGGCATTGACTTCACCTTGCCACAGGCACTTGTGAGCATGTTTGCACGTTAAGAAAGATTTCTTCGTTGGAAGCCGGTTTTTGTCAAATGAGTCTCAGTGCTGTGCTCCTCTGTTTTCACTCGTGCTGCCAAAAGCACAGTGATGATGTTAGGGCTTAGAACATTGCTGGGCACTGTGGTTTCTTCCGGACAAGTGTATTGCATTTTCTCTACCTTGCCACGACCACTTGTGATAGGGTCTGCACCTTAGGAAAACCGTTTTCATTGGAAAGCGGCTTTTTGCCAAACGGGTCTCAGTGCTGTGTGCCTCAGGTTTCCCTCATGCTACCAAAAGCACAGTGAGGATATTAGGGCTTAGACCACTTCTGGGTAAAGTTGTTTCTTACACTGTGGGAGGTGTTGTCTTTGCCTTGCTACAAGCACTTTTGATAGGTTTTCCACATCAAGAGAATATTTTTCGTCGGAAGCCGTTTTTGCCCAAACAGTCTCAGTGCTGTGTTCGGGTTTAACTCATGCTAGCAAAACCGCAGGGATGATGTAAGGGCTCAGACTGTTCCTGGGTACTGTGGTCTCTTACAGATCAGTGTATGGCATTGAGTTCACCTTGCCACAGGCACTAGTGAGCGTGTTTGCACGTTTAGAAAGATTTCTTCGTTGGAAGCCGGTTTTTGTCAAATGAGTCTCAGTGCTGTGCTCCTCTGTTTTCACTCGCTGCCAAAAGCACATGATGATGTTAGGGCTTAGAACATTGCTGTGCACTGTGGTTTCTTCCGGAGAAGTGTATGGCATTTTCTTTACATTGCCACGACCACTTGTGATAGGGTCTGAACCTTAGGAAAACCGTTTTTATTGGAAAGCGGCTTTTTGCGAAACGGGTCTCAGTGCTGTGTGCCTCAGGTTTCCCTCATGCTACCAAAAGCACAGTGAGGATATTAGGGCTCAGACCACTTCTGGGTAAAGTTGTTTCTTATACATAAGTGGGAGGCCTTGTCTTTGCCTTGCTACAAGCACTTTTGATAGGTTTTCCACATCAAGAGAATAGTTTTCGTCGGAAGCCGTTTTAGCCCAAAGTGTCTCAGTGCTGTGCTCGTTCGGGTTTAACTCATGCTAGCAAAACCGCCGGGATGATGTAAGGGCTCACACTGTTCCTGGGCACTGTGGTCTCTTACAGATCAGTGTATGGCATTGACTTCACCTTGCCACAGGCACTTGTGAGCATCTTTGCACGTTTAGAAAGATTTCTTCGTTGGAAGCCGGTTTTTGTCACATGAGTCTCTGTGCTGTGCTCCTCTGTTTTCACTCGTGCTGCCAAAAGCACAGTGATGATGTTAGGGCTTAGAACATTGCTGGGCACTGTGGTTTCTTCCGGAGAAGTGTATGGCATTTTCTTTACCTTGCCACGACCACTTGTGATAGGGTGTGCCCCTTAGGAAAACCGTTTTCATTAGAAAGCGGCCTTTTGCGAAACGGGTCTCAGTGCTGTGTGCCTCAGGTTTCCCTCATACTACCAAAAGCACAGTGAGGATATTAGGGCTCAGACCACTTCTGGGTAAAGTTGTTTCTTATACATAAGTGGGAGGCCTTGTCTTTGCCTTGCTACGAGTACTTTTGATAGGTTTTCCACATCAAGAGAATATTTTTCGTAGAAAGCCGTTTTTGCCCAAACAGTCTCAGTGCTCTGTTCGTTCGGGTTTAACTCATGCTAGCAAAACCGCCGGGATGATGTAAGGGCTCAGACTGTTCCTGGGCACTGTGGTCTCTTACAGATCAGTGTATGGCATTGACTTCACCTTGCCACAGGCACTTGTGAGCATGTTTGCACGTTAAGAAAGATTTCTTCGTTGGAAGCCGGTTTTTGTCAAATGAGTCTCAGTGCTGTGCTCCTCTGTTTTCACTCGTGCTGCCAAAAGCACAGTGATGATGTTAGGGCTTAGTACATTGCTGGGCACTGTGGTTTCTTCCGGAGAAGTGTATGGCATTTTCTTTACCTTGCCACGACCACTTGTGATAGGGTCTGAACCTTAGGAAAACCGTTTTCCTTGGAAAGCAGCTTTTTGCCCAATGGGTCTCAGTGCTGTGTGCCTCAGGTTTCCCTCATGCTACCAAAAGCACAGTGAGGATATTAGGGCTTAGACCACTTCTGGGTAAAGTTGTTTCTTACACATAAGTGTGTGGCGTTTTGTTTGCCTTGCGACAACCGCTTTTGATAGGTTTTGCACAAGAGAATAGTTTTCGTCGGAAGCCGTTTTGGCCCAAAGTGTCTCAGTGCTGTGCTCGTTCGGGTTTAACTCATGCTAGCAAAACAGCCGGGATGATGTCAGGGCTCAGACTGTTCCTGGGCACTGTGGTCTCTTACAGATCAGTGTATGGCATTGACTTCAGCTTGCCACAGGCACTTGAGAGCATGTTTGCACGTTAAGAAAGATTTCTTCGTTGGAAGCTGCTTTTTGTCAAATGAGTCTCAGTGCTGTGCTCCTCTGTTTTCACTCGTGCTGCCAAAAGCACAGTGATGATGTTAGGGCTTAGAACATGGCTGGGCACTGTGGTTTCTTCCGGAGAAGTGTATGGCATTTTCTTTACATTGCCACGACCACTTGTGATAGGGTCTGAACCTTAGGAAAACCGTTTTTATTGGAAAGCGGCTTTTCGCGAAACGGGTCTCAGTGCTGTGTGCCTCAGGTTTCCCTCATGCTACCAAAAGCACAGTGAGGATATTAGGGCTCAGACCACTTCTGGGTAAAGTTGTTTCTTATACATAAGTGTGAGGCCTTGTCTTTCCTTGCTACAAGCACTTTTGATAGGTTTTCCACATCAAGAGAATAGTTTTCGTCGGAAGCCTTTTTGGCCCAAAGTGTCTCAGTGCTGTGCTCGTTCGGGTTTAACTCATGCTAGCAAAACCGCCGGGATGATGTAAGGGCTCAGACTGTTCCTGGGCACTGTGGTCTCTTACAGATCAGTGTATGGCATTGACTTCACCTTGCCACAGGCACTTGTGAGCATGTTTGCACGTTAAGAAAGATTTCTTCGTTGGAAGCCGGTTTTTGTCAAATGAGTCTCAGTGCTGTGCTCCTCTGTTTTCACTCGTGCTGCCAAAAGCACAGTGATGATGTTAGGGCTTAGAACATTGCTGGGCACTGTGGTTTCTTCCGGACAAGTGTATTGCATTTTCTCTACCTTGCCACGACCACTTGTGATAGGGTCTGCACCTTAGGAAAACCGTTTTCATTGGAAAGCGGCTTTTTGCCAAACGGGTCTCAGTGCTGTGTGCCTCAGGTTTCCCTCATGCTACCAAAAGCACAGTGAGGATATTAGGGCTTAGACCACTTCTGGGTAAAGTTGTTTCTTACACTGTGGGAGGTGTTGTCTTTGCCTTGCTACAAGCACTTTTGATAGGTTTTCCACATCAAGAGAATATTTTTCGTCGGAAGCCGTTTTTGCCCAAACAGTCTCAGTGCTGTGTTCGGGTTTAACTCATGCTAGCAAAACCGCAGGGATGATGTAAGGGCTCAGACTGTTCCTGGGTACTGTGGTCTCTTACAGATCAGTGTATGGCATTGAGTTCACCTTGCCACAGGCACTAGTAGCGTGTTTGCACGTTTAGAAAGATTTCTTCGTTGGAAGCCGGTTTTTGTCAAATGAGTCTCAGTGCTGTGCTCCTCTGTTTTCACTCGTTGCTGCCAAAAGCACAGTGATGATGTTAGGGCTTAGAACATTGCTGGGCACTGTGGTTTCTTCCGGAGAAGTGTATGGCATTTTCTTTACCTTGCCACGACCACTTGTGATAGGGTCTGCACCTTAGGAAAACCGTTTTCATTGGAAAGCGGCCTTTTGCGAAACGGGTCTCAGTGCTGTGTGCCTCAGGTTTCCCTCATACTACCAAAAGCACAGTGAGGATATTAGGGCTCAGACCACTTCTGGGTAAAGTTGTTTCTTATACATAAGTGGGAGGCCTTGTCTTTGCCTTGCTACGAGCACTTTTGATAGGTTTTCCACATCAAGAGAATATTTTTCGTAGGAAGCCGTTTTTGCCCAAACAGTCTCAGTGCTGTGTTCGTTCGGGTTTAACTCATGCTAGCAAAACCGCCGGGATGATGTAAGGGCTCAGACTGTTCCTGGGCACTGTGGTCTCTTACAGATCAGTGTATGGCATTGACTTCACCTTGCCACAGGCACTTGTGAGCATGTTTGCACGTTAAGAAAGATTTCTTCTTTGGAAGCCGGTTTTTGTCAAATGAGTCTCAGTGCTGTGCTCCTCTGTTTTCACTCGTGCTGCCAAAAGCACAGTGATGATGTTAGGGCTTAGTACATTGCTGGGCACTGTGGTTTCTTCCGGAGAAGTGTATGGCATTTTCTTTACCTTGCCACGACCACTTGTGATAGGGTCTGAACCTTAGGAAAACCGTTTTCGTTGGAAAGCAGCTTTTTGCCAAATGGGTCTCAGTGCGGTGTGCCTCAGGTTTCCCTCATGCTACCAAAAGCACAGTGAGGATATTAGGGCTTAGACCACTTCTGGGTAAAGTTGTTTCTTACACATAAGTGTGTGGCGTTTTGTTTGCCTTGCGACAACCGCTTTTGATAGGTTTTGCACATCAAGAGAATAGTTTTCGGCGGAAGCCGTTTTGGCCCAAAGTGTCTCAGTGCTCTGCTCGTTCGGGTTTAACTCATGCTAGCAAAACCGCCGGGATGATGTAAGGGCTCAGACTGTTCCTGGGCACTGTGGTCTCTTACAGATCAGTGTATGGCATTGACTTCAGCTTGCCACAGGCACTTGAGAGCATGTTTGCACGTTAAGAAAGATTTCTTCGTTGGAAGCTGCTTTTTGTCAAATGAGTCTCAGTGCTGTGCTCCTCTGTTTTCACTCGTGCTGCCAAAAGCACAGTGATGATGTTAGGGCTTAGAACATTGCTGGGCACTGTGGTTTCTTCCGGAGAAGTGTATGGCATTTTCTTTACATTGCCACGACCACTTGTGATAGGGTCTGAACCTTAGAAAAACCGTTTTTATTGGAAAGCGGCTTTTTGCGAAACGGGTCTCAGTGCTGTGTGCCTCAGGTTTCCCTCATGCTACCAAAAGCACAGTGAGGATATTAGGGCTCAGGCCACTTCTGGGTAAAGTTGTTTCTTATACATAAGTGGGAGGCCTTGTCTTTGCCTTGCTACAAGCACTTTTGATAGGTTTTCCACATCAAGAGAATAGTTTTCGTCGGAAGCCGTTTTGGCCCAAAGTGTCTCAGTGCTGTGCTCGTTCGGGTTTAACTCATGCTAGCAAAACCGCCGGGATGATGTAAGGGCTCAGACTGTTCCTGGGCACTGTGGTCTCTTACAGATCAGTGTATGGCATTGACTTCACCTTGCCACAGGCACTTGTGAGCATGTTTGCACGTTAAGAAAGATTTCTTCGTTGGAAGCCGGTTTTTGTCAAATGAGTCTCAGTGCTGTGCTCCTCTGTTTTCACTCGTGCTGCCAAAAGCACAGTGATGATGTTAGGGCTTAGAACATTGCTGGGCACTGTGGTTTCTTACGGACAAGTATATTGCATTTTCTCTACCTTGCCACGACCACTTGTGATAGGGTCTGCACCTTAGGAAAACCGTTTTCATTGGAAAGCGGCTTTTTGCCAAACGGGACTCAGTGCTGTGTGCCTCAGGTTTCCCTCATGCTACCAAAAGCACAGTGAGGATATTAGGGCTTAGACGACTTCTGGGTAAAGTTTCTTACACATAAGTGTGTGGCGTTTTGTTCTCCTTGCGACAACCGCTTTTGATAGGTTTTGCACATCAAGAGAATAGTTTTCGGCGGAAGCCGTTTTGGCCCAAAGTGTCTCAGTGCTGTGCTCGTTCGGGTTTAACTCATGCTAGCAAAACCGCCGGGATGATGTAAGGGCTCAGACTGTTCCTGGGCACTGTGGTCTCTTACAGATCAGTGTATGGCATTGACTTCAGCTTGCCACAGGCACTTGAGAGCATGTTTGCACGTTAAGAAAGATTTCTTCGTTGGAAGCTGCTTTTTGTCAAATGAGTCTCAGTGCTGTGCTCCTCTGTTTTCACTCGTGCTGCCAAAAGCACAGTGATGATGTTAGGGCTTAGAACATTGCTGGGCACTGTGGTTTCTTCCGGAGAAGTGTATGGCATTTTCTTTACATTGCCACGACCACTTGTGATAGGGTCTGAACCTTAGGAAAACCGTTTTCATTGGAAAGCGGCCTTTTGCGAAACGGGTCTCAGTGCTATGTGCCTCAGGTTTCCTTCATGCTACCAAAAGCAGAGTGAGGATATTAGGGCTCAGACCACTTCTGGGTAAAGTTGTTTCTTATACATAAGTGGGAGGCCTTGTCTTTGCCTTGCTACAAGCACTTTTGATAGGGTTTTGCACATCAAGAGAATAGTTTTCGTCAGAAGGCGTTTTGGCCCAAAGTGTCTCAGTACTGTGCTCGTTCGGGTTTAACTCATGCTAGCAAAACCGCCGGGATGATGTAAGGGCTCAGACTGTTCCTGGGCACTGTGGTCTCTTACAGATCAGTGTATGTTATTGACTTCACATTGCCACAAGCACTTGTGAGCATGTTTGCACGTTAAGAAAGATTTCTTCGTTGGAAGCTGCTTTTTGTCAAATGAGTCTCTGTGCTGTGCTCCTCTGTTTTCACTCGTGCTGCCAAAAGCACAGTGATGATGTTAGGGCTTAGAACATTGCTGGGCACTGTGGTTTCTTCCGCACAAGTGTATGGCATTTTCTCTACTTTGCCACGACCACTTGTGATAGGGTCTGCACCTTAGGAAAACCGTTTTCATTGGAAAGCGGCTTTTTGCCAAACGGGTCTCACTGCTGTGTGCCTCAGGTTTCCCTCATGCTACCAAAAGCACAGTGAGGATATTAGGGCTTAGACCACTTCTGGGTAAAGTTGTTTCTTACACATAAGTGTGTGGCGTTTTGTTTGCCTTGCGACAACCGCTTTTGATAGGTTTTGCACAAGAGAATAGTTTTCGTCGGAAGCCGTTTTGGCCCAAAGTGTCTCAGTGCTGTGCTCGTTCGGGTTTAACTCATGCTAGCAAAACAGCCGGGATGATGTCAGGGCTCAGACTGTTCCTGGGCACTGTGGTCTCTTACAGATCAGTGTATGGCATTGACTTCAGCTTGCCACAGGCACTTGAGAGCATGTTTGCACGTTAAGAAAGATTTCTTCGTTGGAAGCTGCTTTTTGTCAAATGAGTCTCAGTGCTGTGCTCCTCTGTTTTCACTCGTGCTGCCAAAAGCACAGTGATGATGTTAGGGCTTAGAACATGGCTGGGCACTGTGGTTTCTTCCGGAGAAGTGTATGGCATTTTCTTTACATTGCCACGACCACTTGTGATAGGGTCTGAACCTTAGGAAAACCGTTTTTATTGGAAAGCGGCTTTTCGCGAAACGGGTCTCAGTGCTTTGTGCCTCAGGTTTCCCTCATGCTACCAAAAGCACAGTGAGGATATTAGGGCTCAGACCACTTCTGGGTAAAGTTGTTTCTTATACATAAGTGGGAGGCCTTGTCTTTCCTTGCTACAAGCACTTTTGATAGGTTTTCCACATCAAGAGAATAGTTTTCGTCGGAAGCCTTTTTGGCCCAAAGTGTCTCAGTGCTGTGCTCGTTCGGGTTTAACTCATGCTAGCAAAACCGCCGGGATGATGTAAGGGCTCAGACTGTTCCTGGGCACTGTGGTCTCTTACAGATCAGTGTATGGCATTGACTTCACCTTGCCACAGGCACTTGTGAGCATGTTTGCACGTTAAGAAAGATTTCTTCGTTGGAAGCCGGTTTTTGTCAAATGAGTCTCAGTGCTGTGCTCCTCTGTTTTCACTCGTGCTGCCAAAAGCACAGTGATGATGTTAGGGCTTAGAACATTGCTGGGCACTGTGGTTTCTTCCGGACAAGTGTATTGCATTTTCTCTACCTTGCCACGACCACTTGTAATAGGGTCTGCACCTTAGGAAAACCGTTTTCATTGGAAAGCGGCTTTTTGCCAAACGGGTCTCAGTGCTGTGTGCCTCAGGTTTCCCTCATGCTACCAAAAGCACAGTGAGGATATTAGGGCTTAGACCACTTCTGGGTAAAGTTGTTTCTTACACTGTGGGAGGTGTTGTCTTTGCCTTGCTACAAGCACTTTTGATAGGTTTTCCACATCAAGAGAATATTTTTCGTCGGAAGCCGTTTTTGCCCAAACAGTCTCAGTGCTGTGTTCGGGTTTAACTCATGCTAGCAAAACCGCAGGGATGATGTAAGGGCTCAGACTGTTCCTGGGCACTGTGGTCTCTTACAGATCAGTGTATGGCATTGAGTTCACCTTGCCACAGGCACTAGTGAGCGTGTTTGCACGTTTAGAAAGATTTCTTCGTTGGAAGCCGGTTTTTGTCAAATGAGTCTCAGTGCTGTGCTCCTCTGTTTTCACTCGTTGCTGCCAAAAGCACAGTGATGATGTTAGGGCTTAGAACATTGCTGGGCACTGTGGTTTCTTCCGGAGAAGTGTATTGCATTTTCTCTACCTTGCCACGACCACTTGTAATAGGGTCTGCACCTTAGGAAAACCGTTTTCATTGGAAAGCGGCTTTTTGCCAAACGGGTCTCAGTGCTGTGTGCCTCAGGTTTCCCTCATGCTACCAAAAGCACAGTGAGGATATTAGGGCTTAGACGACTTCTGGGTAAAGTTTCTTACACATAAGTGTGTGGCGTTTTGTTTGCCTTGCGACAACCGCTTTTGATAGGTTTTGCACATCAAGAGAATAGTTTTCGGCGGAAGCCGTTTTGGCCCAAAGTGTCTCAGTGCTGTGCTCGTTCGGGTTTAACTCATGCTAGCCAAACCGCCGGGATGATGTAAGGGCTCAGACTGTTCCTGGGCACTGTGGTCTCTTACAGATCAGTGTATGGCATTGACTTCAGCTTGCCACAGGCACTTGAGAGCATGTTTGCACGTTAAGAAAGATTTCTTCGTTGGAAGCTGCTTTTTGTCAAATGAGTCTCAGTGCTGTGCTCCTCTGTTTTCACTCGTGCTGCCAAAAGCACAGTGATGATGTTAGGGCTTAGAACATGGCTGGGCACTGTGGTTTCTTCCGGAGAAGTGTATGGCATTTTCTTTACATTGCCACGACCACTTGTGATAGGGTCTGAACCTTAGGAAAACCGTTTTCATTGGAAAGCGGCCTTTAGCGAAACGGGTCTCAGTGCTATGTGCCTCAGGTTTCCTTCATGCTACCAAAAGCAGAGTGAGGATATTAGGGCTCAGACCACTTCTGGGTAAAGTTGTTTCTTATACATAAGTGGGAGGCCTTGTCTTTGCCTTGCTACAAGCACTTTTGATAGGGTTTTGCACATCAAGAGAATAGTTTTCGTCAGAAGGCGTTTTGGCCCAAAGTGTCTCAGTACTGTGCTCGTTCGGGTTTAACTCATGCTAGCAAAACCGCCGGGATGATGTAAGGGCTCAGACTGTTCCTGGGCACTCTGGTCTCTTACAGATCAGTGTATGTTATTGACTTCACATTGCCACAGGCACTTTTGAGCATGTTTGCACGTTAAGAAAGATTTCTTCGTTGGAAGCTGCTTTTTGTCAAATGAGTCTCTGTGCTGTGCTCCTCTGTTTTCACTCGTGCTGCCAAAAGCACAGTGATGATGTTAGGGCTTAGAACATTGCTGGGCACTGTGGTTTCTTCCGCACAAGTGTATGGCATTTTCTCTACTTTGCCACGACCACTTGTGATAGGGTCTGCACCTTAGGAAAACCGTTTTCATTGGAAAGCGGCTTTTTGCCAAACGGGTCTCACTGCTGTGTGCCTCAGGTTTCCCTCATGCTACCAAAAGCACAGTGAGGATATTAGGGCTTAGACCACTTCTGGGTAAAGTTGTTTCTTACACATAAGTGTGTGGCGTTTTGTTTGCCTTGCGACAACCGCTTTTGATAGGTTTTGCACAAGAGAATAGTTTTCGTCGGAAGCCGTTTTGGCCCAAAGTGTCTCAGTGCTGTGCTCGTTCGGGTTTAACTCATGCTAGCAAAACAGCCGGGATGATGTCAGGGCTCAGACTGTTCCTGGGCACTGTGGTCTCTTACAGATCAGTGTATGGCATTGACTTCAGCTTGCCACAGGCACTTGAGAGCATGTTTGCACATTAAGAAAGATTTCTTCGTTGGAAGCTGCTTTTTGTCAAATGAGTCTCAGTGCTGTGCTCCTCTGTTTTCACTCGTGCTGCCAAAAGCACAGTGATGATGTTAGGGCTTAGAACATGGCTGGGCACTGTGGTTTCTTCCGGAGAAGTGTATGGGATTTTCTTTACATTGCCACGACCACTTGTGATAGGGTCTGAACCTTAGGAAAACCGTTTTTATTGGAAAGCGGCTTTTCGCGAAACGGGTCTCAGTGCTTTGTGCCTCAGGTTTCCCTCATGCTACCAAAAGCACAGTGAGGATATTAGGGCTCAGACCACTTCTGGGTAAAGTTGTTTCTTATACATAAGTGGGAGGCCTTGTCTTTCCTTGCTACAAGCACTTTTGATAGGTTTTCCACATCAAGAGAATAGTTTTCGTCGGAAGCCTTTTTGGCCCAAAGTGTCTCAGTGCTGTGCTCGTTCGGGTTTAACTCATGCTAGCAAAACCGCCGGGATGATGTAAGGGCTCAGACTGTTCCTGGGCACTGTGGTCTCTTACAGATCAGTGTATGGCATTGACTTCACCTTGCCACAGGCACTTGAGAGCATGTTTGCACGTTAAGAAAGATTTCTTCGTTGGAAGCTGCTTTTTGTCAAATGAGTCTCAGTGCTGTGCTCCTCTGTTTTCACTCGTGCTGCCAAAAGCACAGTGATGATGTTAGGGCTTAGAACATTGCTGGGCACTGTGGTTTCTTCCGGAGAAGTGTATGGCATTTTCTTTACATTGCCACGACCACTTGTGATAGGGTCTGAACCTTAGGAAAACCGTTTTCATTGGAAAGCGGCCTTTTGCGAAACGGGTCTCAGTGCTATGTGCCTCAGGTTTCCTTCATGCTACCAAAAGCAGAGTGAGGATATTAGGGCTCAGACCACTTCTGGGTAAAGTTGTTTCTTATACATAAGTGGGAGGCCTTGTCTTTGCCTTGCTACAAGCACTTTTGATAGGGTTTTGCACATCAAGAGAATAGTTTTCGTCAGAAGGCGTTTTGGCCCAAAGTGTCTCAGTACTGTGCTCGTTCGGGTTTAACTCATGCTAGCAAAACGGCCGGGATGATGTAAGGGCTCAGACTGTTCCTGGGCACTGTGGTCTCTTACAGATCAGTGTATGTTATTGACTTCACATTGCCACAAGCACTTGTGAGCATGTTTGCACGTTAAGAAAGATTTCTTCGTTGGAAGCTGCTTTTTGTCAAATGAGTCTCTGTGCTGTGCTCCTCTGTTTTCACTCGTGCTGCCAAAAGCACAGTGATGATGTTAGGGCTTAGAACATTGCTGGGCACTGTGGTTTCTTCCGCACAAGTGTATGGCATTTTCTCTACTTTGCCACGACCACTTGTGATAGGGTCTGCACCTTAGGAAAACCGTTTTCATTGGAAAGCGGCTTTTTGCCAAACGGGTCTCACTGCTGTGTGCCTCAGGTTTCCCTCATGCTACCAAAAGCACAGTGAGGATATTAGGGCTTAGACCACTTCTGGGTAAAGTTGTTTCTTACACATAAGTGTGTGGCGTTTTGTTTGCCTTGCGACAACCGCTTTTGATAGGTTTTGCACAAGAGAATAGTTTTCGTCGGAAGCCGTTTTGGCCCAAAGTGTCTCAGTGCTGTGCTCGTTCGGGTTTAACTCATGCTAGCAAAACCGCCGGGATGATGTAAGGGCTCAGACTGTTCCTGGGCACTGTGGTCTCTTACAGATCAGTGTATGGCATTGACTTCACCTTGCCACAGGCACTTGTGAGCATGTTTGCACGTTAAGAAAGATTTCTTCGTTGGAAGCCGGTTTTTGTCAAATGAGTCTCAGTGCTGTGCTCCTCTGTTTTCACTCGTGCTGCCAAAAGCACAGTGATGATGTTAGGGCTTAGAACATTGCTGGGCACTGTGGTTTCTTCCGGACAAGTGTATTGCATTTTCTCTACCTTGCCACGACCACTTGTGATAGGGTCTGCACCTTAGGAAAACCGTTTTCATTGGAAAGCGGCTTTTTGCCAAACGGGTCTCAGTGCTGTGTGCCTCAGGTTTCCCTCATGCTACCAAAAGCACAGTGAGGATATTAGGGCTTAGACCACTTCTGGGTAAAGTTGTTTCTTACACTGTGGGAGGTGTTGTCTTTGCCTTGCTACAAGCACTTTTGATAGGTTTTCCACATCAAGAGAATATTTTTCGTCGGAAGCCGTTTTTGCCTAAACAGTCTCTGTGCTGTGTTCGGGTTTAACTCATGCTAGCAAAACCGCAGGGATGATGTAAGGGCTCAGACTGTTCCTGGGTACTGTGGTCTCTTACAGATCAGTGTATGGCATTGAGTTCACCTTGCCACAGGCACTAGTGAGCGTGTTTGCACGTTTAGAAAGATTTCTTCGTTGGAAGCCGGTTTTTGTCAAATGAGTCTCAGTGCTGTGCTCCTCTGTTTTCACTCGCTGCCAAAAGCACATGATGATGTTAGGGCTTAGAACATTGCTGGGCACTGTGGTTTCTTCCGGAGAAGTGTATGGCATTTTCTTTACATTGCCACGACCACTTGTGATAGGGTCTGAACCTTAGGAAAACCGTTTTTATTGGAAAGCGGCTTTTTGCGAAACGGGTCTCAGTGCTGTGTGCCTCAGGTTTCCCTCATGCTACCAAAAGCACAGTGAGGATATTAGGGCTCAGACCACTTCTGGGTAAAGTTGTTTCTTATACATAAGTGGGAGGCCTTGTCTTTGCCTTGCTACAAGCACTTTTGATAGGTTTTCCACATCAAGAGAATAGTTTTCGTCGGAAGCCGTTTTAGCCCAAAGTGTCTCAGTGCTGTGCTGGTTCGGGTTTAACTCATGCTAGCAAAACCGCCGGGATGATGTAAGGGCTCACACTGTTCCTGGGCACTGTGGTCTCTTACAGATCAGTGTATGGCATTGACTTCACCTTGCCACAGGCACTTGTGAGCATCTTTGCACGTTTAGAAAGATTTCTTCGTTGGAAGCCGGTTTTTGTCACATGAGTCTCTGTGCTGTGCTCCTCTGTTTTCACTCGTGCTGCCAAAAGCACAGTGATGATGTTAGGGCTTAGAACATTGCTGGGCACTGTGGTTTCTTCCGGAGAAGTGTATGGCATTTTCTTTACCTTGCCACGACCACTTGTGATAGGGTGTGCCCCTTAGGAAAACCGTTTTCATTAGAAAGCGGCCTTTTGCGAAACGGGTCTCAGTGCTGTGTGCCTCAGGTTTCCCTCATACTACCAAAAGCACAGTGAGGATATTAGGGCTCAGACCACTTCTGGGTAAAGTTGTTTCTTATACATAAGTGGGAGGCCTTGTCTTTGCCTTGCTACGAGTACTTTTGATAGGTTTTCCACATCAAGAGAATATTTTTCGTAGAAAGCCGTTTTTGCCCAAACAGTCTCAGTGCTCTGTTCGTTCGGGTTTAACTCATGCTAGCAAAACCGCCGGGATGATGTAAGGGCTCAGACTGTTCCTGGGCACTGTGGTCTCTTACAGATCAGTGTATGGCATTGACTTCACCTTGCCACAGGCACTTGTGAGCATGTTTGCACGTTAAGAAAGATTTCTTCGTTGGAAGCCGGTTTTTGTCAAATGAGTCTCAGTGCTGTGCTCCTCTGTTTTCACTCGTGCTGCCAAAAGCACAGTGATGATGTTAGGGCTTAGTACATTGCTGGGCACTGTGGTTTCTTCCGGAGAAGTGTATGGCATTTTCTTTACCTTGCCACGACCACTTGTGATAGGGTCTGAACCTTAGGAAAACCGTTTTCCTTGGAAAGCAGCTTTTTGCCCAATGGGTCTCAGTGCTGTGTGCCTCAGGTTTCCCTCATGCTACCAAAAGCACAGTGAGGATATTAGGGCTTAGACCACTTCTGGGTAAAGTTGTTTCTTACACATAAGTGTGTGGCGTTTTTTTTGCCTTGCGACAACCGCTTTTGATAGGTTTTGCACAAGAGAATAGTTTTCGTCGGAAGCCGTTTTGGCCCAAAGTGTCTCAGTGCTGTGCTCGTTCGGGTTTAACTCATGCTAGCAAAACAGCCGGGATGATGTCAGGGCTCAGACTGTTCCTGGGCACTGTGGTCTCTTACAGATCAGTGTATGGCATTGACTTCAGCTTGCCACAGGCACTTGAGAGCATGTTTGCACGTTAAGAAAGATTTCTTCGTTGGAAGCTGCTTTTTGTCAAATGAGTCTCAGTGCTGTGCTCCTCTGTTTTCACTCGTGCTGCCAAAAGCACAGTGATGATGTTAGGGCTTAGAACATGGCTGGGCACTGTGGTTTCTTCCGGAGAAGTGTATGGCATTTTGTTTACATTGCCACGACCACTTGTGATAGGGTCTGAACCTTAGGAAAACCGTTTTTATTGGAAAGCGGCTTTTCGCGAAACGGGTCTCAGTGCTGTGTGCCTCAGGTTTCCCTCATACTACCAAAAGCACAGTGAGGATATTAGGGCTCAGACCACTTCTGGGTAAAGTTGTTTCTTATACATAAGTGGGAGGCCTTGTCTTTGCCTTGCTACGAGTACTTTTGATAGGTTTTCCACATCAAGAGAATAGTTTTCGTAGAAAGCCGTTTTTGCCCAAACAGTCTCAGTGCTCTGTTCGTTCGGGTTTAACTCATGCTAGCAAAACCGCCGGGATGATGTAAGGGCTCAGACTGTTCCTGGGCACTGTGGTCTCTTACAGATCAGTGTATGGCATTGACTTCACCTTGCCACAGGCACTTGTGAGCATGTTTGCACGTTAAGAAAGATTTCTTCGTTGGAAGCCGGTTTTTGTCAAATGAGTCTCAGTGCTGTGCTCCTCTGTTTTCACTCGTGCTGCCAAAAGCACAGTGATGATGTTAGGGCTTAGTACATTGCTGGGCACTGTGGTTTCTTCCGGAGAAGTGTATGGCATTTTCTTTACCTTGCCACGACCACTTGTGATAGGGTCTGAACCTTAGGAAAACCGTTTTCCTTGGAAAGCAGCTTTTTGCCCAATGGGTCTCAGTGCTGTGTGCCTCAGGTTTCCCTCATGCTACCAAAAGCACAGTGAGGATATTAGGGCTTAGACCACTTCTGGGTAAAGTTGTTTCTTACACATAAGTGTGTGGCGTTTTGTTTGCCTTGCGACAACCGCTTTTGATAGGTTTTGCACAAGAGAATAGTTTTCGTCGGAAGCCGTTTTGGCCCAAAGTGTCTCAGTGCTGTGCTCGTTCGGGTTTAACTCATGCTAGCAAAACAGCCGGGATGATGTCAGGGCTCAGACTGTTCCTGGGCACTGTGGTCCCCTACAGATCAGTGTATGGCATTGACTTCAGCTTGCCACAGGCACTTGAGAGCATGTTTGCACGTTAAGAAAGATTTCTTCGTTGGAAGCTGCTTTTTGTCAAATGAGTCTCAGTGCTGTGCTCCTCTGTTTTCACTCGTGCTGCCAAAAGCACAGTGATGATGTTAGGGCTTAGAACATGGCTGGGCACTGTGGTTTCTTCCGGAGAAGTGTATGGCATTTTCTTTACATTGCCACGAACACTTGTGATAGGGTCTGAACCTTAGGAAAACCGTTTTTATTGGAAAGCGGCTTTTCGCGAAACGGGTCTCAGTGCTGTGTGCCTCAGGTTTCCCTCATGCTACCAAAAGCACAGTGAGGATATTAGGGCTCAGACCACTTCTGGGTAAAGTTGATTCTTATACATAAGTGGGAGGCCTTGTCTTTCCTTGCTACAAGCACTTTTGATAGGTTTTCCACATCAAGAGAATAGTTTTCGTCGGAAGCCTTTTTGGCCCAAAGTGTCTCAGTGCTGTGCTCGTTCGGGTTTAACTCATGCTAGCAAAACCGCCGGGATGATGTAAGGGCTCAGACTGTTCCTGGGCACTGTGGTCTCTTACAGATCAGTGTATGGCATTGACTTCACCTTGCCACAGGCACTTGTGAGCATGTTTGCACGTTAAGAAAGATTTCTTCGTTGGAAGCCGGTTTTTGTCAAATGAGTCTCAGTGCTGTGCTCCTCTGTTTTCACTCGTGCTGCCAAAAGCACAGTGATGATGTTAGGGCTTAGAACATTGCTGGGCACTGTGGTTTCTTCCGGACAAGTGTATTGCATTTTCTCTACCTTGCCACGACCACTTGTGATAGGGTCTGCACCTTAGGAAAACCGTTTTCATTGGAAAGCGGCTTTTTGCCAAACGGGTCTCAGTGCTGTGTGCCTCAGGTTTCCCTCATGCTACCAAAAGCACAGTGAGGATATTAGGGCTTAGACCACTTCTGGGTAAAGTTGTTTCTTACACTGTGGGAGGTGTTGTCTTTGCCTTGCTACAAGCACTTTTGATAGGTTTTCCACATCAAGAGAATATTTTTCGTCGGAAGCCGTTTTTGCCCAAACAGTCTCAGTGCTGTGTTCAGGTTTAACTCATGCTAGCAAAACCGCAGGGATGATGTAAGGGCTCAGACTGTTCCTGGGTACTGTGGTCTCTTACAGATCAGTGTATGGCATTGAGTTCACCTTGCCACAGGCACTAGTGAGCGTGTTTGCACGTTTAGAAAGATTTCTTCGTTGGAAGCCGGTTTTTGTCAAATGAGTCTCAGTGCTGTGCTCCTCTGTTTTCACTCGCTGCCAAAAGCACATGATGATGTTAGGGCTTAGAACATTGCTGGGCACTGTGGTTTCTTCCGGAGAAGTGTATGGCATTTTCTTTACATTGCCACGACCACTTGTGATAGGGTCTGAACCTTAGGAAAACCGTTTTTATTGGAAAGCGGCTTTTTGCGAAACGGGTCTCAGTGCTGTGTGCCTCAGGTTTCCCTCATGCTACCAAAAGCACAGTGAGGATATTAGGGCTCAGACCACTTCTGGGTAAAGTTGTTTCTTATACATAAGTGGGAGGCCTTGTCTTTGCCTTGCTACAAGCACTTTTGATAGGTTTTCCACATCAAGAGAATAGTTTTCGTCGGAAGCCGTTTTAGCCCAAAGTGTCTCAGTGCTGTGCTGGTTCGGGTTTAACTCATGCTAGCAAAACCGCCGGGATGATGTAAGGGCTCACACTGTTCCTGGGCACTGTGGTCTCTTACAGATCAGTGTATGGCATTGACTTCACCTTGCCACAGGCACTTGTGAGCATCTTTGCACGTTTAGAAAGATTTCTTCGTTGGAAGCCGGTTTTTGTCACATGAGTCTCTGTGCTGTGCTCCTCTGTTTTCACTCGTGCTGCCAAAAGCACAGTGATGATGTTAGGGCTTAGAACATTGCTGGGCACTGTGGTTTCTTCCGGAGAAGTGTATGGCATTTTCTTTACCTTGCCACGACCACTTGTGATAGGGTGTGCCCCTTAGGAAAACCGTTTTCATTAGAAAGCGGCCTTTTGCGAAACGGGTCTCAGTGCTGTGTGCCTCAGGTTTCCCTCATACTACCAAAAGCACAGTGAGGATATTAGGGCTCAGACCACTTCTGGGTAAAGTTGTTTCTTATACATAAGTGGGAGGCCTTGTCTTTGCCTTGCTACGAGTACTTTTGATAGGTTTTCCACATCAAGAGAATATTTTTCGTAGAAAGCCGTTTTTGCCCAAACAGTCTCAGTGCTCTGTTCGTTCGGGTTTAACTCATGCTAGCAAAACCGCCGGGATGATGTAAGGGCTCAGACTGTTCCTGGGCACTGTGGTCTCTTACAGATCAGTGTATGGCATTGACTTCACCTTGCCACAGGCACTTGTGAGCATGTTTGCACGTTAAGAAAGATTTCTTCGTTGGAAGCCGGTTTTTGTCAAATGAGTCTCAGTGCTGTGCTCCTCTGTTTTCACTCGTGCTGCCAAAAGCACAGTGATGATGTTAGGGCTTAGTACATTGCTGGGCACTGTGGTTTCTTCCGGAGAAGTGTATGGCATTTTCTTTACCTTGCCACGACCACTTGTGATAGGGTCTGAACCTTAGGAAAACCGTTTTCCTTGGAAAGCAGCTTTTTGCCCAATGGGTCTCAGTGCTGTGTGCCTCAGGTTTCCCTCATGCTACCAAAAGCACAGTGAGGATATTAGGGCTTAGACCACTTCTGGGTAAAGTTGTTTCTTACACATAAGTGTGTGGCGTTTTGTTTGCCTTGCGACAACCGCTTTTGATAGGTTTTGCACAAGAGAATAGTTTTCGTCGGAAGCCGTTTTGGCCCAAAGTGTCTCAGTGCTGTGCTCGTTCGGGTTTAACTCATGCTAGCAAAACAGCCGGGATGATGTCAGGGCTCAGACTGTTCCTGGGCACTGTGGTCTCTTACAGATCAGTGTATGGCATTGACTTCAGCTTGCCACAGGCACTTGAGAGCATGTTTGCACGTTAAGAAAGATTTCTTCGTTGGAAGCTGCTTTTTGTCAAATGAGTCTCAGTGCTGTGCTCCTCTGTTTTCACTCGTGCTGCCAAAAGCACAGTGATGATGTTAGGGCTTAGAACATGGCTGGGCACTGTGGTTTCTTCCGGAGAAGTGTATGGCATTTTCTTTACATTGCCACGACCACTTGTGATAGGGTCTGAACCTTAGGAAAACCGTTTTTATTGGAAAGCGGCTTTTCGCGAAACGGGTCTCAGTGCTGTGTGCCTCAGGTTTCCCTCATGCTACCAAAAGCACAGTGAGGATATTAGGGCTCAGACCACTTCTGGGTAAAGTTGTTTCTTATACATAAGTGTGAGGCCTTGTCTTTCCTTGCTACAAGCACTTTTGATAGGTTTTCCACATCAAGAGAATAGTTTTCGTCGGAAGCCTTTTTGGCCCAAAGTGTCTCAGTGCTGTGCTCGTTCGGGTTTAACTCATGCTAGCAAAACCGCCGGGATGATGTAAGGGCTCACACTGTTCCTGGGCACTGTGGTCTCTTACAGATCAGTGTATGGCATTGACTTCACCTTGCCACAGGCACTTGTGAGCATGTTTGCACGTTAAGAAAGATTTCTTCGTTGGAAGCCGGTTTTTGTCAAATGAGTCTCAGTGCTGTGCTCCTCTGTTTTCACTCGTGCTGCCAAAAGCACAGTGATGATGTTAGGGCTTAGAACATTGCTGGGCACTGTGGTTTCTTCCGGACAAGTGTATTGCATTTTCTCTACCTTGCCACGACCACTTGTGATAGGGTCTGCACCTTAGGAAAACCGTTTTCATTGGAAAGCGGCTTTTTGCCAAACGGGTCTCAGTGCTGTGTGCCTCAGGTTTCCCTCATGCTACCAAAAGCACAGTGAGGATATTAGGGCTTAGACCACTTCTGGGTAAAGTTGTTTCTTACACTGTGGGAGGTGTTGTCTTTGCCTTGCTACAAGCACTTTTGATAGGTTTTCCACATCAAGAGAATAGTTTTCGTTGGAAGCCGTTTTTGCCCAAACAGTCTCAGTGCTGTGTTCGGGTTTAACTCATGCTAGCAAAACCGCAGGGATGATGTAAGGGCTCAGACTGTTCCTGGGTACTGTGGTCTCTTACAGATCAGTGTATGGCATTGAGTTCACCTTGCCACAGGCACTAGTAGCGTGTTTGCACGTTTAGAAAGATTTCTTCGTTGGAAGCCGGTTTTTGTCAAATGAGTCTCAGTGCTGTGCTCCTCTGTTTTCACTCGTGCTGCCAAAAGCACAGTGATGATGTTAGGGCTTAGAACATTGCTGGGCACTGTGGTTTCTTCAGGACAAGTGTATGGCATTTTCTCTACCTTGCCACGACCACTTGTGATAGGGTGTGCACCTTGGAAAACCGTTTTCATTGGGAAGCGGCTTTTTGCCAAACGGGTCTCAGTGCTGTGTGCCTCAGGTTTCCCTCATGCTACCAAAAGCACAGTGAGGATATTAGGGCTTAGACCACTTCTGGGTAAAGTTGTTTCTTACACATAAGTGTGTGGCGTTTTGTTTGCCTTGCGACAACCACTTTTGATAGGTTTTTGAACATCAAGAGAATAGTTTTCGTCAGATGCCGTTTTGGCCCAAAGTGTCTCAGTGCTGTGCTCGTTCGGGTTTAACTCATGCTAGCAAAACCGCCGGGATGATGTAAGGGCTCAGACAGTTCCTGGGCACTGTGGTCTCTTAAGATCAGTGTATGTTATTGACTTCACATTGCCACTGGCACTTTTGAGCATGTTTGCACGTAAAGAAAGATTTCTTCGTTGGAAGCCGGTTTTTGTCAAATGAGTCTCAGTGCTGTGCTCCTCTGTTTTCACTCGTGCTGCCAAAAGCACAGTGATGATGTTAGGGCTTAGAACATTGCTGGGCACTGTGGTTTCTTCCAGACAAGTGTATGGCATTTTCTCTACCTTGCCACGACCACTTGTGATAGGGTCTGCACCTTAGGAAAACCGTTTTCATTGGAAAGCGGCCTTTTGCGAAACGGGTCTCAGTGCTGTGTGCCTCAGGTTTCCCTCATGCTACCAAAAGCACAGTGAGGATATTAGGGCTCAGACCACTTCTGGGTAAAGTTGTTTCTTATACATAAGTGGGAGGCCTTGTGTTTCCTTGCTACAAGCACTTTTGATAGGTTTTCCACATCAAGAGAATAGTTTTCGTCGGAAGCCGTTTTGGCCCAAAGTGTCTCAGTGCTGTGCTCGTTCGGGTTTAACTCATGCTAGCAAAACCGCCGGGATGATGTCAGGGCTCAGACTGTTCCTGGGCACTGTGGTCTCTTACAGATCAGTGTATGGCATTGACTTCACCTTGCCACAGGCACTTGTGAGCATGTTTGCACGTTAAGAAAGATTTCTTCGTTGGAAGCCGGTTTTTGTCAAATGAGTCTCAGTGCTGTGCTCCTCTGTTTTCACTCGTGCTGCCAAAAGCACAGTGATGATGTTAGGGCTTAGAACATTGCTGGGCACTGTGGTTTCTTCCGGACAAGTGTATTGCATTTTCTCTACCTTGCCACGACCACTTGTAATAGGGTCTGCACCTTAGGAAAACCGTTTTCATTGGAAAGCGGCTTTTTGCCAAACGGGTCTCAGTGCTGTGTGCCTCAGGTTTCCCTCATGCTACCAAAAGCACAGTGAGGATATTAGGGCTTAGACCACTTCTGGGTAAAGTTGTTTCTTACACTGTGGGAGGTGTTGTCTTTGCCTTGCTACAAGCACTTTTGATAGGTTTTCCACATCAAGAGAATAGTTTTCGTTGGAAGCCGTTTTGGCCCAAAGTGTCTCAGTGCTGTGCTCGTTCGGGTTTAACTCATGCTAGCAAAACCGCCGGGATGATGTAAGGGCTCAGACTGTTCCTGGGCACTGTGGTCTCTTACAGATCAGTGTATGGCATTGACTTCACCTTGCCACAGGCACTTGTGAGCATCTTTGCACGTTTAGAAAGATTTCTTCGTTGGAAGCCGGTTTTTGTCACATGAGTCTCTGTGCTGTGCTCCTCTGTTTTCACTCGTGCTGCCAAAAGCACAGTGATGATGTTAGGGCTTAGAACATTGCTGGGCACTGTGGTTTCTTCCGGAGAAGTGTATGGCATTTTCTTTACCTTGCCACGACCACTTGTGATAGGGTGTGCCCCTTAGGAAAACCGTTTTCATTAGAAAGCGGCCTTTTGCGAAACGGGTCTCAGTGCTGTGTGCCTCAGGTTTCCCTCATACTACCAAAAGCACAGTGAGGATATTAGGGCTCAGACCACTTCTGGGTAAAGTTGTTTCTTATACATAAGTGGGAGGCCTTGTCTTTGCCTTGCTACGAGTACTTTTGATAGGTTTTCCACATCAAGAGAATATTTTTCGTAGAAAGCCGTTTTTGCCCAAACAGTCTCAGTGCTCTGTTCGTTCGGGTTTAACTCATGCTAGCAAAACCGCCGGGATGATGTAAGGGCTCAGACTGTTCCTGGGCACTGTGGTCTCTTACAGATCAGTGTATGGCATTGACTTCACCTTGCCACAGGCACTTGTGAGCATGTTTGCACGTTAAGAAAGATTTCTTCGTTGGAAGCCGGTTTTTGTCAAATGAGTCTCAGTGCTGTGCTCCTCTGTTTTCACTCGTGCTGCCAAAAGCACAGTGATGATGTTAGGGCTTAGTACATTGCTGGGCACTGTGGTTTCTTCCGGAGAAGTGTATGGCATTTTCTTTACCTTGCCACGACCACTTGTGATAGGGTCTGAACCTTAGGAAAACCGTTTTCCTTGGAAAGCAGCTTTTTGCCCAATGGGTCTCAGTGCTGTGTGCCTCAGGTTTCCCTCATGCTACCAAAAGCACAGTGAGGATATTAGGGCTTAGACCACTTCTGGGTAAAGTTGTTTCTTACACATAAGTGTGTGGCGTTTTGTTTGCCTTGCGACAACCGCTTTTGATAGGTTTTGCACAAGAGAATAGTTTTCGTCGGAAGCCGTTTTGGCCCAAAGTGTCTCAGTGCTGTGCTCGTTCGGGTTTAACTCATGCTAGCAAAACAGCCGGGATGATGTCAGGGCTCAGACTGTTCCTGGGCACTGTGGTCCCCTACAGATCAGTGTATGGCATTGACTTCAGCTTGCCACAGGCACTTGAGAGCATGTTTGCACGTTAAGAAAGATTTCTTCGTTGGAAGCTGCTTTTTGTCAAATGAGTCTCAGTGCTGTGCTCCTCTGTTTTCACTCGTGCTGCCAAAAGCACAGTGATGATGTTAGGGCTTAGAACATGGCTGGGCACTGTGGTTTCTTCCGGAGAAGTGTATGGCATTTTCTTTACATTGCCACGACCACTTGTGATAGGGTCTGAACCTTAGGAAAACCGTTTTTATTGGAAAGCGGCTTTTCGCGAAACGGGTCTCAGTGCTGTGTGCCTCAGGTTTCCCTCATGCTACCAAAAGCACAGTGAGGATATTAGGGCTCAGACCACTTCTGGGTAAAGTTGATTCTTATACATAAGTGGGAGGCCTTGTCTTTCCTTGCTACAAGCACTTTTGATAGGTTTTCCACATCAAGAGAATAGTTTTCGTCGGAAGCCTTTTTGGCCCAAAGTGTCTCAGTGCTGTGCTCGTTCGGGTTTAACTCATGCTAGCAAAACCGCCGGGATGATGTAAGGGCTCAGACTGTTCCTGGGCACTGTGGTCTCTTACAGATCAGTGTATGGCATTGACTTCACCTTGCCACAGGCACTTGTGAGCATGTTTGCACGTTAAGAAAGATTTCTTCGTTGGAAGCCGGTTTTTGTCAAATGAGTCTCAGTGCTGTGCTCCTCTGTTTTCACTCGTGCTGCCAAAAGCACAGTGATGATGTTAGGGCTTAGAACATTGCTGGGCACTGTGGTTTCTTCCGGACAAGTGTATTGCATTTTCTCTACCTTGCCACGACCACTTGTGATAGGGTCTGCACCTTAGGAAAACCGTTTTCATTGGAAAGCGGCTTTTTGCCAAACGGGTCTCAGTGCTGTGTGCCTCAGGTTTCCCTCATGCTACCAAAAGCACAGTGAGGATATTAGGGCTTAGACCACTTCTGGGTAAAGTTGTTTCTTACACTGTGGGAGGTGTTGTCTTTGCCTTGCTACAAGCACTTTTGATAGGTTTTCCACATCAAGAGAATATTTTTCGTCGGAAGCCGTTTTTGCCCAAACAGTCTCTGTGCTGTGTTCGGGTTTAACTCATGCTAGCAAAACCGCAGGGATGATGTAAGGGCTCAGACTGTTCCTGGGTACTGTGGTCTCTTACAGATCAGTGTATGGCATTGAGTTCACCTTGCCACAGGCACTAGTGAGCGTGTTTGCACGTTTAGAAAGATTTCTTCGTTGGAAGCCGGTTTTTGTCAAATGAGTCTCAGTGCTGTGCTCCTCTGTTTTCACTCGCTGCCAAAAGCACATGATGATGTTAGGGCTTAGAACATTGCTGGGCACTGTGGTTTCTTCCGGAGAAGTGTATGGCATTTTCTTTACATTGCCACGACCACTTGTGATAGGGTCTGAACCTTAGGAAAACCGTTTTTATTGGAAAGCGGCTTTTTGCGAAACGGGTCTCAGTGCTGTGTGCCTCAGGTTTCCCTCATGCTACCAAAAGCACAGTGAGGATATTAGGGCTCAGACCACTTCTGGGTAAAGTTGTTTCTTATACATAAGTGGGAGGCCTTGTCTTTGCCTTGCTACAAGCACTTTTGATAGGTTTTCCACATCAAGAGAATAGTTTTCGTCGGAAGCCGTTTTAGCCCAAAGTGTCTCAGTGCTGTGCTGGTTCGGGTTTAACTCATGCTAGCAAAACCGCCGGGATGATGTAAGGGCTCACACTGTTCCTGGGCACTGTGGTCTCTTACAGATCAGTGTATGGCATTGACTTCACCTTGCCACAGGCACTTGTGAGCATCTTTGCACGTTTAGAAAGATTTCTTCGTTGGAAGCCGGTTTTTGTCACATGAGTCTCTGTGCTGTGCTCCTCTGTTTTCACTCGTGCTGCCAAAAGCACAGTGATGATGTTAGGGCTTAGAACATTGCTGGGCACTGTGGTTTCTTCCGGAGAAGTGTATGGCATTTTCTTTACCTTGCCACGACCACTTGTGATAGGGTGTGCCCCTTAGGAAAACCGTTTTCATTAGAAAGCGGCCTTTTGCGAAACGGGTCTCAGTGCTGTGTGCCTCAGGTTTCCCTCATACTACCAAAAGCACAGTGAGGATATTAGGGCTCAGACCACTTCTGGGTAAAGTTGTTTCTTATACATAAGTGGGAGGCCTTGTCTTTGCCTTGCTACGAGTACTTTTGATAGGTTTTCCACATCAAGAGAATATTTTTCGTAGAAAGCCGTTTTTGCCCAAACAGTCTCAGTGCTCTGTTCGTTCGGGTTTAACTCATGCTAGCAAAACCGCCGGGATGATGTAAGGGCTCAGACTGTTCCTGGGCACTGTGGTCTCTTACAGATCAGTGTATGGCATTGACTTCACCTTGCCACAGGCACTTGTGAGCATGTTTGCACGTTAAGAAAGATTTCTTCGTTGGAAGCCGGTTTTTGTCAAATGAGTCTCAGTGCTGTGCTCCTCTGTTTTCACTCGTGCTGCCAAAAGCACAGTGATGATGTTAGGGCTTAGTACATTGCTGGGCACTGTGGTTTCTTCCGGAGAAGTGTATGGCATTTTCTTTACCTTGCCACGACCACTTGTGATAGGGTCTGAACCTTAGGAAAACCGTTTTCCTTGGAAAGCAGCTTTTTGCCCAATGGGTCTCAGTGCTGTGTGCCTCAGGTTTCCCTCATGCTACCAAAAGCACAGTGAGGATATTAGGGCTTAGACCACTTCTGGGTAAAGTTGTTTCTTACACATAAGTGTGTGGCGTTTTTTTTGCCTTGCGACAACCGCTTTTGATAGGTTTTGCACAAGAGAATAGTTTTCGTCGGAAGCCGTTTTGGCCCAAAGTGTCTCAGTGCTGTGCTCGTTCGGGTTTAACTCATGCTAGCAAAACAGCCGGGATGATGTCAGGGCTCAGACTGTTCCTGGGCACTGTGGTCTCTTACAGATCAGTGTATGGCATTGACTTCAGCTTGCCACAGGCACTTGAGAGCATGTTTGCACGTTAAGAAAGATTTCTTCGTTGGAAGCTGCTTTTTGTCAAATGAGTCTCAGTGCTGTGCTCCTCTGTTTTCACTCGTGCTGCCAAAAGCACAGTGATGATGTTAGGGCTTAGAACATGGCTGGGCACTGTGGTTTCTTCCGGAGAAGTGTATGGCATTTTCTTTACATTGCCACGACCACTTGTGATAGGGTCTGAACCTTAGGAAAACCGTTTTTATTGGAAAGCGGCTTTTCGCGAAACGGGTCTCAGTGCTGTGTGCCTCAGGTTTCCCTCATACTACCAAAAGCACAGTGAGGATATTAGGGCTCAGACCACTTCTGGGTAAAGTTGTTTCTTATACATAAGTGGGAGGCCTTGTCTTTGCCTTGCTACGAGTACTTTTGATAGGTTTTCCACATCAAGAGAATATTTTTCGTAGAAAGCCGTTTTTGCCCAAACAGTCTCAGTGCTCTGTTCGTTCGGGTTTAACTCATGCTAGCAAAACCGCCGGGATGATGTAAGGGCTCAGACTGTTCCTGGGCACTGTGGTCTCTTACAGATCAGTGTATGGCATTGACTTCACCTTGCCACAGGCACTTGTGAGCATGTTTGCACGTTAAGAAAGATTTCTTCGTTGGAAGCCGGTTTTTGTCAAATGAGTCTCAGTGCTGTGCTCCTCTGTTTTCACTCGTGCTGCCAAAAGCACAGTGATGATGTTAGGGCTTAGTACATTGCTGGGCACTGTGGTTTCTTCCGGAGAAGTGTATGGCATTTTCTTTACCTTGCCACGACCACTTGTGATAGGGTCTGAACCTTAGGAAAACCGTTTTCCTTGGAAAGCAGCTTTTTGCCCAATGGGTCTCAGTGCTGTGTGCCTCAGGTTTCCCTCATGCTACCAAAAGCACAGTGAGGATATTAGGGCTTAGACCACTTCTGGGTAAAGTTGTTTCTTACACATAAGTGTGTGGCGTTTTGTTTGCCTTGCGACAACCGCTTTTGATAGGTTTTGCACAAGAGAATAGTTTTCGTCGGAAGCCGTTTTGGCCCAAAGTGTCTCAGTGCTGTGCTCGTTCGGGTTTAACTCATGCTAGCAAAACAGCCGGGATGATGTCAGGGCTCAGACTGTTCCTGGGCACTGTGGTCCCCTACAGATCAGTGTATGGCATTGACTTCAGCTTGCCACAGGCACTTGAGAGCATGTTTGCACGTTAAGAAAGATTTCTTCGTTGGAAGCTGCTTTTTGTCAAATGAGTCTCAGTGCTGTGCTCCTCTGTTTTCACTCGTGCTGCCAAAAGCACAGTGATGATGTTAGGGCTTAGAACATGGCTGGGCACTGTGGTTTCTTCCGGAGAAGTGTATGGCATTTTCTTTACATTGCCACGAACACTTGTGATAGGGTCTGAACCTTAGGAAAACCGTTTTTATTGGAAAGCGGCTTTTCGCGAAACGGGTCTCAGTGCTGTGTGCCTCAGGTTTCCCTCATGCTACCAAAAGCACAGTGAGGATATTAGGGCTCAGACCACTTCTGGGTAAAGTTGATTCTTATACATAAGTGGGAGGCCTTGTCTTTCCTTGCTACAAGCACTTTTGATAGGTTTTCCACATCAAGAGAATAGTTTTCGTCGGAAGCCTTTTTGGCCCAAAGTGTCTCAGTGCTGTGCTCGTTCGGGTTTAACTCATGCTAGCAAAACCGCCGGGATGATGTAAGGGCTCAGACTGTTCCTGGGCACTGTGGTCTCTTACAGATCAGTGTATGGCATTGACTTCACCTTGCCACAGGCACTTGTGAGCATGTTTGCACGTTAAGAAAGATTTCTTCGTTGGAAGCCGGTTTTTGTCAAATGAGTCTCAGTGCTGTGCTCCTCTGTTTTCACTCGTGCTGCCAAAAGCACAGTGATGATGTTAGGGCTTAGAACATTGCTGGGCACTGTGGTTTCTTCCGGACAAGTGTATTGCATTTTCTCTACCTTGCCACGACCACTTGTGATAGGGTCTGCACCTTAGGAAAACCGTTTTCATTGGAAAGCGGCTTTTTGCCAAACGGGTCTCAGTGCTGTGTGCCTCAGGTTTCCCTCATGCTACCAAAAGCACAGTGAGGATATTAGGGCTTAGACCACTTCTGGGTAAAGTTGTTTCTTACACTGTGGGAGGTGTTGTCTTTGCCTTGCTACAAGCACTTTTGATAGGTTTTCCACATCAAGAGAATATTTTTCGTCGGAAGCCGTTTTTGCCCAAACAGTCTCAGTGCTGTGTTCAGGTTTAACTCATGCTAGCAAAACCGCAGGGATGATGTAAGGGCTCAGACTGTTCCTGGGTACTGTGGTCTCTTACAGATCAGTGTATGGCATTGAGTTCACCTTGCCACAGGCACTAGTGAGCGTGTTTGCACGTTTAGAAAGATTTCTTCGTTGGAAGCCGGTTTTTGTCAAATGAGTCTCAGTGCTGTGCTCCTCTGTTTTCACTCGCTGCCAAAAGCACATGATGATGTTAGGGCTTAGAACATTGCTGGGCACTGTGGTTTCTTCCGGAGAAGTGTATGGCATTTTCTTTACATTGCCACGACCACTTGTGATAGGGTCTGAACCTTAGGAAAACCGTTTTTATTGGAAAGCGGCTTTTTGCGAAACGGGTCTCAGTGCTGTGTGCCTCAGGTTTCCCTCATGCTACCAAAAGCACAGTGAGGATATTAGGGCTCAGACCACTTCTGGGTAAAGTTGTTTCTTATACATAAGTGGGAGGCCTTGTCTTTGCCTTGCTACAAGCACTTTTGATAGGTTTTCCACATCAAGAGAATAGTTTTCGTCGGAAGCCGTTTTAGCCCAAAGTGTCTCAGTGCTGTGCTGGTTCGGGTTTAACTCATGCTAGCAAAACCGCCGGGATGATGTAAGGGCTCACACTGTTCCTGGGCACTGTGGTCTCTTACAGATCAGTGTATGGCATTGACTTCACCTTGCCACAGGCACTTGTGAGCATCTTTGCACGTTTAGAAAGATTTCTTCGTTGGAAGCCGGTTTTTGTCACATGAGTCTCTGTGCTGTGCTCCTCTGTTTTCACTCGTGCTGCCAAAAGCACAGTGATGATGTTAGGGCTTAGAACATTGCTGGGCACTGTGGTTTCTTCCGGAGAAGTGTATGGCATTTTCTTTACCTTGCCACGACCACTTGTGATAGGGTGTGCCCCTTAGGAAAACCGTTTTCATTAGAAAGCGGCCTTTTGCGAAACGGGTCTCAGTGCTGTGTGCCTCAGGTTTCCCTCATACTACCAAAAGCACAGTGAGGATATTAGGGCTCAGACCACTTCTGGGTAAAGTTGTTTCTTATACATAAGTGGGAGGCCTTGTCTTTGCCTTGCTACGAGTACTTTTGATAGGTTTTCCACATCAAGAGAATATTTTTCGTAGAAAGCCGTTTTTGCCCAAACAGTCTCAGTGCTCTGTTCGTTCGGGTTTAACTCATGCTAGCAAAACCGCCGGGATGATGTAAGGGCTCAGACTGTTCCTGGGCACTGTGGTCTCTTACAGATCAGTGTATGGCATTGACTTCACCTTGCCACAGGCACTTGTGAGCATGTTTGCACGTTAAGAAAGATTTCTTCGTTGGAAGCCGGTTTTTGTCAAATGAGTCTCAGTGCTGTGCTCCTCTGTTTTCACTCGTGCTGCCAAAAGCACAGTGATGATGTTAGGGCTTAGTACATTGCTGGGCACTGTGGTTTCTTCCGGAGAAGTGTATGGCATTTTCTTTACCTTGCAACGACCACTTGTGATAGGGTCTGAACCTTAGGAAAACCGTTTTCCTTGGAAAGCAGCTTTTTGCCCAATGGGTCTCAGTGCTGTGTGCCTCAGGTTTCCCTCATGCTACCAAAAGCACAGTGAGGATATTAGGGCTTAGACCACTTCTGGGTAAAGTTGTTTCTTACACATAAGTGTGTGGCGTTTTTTTTGCCTTGCGACAACCGCTTTTGATAGGTTTTGCACAAGAGAATAGTTTTCGTCGGAAGCCGTTTTGGCCCAAAGTGTCTCAGTGCTGTGCTCGTTCGGGTTTAACTCATGCTAGCAAAACAGCCGGGATGATGTCAGGGCTCAGACTGTTCCTGGGCACTGTGGTCTCTTACAGATCAGTGTATGGCATTGACTTCAGCTTGCCACAGGCACTTGAGAGCATGTTTGCACGTTAAGAAAGATTTCTTCGTTGGAAGCTGCTTTTTGTCAAATGAGTCTCAGTGCTGTGCTCCTCTGTTTTCACTCGTGCTGCCAAAAGCACAGTGATGATGTTAGGGCTTAGAACATGGCTGGGCACTGTGGTTTCTTCCGGAGAAGTGTATGGCATTTTCTTTACATTGCCACGACCACTTGTGATAGGGTCTGAACCTTAGGAAAACCGTTTTTATTGGAAAGCGGCTTTTCGCGAAACGGGTCTCAGTGCTGTGTGCCTCAGGTTTCCCTCATGCTACCAAAAGCACAGTGAGGATATTAGGGCTCAGACCACTTCTGGGTAAAGTTGTTTCTTATACATAAGTGTGAGGCCTTGTCTTTCCTTGCTACAAGCACTTTTGATAGGTTTTCCACATCAAGAGAATAGTTTTCGTCGGAAGCCTTTTTGGCCCAAAGTGTCTCAGTGCTGTGCTCGTTCGGGTTTAACTCATGCTAGCAAAACCGCCGGGATGATGTAAGGGCTCACACTGTTCCTGGGCACTGTGGTCTCTTACAGATCAGTGTATGGCATTGACTTCACCTTGCCACAGGCACTTGTGAGCATGTTTGCACGTTAAGAAAGATTTCTTCGTTGGAAGCCGGTTTTTGTCAAATGAGTCTCAGTGCTGTGCTCCTCTGTTTTCACTCGTGCTGCCAAAAGCACAGTGATGATGTTAGGGCTTAGAACATTGCTGGGCACTGTGGTTTCTTCCGGACAAGTGTATTGCATTTTCTCTACCTTGCCACGACCACTTGTGATAGGGTCTGCACCTTAGGAAAACCGTTTTCATTGGAAAGCGGCTTTTTGCCAAACGGGTCTCAGTGCTGTGTGCCTCAGGTTTCCCTCATGCTACCAAAAGCACAGTGAGGATATTAGGGCTTAGACCACTTCTGGGTAAAGTTGTTTCTTACACTGTGGGAGGTGTTGTCTTTGCCTTGCTACAAGCACTTTTGATAGGTTTTCCACATCAAGAGAATAGTTTTCGTTGGAAGCCGTTTTTGCCCAAACAGTCTCAGTGCTGTGTTCGGGTTTAACTCATGCTAGCAAAACCGCAGGGATGATGTAAGGGCTCAGACTGTTCCTGGGTACTGTGGTCTCTTACAGATCAGTGTATGGCATTGAGTTCACCTTGCCACAGGCACTAGTAGCGTGTTTGCACGTTTAGAAAGATTTCTTCGTTGGAAGCCGGTTTTTGTCAAATGAGTCTCAGTGCTGTGCTCCTCTGTTTTCACTCGTTGCTGCCAAAAGCACAGTGATGATGTTAGGGCTTAGAACATTGCTGGGCACTGTGGTTTCTTCCGGAGAAGTGTATGGCATTTTCTTTACATTGCCACGACCACTTGTGATAGGGTCTGAACCTTAGGAAAACCGTTTTTATTGGAAAGCGGCTTTTTGCGAAACGGGTCTCAGTGCTGTGTGCCTCAGGTTTCCCTCATGCTACCAAAAGCACAGTGAGGATATTAGGGCTCAGACCACTTCTGGGTAAAGTTGTTTCTTATACATAAGTGGGAGGCCTTGTCTTTGCCTTGCTACAAGCACTTTTGATAGGTTTTCCACATCAAGAGAATAGTTTTCATCGGAAGCCGTTTTAGTCCAAAGTCTCTCAGTGCTGTGCTGGTTCGGGTTTAACTCATGCTAGGAAAACCGCCGGGATGATGTAAGGGCTCACACTGTTCCTGGGCACTGTGGTCTCTTACAGATCAGTGTATGGCATTGACTTCACCTTGCCACAGGCACTTGTGAGCATGTTTGCACGTTTAGAAAGATTTCTTCGTTGGAAGCCAGTTTTTGTCAAATGAGTCTAAGTGCTGTGCTCCTCTGTTTTCACTCGTGCTGCCAAAAGCACAGTGATGATGTTAGGGCTTAGAACATTGCTGGGCACTGTGGTTTCTTCCGGAGAAGTGTATGGCATTTTCTTTACCTTGCCACGACCACTTGTGATAGGGTCTGCACCTTAGGAAAACCGTTTTCATTGGAAAGCGGCCTTTTGCGAAACGGGTCTCAGTGCTGTGTGCCTCAGGTTTCCCTCATGCTACCAAAAGCACAGTGAGGATATTAGGGCTCAGACCACTTCTGGGTAAAGTTGTTTCTTATACATAAGTGGGAGGCCTTGTCTTTGCCTTGCTACGAGCACTTTTGATAGGTTTTCCACATCAAGAGAATATTTTTCAGCAGAAGCCTTTTTTGCCCAAAGAGTCTCAGTGCTGTGTTCGGGTTTAACTCATGCTAGCAAAACCGCCGGGATGATGTAAGGGCTCAGACTGTTCCTGGGCACTGTGGTCTCTTACAGATCAGTGTATGGCATTGACTTCACCTTGCCACAGGCACTAGTGAGCATGTTTGCACGTTTAGAAAGATTTCTTCGTTGGAAGCCGGTTTTTGTCAAATGAGTCTCAGTGCTGTGCTCCTCTGTTTTCACTCGTGCTGCCAAAAGCACAGTGATGATGTTAGGACTTAGAACATTGCTGGGTACTGTGGTTTCTTCCGGAGAAGTGTATGTCATTTTCTTTACCTTACCACAACCACTTGTGATAGGGTCTGAACCTTAGGAAAACCGTTTTCGTTGGAAAGCGGTTTTTTGCCAAACGGGTCTCAGTGCTGTGTGCCTCAGGTTTCCCTCATGCTACCAAAAGCACAGTGAGGATATTAGGGCTTAGACCACTTCTGGGTAAAGTTGTTTCTTACACATAAGTGTGTGGCGTTTTGTTTGCCTTGCGACAACCACTTTTGATAGGTTTTTGAACATCAAGAGAATAGTTTTCGTCAGATGCCGTTTTGGCCCAAAGTGTCTCAGTGCTGTGCTCGTTCGGGTTTAACTCATGCTAGCAAAACCGCCGGGATGATGTAAGGGCTCAGACTGTTCCTGGGCACTGTGGTCTCTTAAGATCAGTGTATGTTATTGACTTCACATTGCCACTGGCACTTTTGAGCATGTTTGCACGTAAAGAAAGATTTCTTCGTTGGAAGCCGGTTTTTGTCAAATGAGTCTCAGTGCTGTGCTCCTCTGTTTTCACTCGTGCTGCCAAAAGCACAGTGATGATGTTAGGGCTTAGAACATTGCTGGGCACTGTGGTTTCTTCCAGACAAGTGTATGGCATTTTCTCTACCTTGCCACGACCACTTGTGATAGGGTCTGCACCTTAGGAAAACCGTTTTCATTGGAAAGCGGCCTTTTGCGAAACGGGTCTCAGTGCTGTGTGCCTCAGGTTTCCCTCATGCTACCAAAAGCACAGTGAGGATATTAGGGCTCAGACCACTTCTGGGTAAAGTTGTTTCTTATACATAAGTGGGAGGCCTTGTGTTTCCTTGCTACAAGCACTTTTGATAGGTTTTCCACATCAAGAGAATAGTTTTCGTCGGAAGCCGTTTTGGCCCAAAGTGTCTCAGTGCTGTGCTCGTTCGGGTTTAACTCATGCTAGCAAAACCGCCGGGATGATGTCAGGGCTCAGACTGTTCCTGGGCACTGTGGTCTCTTACAGATCAGTGTATGGCATTGACTTCACCTTGCCACAGGCACTTGTGAGCATGTTTGCACGTTAAGAAAGATTTCTTCGTTGGAAGCCGGTTTTTGTCAAATGAGTCTCAGTGCTGTGCTCCTCTGTTTTCACTCGTGCTGCCAAAAGCACAGTGATGATGTTAGGGCTTAGAACATTGCTGGGCACTGTGGTTTCTTCCGGACAAGTGTATTGCATTTTCTCTACCTTGCCACGACCACTTGTAATAGGGTCTGCACCTTAGGAAAACCGTTTTCATTGGAAAGCGGCTTTTTGCCAAACGGGTCTCAGTGCTGTGTGCCTCAGGTTTCCCTCATGCTACCAAAAGCACAGTGAGGATATTAGGGCTTAGACCACTTCTGGGTAAAGTTGTTTCTTACACTGTGGGAGGTGTTGTCTTTGCCTTGCTACAAGCACTTTTGATAGGTTTTCCACATCAAGAGAATAGTTTTCGTTGGAAGCCGTTTTGGCCCAAAGTGTCTCAGTGCTGTGCTCGTTCGGGTTTAACTCATGCTAGCAAAACCGCCGGGATGATGTAAGGGCTCAGACTGTTCCTGGGCACTGTGGTCTCTTACAGATCAGTGTATGGCATTGACTTCACCTTGCCACAGGCACTTGTGAGCATCTTTGCACGTTTAGAAAGATTTCTTCGTTGGAAGCCGGTTTTTGTCACATGAGTCTCTGTGCTGTGCTCCTCTGTTTTCACTCGTGCTGCCAAAAGCACAGTGATGATGTTAGGGCTTAGAACATTGCTGGGCACTGTGGTTTCTTCCGGAGAAGTGTATGGCATTTTCTTTACCTTGCCACGACCACTTGTGATAGGGTGTGCCCCTTAGGAAAACCGTTTTCATTAGAAAGCGGCCTTTTGCGAAACGGGTCTCAGTGCTGTGTGCCTCAGGTTTCCCTCATACTACCAAAAGCACAGTGAGGATATTAGGGCTCAGACCACTTCTGGGTAAAGTTGTTTCTTATACATAAGTGGGAGGCCTTGTCTTTGCCTTGCTACGAGTACTTTTGATAGGTTTTCCACATCAAGAGAATATTTTTCGTAGAAAGCCGTTTTTGCCCAAACAGTCTCAGTGCTCTGTTCGTTCGGGTTTAACTCATGCTAGCAAAACCGCCGGGATGATGTAAGGGCTCAGACTGTTCCTGGGCACTGTGGTCTCTTACAGATCAGTGTATGGCATTGACTTCACCTTGCCACAGGCACTTGTGAGCATGTTTGCACGTTTAGAAAGATTTCTTCGTTGGAAGCCGGTTTTTGTCACATGAGTCTCTGTGCTGTGCTCCTCTGTTTTCACTCGTGCTGCCAAAAGCACAGTGATGATGTTAGGGCTTAGAACATTGCTGGGCACTGTGGTTTCTTCCGGAGAAGTGTATGGCATTTTCTTTACCTTGCCACGACCACTTGTGATAGGGTGTGCCCCTTAGGAAAACCGTTTTCATTAGAAAGCGGCCTTTTGCGAAACGGGTCTCAGTGCTGTGTGCCTCAGGTTTCCCTCATACTACCAAAAGCACAGTGAGGATATTAGGGCTCAGACCACTTCTGGGTAAAGTTGTTTCTTATACATAAGTGGGAGGCCTTGTCTTTGCCTTGCTACGAGTACTTTTGATAGGTTTTCCACATCAAGAGAATATTTTTCGTAGAAAGCCGTTTTTGCCCAAACAGTCTCAGTGCTCTGTTCGTTCGGGTTTAACTCATGCTAGCAAAACCGCCGGGATGATGTAAGGGCTCAGACTGTTCCTGGGCACTGTGGTCTCTTACAGATCAGTGTATGGCATTGACTTCACCTTGCCACAGGCACTTGTGAGCATGTTTGCACGTTAAGAAAGATTTCTTCGTTGGAAGCCGGTTTTTGTCAAATGAGTCTCAGTGCTGTGCTCCTCTGTTTTCACTCGTGCTGCCAAAAGCACAGTGATGATGTTAGGGCTTAGTACATTGCTGGGCACTGTGGTTTCTTCCGGAGAAGTGTATGGCATTTTCTTTACCTTGCCACGACCACTTGTGATAGGGTCTGAACCTTAGGAAAACCGTTTTCCTTGGAAAGCAGCTTTTTGCCCAATGGGTCTCAGTGCTGTGTGCCTCAGGTTTCCCTCATGCTACCAAAAGCACAGTGAGGATATTAGGGCTTAGACCACTTCTGGGTAAAGTTGTTTCTTACACATAAGTGTGTGGCGTTTTGTTTGCCTTGCGACAACCGCTTTTGATAGGTTTTGCACAAGAGAATAGTTTTCGTCGGAAGCCGTTTTGGCCCAAAGTGTCTCAGTGCTGTGCTCGTTCGGGTTTAACTCATGCTAGCAAAACAGCCGGGATGATGTCAGGGCTCAGACTGTTCCTGGGCACTGTGGTCTCTTACAGATCAGTGTATGGCATTGACTTCAGCTTGCCACAGGCACTTGAGAGCATGTTTGCACGTTAAGAAAGATTTCTTCGTTGGAAGCTGCTTTTTGTCAAATGAGTCTCAGTGCTGTGCTCCTCTGTTTTCACTCGTGCTGCCAAAAGCACAGTGATGATGTTAGGGCTTAGAACATGGCTGGGCACTGTGGTTTCTTCCGGAGAAGTGTATGGCATTTTCTTTACATTGCCACGACCACTTGTGATAGGGTCTGAACCTTAGGAAAACCGTTTTTATTGGAAAGCGGCTTTTCGCGAAACGGGTCTCAGTGCTGTGTGCCTCAGGTTTCCCTCATGCTACCAAAAGCACAGTGAGGATATTAGGGCTCAGACCACTTCTGGGTAAAGTTGTTTCTTATACATAAGTGTGAGGCCTTGTCTTTCCTTGCTACAAGCACTTTTGATAGGTTTTCCACATCAAGAGAATAGTTATCGTCGGAAGCCTTTTTGGCCCAAAGTGTCTCAGTGCTGTGCTCGTTCGGGTTTAACTCATGCTAGCAAAACCGCCGGGATGATGTAAGGGCTCAGACTGTTCCTGGGCACTGTGGTCTCTTACAGATCAGTGTATGGCATTGACTTCACCTTGCCACAGGCACTTGTGAGCATGTTTGCACGTTAAGAAAGATTTCTTCGTTGGAAGCCGGTTTTTGTCAAATGAGTCTCAGTGCTGTGCTCCTCTGTTTTCACTCGTGCTGCCAAAAGCACAGTGATGATGTTAGGGCTTAGAACATTGCTGGGCACTGTGGTTTCTTCCGGACAAGTGTATTGCATTTTCTCTACCTTGCCACGACCACTTGTGATAGGGTCTGCACCTTAGGAAAACCGTTTTCATTGGAAAGCGGCTTTTTGCCAAACGGGTCTCAGTGCTGTGTGCCTCAGGTTTCCCTCATGCTACCAAAAGCACAGTGAGGATATTAGGGCTTAGACCACTTCTGGGTAAAGTTGTTTCTTACACTGTGGGAGGTGTTGTCTTTGCCTTGCTACAAGCACTTTTGATAGGTTTTCCACATCAAGAGAATATTTTTCGTCGGAAGCCGTTTTTGCCCAAACAGTCTCAGTGCTGTGTTCGGGTTTAACTCATGCTAGCAAAACCGCAGGGATGATGTAAGGGCTCAGACTGTTCCTGGGTACTGTGGTCTCTTACAGATCAGTGTATGGCATTGAGTTCACCTTGCCACAGGCACTAGTAGCGTGTTTGCACGTTTAGAAAGATTTCTTCGTTGGAAGCCGGTTTTTGTCAAATGAGTCTCAGTGCTGTGCTCCTCTGTTTTCACTCGTTGCTGCCAAAAGCACAGTGATGATGTTAGGGCTTAGAACATTGCTGGGCACTGTGGTTTCTTCCGGAGAAGTGTATGGCATTTTCTTTACCTTGCCACGACCACTTGTGATAGGGTCTGCACCTTAGGAAAACCGTTTTCATTGGAAAGCGGCCTTTTGCGAAACGGGTCTCAGTGCTGTGTGCCTCAGGTTTCCCTCATACTACCAAAAGCACAGTGAGGATATTAGGGCTCAGACCACTTCTGGGTAAAGTTGTTTCTTATACATAAGTGGGAGGCCTTGTCTTTGCCTTGCTACGAGCACTTTTGATAGGTTTTCCACATCAAGAGAATATTTTTCGTAGGAAGCCGTTTTTGCCCAAACAGTCTCAGTGCTGTGTTCGTTCGGGTTTAACTCATGCTAGCAAAACCGCCGGGATGATGTAAGGGCTCAGACTGTTCCTGGGCACTGTGGTCTCTTACAGATCAGTGTATGGCATTGACTTCACCTTGCCACAGGCACTTGTGAGCATGTTTGCACGTTAAGAAAGATTTCTTCTTTGGAAGCCGGTTTTTGTCAAATGAGTCTCAGTGCTGTGCTCCTCTGTTTTCACTCGTGCTGCCAAAAGCACAGTGATGATGTTAGGGCTTAGTACATTGCTGGGCACTGTGGTTTCTTCCGGAGAAGTGTATGGCATTTTCTTTACCTTGCCACGACCACTTGTGATAGGGTCTGAACCTTAGGAAAACCGTTTTCGTTGGAAAGCAGCTTTTTGCCAAATGGGTCTCAGTGCGGTGTGCCTCAGGTTTCCCTCATGCTACCAAAAGCACAGTGAGGATATTAGGGCTTAGACCACTTCTGGGTAAAGTTGTTTCTTACACATAAGTGGGTGGCGTTTTGTTTGCCTTGCGACAACCGCTTTTGATAGGTTTTGCACATCAAGAGAATAGTTTTCGGCGGAAGCCGTTTTGGCCCAAAGTGTCTCAGTGCTCTGCTCGTTCGGGTTTAACTCATGCTAGCAAAACCGCCGGGATGATGTAAGGGCTCAGACTGTTCCTGGGCACTGTGGTCTCTTACAGATCAGTGTATGGCATTGACTTCAGCTTGCCACAGGCACTTGAGAGCATGTTTGCACGTTAAGAAAGATTTCTTCGTTGGAAGCTGCTTTTTGTCAAATGAGTCTCAGTGCTGTGCTCCTCTGTTTTCACTCGTGCTGCCAAAAGCACAGTGATGATGTTAGGGCTTAGAACATTGCTGGGCACTGTGGTTTCTTCCGGAGAAGTGTATGGCATTTTCTTTACATTGCCACGACCACTTGTGATAGGGTCTGAACCTTAGAAAAACCGTTTTTATTGGAAAGCGGCTTTTTGCGAAACGGGACTCAGTGCTGTGTGCCTCAGGTTTCCCTCATGCTACCAAAAGCACAGTGAGGATATTAGGGCTCAGGCCACTTCTGGGTAAAGTTGTTTCTTATACATAAGTGGGAGGCCTTGTCTTTGCCTTGCTACAAGCACTTTTGATAGGTTTTCCACATCAAGAGAATAGTTTTCGTCGGAAGCCGTTTTGGCCCAAAGTGTCTCAGTGCTGTGCTCGTTCGGGTTTAACTCATGCTAGCAAAACCGCCGGGATGATGTAAGGGCTCAGACTGTTCCTGGGCACTGTGGTCTCTTACAGATCAGTGTATGGCATTGACTTCACCTTGCCACAGGCACTTGTGAGCATGTTTGCACGTTAAGAAAGATTTCTTCGTTGGAAGCCGGTTTTTGTCAAATGAGTCTCAGTGCTGTGCTCCTCTGTTTTCACTCGTGCTGCCAAAAGCACAGTGATGATGTTAGGGCTTAGAACATTGCTGGGCACTGTGGTTTCTTACGGACAAGTGTATTGCATTTTCTCTACCTTGCCACGACCACTTGTGATAGGGTCTGCACCTTAGGAAAACCGTTTTCATTGGAAAGCGGCTTTTTGCCAAACGGGACTCAGTGCTGTGTGCCTCAGGTTTCCCTCATGCTACCAAAAGCACAGTGAGGATATTAGGGCTTAGACGACTTCTGGGTAAAGTTTCTTACACATAAGTGTGTGGCGTTTTGTTCTCCTTGCGACAACCGCTTTTGATAGGTTTTGCACATCAAGAGAATAGTTTTCGGCGGAAGCCGTTTTGGCCCAAAGTGTCTCAGTGCTGTGCTCGTTCGGGTTTAACTCATGCTAGCAAAACCGCCGGGATGATGTAAGGGCTCAGACTGTTCCTGGGCACTGTGGTCTCTTACAGATCAGTGTATGGCATTGACTTCAGCTTGCCACAGGCACTTGAGAGCATGTTTGCACGTTAAGAAAGATTTCTTCGTTGGAAGCTGCTTTTTGTCAAATGAGTCTCAGTGCTGTGCTCCTCTGTTTTCACTCGTGCTGCCAAAAGCACAGTGATGATGTTAGGGCTTAGAACATTGCTGGGCACTGTGGTTTCTTCCGGAGAAGTGTATGGCATTTTCTTTACATTGCCACGACCACTTGTGATAGGGTCTGAACCTTAGGAAAACCGTTTTCATTGGAAAGCGGCCTTTTGCGAAACGGGTCTCAGTGCTATGTGCCTCAGGTTTCCTTCATGCTACCAAAAGCAGAGTGAGGATATTAGGGCTCAGACCACTTCTGGGTAAAGTTGTTTCTTATACATAAGTGGGAGGCCTTGTCTTTGCCTTGCTACAAGCACTTTTGATAGGGTTTTGCACATCAAGAGAATAGTTTTCGTCAGAAGGCGTTTTGGCCCAAAGTGTCTCAGTACTGTGCTCGTTCGGGTTTAACTCATGCTAGCAAAACCGCCGGGATGATGTAAGGGCTCAGACTGTTCCTGGGCACTGTGGTCTCTTACAGATCAGTGTATGTTATTGACTTCACATTGCCACAAGCACTTGTGAGCATGTTTGCACGTTAAGAAAGATTTCTTCGTTGGAAGCTGCTTTTTGTCAAATGAGTCTCTGTGCTGTGCTCCTCTGTTTTCACTCGTGCTGCCAAAAGCACAGTGATGATGTTAGGGCTTAGAACATTGCTGGGCACTGTGGTTTCTTCCGCACAAGTGTATGGCATTTTCTCTACTTTGCCACGACCACTTGTGATAGGGTCTGCACCTTAGGAAAACCGTTTTCATTGGAAAGCGGCTTTTTGCCAAACGGGTCTCACTGCTGTGTGCCTCAGGTTTCCCTCATGCTACCAAAAGCACAGTGAGGATATTAGGGCTTAGACCACTTCTGGGTAAAGTTGTTTCTTACACATAAGTGTGTGGCGTTTTGTTTGCCTTGCGACAACCGCTTTTGATAGGTTTTGCACAAGAGAATAGTTTTCGTCGGAAGCCGTTTTGGCCCAAAGTGTCTCAGTGCTGTGCTCGTTCGGGTTTAACTCATGCTAGCAAAACAGCCGGGATGATGTCAGGGCTCAGACTGTTCCTGGGCACTGTGGTCTCTTACAGATCAGTGTATGGCATTGACTTCACCTTGCCACAGGCACTTGTGAGCATGTTTGCACGTTAAGAAAGATTTCTTCGTTGGAAGCCGGTTTTTGTCAAATGAGTCTCAGTGCTGTGCTCCTCTGTTTTCACTCGTGCTGCCAAAAGCACAGTGATGATGTTAGGGCTTAGAACATTGCTGGGCACTGTGGTTTCTTCCGGACAAGTGTATTGCATTTTCTCTACCTTGCCACGACCACTTGTAATAGGGTCTGCACCTTAGGAAAACCGTTTTCATTGGAAAGCGGCTTTTTGCCAAACGGGTCTCAGTGCTGTGTGCCTCAGGTTTCCCTCATGCTACCAAAAGCACAGTGAGGATATTAGGGCTTAGACCACTTCTGGGTAAAGTTGTTTCTTACACTGTGGGAGGTGTTGTCTTTGCCTTGCTACAAGCACTTTTGATAGGTTTTCCACATCAAGAGAATATTTTTCGTCGGAAGCCGTTTTTGCCCAAACAGTCTCAGTGCTGTGTTCGGGTTTAACTCATGCTAGCAAAACCGCAGGGATGATGTAAGGGCTCAGACTGTTCCTGGGCACTGTGGTCTCTTACAGATCAGTGTATGGCATTGAGTTCACCTTGCCACAGGCACTAGTGAGCGTGTTTGCACGTTTAGAAAGATTTCTTCGTTGGAAGCCGGTTTTTGTCAAATGAGTCTCAGTGCTGTGCTCCTCTGTTTTCACTCGTTGCTGCCAAAAGCACAGTGATGATGTTAGGGCTTAGAACATTGCTGGGCACTGTGGTTTCTTCCGGAGAAGTGTATTGCATTTTCTCTACCTTGCCACGACCACTTGTAATAGGGTCTGCACCTTAGGAAAACCGTTTTCATTGGAAAGCGGCTTTTTGCCAAACGGGTCTCAGTGCTGTGTGCCTCAGGTTTCCCTCATGCTACCAAAAGCACAGTGAGGATATTAGGGCTTAGACGACTTCTGGGTAAAGTTTCTTACACATAAGTGTGTGGCGTTTTGTTTGCCTTGCGACAACCGCTTTTGATAGGTTTTGCACATCAAGAGAATAGTTTTCGGCGGAAGCCGTTTTGGCCCAAAGTGTCTCAGTGCTGTGCTCGTTCGGGTTTAACTCATGCTAGCAAAACCGCCGGGATGATGTAAGGGCTCAGACTGTTCCTGGGCACTGTGGTCTCTTACAGATCAGTGTATGGCATTGACTTCACCTTGCCACAGGCACTTGAGAGCATGTTTGCACGTTAAGAAAGATTTCTTCGTTGGAAGCTGCTTTTTGTCAAATGAGTCTCAGTGCTGTGCTCCTCTGTTTTCACTCGTGCTGCCAAAAGCACAGTGATGATGTTAGGGCTTAGAACATTGCTGGGCACTGTGGTTTCTTCCGGAGAAGTGTATGGCATTTTCTTTACATTGCCACGACCACTTGTGATAGGGTCTGAACCTTAGGAAAACCGTTTTCATTGGAAAGCGGCCTTTAGCGAAACGGGTCTCAGTGCTATGTGCCTCAGGTTTCCTTCATGCTACCAAAAGCAGAGTGAGGATATTAGGGCTCAGACCACTTCTGGGTAAAGTTGTTTCTTATACATAAGTGGGAGGCCTTGTCTTTGCCTTGCTACAAGCACTTTTGATAGGGTTTTGCACATCAAGAGAATAGTTTTCGTCAGAAGGCGTTTTGGCCCAAAGTGTCTCAGTACTGTGCTCGTTCGGGTTTAACTCATGCTAGCAAAACCGCCGGGATGATGTAAGGGCTCAGACTGTTCCTGGGCACTCTGGTCTCTTACAGATCAGTGTATGTTATTGACTTCACATTGCCACAGGCACTTTTGAGCATGTTTGCACGTTAAGAAAGATTTCTTCGTTGGAAGCTGCTTTTTGTCAAATGAGTCTCTGTGCTGTGCTCCTCTGTTTTCACTCGTGCTGCCAAAAGCACAGTGATGATGTTAGGGCTTAGAACATTGCTGGGCACTGTGGTTTCTTCCGCACAAGTGTATGGCATTTTCTCTACTTTGCCACGACCACTTGTGATAGGGTCTGCACCTTAGGAAAACCGTTTTCATTGGAAAGCGGCTTTTTGCCAAACGGGTCTCACTGCTGTGTGCCTCAGGTTTCCCTCATGCTACCAAAAGCACAGTGAGGATATTAGGGCTTAGACCACTTCTGGGTAAAGTTGTTTCTTACACATAAGTGTGTGGCGTTTTGTTTGCCTTGCGACAACCGCTTTTGATAGGTTTTGCACAAGAGAATAGTTTTCGTCGGAAGCCGTTTTGGCCCAAAGTGTCTCAGTGCTGTGCTCGTTCGGGTTTAACTCATGCTAGCAAAACAGCCGGGATGATGTCAGGGCTCAGACTGTTCCTGGGCACTGTGGTCTCTTACAGATCAGTGTATGGCATTGACTTCAGCTTGCCACAGGCACTTGAGAGCATGTTTGCACATTAAGAAAGATTTCTTCGTTGGAAGCTGCTTTTTGTCAAATGAGTCTCAGTGCTGTGCTCCTCTGTTTTCACTCGTGCTGCCAAAAGCACAGTGATGATGTTAGGGCTTAGAACATGGCTGGGCACTGTGGTTTCTTCCGGAGAAGTGTATGGGATTTTCTTTACATTGCCACGACCACTTGTGATAGGGTCTGAACCTTAGGAAAACCGTTTTTATTGGAAAGCGGCTTTTCGCGAAACGGGTCTCAGTGCTGTGTGCCTCAGGTTTCCCTCATGCTACCAAAAGCACAGTGAGGATATTAGGGCTCAGACCACTTCTGGGTAAAGTTGTTTCTTATACATAAGTGGGAGGCCTTGTCTTTCCTTGCTACAAGCACTTTTGATAGGTTTTCCACATCAAGAGAATAGTTATCGTCGGAAGCCTTTTTGGCCCAAAGTGTCTCAGTGCTGTGCTCGTTCGGGTTTAACTCATGCTAGCAAAACCGCCGGGATGATGTAAGGGCTCAGACTGTTCCTGGGCACTGTGGTCTCTTACAGATCAGTGTATGGCATTGACTTCACCTTGCCACAGGCACTTGTGAGCATGTTTGCACGTTAAGAAAGATTTCTTCGTTGGAAGCCGGTTTTTGTCAAATGAGTCTCAGTGCTGTGCTCCTCTGTTTTCACTCGTGCTGCCAAAAGCACAGTGATGATGTTAGGGCTTAGAACATTGCTGGGCACTGTGGTTTCTTCCGGACAAGTGTATTGCATTTTCTCTACCTTGCCACGACCACTTGTGATAGGGTCTGCACCTTAGGAAAACCGTTTTCATTGGAAAGCGGCTTTTTGCCAAACGGGTCTCAGTGCTGTGTGCCTCAGGTTTCCCTCATGCTACCAAAAGCACAGTGAGGATATTAGGGCTTAGACCACTTCTGGGTAAAGTTGTTTCTTACACTGTGGGAGGTGTTGTCTTTGCCTTGCTACAAGCACTTTTGATAGGTTTTCCACATCAAGAGAATATTTTTCGTCGGAAGCCGTTTTTGCCCAAACAGTCTCAGTGCTGTGTTCGGGTTTAACTCATGCTAGCAAAACCGCAGGGATGATGTAAGGGCTCAGACTGTTCCTGGGTACTGTGGTCTCTTACAGATCAGTGTATGGCATTGAGTTCACCTTGCCACAGGCACTAGTAGCGTGTTTGCACGTTTAGAAAGATTTCTTCGTTGGAAGCCGGTTTTTGTCAAATGAGTCTCAGTGCTGTGCTCCTCTGTTTTCACTCGTTGCTGCCAAAAGCACAGTGATGATGTTAGGGCTTAGAACATTGCTGGGCACTGTGGTTTCTTCCGGAGAAGTGTATGGCATTTTCTTTACCTTGCCACGACCACTTGTGATAGGGTCTGCACCTTAGGAAAACCGTTTTCATTGGAAAGCGGCCTTTTGCGAAACGGGTCTCAGTGCTGTGTGCCTCAGGTTTCCCTCATACTACCAAAAGCACAGTGAGGATATTAGGGCTCAGACCACTTCTGGGTAAAGTTGTTTCTTATACATAAGTGGGAGGCCTTGTCTTTGCCTTGCTACGAGCACTTTTGATAGGTTTTCCACATCAAGAGAATATTTTTCGTAGGAAGCCGTTTTTGCCCAAACAGTCTCAGTGCTGTGTTCGTTCGGGTTTAACTCATGCTAGCAAAACCGCCGGGATGATGTAAGGGCTCAGACTGTTCCTGGGCACTGTGGTCTCTTACAGATCAGTGTATGGCATTGACTTCACCTTGCCACAGGCACTTGTGAGCATGTTTGCACGTTAAGAAAGATTTCTTCGTTGGAAGCCGGTTTTTGTCAAATGAGTCTCAGTGCTGTGCTCCTCTGTTTTCACTCGTGCTGCCAAAAGCACAGTGATGATGTTAGGGCTTAGTACATTGCTGGGCACTGTGGTTTCTTCCGGAGAAGTGTATGGCATTTTCTTTACCTTGCCACGACCACTTGTGATAGGGTCTGAACCTTAGGAAAACCGTTTTCGTTGGAAAGCAGCTTTTTGCCAAATGGGTCTCAGTGCGGTGTGTCTCAGGTTTCCCTCATGCTACCAAAAGCACAGTGAGGATATTAGGGCTTAGACCACTTCTGGGTAAAGTTGTTTCTTACACATAAGTGGGTGGCGTTTTGTTTGCCTTGCGACAACCGCTTTTGATAGGTTTTGCACATCAAGAGAATAGTTTTCGGCGGAAGCCGTTTTGGCCCAAAGTGTCTCAGTGCTCTGCTCGTTCGGGTTTAACTCATGCTAGCAAAACCGCCGGGATGATGTAAGGGCTCAGACTGTTCCTGGGCACTGTGGTCTCTTACAGATCAGTGTATGGCATTGACTTCAGCTTGCCACAGGCACTTGAGAGCATGTTTGCACGTTAAGAAAGATTTCTTCGTTGGAAGCTGCTTTTTGTCAAATGAGTCTCAGTGCTGTGCTCCTCTGTTTTCACTCGTGCTGCCAAAAGCACAGTGATGATGTTAGGGCTTAGAACATTGCTGGGCACTGTGGTTTCTTCCGGAGAAGTGTATGGCATTTTCTTTACATTGCCACGACCACTTGTGATAGGGTCTGAACCTTAGAAAAACCGTTTTTATTGGAAAGCGGCTTTTTGCGAAACGGGACTCAGTGCTGTGTGCCTCAGGTTTCCCTCATGCTACCAAAAGCACAGTGAGGATATTAGGGCTCAGGCCACTTCTGGGTAAAGTTGTTTCTTATACATAAGTGGGAGGCCTTGTCTTTGCCTTGCTACAAGCACTTTTGATAGGTTTTCCACATCAAGAGAATAGTTTTCGTCGGAAGCCGTTTTGGCCCAAAGTGTCTCAGTGCTGTGCTCGTTCGGGTTTAACTCATGCTAGCAAAACCGCCGGGATGATGTAAGGGCTCAGACTGTTCCTGGGCACTGTGGTCTCTTACAGATCAGTGTATGGCATTGACTTCACCTTGCCACAGGCACTTGTGAGCATGTTTGCACGTTAAGAAAGATTTCTTCGTTGGAAGCCGGTTTTTGTCAAATGAGTCTCAGTGCTGTGCTCCTCTGTTTTCACTCGTGCTGCCAAAAGCACAGTGATGATGTTAGGGCTTAGAACATTGCTGGGCACTGTGGTTTCTTACGGACAAGTGTATTGCATTTTCTCTACCTTGCCACGACCACTTGTGATAGGGTCTGCACCTTAGGAAAACCGTTTTCATTGGAAAGCGGCTTTTTGCCAAACGGGACTCAGTGCTGTGTGCCTCAGGTTTCCCTCATGCTACCAAAAGCACAGTGAGGATATTAGGGCTTAGACGACTTCTGGGTAAAGTTTCTTACACATAAGTGTGTGGCGTTTTGTTCTCCTTGCGACAACCGCTTTTGATAGGTTTTGCACATCAAGAGAATAGTTTTCGGCGGAAGCCGTTTTGGCCCAAAGTGTCTCAGTGCTGTGCTCGTTCGGGTTTAACTCATGCTAGCAAAACCGCCGGGATGATGTAAGGGCTCAGACTGTTCCTGGGCACTGTGGTCTCTTACAGATCAGTGTATGGCATTGACTTCAGCTTGCCACAGGCACTTGAGAGCATGTTTGCACGTTAAGAAAGATTTCTTCGTTGGAAGCTGCTTTTTGTCAAATGAGTCTCAGTGCTGTGCTCCTCTGTTTTCACTCGTGCTGCCAAAAGCACAGTGATGATGTTAGGGCTTAGAACATTGCTGGGCACTGTGGTTTCTTCCGGAGAAGTGTATGGCATTTTCTTTACATTGCCACGACCACTTGTGATAGGGTCTGAACCTTAGGAAAACCGTTTTCATTGGAAAGCGGCCTTTTGCGAAACGGGTCTCAGTGCTATGTGCCTCAGGTTTCCTTCATGCTACCAAAAGCAGAGTGAGGATATTAGGGCTCAGACCACTTCTGGGTAAAGTTGTTTCTTATACATAAGTGGGAGGCCTTGTCTTTGCCTTGCTACAAGCACTTTTGATAGGGTTTTGCACATCAAGAGAATAGTTTTCGTCAGAAGGCGTTTTGGCCCAAAGTGTCTCAGTACTGTGCTCGTTCGGGTTTAACTCATGCTAGCAAAACCGCCGGGATGATGTAAGGGCTCAGACTGTTCCTGGGCACTGTGGTCTCTTACAGATCAGTGTATGTTATTGACTTCACATTGCCACAAGCACTTGTGAGCATGTTTGCACGTTAAGAAAGATTTCTTCGTTGGAAGCTGCTTTTTGTCAAATGAGTCTCTGTGCTGTGCTCCTCTGTTTTCACTCGTGCTGCCAAAAGCACAGTGATGATGTTAGGGCTTAGAACATTGCTGGGCACTGTGGTTTCTTCCGCACAAGTGTATGGCATTTTCTCTACTTTGCCACGACCACTTGTGATAGGGTCTGCACCTTAGGAAAACTGTTTTCATTGGAAAGCGGCTTTTTGCCAAACGGGTCTCACTGCTGTGTGCCTCAGGTTTCCCTCATGCTACCAAAAGCACAGTGAGGATATTAGGGCTTAGACCACTTCTGGGTAAAGTTGTTTCTTACACATAAGTGTGTGGCGTTTTGTTTGCCTTGCGACAACCGCTTTTGATAGGTTTTGCACAAGAGAATAGTTTTCGTCGGAAGCCGTTTTGGCCCAAAGTGTCTCAGTGCTGTGCTCGTTCGGGTTTAACTCATGCTAGCAAAACAGCCGGGATGATGTCAGGGCTCAGACTGTTCCTGGGCACTGTGGTCTCTTACAGATCAGTGTATGGCATTGACTTCACCTTGCCACAGGCACTTGTGAGCATGTTTGCACGTTAAGAAAGATTTCTTCGTTGGAAGCCGGTTTTTGTCAAATGAGTCTCAGTGCTGTGCTCCTCTGTTTTCACTCGTGCTGCCAAAAGCACAGTGATGATGTTAGGGCTTAGAACATTGCTGGGCACTGTGGTTTCTTCCGGACAAGTGTATTGCATTTTCTCTACCTTGCCACGACCACTTGTAATAGGGTCTGCACCTTAGGAAAACCGTTTTCATTGGAAAGCGGCTTTTTGCCAAACGGGTCTCAGTGCTGTGTGCCTCAGGTTTCCCTCATGCTACCAAAAGCACAGTGAGGATATTAGGGCTTAGACCACTTCTGGGTAAAGTTGTTTCTTACACTGTGGGAGGTGTTGTCTTTGCCTTGCTACAAGCACTTTTGATAGGTTTTCCACATCAAGAGAATATTTTTCGTCGGAAGCCGTTTTTGCCCAAACAGTCTCAGTGCTGTGTTCGGGTTTAACTCATGCTAGCAAAACCGCAGGGATGATGTAAGGGCTCAGACTGTTCCTGGGCACTGTGGTCTCTTACAGATCAGTGTATGGCATTGAGTTCACCTTGCCACAGGCACTAGTGAGCGTGTTTGCACGTTTAGAAAGATTTCTTCGTTGGAAGCCGGTTTTTGTCAAATGAGTCTCAGTGCTGTGCTCCTCTGTTTTCACTCGTTGCTGCCAAAAGCACAGTGATGATGTTAGGGCTTAGAACATTGCTGGGCACTGTGGTTTCTTCCGGAGAAGTGTATTGCATTTTCTCTACCTTGCCACGACCACTTGTAATAGGGTCTGCACCTTAGGAAAACCGTTTTCATTGGAAAGCGGCTTTTTGCCAAACGGGTCTCAGTGCTGTGTGCCTCAGGTTTCCCTCATGCTACCAAAAGCACAGTGAGGATATTAGGGCTTAGACGACTTCTGGGTAAAGTTTCTTACACATAAGTGTGTGGCGTTTTGTTTGCCTTGCGACAACCGCTTTTGATAGGTTTTGCACATCAAGAGAATAGTTTTCGGCGGAAGCCGTTTTGGCCCAAAGTGTCTCAGTGCTGTGCTCGTTCGGGTTTAACTCATGCTAGCAAAACCGCCGGGATGATGTAAGGGCTCAGACTGTTCCTGGGCACTGTGGTCTCTTACAGATCAGTGTATGGCATTGACTTCACCTTGCCACAGGCACTTGAGAGCATGTTTGCACGTTAAGAAAGATTTCTTCGTTGGAAGCTGCTTTTTGTCAAATGAGTCTCAGTGCTGTGCTCCTCTGTTTTCACTCGTGCTGCCAAAAGCACAGTGATGATGTTAGGGCTTAGAACATTGCTGGGCACTGTGGTTTCTTCCGGAGAAGTGTATGGCATTTTCTTTACATTGCCACGACCACTTGTGATAGGGTCTGAACCTTAGGAAAACCGTTTTCATTGGAAAGCGGCCTTTAGCGAAACGGGTCTCAGTGCTATGTGCCTCAGGTTTCCTTCATGCTACCAAAAGCAGAGTGAGGATATTAGGGCTCAGACCACTTCTGGGTAAAGTTGTTTCTTATACATAAGTGGGAGGCCTTGTCTTTGCCTTGCTACAAGCACTTTTGATAGGGTTTTGCACATCAAGAGAATAGTTTTCGTCAGAAGGCGTTTTGGCCCAAAGTGTCTCAGTACTGTGCTCGTTCGGGTTTAACTCATGCTAGCAAAACCGCCGGGATGATGTAAGGGCTCAGACTGTTCCTGGGCACTCTGGTCTCTTACAGATCAGTGTATGTTATTGACTTCACATTGCCACAGGCACTTTTGAGCATGTTTGCACGTTAAGAAAGATTTCTTCGTTGGAAGCTGCTTTTTGTCAAATGAGTCTCTGTGCTGTGCTCCTCTGTTTTCACTCGTGCTGCCAAAAGCACAGTGATGATGTTAGGGCTTAGAACATTGCTGGGCACTGTGGTTTCTTCCGCACAAGTGTATGGCATTTTCTCTACTTTGCCACGACCACTTGTGATAGGGTCTGCACCTTAGGAAAACCGTTTTCATTGGAAAGCGGCTTTTTGCCAAACGGGTCTCACTGCTGTGTGCCTCAGGTTTCCCTCATGCTACCAAAAGCACAGTGAGGATATTAGGGCTTAGACCACTTCTGGGTAAAGTTGTTTCTTACACATAAGTGTGTGGCGTTTTGTTTGCCTTGCGACAACCGCTTTTGATAGGTTTTGCACAAGAGAATAGTTTTCGTCGGAAGCCGTTTTGGCCCAAAGTGTCTCAGTGCTGTGCTCGTTCGGGTTTAACTCATGCTAGCAAAACAGCCGGGATGATGTCAGGGCTCAGACTGTTCCTGGGCACTGTGGTCTCTTACAGATCAGTGTATGGCATTGACTTCAGCTTGCCACAGGCACTTGAGAGCATGTTTGCACATTAAGAAAGATTTCTTCGTTGGAAGCTGCTTTTTGTCAAATGAGTCTCAGTGCTGTGCTCCTCTGTTTTCACTCGTGCTGCCAAAAGCACAGTGATGATGTTAGGGCTTAGAACATGGCTGGGCACTGTGGTTTCTTCCGGAGAAGTGTATGGGATTTTCTTTACATTGCCACGACCACTTGTGATAGGGTCTGAACCTTAGGAAAACCGTTTTTATTGGAAAGCGGCTTTTCGCGAAACGGGTCTCAGTGCTGTGTGCCTCAGGTTTCCCTCATGCTACCAAAAGCACAGTGAGGATATTAGGGCTCAGACCACTTCTGGGTAAAGTTGTTTCTTATACATAAGTGGGAGGCCTTGTCTTTCCTTGCTACAAGCACTTTTGATAGGTTTTCCACATCAAGAGAATAGTTATCGTCGGAAGCCTTTTTGGCCCAAAGTGTCTCAGTGCTGTGCTCGTTCGGGTTTAACTCATGCTAGCAAAACCGCCGGGATGATGTAAGGGCTCAGACTGTTCCTGGGCACTGTGGTCTCTTACAGATCAGTGTATGGCATTGACTTCACCTTGCCACAGGCACTTGTGAGCATGTTTGCACGTTAAGAAAGATTTCTTCGTTGGAAGCCGGTTTTTGTCAAATGAGTCTCAGTGCTGTGCTCCTCTGTTTTCACTCGTGCTGCCAAAAGCACAGTGATGATGTTAGGGCTTAGAACATTGCTGGGCACTGTGGTTTCTTCCGGACAAGTGTATTGCATTTTCTCTACCTTGCCACGACCACTTGTGATAGGGTCTGCACCTTAGGAAAACCGTTTTCATTGGAAAGCGGCTTTTTGCCAAACGGGTCTCAGTGCTGTGTGCCTCAGGTTTCCCTCATGCTACCAAAAGCACAGTGAGGATATTAGGGCTTAGACCACTTCTGGGTAAAGTTGTTTCTTACACTGTGGGAGGTGTTGTCTTTGCCTTGCTACAAGCACTTTTGATAGGTTTTCCACATCAAGAGAATATTTTTCGTCGGAAGCCGTTTTTGCCCAAACAGTCTCAGTGCTGTGTTCGGGTTTAACTCATGCTAGCAAAACCGCAGGGATGATGTAAGGGCTCAGACTGTTCCTGGGTACTGTGGTCTCTTACAGATCAGTGTATGGCATTGAGTTCACCTTGCCACAGGCACTAGTAGCGTGTTTGCACGTTTAGAAAGATTTCTTCGTTGGAAGCCGGTTTTTGTCAAATGAGTCTCAGTGCTGTGCTCCTCTGTTTTCACTCGTTGCTGCCAAAAGCACAGTGATGATGTTAGGGCTTAGAACATTGCTGGGCACTGTGGTTTCTTCCGGAGAAGTGTATGGCATTTTCTTTACCTTGCCACGACCACTTGTGATAGGGTCTGCACCTTAGGAAAACCGTTTTCATTGGAAAGCGGCCTTTTGCGAAACGGGTCTCAGTGCTGTGTGCCTCAGGTTTCCCTCATACTACCAAAAGCACAGTGAGGATATTAGGGCTCAGACCACTTCTGGGTAAAGTTGTTTCTTATACATAAGTGGGAGGCCTTGTCTTTGCCTTGCTACGAGCACTTTTGATAGGTTTTCCACATCAAGAGAATATTTTTCGTAGGAAGCCGTTTTTGCCCAAACAGTCTCAGTGCTGTGTTCGTTCGGGTTTAACTCATGCTAGCAAAACCGCCGGGATGATGTAAGGGCTCAGACTGTTCCTGGGCACTGTGGTCTCTTACAGATCAGTGTATGGCATTGACTTCACCTTGCCACAGGCACTTGTGAGCATGTTTGCACGTTAAGAAAGATTTCTTCGTTGGAAGCCGGTTTTTGTCAAATGAGTCTCAGTGCTGTGCTCCTCTGTTTTCACTCGTGCTGCCAAAAGCACAGTGATGATGTTAGGGCTTAGTACATTGCTGGGCACTGTGGTTTCTTCCGGAGAAGTGTATGGCATTTTCTTTACCTTGCCACGACCACTTGTGATAGGGTCTGAACCTTAGGAAAACCGTTTTCGTTGGAAAGCAGCTTTTTGCCAAATGGGTCTCAGTGCGGTGTGTCTCAGGTTTCCCTCATGCTACCAAAAGCACAGTGAGGATATTAGGGCTTAGACCACTTCTGGGTAAAGTTGTTTCTTACACATAAGTGGGTGGCGTTTTGTTTGCCTTGCGACAACCGCTTTTGATAGGTTTTGCACATCAAGAGAATAGTTTTCGGCGGAAGCCGTTTTGGCCCAAAGTGTCTCAGTGCTCTGCTCGTTCGGGTTTAACTCATGCTAGCAAAACCGCCGGGATGATGTAAGGGCTCAGACTGTTCCTGGGCACTGTGGTCTCTTACAGATCAGTGTATGGCATTGACTTCAGCTTGCCACAGGCACTTGAGAGCATGTTTGCACGTTAAGAAAGATTTCTTCGTTGGAAGCTGCTTTTTGTCAAATGAGTCTCAGTGCTGTGCTCCTCTGTTTTCACTCGTGCTGCCAAAAGCACAGTGATGATGTTAGGGCTTAGAACATTGCTGGGCACTGTGGTTTCTTCCGGAGAAGTGTATGGCATTTTCTTTACATTGCCACGACCACTTGTGATAGGGTCTGAACCTTAGAAAAACCGTTTTTATTGGAAAGCGGCTTTTTGCGAAACGGGACTCAGTGCTGTGTGCCTCAGGTTTCCCTCATGCTACCAAAAGCACAGTGAGGATATTAGGGCTCAGGCCACTTCTGGGTAAAGTTGTTTCTTATACATAAGTGGGAGGCCTTGTCTTTGCCTTGCTACAAGCACTTTTGATAGGTTTTCCACATCAAGAGAATAGTTTTCGTCGGAAGCCGTTTTGGCCCAAAGTGTCTCAGTGCTGTGCTCGTTCGGGTTTAACTCATGCTAGCAAAACCGCCGGGATGATGTAAGGGCTCAGACTGTTCCTGGGCACTGTGGTCTCTTACAGATCAGTGTATGGCATTGACTTCACCTTGCCACAGGCACTTGTGAGCATGTTTGCACGTTAAGAAAGATTTCTTCGTTGGAAGCCGGTTTTTGTCAAATGAGTCTCAGTGCTGTGCTCCTCTGTTTTCACTCGTGCTGCCAAAAGCACAGTGATGATGTTAGGGCTTAGAACATTGCTGGGCACTGTGGTTTCTTACGGACAAGTGTATTGCATTTTCTCTACCTTGCCACGACCACTTGTGATAGGGTCTGCACCTTAGGAAAACCGTTTTCATTGGAAAGCGGCTTTTTGCCAAACGGGACTCAGTGCTGTGTGCCTCAGGTTTCCCTCATGCTACCAAAAGCACAGTGAGGATATTAGGGCTTAGACGACTTCTGGGTAAAGTTTCTTACACATAAGTGTGTGGCGTTTTGTTCTCCTTGCGACAACCGCTTTTGATAGGTTTTGCACATCAAGAGAATAGTTTTCGGCGGAAGCCGTTTTGGCCCAAAGTGTCTCAGTGCTGTGCTCGTTCGGGTTTAACTCATGCTAGCAAAACCGCCGGGATGATGTAAGGGCTCAGACTGTTCCTGGGCACTGTGGTCTCTTACAGATCAGTGTATGGCATTGACTTCAGCTTGCCACAGGCACTTGAGAGCATGTTTGCACGTTAAGAAAGATTTCTTCGTTGGAAGCTGCTTTTTGTCAAATGAGTCTCAGTGCTGTGCTCCTCTGTTTTCACTCGTGCTGCCAAAAGCACAGTGATGATGTTAGGGCTTAGAACATTGCTGGGCACTGTGGTTTCTTCCGGAGAAGTGTATGGCATTTTCTTTACATTGCCACGACCACTTGTGATAGGGTCTGAACCTTAGGAAAACCGTTTTCATTGGAAAGCGGCCTTTTGCGAAACGGGTCTCAGTGCTATGTGCCTCAGGTTTCCTTCATGCTACCAAAAGCAGAGTGAGGATATTAGGGCTCAGACCACTTCTGGGTAAAGTTGTTTCTTATACATAAGTGGGAGGCCTTGTCTTTGCCTTGCTACAAGCACTTTTGATAGGGTTTTGCACATCAAGAGAATAGTTTTCGTCAGAAGGCGTTTTGGCCCAAAGTGTCTCAGTACTGTGCTCGTTCGGGTTTAACTCATGCTAGCAAAACCGCCGGGATGATGTAAGGGCTCAGACTGTTCCTGGGCACTGTGGTCTCTTACAGATCAGTGTATGTTATTGACTTCACATTGCCACAAGCACTTGTGAGCATGTTTGCACGTTAAGAAAGATTTCTTCGTTGGAAGCTGCTTTTTGTCAAATGAGTCTCTGTGCTGTGCTCCTCTGTTTTCACTCGTGCTGCCAAAAGCACAGTGATGATGTTAGGGCTTAGAACATTGCTGGGCACTGTGGTTTCTTCCGCACAAGTGTATGGCATTTTCTCTACTTTGCCACGACCACTTGTGATAGGGTCTGCACCTTAGGAAAACCGTTTTCATTGGAAAGCGGCTTTTTGCCAAACGGGTCTCACTGCTGTGTGCCTCAGGTTTCCCTCATGCTACCAAAAGCACAGTGAGGATATTAGGGCTTAGACCACTTCTGGGTAAAGTTGTTTCTTACACATAAGTGTGTGGCGTTTTGTTTGCCTTGCGACAACCGCTTTTGATAGGTTTTGCACAAGAGAATAGTTTTCGTCGGAAGCCGTTTTGGCCCAAAGTGTCTCAGTGCTGTGCTCGTTCGGGTTTAACTCATGCTAGCAAAACAGCCGGGATGATGTCAGGGCTCAGACTGTTCCTGGGCACTGTGGTCTCTTACAGATCAGTGTATGGCATTGACTTCACCTTGCCACAGGCACTTGTGAGCATGTTTCCACGTTAAGAAAGATTTCTTCGTTGGAAGCCGGTTTTTGTCAAATGAGTCTCAGTGCTGTGCTCCTCTGTTTTCACTCGTGCTGCCAAAAGCACAGTGATGATGTTAGGGCTTAGAACATTGCTGGGCACTGTGGTTTCTTCCGGACAAGTGTATTGCATTTTCTCTACCTTGCCACGACCACTTGTAATAGGGTCTGCACCTTAGGAAAACCGTTTTCATTGGAAAGCGGCTTTTTGCCAAACGGGTCTCAGTGCTGTGTGCCTCAGGTTTCCCTCATGCTACCAAAAGCACAGTGAGGATATTAGGGCTTAGACCACTTCTGGGTAAAGTTGTTTCTTACACTGTGGGAGGTGTTGTCTTTGCCTTGCTACAAGCACTTTTGATAGGTTTTCCACATCAAGAGAATATTTTTCGTCGGAAGCCGTTTTTGCCCAAACAGTCTCAGTGCTGTGTTCGGGTTTAACTCATGCTAGCAAAACCGCAGGGATGATGTAAGGGCTCAGACTGTTCCTGGGCACTGTGGTCTCTTACAGATCAGTGTATGGCATTGAGTTCACCTTGCCACAGGCACTAGTGAGCGTGTTTGCACGTTTAGAAAGATTTCTTCGTTGGAAGCCGGTTTTTGTCAAATGAGTCTCAGTGCTGTGCTCCTCTGTTTTCACTCGTTGCTGCCAAAAGCACAGTGATGATGTTAGGGCTTAGAACATTGCTGGGCACTGTGGTTTCTTCCGGAGAAGTGTATTGCATTTTCTCTACCTTGCCACGACCACTTGTAATAGGGTCTGCACCTTAGGAAAACCGTTTTCATTGGAAAGCGGCTTTTTGCCAAACGGGTCTCAGTGCTGTGTGCCTCAGGTTTCCCTCATGCTACCAAAAGCACAGTGAGGATATTAGGGCTTAGACGACTTCTGGGTAAAGTTTCTTACACATAAGTGTGTGGCGTTTTGTTTGCCTTGCGACAACCGCTTTTGATAGGTTTTGCACATCAAGAGAATAGTTTTCGGCGGAAGCCGTTTTGGCCCAAAGTGTCTCAGTGCTGTGCTCGTTCGGGTTTAACTCATGCTAGCAAAACCGCCGGGATGATGTAAGGGCTCAGACTGTTCCTGGGCACTGTGGTCTCTTACAGATCAGTGTATGGCATTGACTTCACCTTGCCACAGGCACTTGAGAGCATGTTTGCACGTTAAGAAAGATTTCTTCGTTGGAAGCTGCTTTTTGTCAAATGAGTCTCAGTGCTGTGCTCCTCTGTTTTCACTCGTGCTGCCAAAAGCACAGTGATGATGTTAGGGCTTAGAACATTGCTGGGCACTGTGGTTTCTTCCGGAGAAGTGTATGGCATTTTCTTTACATTGCCACGACCACTTGTGATAGGGTCTGAACCTTAGGAAAACCGTTTTCATTGGAAAGCGGCCTTTAGCGAAACGGGTCTCAGTGCTATGTGCCTCAGGTTTCCTTCATGCTACCAAAAGCAGAGTGAGGATATTAGGGCTCAGACCACTTCTGGGTAAAGTTGTTTCTTATACATAAGTGGGAGGCCTTGTCTTTGCCTTGCTACAAGCACTTTTGATAGGGTTTTGCACATCAAGAGAATAGTTTTCGTCAGAAGGCGTTTTGGCCCAAAGTGTCTCAGTACTGTGCTCGTTCGGGTTTAACTCATGCTAGCAAAACCGCCGGGATGATGTAAGGGCTCAGACTGTTCCTGGGCACTCTGGTCTCTTACAGATCAGTGTATGTTATTGACTTCACATTGCCACAAGCACTTGTGAGCATGTTTGCACGTTAAGAAAGATTTCTTCGTTGGAAGCTGCTTTTTGTCAAATGAGTCTCTGTGCTGTGCTCCTCTGTTTTCACTCGTGCTGCCAAAAGCACAGTGATGATGTTAGGGCTTAGAACATTGCTGGGCACTGTGGTTTCTTCCGCACAAGTGTATGGCATTTTCTCTACTTTGCCACGACCACTTGTGATAGGGTCTGCACCTTAGGAAAACCGTTTTCATTGGAAAGCGGCTTTTTGCCAAACGGGTCTCACTGCTGTGTGCCTCAGGTTTCCCTCATGCTACCAAAAGCACAGTGAGGATATTAGGGCTTAGACCACTTCTGGGTAAAGTTGTTTCTTACACATAAGTGTGTGGCGTTTTGTTTGCCTTGCGACAACCGCTTTTGATAGGTTTTGCACAAGAGAATAGTTTTCGTCGGAAGCCGTTTTGGCCCAAAGTGTCTCAGTGCTGTGCTCGTTCGGGTTTAACTCATGCTAGCAAAACAGCCGGGATGATGTCAGGGCTCAGACTGTTCCTGGGCACTGTGGTCTCTTACAGATCAGTGTATGGCATTGACTTCAGCTTGCCACAGGCACTTGAGAGCATGTTTGCACATTAAGAAAGATTTCTTCGTTGGAAGCTGCTTTTTGTCAAATGAGTCTCAGTGCTGTGCTCCTCTGTTTTCACTCGTGCTGCCAAAAGCACAGTGATGATGTTAGGGCTTAGAACATGGCTGGGCACTGTGGTTTCTTCCGGAGAAGTGTATGGCATTTTCTTTACATTGCCACGACCACTTGTGATAGGGTCTGAACCTTAGGAAAACCGTTTTTATTGGAAAGCGGCTTTTCGCGAAACGGGTCTCAGTGCTTTGTGCCTCAGGTTTCCCTCATGCTACCAAAAGCACAGTGAGGATATTAGGGCTCAGACCACTTCTGGGTAAAGTTGTTTCTTATACATAAGTGGGAGGCCTTGTCTTTCCTTGCTACAAGCACTTTTGATAGGTTTTCCACATCAAGAGAATAGTTTTCGTCGGAAGCCTTTTTGGCCCAAAGTGTCTCAGTGCTGTGCTCGTTCGGGTTTAACTCATGCTAGCAAAACCGCCGGGATGATGTAAGGGCTCAGACTGTTCCTGGGCACTGTGGTCTCTTACAGATCAGTGTATGGCATTGACTTCACCTTGCCACAGGCACTTGAGAGCATGTTTGCACGTTAAGAAAGATTTCTTCGTTGGAAGCTGCTTTTTGTCAAATGAGTCTCAGTGCTGTGCTCCTCTGTTTTCACTCGTGCTGCCAAAAGCACAGTGATGATGTTAGGGCTTAGAACATTGCTGGGCACTGTGGTTTCTTCCGGAGAAGTGTATGGCATTTTCTTTACATTGCCACGACCACTTGTGATAGGGTCTGAACCTTAGGAAAACCGTTTTCATTGGAAAGCGGCCTTTTGCGAAACGGGTCTCAGTGCTATGTGCCTCAGGTTTCCTTCATGCTACCAAAAGCAGAGTGAGGATATTAGGGCTCAGACCACTTCTGGGTAAAGTTGTTTCTTATACATAAGTGGGAGGCCTTGTCTTTGCCTTGCTACAAGCACTTTTGATAGGGTTTTGCACATCAAGAGAATAGTTTTCGTCAGAAGGCGTTTTGGCCCAAAGTGTCTCAGTACTGTGCTCGTTCGGGTTTAACTCATGCTAGCAAAACGGCCGGGATGATGTAAGGGCTCAGACTGTTCCTGGGCACTGTGGTCTCTTACAGATCAGTGTATGTTATTGACTTCACATTGCCACAAGCACTTGTGAGCATGTTTGCACGTTAAGAAAGATTTCTTCGTTGGAAGCTGCTTTTTGTCAAATGAGTCTCTGTGCTGTGCTCCTCTGTTTTCACTCGTGCTGCCAAAAGCACAGTGATGATGTTAGGGCTAAGAACATTGCTGGGCACTGTGGTTTCTTCCGCACAAGTGTATGGCATTTTCTCTACTTTGCCACGACCACTTGTGATAGGGTCTGCACCTTAGGAAAACCGTTTTCATTGGAAAGCGGCTTTTTGCCAAACGGGTCTCACTGCTGTGTGCCTCAGGTTTCCCTCATGCTACCAAAAGCACAGTGAGGATATTAGGGCTTAGACCACTTCTGGGTAAAGTTGTTTCTTACACATAAGTGTGTGGCGTTTTGTTTGCCTTGCGACAACCGCTTTTGATAGGTTTTGCACAAGAGAATAGTTTTCGTCGGAAGCCGTTTTGGCCCAAAGTGTCTCAGTGCTGTGCTCGTTCGGGTTTAACTCATGCTAGCAAAACCGCCGGGATGATGTAAGGGCTCAGACTGTTCCTGGGCACTGTGGTCTCTTACAGATCAGTGTATGGCATTGACTTCACCTTGCCACAGGCACTTGTGAGCATGTTTGCACGTTAAGAAAGATTTCTTCGTTGGAAGCCGGTTTTTGTCAAATGAGTCTCAGTGCTGTGCTCCTCTGTTTTCACTCGTGCTGCCAAAAGCACAGTGATGATGTTAGGGCTTAGAACATTGCTGGGCACTGTGGTTTCTTCCGGACAAGTGTATTGCATTTTCTCTACCTTGCCACGACCACTTGTAATAGGGTCTGCACCTTAGGAAAACCGTTTTCATTGGAAAGCGGCTTTTTGCCAAACGGGTCTCAGTGCTGTGTGCCTCAGGTTTCCCTCATGCTACCAAAAGCACAGTGAGGATATTAGGGCTTAGACCACTTCTGGGTAAAGTTGTTTCTTACACTGTGGGAGGTGTTGTCTTTGCCTTGCTACAAGCACTTTTGATAGGTTTTCCACATCAAGAGAATATTTTTCGTCGGAAGCCGTTTTTGCCCAAACAGTCTCAGTGCTGTGTTCGGGTTTAACTCATGCTAGCAAAACCGCAGGGATGATGTAAGGGCTCAGACTGTTCCTGGGCACTGTGGTCTCTTACAGATCAGTGTATGGCATTGAGTTCACCTTGCCACAGGCACTAGTGAGCGTGTTTGCACGTTTAGAAAGATTTCTTCGTTGGAAGCCGGTTTTTGTCAAATGAGTCTCAGTGCTGTGCTCCTCTGTTTTCACTCGTTGCTGCCAAAAGCACAGTGATGATGTTAGGGCTTAGAACATTGCTGGGCACTGTGGTTTCTTCCGGAGAAGTGTATGGCATTTTCTTTACCTTGCCACGACCACTTGTGATAGGGTCTGCACCTTAGGAAAACCGTTTTCATTGGAAAGCGGCCTTTTGCGAAACGGGTCTCAGTGCTGTGTGCCTCAGGTTTCCCTCATACTACCAAAAGCACAGTGAGGATATTAGGGCTCAGACCACTTCTGGGTAAAGTTGTTTCTTATACATAAGTGGGAGGCCTTGTCTTTGCCTTGCTACGAGCACTTTTGATAGGTTTTCCACATCAAGAGAATATTTTTCGTAGGAAGCCGTTTTTGCCCAAACAGTCTCAGTGCTGTGTTCGTTCGGGTTTAACTCATGCTAGCAAAACCGCCGGGATGATGTAAGGGCTCAGACTGTTCCTGGGCACTGTGGTCTCTTACAGATCAGTGTATGGCATTGACTTCACCTTGCCACAGGCACTTGTGAGCATGTTTGCACGTTAAGAAAGATTTCTTCGTTGGAAGCCGGTTTTTGTCAAATGAGTCTCAGTGCTGTGCTCCTCTGTTTTCACTCGTGCTGCCAAAAGCACAGTGATGATGTTAGGGCTTAGTACATTGCTGGGCACTGTGGTTTCTTCCGGAGAAGTGTATGGCATTTTCTTTACCTTGCCACGACCACTTGTGATAGGGTCTGAACCTTAGGAAAACCGTTTTCGTTGGAAAGCAGCTTTTTGCCAAATGGGTCTCAGTGCGGTGTGTCTCAGGTTTCCCTCATGCTACCAAAAGCACAGTGAGGATATTAGGGCTTAGACCACTTCTGGGTAAAGTTGTTTCTTACACATAAGTGGGTGGCGTTTTGTTTGCCTTGCGACAACCGCTTTTGATAGGTTTTGCACATCAAGAGAATAGTTTTCGGCGGAAGCCGTTTTGGCCCAAAGTGTCTCAGTGCTCTGCTCGTTCGGGTTTAACTCATGCTAGCAAAACCGCCGGGATGATGTAAGGGCTCAGACTGTTCCTGGGCACTGTGGTCTCTTACAGATCAGTGTATGGCATTGACTTCAGCTTGCCACAGGCACTTGAGAGCATGTTTGCACGTTAAGAAAGATTTCTTCGTTGGAAGCTGCTTTTTGTCAAATGAGTCTCAGTGCTGTGCTCCTCTGTTTTCACTCGTGCTGCCAAAAGCACAGTGATGATGTTAGGGCTTAGAACATTGCTGGGCACTGTGGTTTCTTCCGGAGAAGTGTATGGCATTTTCTTTACATTGCCACGACCACTTGTGATAGGGTCTGAACCTTAGAAAAACCGTTTTTATTGGAAAGCGGCTTTTTGCGAAACGGGACTCAGTGCTGTGTGCCTCAGGTTTCCCTCATGCTACCAAAAGCACAGTGAGGATATTAGGGCTCAGGCCACTTCTGGGTAAAGTTGTTTCTTATACATAAGTGGGAGGCCTTGTCTTTGCCTTGCTACAAGCACTTTTGATAGGTTTTCCACATCAAGAGAATAGTTTTCGTCGGAAGCCGTTTTGGCCCAAAGTGTCTCAGTGCTGTGCTCGTTCGGGTTTAACTCATGCTAGCAAAACCGCCGGGATGATGTAAGGGCTCAGACTGTTCCTGGGCACTGTGGTCTCTTACAGATCAGTGTATGGCATTGACTTCACCTTGCCACAGGCACTTGTGAGCATGTTTGCACGTTAAGAAAGATTTCTTCGTTGGAAGCCGGTTTTTGTCAAATGAGTCTCAGTGCTGTGCTCCTCTGTTTTCACTCGTGCTGCCAAAAGCACAGTGATGATGTTAGGGCTTAGAACATTGCTGGGCACTGTGGTTTCTTACGGACAAGTGTATTGCATTTTCTCTACCTTGCCACGACCACTTGTGATAGGGTCTGCACCTTAGGAAAACCGTTTTCATTGGAAAGCGGCTTTTTGCCAAACGGGACTCAGTGCTGTGTGCCTCAGGTTTCCCTCATGCTACCAAAAGCACAGTGAGGATATTAGGGCTTAGACGACTTCTGGGTAAAGTTTCTTACACATAAGTGTGTGGCGTTTTGTTCTCCTTGCGACAACCGCTTTTGATAGGTTTTGCACATCAAGAGAATAGTTTTCGGCGGAAGCCGTTTTGGCCCAAAGTGTCTCAGTGCTGTGCTCGTTCGGGTTTAACTCATGCTAGCAAAACCGCCGGGATGATGTAAGGGCTCAGACTGTTCCTGGGCACTGTGGTCTCTTACAGATCAGTGTATGGCATTGACTTCAGCTTGCCACAGGCACTTGAGAGCATGTTTGCACGTTAAGAAAGATTTCTTCGTTGGAAGCTGCTTTTTGTCAAATGAGTCTCAGTGCTGTGCTCCTCTGTTTTCACTCGTGCTGCCAAAAGCACAGTGATGATGTTAGGGCTTAGAACATTGCTGGGCACTGTGGTTTCTTCCGGAGAAGTGTATGGCATTTTCTTTACATTGCCACGACCACTTGTGATAGGGTCTGAACCTTAGGAAAACCGTTTTCATTGGAAAGCGGCCTTTAGCGAAACGGGTCTCAGTGCTATGTGCCTCAGGTTTCCTTCATGCTACCAAAAGCAGAGTGAGGATATTAGGGCTCAGACCACTTCTGGGTAAAGTTGTTTCTTATACATAAGTGGGAGGCCTTGTCTTTGCCTTGCTACAAGCACTTTTGATAGGGTTTTGCACATCAAGAGAATAGTTTTCGTCAGAAGGCGTTTTGGCCCAAAGTGTCTCAGTACTGTGCTCGTTCGGGTTTAACTCATGCTAGCAAAACCGCCGGGATGATGTAAGGGCTCAGACTGTTCCTGGGCACTGTGGTCTCTTACAGATCAGTGTATGTTATTGACTTCACATTGCCACAAGCACTTGTGAGCATGTTTGCACGTTAAGAAAGATTTCTTCGTTGGAAGCTGCTTTTTGTCAAATGAGTCTCTGTGCTGTGCTCCTCTGTTTTCACTCGTGCTGCCAAAAGCACAGTGATGATGTTAGGGCTTAGAACATTGCTGGGCACTGTGGTTTCTTCCGCACAAGTGTATGGCATTTTCTCTACTTTGCCACGACCACTTGTGATAGGGTCTGCACCTTAGGAAAACCGTTTTCATTGGAAAGCGGCTTTTTGCCAAACGGGTCTCACTGCTGTGTGCCTCAGGTTTCCCTCATGCTACCAAAAGCACAGTGAGGATATTAGGGCTTAGACCACTTCTGGGTAAAGTTGTTTCTTACACATAAGTGTGTGGCGTTTTGTTTGCCTTGCGACAACCGCTTTTGATAGGTTTTGCACAAGAGAATAGTTTTCGTCGGAAGCCGTTTTGGCCCAAAGTGTCTCAGTGCTGTGCTCGTTCGGGTTTAACTCATGCTAGCAAAACAGCCGGGATGATGTCAGGGCTCAGACTGTTCCTGGGCACTGTGGTCTCTTACAGATCAGTGTATGGCATTGACTTCACCTTGCCACAGGCACTTGTGAGCATGTTTGCACGTTAAGAAAGATTTCTTCGTTGGAAGCCGGTTTTTGTCAAATGAGTCTCAGTGCTGTGCTCCTCTGTTTTCACTCGTGCTGCCAAAAGCACAGTGATGATGTTAGGGCTTAGAACATTGCTGGGCACTGTGGTTTCTTCCGGACAAGTGTATTGCATTTTCTCTACCTTGCCACGACCACTTGTAATAGGGTCTGCACCTTAGGAAAACCGTTTTCATTGGAAAGCGGCTTTTTGCCAAACGGGTCTCAGTGCTGTGTGCCTCAGGTTTCCCTCATGCTACCAAAAGCACAGTGAGGATATTAGGGCTTAGACCACTTCTGGGTAAAGTTGTTTCTTACACTGTGGGAGGTGTTGTCTTTGCCTTGCTACAAGCACTTTTGATAGGTTTTCCACATCAAGAGAATATTTTTCGTCGGAAGCCGTTTTTGCCCAAACAGTCTCAGTGCTGTGTTCGGGTTTAACTCATGCTAGCAAAACCGCAGGGATGATGTAAGGGCTCAGACTGTTCCTGGGCACTGTGGTCTCTTACAGATCAGTGTATGGCATTGAGTTCACCTTGCCACAGGCACTAGTGAGCGTGTTTGCACGTTTAGAAAGATTTCTTCGTTGGAAGCCGGTTTTTGTCAAATGAGTCTCAGTGCTGTGCTCCTCTGTTTTCACTCGTTGCTGCCAAAAGCACAGTGATGATGTTAGGGCTTAGAACATTGCTGGGCACTGTGGTTTCTTCCGGAGAAGTGTATTGCATTTTCTCTACCTTGCCACGACCACTTGTAATAGGGTCTGCACCTTAGGAAAACCGTTTTCATTGGAAAGCGGCTTTTTGCCAAACGGGTCTCAGTGCTGTGTGCCTCAGGTTTCCCTCATGCTACCAAAAGCACAGTGAGGATATTAGGGCTTAGACGACTTCTGGGTAAAGTTTCTTACACATAAGTGTGTGGCGTTTTGTTTGCCTTGCGACAACCGCTTTTGATAGGTTTTGCACATCAAGAGAATAGTTTTCGGCGGAAGCCGTTTTGGCCCAAAGTGTCTCAGTGCTGTGCTCGTTCGGGTTTAACTCATGCTAGCAAAACCGCCGGGATGATGTAAGGGCTCAGACTGTTCCTGGGCACTGTGGTCTCTTACAGATCAGTGTATGGCATTGACTTCACCTTGCCACAGGCACTTGAGAGCATGTTTGCACGTTAAGAAAGATTTCTTCGTTGGAAGCTGCTTTTTGTCAAATGAGTCTCAGTGCTGTGCTCCTCTGTTTTCACTCGTGCTGCCAAAAGCACAGTGATGATGTTAGGGCTTAGAACATTGCTGGGCACTGTGGTTTCTTCCGGAGAAGTGTATGGCATTTTCTTTACATTGCCACGACCACTTGTGATAGGGTCTGAACCTTAGGAAAACCGTTTTCATTGGAAAGCGGCCTTTAGCGAAACGGGTCTCAGTGCTATGTGCCTCAGGTTTCCTTCATGCTACCAAAAGCAGAGTGAGGATATTAGGGCTCAGACCACTTCTGGGTAAAGTTGTTTCTTATACATAAGTGGGAGGCCTTGTCTTTGCCTTGCTACAAGCACTTTTGATAGGGTTTTGCACATCAAGAGAATAGTTTTCGTCAGAAGGCGTTTTGGCCCAAAGTGTCTCAGTACTGTGCTCGTTCGGGTTTAACTCATGCTAGCAAAACCGCCGGGATGATGTAAGGGCTCAGACTGTTCCTGGGCACTCTGGTCTCTTACAGATCAGTGTATGTTATTGACTTCACATTGCCACAGGCACTTTTGAGCATGTTTGCACGTTAAGAAAGATTTCTTCGTTGGAAGCTGCTTTTTGTCAAATGAGTCTCTGTGCTGTGCTCCTCTGTTTTCACTCGTGCTGCCAAAAGCACAGTGATGATGTTAGGGCTTAGAACATTGCTGGGCACTGTGGTTTCTTCCGCACAAGTGTATGGCATTTTCTCTACTTTGCCACGACCACTTGTGATAGGGTCTGCACCTTAGGAAAACCGTTTTCATTGGAAAGCGGCTTTTTGCCAAACGGGTCTCACTGCTGTGTGCCTCAGGTTTCCCTCATGCTACCAAAAGCACAGTGAGGATATTAGGGCTTAGACCACTTCTGGGTAAAGTTTTTTCTTACACATAAGTGTGTGGCGTTTTGTTTGCCTTGCGACAACCGCTTTTGATAGGTTTTGCACAAGAGAATAGTTTTCGTCGGAAGCCGTTTTGGCCCAAAGTGTCTCAGTGCTGTGCTCGTTCGGGTTTAACTCATGCTAGCAAAACAGCCGGGATGATGTCAGGGCTCAGACTGTTCCTGGGCACTGTGGTCTCTTACAGATCAGTGTATGGCATTGACTTCAGCTTGCCACAGGCACTTGAGAGCATGTTTGCACATTAAGAAAGATTTCTTCGTTGGAAGCTGCTTTTTGTCAAATGAGTCTCAGTGCTGTGCTCCTCTGTTTTCACTCGTGCTGCCAAAAGCACAGTGATGATGTTAGGGCTTAGAACATGGCTGGGCACTGTGGTTTCTTCCGGAGAAGTGTATGGGATTTTCTTTACATTGCCACGACCACTTGTGATAGGGTCTGAACCTTAGGAAAACCGTTTTTATTGGAAAGCGGCTTTTCGCGAAACGGGTCTCAGTGCTTTGTGCCTCAGGTTTCCCTCATGCTACCAAAAGCACAGTGAGGATATTAGGGCTCAGACCACTTCTGGGTAAAGTTGTTTCTTATACATAAGTGGGAGGCCTTGTCTTTCCTTGCTACAAGCACTTTTGATAGGTTTTCCACATCAAGAGAATAGTTTTCGTCGGAAGCCTTTTTGGCCCAAAGTGTCTCAGTGCTGTGCTCGTTCGGGTTTAACTCATGCTAGCAAAACCGCCGGGATGATGTAAGGGCTCAGACTGTTCCTGGGCACTGTGGTCTCTTACAGATCAGTGTATGGCATTGACTTCACCTTGCCACAGGCACTTGAGAGCATGTTTGCACGTTAAGAAAGATTTCTTCGTTGGAAGCTGCTTTTTGTCAAATGAGTCTCAGTGCTGTGCTCCTCTGTTTTCACTCGTGCTGCCAAAAGCACAGTGATGATGTTAGGGCTTAGAACATTGCTGGGCACTGTGGTTTCTTCCGGAGAAGTGTATGGCATTTTCTTTACATTGCCACGACCACTTGTGATAGGGTCTGAACCTTAGGAAAACCGTTTTCATTGGAAAGCGGCCTTTTGCGAAACGGGTCTCAGTGCTATGTGCCTCAGGTTTCCTTCATGCTACCAAAAGCAGAGTGAGGATATTAGGGCTCAGACCACTTCTGGGTAAAGTTGTTTCTTATACATAAGTGGGAGGCCTTGTCTTTGCCTTGCTACAAGCACTTTTGATAGGGTTTTGCACATCAAGAGAATAGTTTTCGTCAGAAGGCGTTTTGGCCCAAAGTGTCTCAGTACTGTGCTCGTTCGGGTTTAACTCATGCTAGCAAAACGGCCGGGATGATGTAAGGGCTCAGACTGTTCCTGGGCACTGTGGTCTCTTACAGATCAGTGTATGTTATTGACTTCACATTGCCACAAGCACTTGTGAGCATGTTTGCACGTTAAGAAAGATTTCTTCGTTGGAAGCTGCTTTTTGTCAAATGAGTCTCTGTGCTGTGCTCCTCTGTTTTCACTCGTGCTGCCAAAAGCACAGTGATGATGTTAGGGCTTAGAACATTGCTGGGCACTGTGGTTTCTTCCGCACAAGTGTATGGCATTTTCTCTACTTTGCCACGACCACTTGTGATAGGGTCTGCACCTTAGGAAAACCGTTTTCATTGGAAAGCGGCTTTTTGCCAAACGGGTCTCACTGCTGTGTGCCTCAGGTTTCCCTCATGCTACCAAAAGCACAGTGAGGATATTAGGGCTTAGACCACTTCTGGGTAAAGTTGTTTCTTACACATAAGTGTGTGGCGTTTTGTTTGCCTTGCGACAACCGCTTTTGATAGGTTTTGCACAAGAGAATAGTTTTCGTCGGAAGCCGTTTTGGCCCAAAGTGTCTCAGTGCTGTGCTCGTTCGGGTTTAACTCATGCTAGCAAAACCGCCGGGATGATGTAAGGGCTCAGACTGTTCCTGGGCACTGTGGTCTCTTACAGATCAGTGTATGGCATTGACTTCACCTTGCCACAGGCACTTGTGAGCATGTTTGCACGTTAAGAAAGATTTCTTCGTTGGAAGCCGGTTTTTGTCAAATGAGTCTCAGTGCTGTGCTCCTCTGTTTTCACTCGTGCTGCCAAAAGCACAGTGATGATGTTAGGGCTTAGAACATTGCTGGGCACTGTGGTTTCTTCCGGACAAGTGTATTGCATTTTCTCTACCTTGCCACGACCACTTGTAATAGGGTCTGCACCTTAGGAAAACCGTTTTCATTGGAAAGCGGCTTTTTGCCAAACGGGTCTCAGTGCTGTGTGCCTCAGGTTTCCCTCATGCTACCAAAAGCACAGTGAGGATATTAGGGCTTAGACCACTTCTGGGTAAAGTTGTTTCTTACACTGTGGGAGGTGTTGTCTTTGCCTTGCTACAAGCACTTTTGATAGGTTTTCCACATCAAGAGAATATTTTTCGTCGGAAGCCGTTTTTGCCCAAACAGTCTCAGTGCTGTGTTCGGGTTTAACTCATGCTAGCAAAACCGCAGGGATGATGTAAGGGCTCAGACTGTTCCTGGGCACTGTGGTCTCTTACAGATCAGTGTATGGCATTGAGTTCACCTTGCCACAGGCACTAGTGAGCGTGTTTGCACGTTTAGAAAGATTTCTTCGTTGGAAGCCGGTTTTTGTCAAATGAGTCTCAGTGCTGTGCTCCTCTGTTTTCACTCGTTGCTGCCAAAAGCACAGTGATGATGTTAGGGCTTAGAACATTGCTGGGCACTGTGGTTTCTTCCGGAGAAGTGTATTGCATTTTCTCTACCTTGCCACGACCACTTGTAATATGGTCTGCACCTTAGGAAAACCGTTTTCATTGGAAAGCGGCTTTTTGCCAAACGGGTCTCAGTGCTGTGTGCCTCAGGTTTCCCTCATGCTACCAAAAGCACAGTGAGGATATTAGGGCTTAGACCACTTCTGGGTAAAGTTGTTTCTTACACTGTGGGAGGTGTTGTCTTTGCCTTGCTACAAGCACTTTTGATAGGTTTTCCACATCAAGAGAATATTTTTCGTCGGAAGCCGTTTTTGCCCAAACAGTCTCAGTGCTGTGTTCGGGTTTAACTCATGCTAGCAAAACCGCCGGGATGATGTAAGGGCTCAGACTGTTCCTGGGCACTGTGGTCTCTTACAGATCAGTGTATGGCATTGAGTTCACCTTGCCACAGGCACTAGTGAGCGTGTTTGCACGTTTAGAAAGATTTCTTCGTTGGAAGCCGGTTTTTGTCAAATGAGTCTCAGTGCTGTGCTCCTCTGTTTTCACTCGTTGCTGCCAAAAGCACAGTGATGATGTTAGGTCTTAGAACATTGCTGGGCACTGTGGTTTCTTCCGGAGAAGTGTATGGCATTTTCTTTACATTGCCACGACCACTTGTGATAGGGTCTGAACCTTAGGAAAACCGTTTTTATTGGAAAGCGGCTTTTTGCGAAACGGGTCTCAGTGCTGTGTGCCTCAGGTTTCCCTCATGCTACCAAAAGCACAGTGAGGATATTAGGGCTCAGACCACTTCTGGGTAAAGTTGTTTCTTATACATAAGTGGGAGGCCTTGTCTTTGCCTTGCTACAAGCACTTTTGATAGGTTTTCCACATCAAGAGAATAGTTTTCGTCAGAAGCCGTTTTGGCCCAAAGTGTCTCAGTGCTGTGCTGGTTCGGGTTTAACTCATGCTAGCAAAACCGCCGGGATGATGTAAGGGCTCACACTGTTCCTGGGCACTGTGGTCTCTTACAGATCAGTGTATGGCATTGACTTCACCTTGCCACAGGCACTTGTGAGCATGTTTGCACGTTAAGAAAGATTTCTTCGTTGGAAGCCGGTTTTTGTCAAATGAGTCTAAGTGCTGTGCTCCTCTGTTTTCACTCGTGCTGCCAAAAGCACAGTGATGATGTTAGTACTTAGAACATTGCTGGGCACTGTGGTTTCTTCCGGAGAAGTGTATGGCATTTTCTTTACATTGCCACGACCACTTGTGATAGGGTCTGAACCTTAGGAAAACCGTTTTTATTGGAAAGCGGCTTTTTGCGAAACGGGTTTCAGTGCTGTGTGCCTCAGGTTTCCCTCATGCTACCAAAAGCACAGTGAGGATATTAGGGCTCAGACCACTTCTGGGTAAAGTTGTTTCTTATACATAAGTGGGAGGCCTTGTCTTTGCCTTGCTACAAGCACTTTTGATAGGTTTTCCACATCAAGAGAATAGTTTTCGTCGGAAGCCGTTTTGGCCCAAAGTGTCTCAGTGCTGTGCTCGTTCGGGTTTAACTCATGCTAGCAAAACCGACGGGATGATGTAAGGGCTCAGACTGTTCCTGGGCACTGTGGTCTCTTACAGATCAGTGTATGGCATTGACTTCACCTTGCCACAGGCACTTGTGAGCATGTTTGCACTTTAAGAAAGATTTCTTCGTTGGAAGCCGGTTTTTGTCAAATGAGTCTAAGTGCGGTGCTCCTCTGTTTTCACTCGTGCTGCCAAAAGCACAGTGATGATGTTAGGGCTTAGAACATTGCTGGGCACTGTGGTTTCTTCCGGACAAGTGTATTGCATTTTCTCTACCTTGCCACGACCACTTGTGATAGGGTCTGCACCTTAGGAAAACCGTTTTCATTGGAAAGCGGCTTTTTGCCAAACGGGTCTCAGTGCTGTGTGCCTCAGGTTTCCCTCATGCTACCAAAAGCACAGTGAGGATATTAGGGCTTAGACGACTTCTGGGTAAAGTTTCTTACACATAAGTGTGTGGCGTTTTGTTCTCCTTGCGACAACCGCTTTTGATAGGTTTTGCACATCAAGAGAATAGTTTTCGGCGGAAGCCGTTTTGGCCCAAAGTGTCTCAGTGCTGTGCTCGTTCGGGTTTAACTCATGCTAGCAAAACCGCCGGGATGATGTAAGGGCTCAGACTGTTCCTGGGCACTGTGGTCTCTTACAGATCAGTGTATGGCATTGACTTCAGCTTGCCACAGGCACTTGAGAGCATGTTTGCACGTTAAGAAAGATTTCTTCGTTGGAAGCTGCTTTTTGTCAAATGAGTCTCAGTGCTGTGCTCCTCTGTTTTCACTCGTGCTGCCAAAAGCACAGTGATGATGTTAGGGCTTAGAACATTGCTGGGCACTGTGGTTTCTTCCGGAGAAGTGTATGGCATTTTCTTTACATTGCCACGACCACTTGTGATAGGGTCTGAACCTTAGGAAAACCGTTTTCATTGGAAAGCGGCCTTTTGCGAAACGGGTCTCAGTGCTATGTGCCTCAGGTTTCCTTCATGCTACCAAAAGCAGAGTGAGGATATTAGGGCTCAGACCACTTCTGGGTAAAGTTGTTTCTTATACATAAGTGGGAGGCCTTGTCTTTGCCTTGCTACAAGCACTTTTGATAGGGTTTTGCACATCAAGAGAATAGTTTTCGTCAGAAGGCGTTTTGGCCCAAAGTGTCTCAGTACTGTGCTCGTTCGGGTTTAACTCATGCTAGCAAAACCGCCGGGATGATGTAAGGGCTCAGACTGTTGCTGGGCACTGTGGTCTCTTACAGATCAGTGTATGTTATTGACTTCACATTGCCACAAGCACTTGTGAGCATGTTTGCACGTTAAGAAAGATTTCTTCGTTGGAAGCTGCTTTTTGTCAAATGAGTCTCTGTGCTGTGCTCCTCTGTTTTCACTCGTGCTGCCAAAAGCACAGTGATGATGTTAGGGCTTAGAACATTGCTGGGCACTGTGGTTTCTTCCGCACAAGTGTATGGCATTTTCTCTACTTTGCCACGACCACTTGTGATAGGGTCTGCACCTTAGGAAAACCGTTTTCATTGGAAAGCGGCTTTTTGCCAAACGGGTCTCACTGCTGTGTGCCTCAGGTTTCCCTCATGCTACCAAAAGCACAGTGAGGATATTAGGGCTTAGACCACTTCTGGGTAAAGTTGTTTCTTACACATAAGTGTGTGGCGTTTTGTTTGCCTTGCGACAACCGCTTTTGATAGGTTTTGCACAAGAGAATAGTTTTCGTCGGAAGCCGTTTTGGCCCAAAGTGTCTCAGTGCTGTGCTCGTTCGGGTTTAACTCATGCTAGCAAAACAGCCGGGATGATGTCAGGGCTCAGACTGTTCCTGGGCACTGTGGTCTCTTACAGATCAGTGTATGGCATTGACTTCAGCTTGCCACAGGCACTTGAGAGCATGTTTGCACGTTAAGAAAGATTTCTTCGTTGGAAGCTGCTTTTTGTCAAATGAGTCTCAGTGCTGTGCTCCTCTGTTTTCACTCGTGCTGCCAAAAGCACAGTGATGATGTTAGGGCTTAGAACATGGCTGGGCACTGTGGTTTCTTCCGGAGAAGTGTATGGCATTTTCTTTACATTGCCACGACCACTTGTGATAGGGTCTGAACCTTAGGAAAACCGTTTTTATTGGAAAGCGGCTTTTCGCGAAACGGGTCTCAGTGCTTTGTGCCTCAGGTTTCCCTCATGCTACCAAAAGCACAGTGAGGATATTAGGGCTCAGACCACTTCTGGGTAAAGTTGTTTCTTATACATAAGTGGGAGGCCTTGTCTTTCCTTGCTACAAGCACTTTTGATAGGTTTTCCACATCAAGAGAATAGTTTTCGTCGGAAGCCTTTTTGGCCCAAAGTGTCTCAGTGCTGTGCTCGTTCGGGTTTAACTCATGCTAGCAAAACCGCCGGGATGATGTAAGGGCTCAGACTGTTCCTGGGCACTGTGGTCTCTTACAGATCAGTGTATGGCATTGACTTCACCTTGCCACAGGCACTTGTGAGCATGTTTGCACGTTAAGAAAGATTTCTTCGTTGGAAGCCGGTTTTTGTCAAATGAGTCTCAGTGCTGTGCTCCTCTGTTTTCACTCGTGCTGCCAAAAGCACAGTGATGATGTTAGGGCTTAGAACATTGCTGGGCACTGTGGTTTCTTCCGGACAAGTGTATTGCATTTTCTCTACCTTGCCACGACCACTTGTAATAGGGTCTGCACCTTAGGAAAACCGTTTTCATTGGAAAGCGGCTTTTTGCCAAACGGGTCTCAGTGCTGTGTGCCTCAGGTTTCCCTCATGCTACCAAAAGCACAGTGAGGATATTAGGGCTTAGACCACTTCTGGGTAAAGTTGTTTCTTACACTGTGGGAGGTGTTGTCTTTGCCTTGCTACAAGCACTTTTGATAGGTTTTCCACATCAAGAGAATAGTTTTCGTTGGAAGCCGTTTTGGCCCAAAGTGTCTCAGTGCTGTGCTCGTTCGGGTTTAACTCATGCTAGCAAAACCGCCGGGATGATGTAAGGGCTCAGACTGTTCCTGGGCACTGTGGTCTCTTACAGATCAGTGTATGGCATTGACTTCACCTTGCCACAGGCACTTGTGAGCATCTTTGCACGTTTAGAAAGATTTCTTCGTTGGAAGCCGGTTTTTGTCACATGAGTCTCTGTGCTGTGCTCCTCTGTTTTCACTCGTGCTGCCAAAAGCACAGTGATGATGTTAGGGCTTAGAACATTGCTGGGCACTGTGGTTTCTTCCGGAGAAGTGTATGGCATTTTCTTTACCTTGCCACGACCACTTGTGATAGGGTGTGCCCCTTAGGAAAACCGTTTTCATTAGAAAGCGGCCTTTTGCGAAACGGGTCTCAGTGCTGTGTGCCTCAGGTTTCCCTCATACTACCAAAAGCACAGTGAGGATATTAGGGCTCAGACCACTTCTGGGTAAAGTTGTTTCTTATACATAAGTGGGAGGCCTTGTCTTTGCCTTGCTACGAGTACTTTTGATAGGTTTTCCACATCAAGAGAATATTTTTCGTAGAAAGCCGTTTTTGCCCAAACAGTCTCAGTGCTCTGTTCGTTCGGGTTTAACTCATGCTAGCAAAACCGCCGGGATGATGTAAGGGCTCAGACTGTTCCTGGGCACTGTGGTCTCTTACAGATCAGTGTATGGCATTGACTTCACCTTGCCACAGGCACTTGTGAGCATGTTTGCACGTTAAGAAAGATTTCTTCGTTGGAAGCCGGTTTTTGTCAAATGAGTCTCAGTGCTGTGCTCCTCTGTTTTCACTCGTGCTGCCAAAAGCACAGTGATGATGTTAGGGCTTAGTACATTGCTGGGCACTGTGGTTTCTTCCGGAGAAGTGTATGGCATTTTCTTTACCTTGCCACGACCACTTGTGATAGGGTCTGAACCTTAGGAAAACCGTTTTCCTTGGAAAGCAGCTTTTTGCCCAATGGGTCTCAGTGCTGTGTGCCTCAGGTTTCCCTCATGCTACCAAAAGCACAGTGAGGATATTAGGGCTTAGACCACTTCTGGGTAAAGTTGTTTCTTACACATAAGTGTGTGGCGTTTTGTTTGCCTTGCGACAACCGCTTTTGATAGGTTTTGCACAAGAGAATAGTTTTCGTCGGAAGCCGTTTTGGCCCAAAGTGTCTCAGTGCTGTGCTCGTTCGGGTTTAACTCATGCTAGCAAAACCGCCGGGATGATGTAAGGGCTCAGACTGTTCCTGGGTACTGTGGTCTCTTACAGATCAGTGTATGGCATTGAGTTCACCTTGCCACAGGCACTAGTGAGCGTGTTTGCACGTTTAGAAAGATTTCTTCGTTGGAAGCCGGTTTTTGTCAAATGAGTCTCAGTGCTGTGCTCCTCTGTTTTCACTCGCTGCCAAAAGCACATGATGATGTTAGGGCTTAGAACATTGCTGTGCACTGTGGTTTCTTCCGGAGAAGTGTATGGCATTTTCTTTACATTGCCACGACCACTTGTGATAGGGTCTGAACCTTAGGAAAACCGTTTTTATTGGAAAGCGGCTTTTTGCGAAACGGGTCTCAGTGCTGTGTGCCTCAGGTTTCCCTCATGCTACCAAAAGCACAGTGAGGATATTAGGGCTCAGACCACTTCTGGGTAAAGTTGTTTCTTATACATAAGTGGGAGGCCTTGTCTTTGCCTTGCTACAAGCACTTTTGATAGGTTTTCCACATCAAGAGAATAGTTTTCGTCGGAAGCCGTTTTAGCCCAAAGTGTCTCAGTGCTGTGCTGGTTCGGGTTTAACTCATGCTAGCAAAACCGCCGGGATGATGTAAGGGCTCACACTGTTCCTGGGCACTGTGGTCTCTTACAGATCAGTGTATGGCATTGACTTCACCTTGCCACAGGCACTTGTGAGCATCTTTGCACGTTTAGAAAGATTTCTTCGTTGGAAGCCGGTTTTTGTCACATGAGTCTCTGTGCTGTGCTCCTCTGTTTTCACTCGTGCTGCCAAAAGCACAGTGATGATGTTAGGGCTTAGAACATTGCTGGGCACTGTGGTTTCTTCCGGAGAAGTGTATGGCATTTTCTTTACCTTGCCACGACCACTTGTGATAGGGTGTGCCCCTTAGGAAAACCGTTTTCATTAGAAAGCGGCCTTTTGCGAAACGGGTCTCAGTGCTGTGTGCCTCAGGTTTCCCTCATACTACCAAAAGCACAGTGAGGATATTAGGGCTCAGACCACTTCTGGGTAAAGTTGTTTCTTATACATAAGTGGGAGGCCTTGTCTTTGCCTTGCTACGAGTACTTTTGATAGGTTTTCCACATCAAGAGAATATTTTTCGTAGAAAGCCGTTTTTGCCCAAACAGTCTCAGTGCTCTGTTCGTTCGGGTTTAACTCATGCTAGCAAAACCGCCGGGATGATGTAAGGGCTCAGACTGTTCCTGGGCACTGTGGTCTCTTACAGATCAGTGTATGGCATTGACTTCACCTTGCCACAGGCACTTGTGAGCATGTTTGCACGTTAAGAAAGATTTCTTCGTTGGAAGCCGGTTTTTGTCAAATGAGTCTCAGTGCTGTGCTCCTCTGTTTTCACTCGTGCTGCCAAAAGCACAGTGATGATGTTAGGGCTTAGTACATTGCTGGGCACTGTGGTTTCTTCCGGAGAAGTGTATGGCATTTTCTTTACCTTGCCACGACCACTTGTGATAGGGTCTGAACCTTAGGAAAACCGTTTTCCTTGGAAAGCAGCTTTTTGCCCAATGGGTCTCAGTGCTGTGTGCCTCAGGTTTCCCTCATGCTACCAAAAGCACAGTGAGGATATTAGGGCTTAGACCACTTCTGGGTAAAGTTGTTTCTTACACATAAGTGTGTGGCGTTTTGTTTGCCTTGCGACAACCGCTTTTGATAGGTTTTGCACAAGAGAATAGTTTTCGTCGGAAGCCGTTTTGGCCCAAAGTGTCTCAGTGCTGTGCTCGTTCGGGTTTAACTCATGCTAGCAAAACAGCCGGGATGATGTCAGGGCTCAGACTGTTCCTGGGCACTGTGGTCCCCTACAGATCAGTGTATGGCATTGACTTCAGCTTGCCACAGGCACTTGAGAGCATGTTTGCACGTTAAGAAAGATTTCTTCGTTGGAAGCTGCTTTTTGTCAAATGAGTCTCAGTGCTGTGCTCCTCTGTTTTCACTCGTGCTGCCAAAAGCACAGTGATGATGTTAGGGCTTAGAACATGGCTGGGCACTGTGGTTTCTTTCGGAGAAGTGTATGGCATTTTCTTTACATTGCCACGAACACTTGTGATAGGGTCTGAACCTTAGGAAAACCGTTTTTATTGGAAAGCGGCTTTTCGCGAAACGGGTCTCAGTGCTGTGTGCCTCAGGTTTCCCTCATGCTACCAAAAGCACAGTGAGGATATTAGGGCTCAGACCACTTCTGGGTAAAGTTGATTCTTATACATAAGTGGGAGGCCTTGTCTTTCCTTGCTACAAGCACTTTTGATAGGTTTTCCACATCAAGAGAATAGTTTTCGTCGGAAGCCTTTTTGGCCCAAAGTGTCTCAGTGCTGTGCTCGTTCGGGTTTAACTCATGCTAGCAAAACCGCCGGGATGATGTAAGGGCTCAGACTGTTCCTGGGCACTGTGGTCTCTTACAGATCAGTGTATGGCATTGACTTCACCTTGCCACAGGCACTTGTGAGCATGTTTGCACGTTAAGAAAGATTTCTTCGTTGGAAGCCGGTTTTTGTCAAATGAGTCTCAGTGCTGTGCTCCTCTGTTTTCACTCGTGCTGCCAAAAGCACAGTGATGATGTTAGGGCTTAGAACATTGCTGGGCACTGTGGTTTCTTCCGGACAAGTGTATTGCATTTTCTCTACCTTGCCACGACCACTTGTGATAGGGTCTGCACCTTAGGAAAACCGTTTTCATTGGAAAGCGGCTTTTTGCCAAACGGGTCTCAGTGCTGTGTGCCTCAGGTTTCCCTCATGCTACCAAAAGCACAGTGAGGATATTAGGGCTTAGACCACTTCTGGGTAAAGTTGTTTCTTACACTGTGGGAGGTGTTGTCTTTGCCTTGCTACAAGCACTTTTGATAGGTTTTCCACATCAAGAGAATATTTTTCGTCGGAAGCCGTTTTTGCCCAAACAGTCTCAGTGCTGTGTTCGGGTTTAACTCATGCTAGCAAAACCGCAGGGATGATGTAAGGGCTCAGACTGTTCCTGGGTACTGTGGTCTCTTACAGATCAGTGTATGGCATTGAGTTCACCTTGCCACAGGCACTAGTGAGCGTGTTTGCACGTTTAGAAAGATTTCTTCGTTGGAAGCCGGTTTTTGTCAAATGAGTCTCAGTGCTGTGCTCCTCTGTTTTCACTCGCTGCCAAAAGCACATGATGATGTTAGGGCTTAGAACATTGCTGTGCACTGTGGTTTCTTCCGGAGAAGTGTATGGCATTTTCTTTACATTGCCACGACCACTTGTGATAGGGTCTGAACCTTAGGAAAACCGTTTTTATTGGAAAGCGGCTTTTTGCGAAACGGGTCTCAGTGCTGTGTGCCTCAGGTTTCCCTCATGCTACCAAAAGCACAGTGAGGATATTAGGGCTCAGACCACTTCTGGGTAAAGTTGTTTCTTATACATAAGTGGGAGGCCTTGTCTTTGCCTTGCTACAAGCACTTTTGATAGGTTTTCCACATCAAGAGAATAGTTTTCGTCGGAAGCCGTTTTAGCCCAAAGTGTCTCAGTGCTGTGCTGGTTCGGGTTTAACTCATGCTAGCAAAACCGCCGGGATGATGTAAGGGCTCACACTGTTCCTGGGCACTGTGGTCTCTTACAGATCAGTGTATGGCATTGACTTCACCTTGCCACAGGCACTTGTGAGCATCGTTGCACGTTTAGAAAGATTTCTTCGTTGGAAGCCGGTTTTTGTCACATGAGTCTCTGTGCTGTGCTCCTCTGTTTTCACTCGTGCTGCCAAAAGCACAGTGATGATGTTAGGGCTTAGAACATTGCTGGGCACTGTGGTTTCTTCCGGAGAAGTGTATGGCATTTTCTTTACCTTGCCACGACCACTTGTGATAGGGTGTGCCCCTTAGGAAAACCGTTTTCATTAGAAAGCGGCCTTTTGCGAAACGGGTCTCAGTGCTGTGTGCCTCAGGTTTCCCTCATACTACCAAAAGCACAGTGAGGATATTAGGGCTCAGACCACTTCTGGGTAAAGTTGTTTCTTATACATAAGTGGGAGGCCTTGTCTTTGCCTTGCTACGAGTACTTTTGATAGGTTTTCCACATCAAGAGAATATTTTTCGTAGAAAGCCGTTTTTGCCCAAACAGTCTCAGTGCTCTGTTCGTTCGGGTTTAACTCATGCTAGCAAAACCGCCGGGATGATGTAAGGGCTCAGACTGTTCCTGGGCACTGTGGTCTCTTACAGATCAGTGTATGGCATTGACTTCACCTTGCCACAGGCACTTGTGAGCATGTTTGCACGTTAAGAAAGATTTCTTCGTTGGAAGCCGGTTTTTGTCAAATGAGTCTCAGTGCTGTGCTCCTCTGTTTTCACTCGTGCTGCCAAAAGCACAGTGATGATGTTAGGGCTTAGTACATTGCTGGGCACTGTGGTTTCTTCCGGAGAAGTGTATGGCATTTTCTTTACCTTGCCACGACCACTTGTGATAGGGTCTGAACCTTAGGAAAACCGTTTTCCTTGGAAAGCAGCTTTTTGCCCAATGGGTCTCAGTGCTGTGTGCCTCAGGTTTCCCTCATGCTACCAAAAGCACAGTGAGGATATTAGGGCTTAGACCACTTCTGGGTAAAGTTGTTTCTTACACATAAGTGTGTGGCGTTTTTTTTGCCTTGCGACAACCGCTTTTGATAGGTTTTGCACAAGAGAATAGTTTTCGTCGGAAGCCGTTTTGGCCCAAAGTGTCTCAGTGCTGTGCTCGTTCGGGTTTAACTCATGCTAGCAAAACAGCCGGGATGATGTCAGGGCTCAGACTGTTCCTGGGCACTGTGGTCTCTTACAGATCAGTGTATGGCATTGACTTCAGCTTGCCACAGGCACTTGAGAGCATGTTTGCACGTTAAGAAAGATTTCTTCGTTGGAAGCTGCTTTTTGTCAAATGAGTCTCAGTGCTGTGCTCCTCTGTTTTCACTCGTGCTGCCAAAAGCACAGTGATGATGTTAGGGCTTAGAACATGGCTGGGCACTGTGGTTTCTTCCGGAGAAGTGTATGGCATTTTCTTTACATTGCCACGACCACTTGTGATAGGGTCTGAACCTTAGGAAAACCGTTTTTATTGGAAAGCGGCTTTTCGCGAAACGGGTCTCAGTGCTGTGTGCCTCAGGTTTCCCTCATGCTACCAAAAGCACAGTGAGGATATTAGGGCTCAGACCACTTCTGGGTAAAGTTGTTCCTTATACATAAGTGTGAGGCCTTGTCTTTCCTTGCTACAAGCACTTTTGATAGGTTTTCCACATCAAGAGAATAGTTATCGTCGGAAGCCTTTTTGGCCCAAAGTGTCTCAGTGCTGTGCTCGTTCGGGTTTAACTCATGCTAGCAAAACCGCCGGGATGATGTAAGGGCTCAGACTGTTCCTGGGCACTGTGGTCTCTTACAGATCAGTGTATGGCATTGACTTCACCTTGCCACAGGCACTTGTGAGCATGTTTGCACGTTAAGAAAGATTTCTTCGTTGGAAGCCGGTTTTTGTCAAATGAGTCTCAGTGCTGTGCTCCTCTGTTTTCACTCGTGCTGCCAAAAGCACAGTGATGATGTTAGGGCTTAGAACATTGCTGGGCACTGTGGTTTCTTCCGGACAAGTGTATTGCATTTTCTCTACCTTGCCACGACCACTTGTGATAGGGTCTGCACCTTAGGAAAACCGTTTTCATTGGAAAGCGGCTTTTTGCCAAACGGGTCTCAGTGCTGTGTGCCTCAGGTTTCCCTCATGCTACCAAAAGCACAGTGAGGATATTAGGGCTTAGACCACTTCTGGGTAAAGTTGTTTCTTACACTGTGGGAGGTGTTGTCTTTGCCTTGCTACAAGCACTTTTGATAGGTTTTCCACATCAAGAGAATATTTTTCGTCGGAAGCCGTTTTTGCCCAAACAGTCTCAGTGCTGTGTTCGGGTTTAACTCATGCTAGCAAAACCGCAGGGATGATGTAAGGGCTCAGACTGTTCCTGGGTACTGTGGTCTCTTACAGATCAGTGTATGGCATTGAGTTCACCTTGCCACAGGCACTAGTAGCGTGTTTGCACGTTTAGAAAGATTTCTTCGTTGGAAGCCGGTTTTTGTCAAATGAGTCTCAGTGCTGTGCTCCTCTGTTTTCACTCGTTGCTGCCAAAAGCACAGTGATGATGTTAGGGCTTAGAACATTGCTGGGCACTGTGGTTTCTTCCGGAGAAGTGTATGGCATTTTCTTTACCTTGCCACGACCACTTGTGATAGGGTCTGCACCTTAGGAAAACCGTTTTCATTGGAAAGCGGCCTTTTGCGAAACGGGTCTCAGTGCTGTGTGCCTCAGGTTTCCCTCATACTACCAAAAGCACAGTGAGGATATTAGGGCTCAGACCACTTCTGGGTAAAGTTGTTTCTTATACATAAGTGGGAGGCCTTGTCTTTGCCTTGCTACGAGCACTTTTGATAGGTTTTCCACATCAAGAGAATATTTTTCGTAGGAAGCCGTTTTTGCCCAAACAGTCTCAGTGCTGTGTTCGTTCGGGTTTAACTCATGCTAGCAAAACCGCCGGGATGATGTAAGGGCTCAGACTGTTCCTGGGCACTGTGGTCTCTTACAGATCAGTGTATGGCATTGACTTCACCTTGCCACAGGCACTTGTGAGCATGTTTGCACGTTAAGAAAGATTTCTTCTTTGGAAGCCGGTTTTTGTCAAATGAGTCTCAGTGCTGTGCTCCTCTGTTTTCACTCGTGCTGCCAAAAGCACAGTGATGATGTTAGGGCTTAGTACATTGCTGGGCACTGTGGTTTCTTCCGGAGAAGTGTATGGCATTTTCTTTACCTTGCCACGACCACTTGTGATAGGGTCTGAACCTTAGGAAAACCGTTTTCGTTGGAAAGCAGCTTTTTGCCAAATGGGTCTCAGTGCTGTGTGCCTCAGGTTTCCCTCATGCTACCAAAAGCACAGTGAGGATATTAGGGCTTAGACCACTTCTGGGTAAAGTTGTTTCTTACACATAAGTGTGTGGCGTTTTGTTTGCCTTGCGACAACCGCTTTTGATAGGTTTTGCACATCAAGAGAATAGTTTTCGGCGGAAGCCGTTTTGGCCCAAAGTGTCTCAGTGCTCTGCTCGTTCGGGTTTAACTCATGCTAGCAAAACCGCCGGGATGATGTAAGGGCTCAGACTGTTCCTGGGCACTGTGGTCTCTTACAGATCAGTGTATGGCATTGACTTCACCTTGCCACAGGCACTTGAGAGCATGTTTGCACGTTAAGAAAGATTTCTTCGTTGGAAGCTGCTTTTTGTCAAATGAGTCTCAGTGCTGTGCTCCTCTGTTTTCACTCGTGCTGCCAAAAGCACAGTGATGATGTTAGGGCTTAGAACATTGCTGGGCACTGTGGTTTCTTCCGGAGAAGTGTATGGCATTTTCTTTACATTGCCACGACCACTTGTGATAGGGTCTGAACCTTAGAAAAACCGTTTTTATTGGAAAGCGGCTTTTTGCGAAACGGGTCTCAGTGCTGTGTGCCTCAGGTTTCCCTCATGCTACCAAAAGCACAGTGAGGATATTAGGGCTCAGGCCACTTCTGGGTAAAGTTGTTTCTTATACATAAGTGGGAGGCCTTGTCTTTGCCTTGCTACAAGCACTTTTGATAGGTTTTCCACATCAAGAGAATAGTTTTCGTCGGAAGCCGTTTTGGCCCAAAGTGTCTCAGTGCTGTGCTCGTTCGGGTTTAACTCATGCTAGCAAAACCGCCGGGATGATGTAAGGGCTCAGACTGTTCCTGGGCACTGTGGTCTCTTACAGATCAGTGTATGGCATTGACTTCACCTTGCCACAGGCACTTGTGAGCATGTTTGCACGTTAAGAAAGATTTCTTCGTTGGAAGCCGGTTTTTGTCAAATGAGTCTCAGTGCTGTGCTCCTCTGTTTTCACTCGTGCTGCCAAAAGCACAGTGATGATGTTAGGGCTTAGAACATTGCTGGGCACTGTGGTTTCTTACGGACAAGTGTATTGCATTTTCTCTACCTTGCCACGACCACTTGTGATAGGGTCTGCACCTTAGGAAAACCGTTTTCATTGGAAAGCGGCTTTTTGCCAAACGGGACTCAGTGCTGTGTGCCTCAGGTTTCCCTCATGCTACCAAAAGCACAGTGAGGATATTAGGGCTTAGACGACTTCTGGGTAAAGTTTCTTACACATAAGTGTGTGGCGTTTTGTTTGCCTTGCGACAACCGCTTTTGATAGGTTTTGCACATCAAGAGAATAGTTTTCGGCGGAAGCCGTTTTGGCCCAAAGTGTCTCAGTGCTGTGCTCGTTCGGGTTTAACTCATGCTAGCAAAACAGCCGGGATGATGTCAGGGCTCAGACTGTTCCTGGGCACTGTGGTCTCTTACAGATCAGTGTATGGCATTGACTTCACCTTGCCACAGGCACTTGAGAGCATGTTTGCACGTTAAGAAAGATTTCTTCGTTGGAAGCTGCTTTTTGTCAAATGAGTCTCAGTGCTGTGCTCCTCTGTTTTCACTCGTGCTGCCAAAAGCACAGTGATGATGTTAGGGCTTAGAACATTGCTGGGCACTGTGGTTTCTTCCGGAGAAGTGTATGGCATTTTCTTTACATTGCCACGACCACTTGTGATAGGGTCTGAACCTTAGGAAAACCGTTTTCATTGGAAAGCGGCCTTTTGCGAAACGGGTCTCAGTGCTATGTGCCTCAGGTTTCCTTCATGCTACCAAAAGCAGAGTGAGGATATTAGGGCTCAGACCACTTCTGGGTAAAGTTGTTTCTTATACATAAGTGGGAGGCCTTGTCTTTGCCTTGCTACAAGCACTTTTGATAGGGTTTTGCACATCAAGAGAATAGTTTTCGTCAGAAGGCGTTTTGGCCCAAAGTGTCTCAGTACTGTGCTCGTTCGGGTTTAACTCATGCTAGCAAAACCGCCGGGATGATGTAAGGGCTCAGACTGTTCCTGGGCACTGTGGTCTCTTACAGATCAGTGTATGTTATTGACTTCACATTGCCACAAGCACTTGTGAGCATGTTTGCACGTTAAGAAAGATTTCTTCGTTGGAAGCTGCTTTTTGTCAAATGAGTCTCTGTGCTGTGCTCCTCTGTTTTCACTCGTGCTGCCAAAAGCACAGTGATGATGTTAGGGCTTAGAACATTGCTGGGCACTGTGGTTTCTTCCGCACAAGTGTATGGCATTTTCTCTACTTTGCCACGACCACTTGTGATAGGGTCTGCACCTTAGGAAAACCGTTTTCATTGGAAAGCGGCTTTTTGCCAAACGGGTCTCACTGCTGTGTGCCTCAGGTTTCCCTCATGCTACCAAAAGCACAGTGAGGATATTAGGGCTTAGACCACTTCTGGGTAAAGTTGTTTCTTACACATAAGTGTGTGGCGTTTTGTTTGCCTTGCGACAACCGCTTTTGATAGGTTTTGCACAAGAGAATAGTTTTCGTCGGAAGCCGTTTTGGCCCAAAGTGTCTCAGTGCTGTGCTCGTTCGGGTTTAACTCATGCTAGCAAAACAGCCGGGATGATGTCAGGGCTCAGACTGTTCCTGGGCACTGTGGTCTCTTACAGATCAGTGTATGGCATTGACTTCAGCTTGCCACAGGCACTTGAGAGCATGTTTGCACGTTAAGAAAGATTTCTTCGTTGGAAGCTGCTTTTTGTCAAATGAGTCTCAGTGCTGTGCTCCTCTGTTTTCACTCGTGCTGCCAAAAGCACAGTGATGATGTTAGGGCTTAGAACATGGCTGGGCACTGTGGTTTCTTCCGGAGAAGTGTATGGCATTTTCTTTACATTGCCACGACCACTTGTGATAGGGTCTGAACCTTAGGAAAACCGTTTTTATTGGAAAGCGGCTTTTCGCGAAACGGGTCTCAGTGCTTTGTGCCTCAGGTTTCCCTCATGCTACCAAAAGCACAGTGAGGATATTAGGGCTCAGACCACTTCTGGGTAAAGTTGTTTCTTATACATAAGTGGGAGGCCTTGTCTTTCCTTGCTACAAGCACTTTTGATAGGTTTTCCACATCAAGAGAATAGTTTTCGTCGGAAGCCTTTTTGGCCCAAAGTGTCTCAGTGCTGTGCTCGTTCGGGTTTAACTCATGCTAGCAAAACCGCCGGGATGATGTAAGGGCTCAGACTGTTCCTGGGCACTGTGGTCTCTTACAGATCAGTGTATGGCATTGACTTCACCTTGCCACAGGCACTTGTGAGCATGTTTGCACGTTAAGAAAGATTTCTTCGTTGGAAGCCGGTTTTTGTCAAATGAGTCTCAGTGCTGTGCTCCTCTGTTTTCACTCGTGCTGCCAAAAGCACAGTGATGATGTTAGGGCTTAGAACATTGCTGGGCACTGTGGTTTCTTCCGGACAAGTGTATTGCATTTTCTCTACCTTGCCACGACCACTTGTAATAGGGTCTGCACCTTAGGAAAACCGTTTTCATTGGAAAGCGGCTTTTTGCCAAACGGGTCTCAGTGCTGTGTGCCTCAGGTTTCCCTCATGCTACCAAAAGCACAGTGAGGATATTAGGGCTTAGACCACTTCTGGGTAAAGTTGTTTCTTACACTGTGGGAGGTGTTGTCTTTGCCTTGCTACAAGCACTTTTGATAGGTTTTCCACATCAAGAGAATATTTTTCGTCGGAAGCCGTTTTTGCCCAAACAGTCTCAGTGCTGTGTTCGGGTTTAACTCATGCTAGCAAAACCGCAGGGATGATGTAAGGGCTCAGACTGTTCCTGGGCACTGTGGTCTCTTACAGATCAGTGTATGGCATTGAGTTCACCTTGCCACAGGCACTAGTGAGCGTGTTTGCACGTTTAGAAAGATTTCTTCGTTGGAAGCCGGTTTTTGTCAAATGAGTCTCAGTGCTGTGCTCCTCTGTTTTCACTCGTTGCTGCCAAAAGCACAGTGATGATGTTAGGGCTTAGAACATTGCTGGGCACTGTGGTTTCTTCCGGAGAAGTGTATTGCATTTTCTCTACCTTGCCACGACCACTTGTAATAGGGTCTGCACCTTAGGAAAACCGTTTTCATTGGAAAGCGGCTTTTTGCCAAACGGGTCTCAGTGCTGTGTGCCTCAGGTTTCCCTCATGCTACCAAAAGCACAGTGAGGATATTAGGGCTTAGACGACTTCTGGGTAAAGTTTCTTACACATAAGTGTGTGGCGTTTTGTTTGCCTTGCGACAACCGCTTTTGATAGGTTTTGCACATCAAGAGAATAGTTTTCGGCGGAAGCCGTTTTGGCCCAAAGTGTCTCAGTGCTGTGCTCGTTCGGGTTTAACTCATGCTAGCAAAACCGCCGGGATGATGTAAGGGCTCAGACTGTTCCTGGGCACTGTGGTCTCTTACAGATCAGTGTATGGCATTGACTTCACCTTGCCACAGGCACTTGAGAGCATGTTTGCACGTTAAGAAAGATTTCTTCGTTGGAAGCTGCTTTTTGTCAAATGAGTCTCAGTGCTGTGCTCCTCTGTTTTCACTCGTGCTGCCAAAAGCACAGTGATGATGTTAGGGCTTAGAACATTGCTGGGCACTGTGGTTTCTTCCGGAGAAGTGTATGGCATTTTCTTTACATTGCCACGACCACTTGTGATAGGGTCTGAACCTTAGGAAAACCGTTTTCATTGGAAAGCGGCCTTTAGCGAAACGGGTCTCAGTGCTATGTGCCTCAGGTTTCCTTCATGCTACCAAAAGCAGAGTGAGGATATTAGGGCTCAGACCACTTCTGGGTAAAGTTGTTTCTTATACATAAGTGGGAGGCCTTGTCTTTGCCTTGCTACAAGCACTTTTGATAGGGTTTTGCACATCAAGAGAATAGTTTTCGTCAGAAGGCGTTTTGGCCCAAAGTGTCTCAGTACTGTGCTCGTTCGGGTTTAACTCATGCTAGCAAAACCGCCGGGATGATGTAAGGGCTCAGACTGTTCCTGGGCACTCTGGTCTCTTACAGATCAGTGTATGTTATTGACTTCACATTGCCACAGGCACTTTTGAGCATGTTTGCACGTTAAGAAAGATTTCTTCGTTGGAAGCTGCTTTTTGTCAAATGAGTCTCTGTGCTGTGCTCCTCTGTTTTCACTCGTGCTGCCAAAAGCACAGTGATGATGTTAGGGCTTAGAACATTGCTGGGCACTGTGGTTTCTTCCGCACAAGTGTATGGCATTTTCTCTACTTTGCCACGACCACTTGTGATAGGGTCTGCACCTTAGGAAAACCGTTTTCATTGGAAAGCGGCTTTTTGCCAAACGGGTCTCACTGCTGTGTGCCTCAGGTTTCCCTCATGCTACCAAAAGCACAGTGAGGATATTAGGGCTTAGACCACTTCTGGGTAAAGTTGTTTCTTACACATAAGTGTGTGGCGTTTTGTTTGCCTTGCGACAACCGCTTTTGATAGGTTTTGCACAAGAGAATAGTTTTCGTCGGAAGCCGTTTTGGCCCAAAGTGTCTCAGTGCTGTGCTCGTTCGGGTTTAACTCATGCTAGCAAAACAGCCGGGATGATGTCAGGGCTCAGACTGTTCCTGGGCACTGTGGTCTCTTACAGATCAGTGTATGGCATTGACTTCAGCTTGCCACAGGCACTTGAGAGCATGTTTGCACATTAAGAAAGATTTCTTCGTTGGAAGCTGCTTTTTGTCAAATGAGTCTCAGTGCTGTGCTCCTCTGTTTTCACTCGTGCTGCCAAAAGCACAGTGATGATGTTAGGGCTTAGAACATGGCTGGGCACTGTGGTTTCTTCCGGAGAAGTGTATGGGATTTTCTTTACATTGCCACGACCACTTGTGATAGGGTCTGAACCTTAGGAAAACCGTTTTTATTGGAAAGCGGCTTTTCGCGAAACGGGTCTCAGTGCTGTGTGCCTCAGGTTTCCCTCATGCTACCAAAAGCACAGTGAGGATATTAGGGCTCAGACCACTTCTGGGTAAAGTTGTTTCTTATACATAAGTGGGAGGCCTTGTCTTTCCTTGCTACAAGCACTTTTGATAGGTTTTCCACATCAAGAGAATAGTTTTCGTCGGAAGCCTTTTTGGCCCAAAGTGTCTCAGTGCTGTGCTCGTTCGGGTTTAACTCATGCTAGCAAAACCGCCGGGATGATGTAAGGGCTCAGACTGTTCCTGGGCACTGTGGTCTCTTACAGATCAGTGTATGGCATTGACTTCACCTTGCCACAGGCACTTGAGAGCATGTTTGCACGTTAAGAAAGATTTCTTCGTTGGAAGCTGCTTTTTGTCAAATGAGTCTCAGTGCTGTGCTCCTCTGTTTTCACTCGTGCTGCCAAAAGCACAGTGATGATGTTAGGGCTTAGAACATTGCTGGGCACTGTGGTTTCTTCCGGAGAAGTGTATGGCATTTTCTTTACATTGCCACGACCACTTGTGATAGGGTCTGAACCTTAGGAAAACCGTTTTCATTGGAAAGCGGCCTTTTGCGAAACGGGTCTCAGTGCTATGTGCCTCAGGTTTCCTTCATGCTACCAAAAGCAGAGTGAGGATATTAGGGCTCAGACCACTTCTGGGTAAAGTTGTTTCTTATACATAAGTGGGAGGCCTTGTCTTTGCCTTGCTACAAGCACTTTTGATAGGGTTTTGCACATCAAGAGAATAGTTTTCGTCAGAAGGCGTTTTGGCCCAAAGTGTCTCAGTACTGTGCTCGTTCGGGTTTAACTCATGCTAGCAAAACGGCCGGGATGATGTAAGGGCTCAGACTGTTCCTGGGCACTGTGGTCTCTTACAGATCAGTGTATGTTATTGACTTCACATTGCCACAAGCACTTGTGAGCATGTTTGCACGTTAAGAAAGATTTCTTCGTTGGAAGCTGCTTTTTGTCAAATGAGTCTCTGTGCTGTGCTCCTCTGTTTTCACTCGTGCTGCCAAAAGCACAGTGATGATGTTAGGGCTTAGAACATTGCTGGGCACTGTGGTTTCTTCCGCACAAGTGTATGGCATTTTCTCTACTTTGCCACGACCACTTGTGATAGGGTCTGCACCTTAGGAAAACCGTTTTCATTGGAAAGCGGCTTTTTGCCAAACGGGTCTCACTGCTGTGTGCCTCAGGTTTCCCTCATGCTACCAAAAGCACAGTGAGGATATTAGGGCTTAGACCACTTCTGGGTAAAGTTGTTTCTTACACATAAGTGTGTGGCGTTTTGTTTGCCTTGCGACAACCGCTTTTGATAGGTTTTGCACAAGAGAATAGTTTTCGTCGGAAGCCGTTTTGGCCCAAAGTGTCTCAGTGCTGTGCTCGTTCGGGTTTAACTCATGCTAGCAAAACCGCCGGGATGATGTAAGGGCTCAGACTGTTCCTGGGCACTGTGGTCTCTTACAGATCAGTGTATGGCATTGACTTCACCTTGCCACAGGCACTTGTGAGCATGTTTGCACGTTAAGAAAGATTTCTTCGTTGGAAGCCGGTTTTTGTCAAATGAGTCTCAGTGCTGTGCTCCTCTGTTTTCACTCGTGCTGCCAAAAGCACAGTGATGATGTTAGGGCTTAGAACATTGCTGGGCACTGTGGTTTCTTCCGGACAAGTGTATTGCATTTTCTCTACCTTGCCACGACCACTTGTAATAGGGTCTGCACCTTAGGAAAACCGTTTTCATTGGAAAGCGGCTTTTTGCCAAACGGGTCTCAGTGCTGTGTGCCTCAGGTTTCCCTCATGCTACCAAAAGCACAGTGAGGATATGAGGGCTTAGACCACTTCTGGGTAAAGTTGTTTCTTACACTGTGGGAGGTGTTGTCTTTGCCTTGCTACAAGCACTTTTGATAGGTTTTCCACATCAAGAGAATATTTTTCGTCGGAAGCCGTTTTTGCCCAAACAGTCTCAGTGCTGTGTTCGGGTTTAACTCATGCTAGCAAAACCGCAGGGATGATGTAAGGGCTCAGACTGTTCCTGGGCACTGTGGTCTCTTACAGATCAGTGTATGGCATTGAGTTCACCTTGCCACAGGCACTAGTGAGCGTGTTTGCACGTTTAGAAAGATTTCTTCGTTGGAAGCCGGTTTTTGTCAAATGAGTCTCAGTGCTGTGCTCCTCTGTTTTCACTCGTTGCTGCCAAAAGCACAGTGATGATGTTAGGGCTTAGAACATTGCTGGGCACTGTGGTTTCTTCCGGAGAAGTGTATTGCATTTTCTCTACCTTGCCACGACCACTTGTAATAGGGTCTGCACCTTAGGAAAACCGTTTTCATTGGAAAGCGGCTTTTTGCCAAACGGGTCTCAGTGCTGTGTGCCTCAGGTTTCCCTCATGCTACCAAAAGCACAGTGAGGATATTAGGGCTTAGACGACTTCTGGGTAAAGTTTCTTACACATAAGTGTGTGGCGTTTTGTTTGCCTTGCGACAACCGCTTTTGATAGGTTTTGCACATCAAGAGAATAGTTTTCGGCGGAAGCCGTTTTGGCCCAAAGTGTCTCAGTGCTGTGCTCGTTCGGGTTTAACTCATGCTAGCAAAACCGCCGGGATGATGTAAGGGCTCAGACTGTTCCTGGGCACTGTGGTCTCTTACAGATCAGTGTATGGCATTGACTTCACCTTGCCACAGGCACTTGAGAGCATGTTTGCACGTTAAGAAAGATTTCTTCGTTGGAAGCTGCTTTTTGTCAAATGAGTCTCAGTGCTGTGCTCCTCTGTTTTCACTCGTGCTGCCAAAAGCACAGTGATGATGTTAGGGCTTAGAACATTGCTGGGCACTGTGGTTTCTTCCGGAGAAGTGTATGGCATTTTCTTTACATTGCCACGACCACTTGTGATAGGGTCTGAACCTTAGGAAAACCGTTTTCATTGGAAAGCGGCCTTTAGCGAAACGGGTCTCAGTGCTATGTGCCTCAGGTTTCCTTCATGCTACCAAAAGCAGAGTGAGGATATTAGGGCTCAGACCACTTCTGGGTAAAGTTGTTTCTTATACATACGTGGGAGGCCTTGTCTTTGCCTTGCTACAAGCACTTTTGATAGGGTTTTGCACATCAAGAGAATAGTTTTCGTCAGAAGGCGTTTTGGCCCAAAGTGTCTCAGTACTGTGCTCGTTCGGGTTTAACTCATGCTAGCAAAACCGCCGGGATGATGTAAGGGCTCAGACTGTTCCTGGGCACTCTGGTCTCTTACAGATCAGTGTATGTTATTGACTTCACATTGCCACAAGCACTTGTGAGCATGTTTGCACGTTAAGAAAGATTTCTTCGTTGGAAGCTGCTTTTTGTCAAATGAGTCTCTGTGCTGTGCTCCTCTGTTTTCACTCGTGCTGCCAAAAGCACAGTGATGATGTTAGGGCTTAGAACATTGCTGGGCACTGTGGTTTCTTCCGCACAAGTGTATGGCATTTTCTCTACTTTGCCACGACCACTTGTGATAGGGTCTGCACCTTAGGAAAACCGTTTTCATTGGAAAGCGGCTTTTTGCCAAACGGGTCTCACTGCTGTGTGCCTCAGGTTTCCCTCATGCTACCAAAAGCACAGTGAGGATATTAGGGCTTAGACCACTTCTGGGTAAAGTTGTTTCTTACACATAAGTGTGTGGCGTTTTGTTTGCCTTGCGACAACCGCTTTTGATAGGTTTTGCACAAGAGAATAGTTTTCGTCGGAAGCCGTTTTGGCCCAAAGTGTCTCAGTGCTGTGCTCGTTCGGGTTTAACTCATGCTAGCAAAACAGCCGGGATGATGTCAGGGCTCAGACTGTTCCTGGGCACTGTGGTCTCTTACAGATCAGTGTATGGCATTGACTTCAGCTTGCCACAGGCACTTGAGAGCATGTTTGCACATTAAGAAAGATTTCTTCGTTGGAAGCTGCTTTTTGTCAAATGAGTCTCAGTGCTGTGCTCCTCTGTTTTCACTCGTGCTGCCAAAAGCACAGTGATGATGTTAGGGCTTAGAACATGGCTGGGCACTGTGGTTTCTTCCGGAGAAGTGTATGGGATTTTCTTTACATTGCCACGACCACTTGTGATAGGGTCTGAACCTTAGGAAAACCGTTTTTATTGGAAAGCGGCTTTTCGCGAAACGGGTCTCAGTGCTTTGTGCCTCAGGTTTCCCTCATGCTACCAAAAGCACAGTGAGGATATTAGGGCTCAGACCACTTCTGGGTAAAGTTGTTTCTTATACATAAGTGGGAGGCCTTGTCTTTCCTTGCTACAAGCACTTTTGATAGGTTTTCCACATCAAGAGAATAGTTTTCGTCGGAAGCCTTTTTGGCCCAAAGTGTCTCAGTGCTGTGCTCGTTCGGGTTTAACTCATGCTAGCAAAACCGCCGGGATGATGTAAGGGCTCAGACTGTTCCTGGGCACTGTGGTCTCTTACAGATCAGTGTATGGCATTGACTTCACCTTGCCACAGGCACTTGAGAGCATGTTTGCACGTTAAGAAAGATTTCTTCGTTGGAAGCTGCTTTTTGTCAAATGAGTCTCAGTGCTGTGCTCCTCTGTTTTCACTCGTGCTGCCAAAAGCACAGTGATGATGTTAGGGCTTAGAACATTGCTGGGCACTGTGGTTTCTTCCGGAGAAGTGTATGGCATTTTCTTTACATTGCCACGACCACTTGTGATAGGGTCTGAACCTTAGGAAAACCGTTTTCATTGGAAAGCGGCCTTTTGCGAAACGGGTCTCAGTGCTATGTGCCTCAGGTTTCCTTCATGCTACCAAAAGCAGAGTGAGGATATTAGGGCTCAGACCACTTCTGGGTAAAGTTGTTTCTTATACATAAGTGGGAGGCCTTGTCTTTGCCTTGCTACAAGCACTTTTGATAGGGTTTTGCACATCAAGAGAATAGTTTTCGTCAGAAGGCGTTTTGGCCCAAAGTGTCTCAGTACTGTGCTCGTTCGGGTTTAACTCATGCTAGCAAAACGGCCGGGATGATGTAAGGGCTCAGACTGTTCCTGGGCACTGTGGTCTCTTACAGATCAGTGTATGTTATTGACTTCACATTGCCACAAGCACTTGTGAGCATGTTTGCACGTTAAGAAAGATTTCTTCGTTGGAAGCTGCTTTTTGTCAAATGAGTCTCTGTGCTGTGCTCCTCTGTTTTCACTCGTGCTGCCAAAAGCACAGTGATGATGTTAGGGCTTAGAACATTGCTGGGCACTGTGGTTTCTTCCGCACAAGTGTATGGCATTTTCTCTACTTTGCCACGACCACTTGTGATAGGGTCTGCACCTTAGGAAAACCGTTTTCATTGGAAAGCGGCTTTTTGCCAAACGGGTCTCACTGCTGTGTGCCTCAGGTTTCCCTCATGCTACCAAAAGCACAGTGAGGATATTAGGGCTTAGACCACTTCTGGGTAAAGTTGTTTCTTACACATAAGTGTGTGGCGTTTTGTTTGCCTTGCGACAACCGCTTTTGATAGGTTTTGCACAAGAGAATAGTTTTCGTCGGAAGCCGTTTTGGCCCAAAGTGTCTCAGTGCTGTGCTCGTTCGGGTTTAACTCATGCTAGCAAAACCGCCGGGATGATGTAAGGGCTCAGACTGTTCCTGGGCACTGTGGTCTCTTACAGATCAGTGTATGGCATTGACTTCACCTTGCCACAGGCACTTGTGAGCATGTTTGCACGTTAAGAAAGATTTCTTCGTTGGAAGCCGGTTTTTGTCAAATGAGTCTCAGTGCTGTGCTCCTCTGTTTTCACTCGTGCTGCCAAAAGCACAGTGATGATGTTAGGGCTTAGAACATTGCTGGGCACTGTGGTTTCTTCCGGACAAGTGTATTGCATTTTCTCTACCTTGCCACGACCACTTGTAATAGGGTCTGCACCTTAGGAAAACCGTTTTCATTGGAAAGCGGCTTTTTGCCAAACGGGTCTCAGTGCTGTGTGCCTCAGGTTTCCCTCATGCTACCAAAAGCACAGTGAGGATATTAGGGCTTAGACCACTTCTGGGTAAAGTTGTTTCTTACACTGTGGGAGGTGTTGTCTTTGCCTTGCTACAAGCACTTTTGATAGGTTTTCCACATCAAGAGAATATTTTTCGTCGGAAGCCGTTTTTGCCCAAACAGTCTCAGTGCTGTGTTCGGGTTTAACTCATGCTAGCAAAACCGCAGGGATGATGTAAGGGCTCAGACTGTTCCTGGGCACTGTGGTCTCTTACAGATCAGTGTATGGCATTGAGTTCACCTTGCCACAGGCACTAGTGAGCGTGTTTGCACGTTTAGAAAGATTTCTTCGTTGGAAGCCGGTTTTTGTCAAATGAGTCTCAGTGCTGTGCTCCTCTGTTTTCACTCGTTGCTGCCAAAAGCACAGTGATGATGTTAGGGCTTAGAACATTGCTGGGCACTGTGGTTTCTTCCGGAGAAGTGTATTGCATTTTCTCTACCTTGCCACGACCACTTGTAATAGGGTCTGCACCTTAGGAAAACCGTTTTCATTGGAAAGCGGCTTTTTGCCAAACGGGTCTCAGTGCTGTGTGCCTCAGGTTTCCCTCATGCTACCAAAAGCACAGTGAGGATATTAGGGCTTAGACCACTTCTGGGTAAAGTTGTTTCTTACACTGTGGGAGGTGTTGTCTTTGCCTTGCTACAAGCACTTTTGATAGGTTTTCCACATCAAGAGAATATTTTTCGTCGGAAGCCGTTTTTGCCCAAACAGTCTCAGTGCTGTGTTCGGGTTTAACTCATGCTAGCAAAACCGCCGGGATGATGTAAGGGCTCAGACTGTTCCTGGGCACTGTGGTCTCTTACAGATCAGTGTATGGCATTGAGTTCACCTTGCCACAGGCACTAGTGAGCGTGTTTGCACGTTTAGAAAGATTTCTTCGTTGGAAGCCGGTTTTTGTCAAATGAGTCTCAGTGCTGTGCTCCTCTGTTTTCACTCGTTGCTGCCAAAAGCACAGTGATGATGTTAGGTCTTAGAACATTGCTGGGCACTGTGGTTTCTTCCGGAGAAGTGTATGGCATTTTCTTTACATTGCCACGACCACTTGTGATAGGGTCTGAACCTTCGGAAAACCGTTTTTATTGGAAAGCGGCTTTTTGCGAAACGGGTCTCAGTGCTGTGTGCCTCAGGTTTCCCTCATGCTACCAAAAGCACAGTGAGGATATTAGGGCTCAGACCACTTCTGGGTAAAGTTGTTTCTTATACATAAGTGGGAGGCCTTGTCTTTGCCTTGCTACAAGCACTTTTGATAGGTTTTCCACATCAAGAGAATAGTTTTCGTCGGAAGCCGTTTTGGCCCAAAGTGTCTCAGTGCTGTGCTGGTTCGGGTTTAACTCATGCTAGCAAAACCGCCGGGATGATGTAAGGGCTCACACTGTTCCTGGGCACTGTGGTCTCTTACAGATCAGTGTATGGCATTGACTTCACCTTGCCACAGGCACTTGTGAGCATGTTTGCACGTTAAGAAAGATTTCTTCGTTGGAAGCCGGTTTTTGTCAAATGAGTCTAAGTGCTGTGCTCCTCTGTTTTCACTCGTGCTGCCAAAAGCACAGTGATGATGTTAGGGCTTAGAACATTGCTGGGCACTGTGGTTTCTTCCGGAGAAGTGTATGGCATTTTCTTTACATTGCCACGACCACTTGTGATAGGGTCTGAACCTTAGGAAAACCGTTTTTATTGGAAAGCGGCTTTTTGCGAAACGGGTTTCAGTGCTGTGTGCCTCAGGTTTCCCTCATGCTACCAAAAGCACAGTGAGGATATTAGGGCTCAGACCACTTCTGGGTAAAGTTGTTTCTTATACATAAGTGGGAGGCCTTGTCTTTGCCTTGCTACAAGCACTTTTGATAGGTTTTCCACATCAAGAGAATAGTTTTCGTCGGAAGCCGTTTTGGCCCAAAGTGTCTCAGTGCTGTGCTCGTTTGGGTTTAACTCATGCTAGCAAAACCGACGGGATGATGTAAGGGCTCAGACTGTTCCTGGGCACTGTGGTCTCTTACAGATCAGTGTATGGCATTGACTTCACCTTGCCACAGGCACTTGTGAGCATGTTTGCACTTTAAGAAAGATTTCTTCGTTGGAAGCCGGTTTTTGTCAAATGAGTCTAAGTGCGGTGCTCCTCTGTTTTCACTCGTGCTGCCAAAAGCACAGTGATGATGTTAGGGCTTAGAACATTGCTGGGCACTGTGGTTTCTTCCGGACAAGTGTATTGCATTTTCTCTACCTTGCCACGACCACTTGTGATAGGGTCTGCACCTTAGGAAAACCGTTTTCATTGGAAAGCGGCTTTTTGCCAAACGGGTCTCAGTGCTGTGTGCCTCAGGTTTCCCTCATGCTACCAAAAGCACAGTGAGGATATTAGGGCTTAGACGACTTCTGGGTAAAGTTTCTTACACATAAGTGTGTGGCGTTTTGTTTGCCTTGCGACAACCGCTTTTGATAGGTTTTGCACATCAAGAGAATAGTTTTCGGCGGAAGCCGTTTTGGCCCAAAGTGTCTCAGTGCTGTGCTCGTTCGGGTTTAACTCATGCTAGCAAAACCGCCGGGATGATGTAAGGGCTCAGACTGTTCCTGGGCACTGTGGTCTCTTACAGATCAGTGTATGGCATTGACTTCACCTTGCCACAGGCACTTGAGAGCATGTTTGCACGTTAAGAAAGATTTCTTCGTTGGAAGCTGCTTTTTGTCAAATGAGTCTCAGTGCTGTGCTCCTCTGTTTTCACTCGTGCTGCCAAAAGCACAGTGATGATGTTAGGGCTTAGAACATTGCTGGGCACTGTGGTTTCTTCCGGAGAAGTGTATGGCATTTTCTTTACATTGCCACGACCACTTGTGATAGGGTCTGAACCTTAGGAAAACCGTTTTCATTGGAAAGCGGCCTTTTGCGAAACGGGTCTCAGTGCTATGTGCCTCAGGTTTCCTTCATGCTACCAAAAGCAGAGTGAGGATATTAGGGCTCAGACCACTTCTGGGTAAAGTTGTTTCTTATACATAAGTGGGAGGCCTTGTCTTTGCCTTGCTACAAGCACTTTTGATAGGGTTTTGCACATCAAGAGAATAGTTTTCGTCAGAAGGCGTTTTGGCCCAAAGTGTCTCAGTACTGTGCTCGTTCGGGTTTAACTCATGCTAGCAAAACCGCCGGGATGATGTAAGGGCTCAGACTGTTCCTGGGCACTCTGGTCTCTTACAGATCAGTGTATGTTATTGACTTCACATTGCCACAGGCACTTTTGAGCATGTTTGCACGTTAAGAAAGATTTCTTCGTTGGAAGCTGCTTTTTGTCAAATGAGTCTCTGTGCTGTGCTCCTCTGTTTTCACTCGTGCTGCCAAAAGCACAGTGATGATGTTAGGGCTTAGAACATTGCTGGGCACTGTGGTTTCTTCCGCACAAGTGTATGGCATTTTCTCTACTTTGCCACGACCACTTGTGATAGGGTCTGCACCTTAGGAAAACCGTTTTCATTGGAAAGCGGCTTTTTGCCAAACGGGTCTCACTGCTGTGTGCCTCAGGTTTCCCTCATGCTACCAAAAGCACAGTGAGGATATTAGGGCTTAGACCACTTCTGGGTAAAGTTGTTTCTTACACATAAGTGTGTGGCGTTTTGTTTGCCTTGCGACAACCGCTTTTGATAGGTTTTGCACAAGAGAATAGTTTTCGTCGGAAGCCATTTTGGCCCAAAGTGTCTCAGTGCTGTGCTCGTTCGGGTTTAACTCATGCTAGCAAAACAGCCGGGATGATGTCAGGGCTCAGACTGTTCCTGGGCACTGTGGTCTCTTACAGATCAGTGTATGGCATTGACTTCAGCTTGCCACAGGCACTTGAGAGCATGTTTGCACGTTAAGAAAGATTTCTTCGTTGGAAGCTGCTTTTTGTCAAATGAGTCTCAGTGCTGTGCTCCTCTGTTTTCACTCGTGCTGCCAAAAGCACAGTGATGATGTTAGGGCTTAGAACATGGCTGGGCACTGTGGTTTCTTCCGGAGAAGTGTATGGCATTTTTTTTACATTGCCACGACCACTTGTGATAGGGTCTGAACCTTAGGAAAACCGTTTTTATTGGAAAGCGGCTTTTCGCGAAACGGGTCTCAGTGCTTTGTGCCTCAGGTTTCCCTCATGCTACCAAAAGCACAGTGAGGATATTAGGGCTCAGACCACTTCTGGGTAAAGTTGTTTCTTATACATAAGTGGGAGGCCTTGTCTTTCCTTGCTACAAGCACTTTTGATAGGTTTTCCACATCAAGAGAATAGTTTTCGTCGGAAGCCTTTTTGGCCCAAAGTGTCTCAGTGCTGTGCTCGTTCGGGTTTAACTCATGCTAGCAAAACCGCCGGGATGATGTAAGGGCTCAGACTGTTCCTGGGCACTGTGGTCTCTTACAGATCAGTGTATGGCATTGACTTCACCTTGCCACAGGCACTTGTGAGCATGTTTGCACGTTAAGAAAGATTTCTTCGTTGGAAGCCGGTTTTTGTCAAATGAGTCTCAGTGCTGTGCTCCTCTGTTTTCACTCGTGCTGCCAAAAGCACAGTGATGATGTTAGGGCTTAGAACATTGCTGGGCACTGTGGTTTCTTCCGGACAAGTGTATTGCATTTTCTCTACCTTGCCACGACCACTTGTAATAGGGTCTGCACCTTAGGAAAACCGTTTTCATTGGAAAGCGGCTTTTTGCCAAACGGGTCTCAGTGCTGTGTGCCTCAGGTTTCCCTCATGCTACCAAAAGCACAGTGAGGATATTAGGGCTTAGACCACTTCTGGGTAAAGTTGTTTCTTACACTGTGGGAGGTGTTGTCTTTGCCTTGCTACAAGCACTTTTGATAGGTTTTCCACATCAAGAGAATATTTTTCGTCGGAAGCCGTTTTTGCCCAAACAGTCTCAGTGCTGTGTTCGGGTTTAACTCATGCTAGCAAAACCGCAGGGATGATGTAAGGGCTCAGACTGTTCCTGGGCACTGTGGTCTCTTACAGATCAGTGTATGGCATTGAGTTCACCTTGCCACAGGCACTAGTGAGCGTGTTTGCACGTTTAGAAAGATTTCTTCGTTGGAAGCCGGTTTTTGTCAAATGAGTCTCAGTGCTGTGCTCCTCTGTTTTCACTCGTTGCTGCCAAAAGCACAGTGATGATGTTAGGGCTTAGAACATTGCTGGGCACTGTGGTTTCTTCCGGAGAAGTGTATGGCATTTTCTCTACCTTGCCACGACCACTTGTGATAGGGTCTGAACCTTAGGAAAACCGTTTTTATTGGAAAGCGGCTTTTTGCGAAACGGGTCTCAGTGCTGTGTGCCTCAGGTTTCCCTCATGCTACCAAAAGCACAGTGAGGATATTAGGGCTCAGACCACTTCTGGGTAAAGTTGTTTCTTATACATAAGTGGGAGGCCTTGTCTTTGCCTTGCTACGAGCACTTTTGATAGGTTTTCCACATCAAGAGAATATTTTTCAGCAGAAACCTTTTTTGCCCAAAGAGTCTCAGTGCTGTGTTCGGGTTTAACTCATGCTAGCAAAACCGCCGGGATGATGTAAGGGCTCAGACTGTTCCTGGGCACTGTGGTCTCTTACAGATCAGTGTATGGCATTGACTTCACCTTGCCACAGGCACTAGTGAGCATGTTTGCACGTTTAGAAAGATTTCTTCGTTGGAAGCCGGTTTTTGTCAAATGAGTCTCAGTGCTGTGCTCCTCTGTTTTCACTCGTGCTGCCAAAAGCACAGTGATGATGTTAGGACTTAGAACATTGCTGGGTACTGTGGTTTCTTCCGGAGAAGTGTATGTCATTTTCTTTACCTTACCACAACCACTTGTGATAGGGTCTGAACCTTAGGAAAACCGTTTTCTTTGGAAAGCGGCTTTTTGCCAAACGGGTCTCAGTGCTGTGTGCCTCAGGTTTCCCTCATGCTACCAAAAGCCCAGTGAGGATATTAGGGCTTAGACCACTTCTGGGTAAAGTTGTTTCTTACACATAAGTGTGTGGCGTATTGTTTGCCTTGCGACAACCACTTTTGATAGGTTTTGCACATCAAGAGTTTAGTTTTCTTTGGAAGCCGTTTTGGCCCAAAGTGTCTCAGTGCTGTGCTCGTTCGGGTTTAACTCATGCTAGCAAAACCGCCGGGATGATGTAAGGGCTCAGACTGTTCCTGGGCACTGTGGTCTCTTACAGATCAGTGTATGGCATTGACTTCACCTTGCCACAGGCACTTGTGAGCATCTTTGCACGTTTAGAAAGATTTCTTCGTTGGAAGCCGGTTTTTGTCAAATGAGTCTCTGTGCTGTGCTCCTCTGTTTTCACTCGTGCTGCCAAAAGCACAGTGATGATGTTAGGGCTTAGAACATTGCTGGGCACTGTGGTTTCTTCCGGAGAAGTGTATGGCATTTTATTTACCTTGCCACGACCACTTGTGATAGGGTCTGAACCTTAGGAAAACCGTTTTCATTGGAAAGCGGCCTTTTGCGAAACGGGTCTCAGTGCTGTGTGCCTCAGGTTTCCCTCATACTACCAAAAGCACAGTGAGGATATTAGGGCTCAGACCACTTCTGGGTAAAGTTGTTTCTTATACATAAGTGGGAGGCCTTGTCTTTGCCTTGCTACGAGCACTTTTGATAGGTTTTCCACATCAAGAGAATATTTTTCGTAGGAAGCCGTTTTTGCCCAAAGTGTCTCAGTGCTGTGCTCGTTCGGGTTTAACTCATGCTAGCAAAACCGCCGGGATGATGTAAGGGCTCAGACTGTTCCTGGGCACTGTGGTCTCTTACAGATCAGTGTATGGCATTGACTTCAGCTTGCCACAGGCACTTGAGAGCATGTTTGCACGTTAAGAAAGATTTCTTCGTTGGAAGCTGCTTTTTGTCAAATGAGTCTCAGTGCTGTGCTCCTCTGTTTTCACTCGTGCTGCCAAAAGCACAGTGATGATGTTAGGGCTTAGAACATGGCTGGGCACTGTGGTTTCTTCCGGATAAGTGTATGGCATTTTCTTTACATTGCCACGACCACTTGTGATAGGGTCTGAACCTTAGGAAAACCGTTTTCATTGGAAAGCGGCCTTTTGCGAAACGGGTCTCAGTGCTGTGTGCCTCAGGTTTCCCTCATACTACCAAAAGCACAGTGAGGATATTAGGGCTTAGACCACTTCTGGGTAAAGTTGTTTCTTACACATAAGTGTGTGGCGTTTTGTTTGCCTTGCGACAACCGCTTTTGATAGGTTTTGCACATCAAGAGAATAGTTTTCGGCGGAAGCCGTTTTGGCCCAAAGTGTCTCAGTGCTGTGCTCGTTCGGGTTTAACTCATGCTAGCCAAACCGCCGGGATGATGTAAGGGCTCAGACTGTTCCTGGGCACTGTGGTCTCTTACAGATCAGTGTATGGCATTGACTTCAGCTTGCCACAGGCACTTGAGAGCATGTTTGCACGTTAAGAAAGATTTCTTCGTTGGAAGCTGCTTTTTGTCAAATGAGTCTCAGTGCTGTGCTCCTCTGTTTTCACTCGTGCTGCCAAAAGCACAGTGATGATGTTAGGGCTTAGAACATGGCTGGGCACTGTGGTTTCTTCCGGAGAAGTGTATGGCATTTTCTTTACATTGCCACGACCACTTGTGATAGGGTCTGAACCTTAGGAAAACCGTTTTTATTGGAAAGCGGCTTTTTGCGAAACGGGTCTCAGTGCTGTGTGCCTCAGGTTTCCCTCATGCTACCAAAAGCACAGTGAGGATATTAGGGCTTAGACCACTTCTGGGTAAAGTTGTTTCTTACACATAAGTGTGTGGCGTTTTGTTTGCCTTGCGACAACCGCTTTTGATAGGTTTTGCACATCAAGAGAATAGTTTTCGGTGGAAGCCGTTTTGGCCCAAAGTGTCTCAGTGCTGTGCTCGTTCGGGTTTAACTCATGCTAGCAAAACCGCCGGGATGGTGTAAGGGCTCAGACTGTTCCTGGGCACTGTGGTCTCTTACAGATCAGTGTATGGCATTGACTTCACCTTGCCACAGGCACTTGTGAGCATGTTTGCACGTTAAGAAAGATTTCTTCGTTGGAAGCCGGTTTTTGTCAAATGAGTCTCAGTGCTGTGCTCCTCTGTTTTCACTCGTGCTGCCAAAAGCACAGTGATGATGTTAGGGCTTAGAACATTGCTGGGCACTGTGGTTTCTTCCGGACAAGTGTATTGCATTTTCTCTACCTTGCCACGACCACTTGTAATAGGGTCTGCACCTTAGGAAAACCGTTTTCATTGGAAAGCGGCTTTTTGCCAAACGGGTCTCAGTGCTGTGTGCCTCAGGTTTCCCTCATGCTACCAAAAGCACAGTGAGGATATTAGGGCTTAGACCACTTCTGGGTAAAGTTGTTTCTTACACTGTGGGAGGTGTTGTCTTTGCCTTGCTACAAGCACTTTTGATAGGTTTTCCACATCAAGAGAATATTTTTCGTCGGAAGCCGTTTTTGCCCAAACAGTCTCAGTGCTGTGTTCGGGTTTAACTCATGCTAGCAAAACCGCAGGGATGATGTAAGGGCTCAGACTGTTCCTGGGCACTGTGGTCTCTTACAGATCAGTGTATGGCATTGAGTTCACCTTGCCACAGGCACTAGTGAGCGTGTTTGCACGTTTAGAAAGATTTCTTCGTTGGAAGCCGGTTTTTGTCAAATGAGTCTCAGTGCTGTGCTCCTCTGTTTTCACTCGTTGCTGCCAAAAGCACAGTGATGATGTTAGGGCTTAGAACATTGCTGGGCACTGTGGTTTCTTCCGGAGAAGTGTATGGCATTTTCTTTACATTGCCACGACCACTTGTGATAGGGTCTGAACCTTAGGAAAACCGTTTTTATTGGAAAGCGGCTTTTTGCGAAACGGGTCTCAGTGCTGTGTGCCTCAGGTTTCCCTCATGCTACCAAAAGCACAGTGAGGATATTAGGGCTCAGACCACTTCTGGGTAAAGTTGTTTCTTATACATAAGTGGGAGGCCTTGTCTTTGCCTTGCTACAAGCACTTTTGATAGGGTTTTGCACATCAAGAGAATAGTTTTCGTCAGAAGGCGTTTTGGCCCAAAGTGTCTCAGTACTGTGCTCGTTCGGGTTTAACTCATGCTAGCAAAACCGCCGGGATGATGTAAGGGCTCAGACTGTTCCTGGGCACTCTGGTCTCTTACAGATCAGTGTATGTTATTGACTTCACATTGCCACAGGCACTTTTGAGCATGTTTGCACGTTAAGAAAGATTTCTTCGTTGGAAGCTGCTTTTTGTCAAATGAGTCTCTGTGCTGTGCTCCTCTGTTTTCACTCGTGCTGCCAAAAGCACAGTGATGATGTTAGGGCTTAGAACATTGCTGGGCACTGTGGTTTCTTCCGCACAAGTGTATGGCATTTTCTCTACTTTGCCACGACCACTTGTGATAGGGTCTGCACCTTAGGAAAACCGTTTTCATTGGAAAGCGGCTTTTTGCCAAACGGGTCTCACTGCTGTGTGCCTCAGGTTTCCCTCATGCTACCAAAAGCACAGTGAGGATATTAGGGCTTAGACCACTTCTGGGTAAAGTTGTTTCTTACACATAAGTGTGTGGCGTTTTGTTTGCCTTGCGACAACCGCTTTTGATAGGTTTTGCACAAGAGAATAGTTTTCGTCGGAAGCCGTTTTGGCCCAAAGTGTCTCAGTGCTGTGCTCGTTCGGGTTTAACTCATGCTAGCAAAACAGCCGGGATGATGTCAGGGCTCAGACTGTTCCTGGGCACTGTGGTCTCTTACAGATCAGTGTATGGCATTGACTTCAGCTTGCCACAGGCACTTGAGAGCATGTTTGCACGTTAAGAAAGATTTCTTCGTTGGAAGCTGCTTTTTGTCAAATGAGTCTCAGTGCTGTGCTCCTCTGTTTTCACTCGTGCTGCCAAAAGCACAGTGATGATGTTAGGGCTTAGAACATGGCTGGGCACTGTGGTTTCTTCCGGAGAAGTGTATGGCATTTTCTTTACATTGCCACGACCACTTGTGATAGGGTCTGAACCTTAGGAAAACCGTTTTTATTGGAAAGCGGCTTTTCGCGAAACGGGTCTCAGTGCTTTGTGCCTCAGGTTTCCCTCATGCTACCAAAAGCACAGTGAGGATATTAGGGCTCAGACCACTTCTGGGTAAAGTTGTTTCTTATACATAAGTGGGAGGCCTTGTCTTTCCTTGCTACAAGCACTTTTGATAGGTTTTCCACATCAAGAGAATAGTTTTCGTCGGAAGCCTTTTTGGCCCAAAGTGTCTCAGTGCTGTGCTCGTTCGGGTTTAACTCATGCTAGCAAAACCGCCGGGATGATGTAAGGGCTCAGACTGTTCCTGGGCACTGTGGTCTCTTACAGATCAGTGTATGGCATTGACTTCACCTTGCCACAGGCACTTGTGAGCATGTTTGCACGTTAAGAAAGATTTCTTCGTTGGAAGCCGGTTTTTGTCAAATGAGTCTCAGTGCTGTGCTCCTCTGTTTTCACTCGTGCTGCCAAAAGCACAGTGATGATGTTAGGGCTTAGAACATTGCTGGGCACTGTGGTTTCTTCCGGACAAGTGTATTGCATTTTCTCTACCTTGCCACGACCACTTGTAATAGGGTCTGCACCTTAGGAAAACCGTTTTCATTGGAAAGCGGCTTTTTGCCAAACGGGTCTCAGTGCTGTGTGCCTCAGGTTTCCCTCATGCTACCAAAAGCACAGTGAGGATATTAGGGCTTAGACCACTTCTGGGTAAAGTTGTTTCTTACACTGTGGGAGGTGTTGTCTTTGCCTTGCTACAAGCACTTTTGATAGGTTTTCCACATCAAGAGAATATTTTTCGTCGGAAGCCGTTTTTGCCCAAACAGTCTCAGTGCTGTGTTCGGGTTTAACTCATGCTAGCAAAACCGCAGGGATGATGTAAGGGCTCAGACTGTTCCTGGGCACTGTGGTCTCTTACAGATCAGTGTATGGCATTGAGTTCACCTTGCCACAGGCACTAGTGAGCGTGTTTGCACGTTTAGAAAGATTTCTTCGTTGGAAGCCGGTTTTTGTCAAATGAGTCTCAGTGCTGTGCTCCTCTGTTTTCACTCGTTGCTGCCAAAAGCACAGTGATGATGTTAGGGCTTAGAACATTGCTGGGCACTGTGGTTTCTTCCGGAGAAGTGTATGGCATTTTCTCTACCTTGCCACGACCACTTGTGATAGGGTCTGAACCTTAGGAAAACCGTTTTTATTGGAAAGCGGCTTTTTGCGAAACGGGTCTCAGTGCTGTGTGCCTCAGGTTTCCCTCATGCTACCAAAAGCACAGTGAGGATATTAGGGCTCAGACCACTTCTGGGTAAAGTTGTTTCTTATACATAAGTGGGAGGCCTTGTCTTTGCCTTGCTACGAGCACTTTTGATAGGTTTTCCACATCAAGAGAATATTTTTCAGCAGAAACCTTTTTTGCCCAAAGAGTCTCAGTGCTGTGTTCGGGTTTAACTCATGCTAGCAAAACCGCCGGGATGATGTAAGGGCTCAGACTGTTCCTGGGCACTGTGGTCTCTTACAGATCAGTGTATGGCATTGACTTCACCTTGCCACAGGCACTAGTGAGCATGTTTGCACGTTTAGAAAGATTTCTTCGTTGGAAGCCGGTTTTTGTCAAATGAGTCTCAGTGCTGTGCTCCTCTGTTTTCACTCGTGCTGCCAAAAGCACAGTGATGATGTTAGGACTTAGAACATTGCTGGGTACTGTGGTTTCTTCCGGAGAAGTGTATGTCATTTTCTTTACCTTACCACAACCACTTGTGATAGGGTCTGAACCTTAGGAAAACCGTTTTCTTTGGAAAGCGGCTTTTTGCCAAACGGGTCTCAGTGCTGTGTGCCTCAGGTTTCCCTCATGCTACCAAAAGCCCAGTGAGGATATTAGGGCTTAGACCACTTCTGGGTAAAGTTGTTTCTTACACATAAGTGTGTGGCGTATTGTTTGCCTTGCGACAACCACTTTTGATAGGTTTTGCACATCAAGAGTTTAGTTTTCTTTGGAAGCCGTTTTGGCCCAAAGTGTCTCAGTGCTGTGCTCGTTCGGGTTTAACTCATGCTAGCAAAACCGCCGGGATGATGTAAGGGCTCAGACTGTTCCTGGGCACTGTGGTCTCTTACAGATCAGTGTATGGCATTGACTTCACCTTGCCACAGGCACTTGTGAGCATCTTTGCACGTTTAGAAAGATTTCTTCGTTGGAAGCCGGTTTTTGTCAAATGAGTCTCTGTGCTGTGCTCCTCTGTTTTCACTCGTGCTGCCAAAAGCACAGTGATGATGTTAGGGCTTAGAACATTGCTGGGCACTGTGGTTTCTTCCGGAGAAGTGTATGGCATTTTATTTACCTTGCCACGACCACTTGTGATAGGGTCTGCACCTTAGGAAAACCGTTTTCATTGGAAAGCGGCCTTTTGCGAAACGGGTCTCAGTGCTGTGTGCCTCAGGTTTCCCTCATACTACCAAAAGCACAGTGAGGATATTAGGGCTCAGACCACTTCTGGGTAAAGTTGTTTCTTATACATAAGTGGGAGGCCTTGTCTTTGCCTTGCTACGAGCACTTTTGATAGGTTTTCCACATCAAGAGAATAGTTTTCGTAGGAAGCCGTTTTTGCCCAAAGTGTCTCAGTGCTGTGCTCGTTCGGGTTTAACTCATGCTAGCAAAACCGCCGGGATGATGTAAGGGCTCAGACTGTTCCTGGGCACTGTGGTCTCTTACAGATCAGTGTATGGCATTGACTTCAGCTTGCCACAGGCACTTGAGAGCATGTTTGCACGTTAAGAAAGATTTCTTCGTTGGAAGCCGGTTTTTGTCAAATGAGTCTCAGTGCTGTGCTCCTCTGTTTTCACTCGTGCTGCCAAAAGCACAGTGATGATGTTAGGGCTTAGAACATTGCTGGGCACTGTGGTTTCTTCCGGAGAAGTGTATGGCATTTTCTTTACATTGCCACGACCACTTGTGATAGGGTCTGAACCTTAGGAAAACCGTTTTCATTGGAAAGCGGCCTTTTGCGAAACGGGTCTCAGTGCTGTGTGCCTCAGGTTTCCCTCATACTACCAAAAGCACAGTGAGGATATTAGGGCTTAGACCACTTCTGGGTAAAGTTGTTTCTTACACATAAGTGTGTGGCGTTTTGTTTGCCTTGCGACAACCGCTTTTGATAGGTTTTGCACATCAAGAGAATAGTTTTCGGCGGAAGCCGTTTTGGCCCAAAGTGTCTCAGTGCTGTGCTCGTTCGGGTTTAACTCATGCTAGCCAAACCGCCGGGATGATGTAAGGGCTCAGACTGTTCCTGGGCACTGTGGTCTCTTACAGATCAGTGTATGGCATTGACTTCAGCTTGCCACAGGCACTTGAGAGCATGTTTGCACGTTAAGAAAGATTTCTTCGTTGGAAGCTGCTTTTTGTCAAATGAGTCTCAGTGCTGTGCTCCTCTGTTTTCACTCGTGCTGCCAAAAGCACAGTGATGATGTTAGGGCTTAGAACATGGCTGGGCACTGTGGTTTCTTCCGGAGAAGTGTATGGCATTTTCTTTACATTGCCACGACCACTTGTGATAGGGTCTGAACCTTAGGAAAACCGTTTTTATTGGAAAGCGGCTTTTTGCGAAACGGGTCTCAGTGCTGTGTGCCTCAGGTTTCCCTCATGCTACCAAAAGCACAGTGAGGATATTAGGGCTTAGACCACTTCTGGGTAAAGTTGTTTCTTACACATAAGTGTGTGGCGTTTTGTTTGCCTTGCGACAACCGCTTTTGATAGGTTTTGCACATCAAGAGAATAGTTTTCGGTGGAAGCCGTTTTGGCCCAAAGTGTCTCAGTGCTGTGCTCGTTCGGGTTTAACTCATGCTAGCAAAACCGCCGGGATGGTGTAAGGGCTCAGACTGTTCCTGGGCACTGTGGTCTCTTACAGATCAGTGTATGGCATTGACTTCACCTTGCCACAGGCACTTGTGAGCATGTTTGCACGTTAAGAAAGATTTCTTCGTTGGAAGCCGGTTTTTGTCAAATGAGTCTCAGTGCTGTGCTCCTCTGTTTTCACTCGTGCTGCCAAAAGCACAGTGATGATGTTAGGGCTTAGAACATTGCTGGGCACTGTGGTTTCTTCCGGACAAGTGTATTGCATTTTCTCTACCTTGCCACGACCACTTGTAATAGGGTCTGCACCTTAGGAAAACCGTTTTCATTGGAAAGCGGCTTTTTGCCAAACGGGTCTCAGTGCTGTGTGCCTCAGGTTTCCCTCATGCTACCAAAAGCACAGTGAGGATATTAGGGCTTAGACCACTTCTGGGTAAAGTTGTTTCTTACACTGTGGGAGGTGTTGTCTTTGCCTTGCTACAAGCACTTTTGATAGGTTTTCCACATCAAGAGAATATTTTTCGTCGGAAGCCGTTTTTGCCCAAACAGTCTCAGTGCTGTGTTCGGGTTTAACTCATGCTAGCAAAACCGCAGGGATGATGTAAGGGCTCAGACTGTTCCTGGGCACTGTGGTCTCTTACAGATCAGTGTATGGCATTGAGTTCACCTTGCCACAGGCACTAGTGAGCGTGTTTGCACGTTTAGAAAGATTTCTTCGTTGGAAGCCGGTTTTTGTCAAATGAGTCTCAGTGCTGTGCTCCTCTGTTTTCACTCGTTGCTGCCAAAAGCACAGTGATGATGTTAGGGCTTAGAACATTGCTGGGCACTGTGGTTTCTTCCGGAGAAGTGTATGGCATTTTCTCTACCTTGCCACGACCACTTGTGATAGGGTCTGAACCTTAGGAAAACCGTTTTTATTGGAAAGCGGCTTTTTGCGAAACGGGTCTCAGTGCTGTGTGCCTCAGGTTTCCCTCATGCTACCAAAAGCACAGTGAGGATATTAGGGCTCAGACCACTTCTGGGTAAAGTTGTTTCTTATACATAAGTGGGAGGCCTTGTCTTTGCCTTGCTACGAGCACTTTTGATAGGTTTTCCACATCAAGAGAATATTTTTCAGCAGAAACCTTTTTTGCCCAAAGAGTCTCAGTGCTGTGTTCGGGTTTAACTCATGCTAGCAAAACCGCCGGGATGATGTAAGGGCTCAGACTGTTCCTGGGCACTGTGGTCTCTTACAGATCAGTGTATGGCATTGACTTCACCTTGCCACAGGCACTAGTGAGCATGTTTGCACGTTTAGAAAGATTTCTTCGTTGGAAGCCGGTTTTTGTCAAATGAGTCTCAGTGCTGTGCTCCTCTGTTTTCACTCGTGCTGCCAAAAGCACAGTGATGATGTTAGGACTTAGAACATTGCTGGGTACTGTGGTTTCTTCCGGAGAAGTGTATGTCATTTTCTTTACCTTACCACAACCACTTGTGATAGGGTCTGAACCTTAGGAAAACCGTTTTCTTTGGAAAGCGGCTTTTTGCCAAACGGGTCTCAGTGCTGTGTGCCTCAGGTTTCCCTCATGCTACCAAAAGCCCAGTGAGGATATTAGGGCTTAGACCACTTCTGGGTAAAGTTGTTTCTTACACATAAGTGTGTGGCGTATTGTTTGCCTTGCGACAACCACTTTTGATAGGTTTTGCACATCAAGAGTTTAGTTTTCTTTGGAAGCCGTTTTGGCCCAAAGTGTCTCAGTGCTGTGCTCGTTCGGGTTTAACTCATGCTAGCAAAACCGCCGGGATGATGTAAGGGCTCAGACTGTTCCTGGGCACTGTGGTCTCTTACAGATCAGTGTATGGCATTGACTTCACCTTGCCACAGGCACTTGTGAGCATCTTTGCACGTTTAGAAAGATTTCTTCGTTGGAAGCCGGTTTTTGTCAAATGAGTCTCTGTGCTGTGCTCCTCTGTTTTCACTCGTGCTGCCAAAAGCACAGTGATGATGTTAGGGCTTAGAACATTGCTGGGCACTGTGGTTTCTTCCGGAGAAGTGTATGGCATTTTATTTACCTTGCCACGACCACTTGTGATAGGGTCTGCACCTTAGGAAAACCGTTTTCATTGGAAAGCGGCCTTTTGCGAAACGGGTCTCAGTGCTGTGTGCCTCAGGTTTCCCTCATACTACCAAAAGCACAGTGAGGATATTAGGGCTCAGACCACTTCTGGGTAAAGTTGTTTCTTATACATAAGTGGGAGGCCTTGTCTTTGCCTTGCTACGAGCACTTTTGATAGGTTTTCCACATCAAGAGAATAGTTTTCGTAGGAAGCCGTTTTTGCCCAAAGTGTCTCAGTGCTGTGCTCGTTCGGGTTTAACTCATGCTAGCAAAACCGCCGGGATGATGTAAGGGCTCAGACTGTTCCTGGGCACTGTGGTCTCTTACAGATCAGTGTATGGCATTGACTTCAGCTTGCCACAGGCACTTGAGAGCATGTTTGCACGTTAAGAAAGATTTCTTCGTTGGAAGCCGGTTTTTGTCAAATGAGTCTCAGTGCTGTGCTCCTCTGTTTTCACTCGTGCTGCCAAAAGCACAGTGATGATGTTAGGGCTTAGAACATTGCTGGGCACTGTGGTTTCTTCCGGAGAAGTGTATGGCATTTTCTTTACATTGCCACGACCACTTGTGATAGGGTCTGAACCTTAGGAAAACCGTTTTCATTGGAAAGCGGCCTTTTGCGAAACGGGTCTCAGTGCTGTGTGCCTCAGGTTTCCCTCATACTACCAAAAGCACAGTGAGGATATTAGGGCTTAGACCACTTCTGGGTAAAGTTGTTTCTTACACATAAGTGTGTGGCGTTTTGTTTGCCTTGCGACAACCGCTTTTGATAGGTTTTGCACATCAAGAGAATAGTTTTCGGCGGAAGCCGTTTTGGCCCAAAGTGTCTCAGTGCTGTGCTCGTTCGGGTTTAACTCATGCTAGCCAAACCGCCGGGATGATGTAAGGGCTCAGACTGTTCCTGGGCACTGTGGTCTCTTACAGATCAGTGTATGGCATTGACTTCAGCTTGCCACAGGCACTTGAGAGCATGTTTGCACGTTAAGAAAGATTTCTTCGTTGGAAGCTGCTTTTTGTCAAATGAGTCTCAGTGCTGTGCTCCTCTGTTTTCACTCGTGCTGCCAAAAGCACAGTGATGATGTTAGGGCTTAGAACATGGCTGGGCACTGTGGTTTCTTCCGGAGAAGTGTATGGCATTTTCTTTACATTGCCACGACCACTTGTGATAGGGTCTGAACCTTAGGAAAACCGTTTTTATTGGAAAGCGGCTTTTTGCGAAACGGGTCTCAGTGCTGTGTGCCTCAGGTTTCCCTCATGCTACCAAAAGCACAGTGAGGATATTAGGGCTTAGACCACTTCTGGGTAAAGTTGTTTCTTACACATAAGTGTGTGGCGTTTTGTTTGCCTTGCGACAACCGCTTTTGATAGGTTTTGCACATCAAGAGAATAGTTTTCGGTGGAAGCCGTTTTGGCCCAAAGTGTCTCAGTGCTGTGCTCGTTCGGGTTTAACTCATGCTAGCAAAACCGCCGGGATGGTGTAAGGGCTCAGACTGTTCCTGGGCACTGTGGTCTCTTACAGATCAGTGTATGGCATTGACTTCACCTTGCCACAGGCACTTGTGAGCATGTTTGCACGTTAAGAAAGATTTCTTCGTTGGAAGCCGGTTTTTGTCAAATGAGTCTCAGTGCTGTGCTCCTCTGTTTTCACTCGTGCTGCCAAAAGCACAGTGATGATGTTAGGGCTTAGAACATTGCTGGGCACTGTGGTTTCTTCCGGACAAGTGTATTGCATTTTCTCTACCTTGCCACGACCACTTGTAATAGGGTCTGCACCTTAGGAAAACCGTTTTCATTGGAAAGCGGCTTTTTGCCAAACGGGTCTCAGTGCTGTGTGCCTCAGGTTTCCCTCATGCTACCAAAAGCACAGTGAGGATATTAGGGCTTAGACCACTTCTGGGTAAAGTTGTTTCTTACACTGTGGGAGGTGTTGTCTTTGCCTTGCTACAAGCACTTTTGATAGGTTTTCCACATCAAGAGAATATTTTTCGTCGGAAGCCGTTTTTGCCCAAACAGTCTCAGTGCTGTGTTCGGGTTTAACTCATGCTAGCAAAACCGCAGGGATGATGTAAGGGCTCAGACTGTTCCTGGGCACTGTGGTCTCTTACAGATCAGTGTATGGCATTGAGTTCACCTTGCCACAGGCACTAGTGAGCGTGTTTGCACGTTTAGAAAGATTTCTTCGTTGGAAGCCGGTTTTTGTCAAATGAGTCTCAGTGCTGTGCTCCTCTGTTTTCACTCGTTGCTGCCAAAAGCACAGTGATGATGTTAGGGCTTAGAACATTGCTGGGCACTGTGGTTTCTTCCGGAGAAGTGTATGGCATTTTCTTTACATTGCCACGACCACTTGTGATAGGGTCTGAACCTTAGGAAAACCGTTTTTATTGGAAAGCGGCTTTTTGCGAAACGGGTCTCAGTGCTGTGTGCCTCAGGTTTCCCTCATGCTACCAAAAGCACAGTGAGGATATTAGGGCTCAGACCACTTCTGGGTAAAGTTGTTTCTTATACATAAGTGGGAGGCCTTGTCTTTGCCTTGCTACAAGCACTTTTGATAGGGTTTTGCACATCAAGAGAATAGTTTTCGTCAGAAGGCGTTTTGGCCCAAAGTGTCTCAGTACTGTGCTCGTTCGGGTTTAACTCATGCTAGCAAAACCGCCGGGATGATGTAAGGGCTCAGACTGTTCCTGGGCACTCTGGTCTCTTACAGATCAGTGTATGTTATTGACTTCACATTGCCACAGGCACTTTTGAGCATGTTTGCACGTTAAGAAAGATTTCTTCGTTGGAAGCTGCTTTTTGTCAAATGAGTCTCTGTGCTGTGCTCCTCTGTTTTCACTCGTGCTGCCAAAAGCACAGTGATGATGTTAGGGCTTAGAACATTGCTGGGCACTGTGGTTTCTTCCGCACAAGTGTATGGCATTTTCTCTACTTTGCCACGACCACTTGTGATAGGGTCTGCACCTTAGGAAAACCGTTTTCATTGGAAAGCGGCTTTTTGCCAAACGGGTCTCACTGCTGTGTGCCTCAGGTTTCCCTCATGCTACCAAAAGCACAGTGAGGATATTAGGGCTTAGACCACTTCTGGGTAAAGTTGTTTCTTACACATAAGTGTGTGGCGTTTTGTTTGCCTTGCGACAACCGCTTTTGATAGGTTTTGCACAAGAGAATAGTTTTCGTCGGAAGCCGTTTTGGCCCAAAGTGTCTCAGTGCTGTGCTCGTTCGGGTTTAACTCATGCTAGCAAAACAGCCGGGATGATGTCAGGGCTCAGACTGTTCCTGGGCACTGTGGTCTCTTACAGATCAGTGTATGGCATTGACTTCAGCTTGCCACAGGCACTTGAGAGCATGTTTGCACGTTAAGAAAGATTTCTTCGTTGGAAGCTGCTTTTTGTCAAATGAGTCTCAGTGCTGTGCTCCTCTGTTTTCACTCGTGCTGCCAAAAGCACAGTGATGATGTTAGGGCTTAGAACATGGCTGGGCACTGTGGTTTCTTCCGGAGAAGTGTATGGCATTTTCTTTACATTGCCACGACCACTTGTGATAGGGTCTGAACCTTAGGAAAACCGTTTTTATTGGAAAGCGGCTTTTCGCGAAACGGGTCTCAGTGCTTTGTGCCTCAGGTTTCCCTCATGCTACCAAAAGCACAGTGAGGATATTAGGGCTCAGACCACTTCTGGGTAAAGTTGTTTCTTATACATAAGTGGGAGGCCTTGTCTTTCCTTGCTACAAGCACTTTTGATAGGTTTTCCACATCAAGAGAATAGTTTTCGTCGGAAGCCTTTTTGGCCCAAAGTGTCTCAGTGCTGTGCTCGTTCGGGTTTAACTCATGCTAGCAAAACCGCCGGGATGATGTAAGGGCTCAGACTGTTCCTGGGCACTGTGGTCTCTTACAGATCAGTGTATGGCATTGACTTCACCTTGCCACAGGCACTTGTGAGCATGTTTGCACGTTAAGAAAGATTTCTTCGTTGGAAGCCGGTTTTTGTCAAATGAGTCTCAGTGCTGTGCTCCTCTGTTCTCACTCGTGCTGCCAAAAGCACAGTGATGGTGTTAGGGCTTAGAACATTGCTGGGCACTGTGGTTTCTTCCGGACAAGTGTATTGCATTTTCTCTACCTTGCCACGACCACTTGTAATAGGGTCTGCACCTTAGGAAAACCGTTTTCATTGGAAAGCGGCTTTTTGCCAAACGGGTCTCAGTGCTGTGTGCCTCAGGTTTCCCTCATGCTACCAAAAGCACAGTGAGGATATTAGGGCTTAGACCACTTCTGGGTAAAGTTGTTTCTTACACTGTGGGAGGTGTTGTCTTTGCCTTGCTACAAGCACTTTTGATAGGTTTTCCACATCAAGAGAATATTTTTCGTCGGAAGCCGTTTTTGCCCAAACAGTCTCAGTGCTGTGTTCGGGTTTAACTCATGCTAGCAAAACCGCAGGGATGATGTAAGGGCTCAGACTGTTCCTGGGCACTGTGGTCTCTTACAGATCAGTGTATGGCATTGAGTTCACCTTGCCACAGGCACTAGTGAGCGTGTTTGCACGTTTAGAAAGATTTCTTCGTTGGAAGCCGGTTTTTGTCAAATGAGTCTCAGTGCTGTGCTCCTCTGTTTTCACTCGTTGCTGCCAAAAGCACAGTGATGATGTTAGGTCTTAGAACATTGCTGGGCACTGTGGTTTCTTACGGAGAAGTGTATGGCATTTTCTTTACATTGCCACGACCACTTGTGATAGGGTCTGAACCTTAGGAAAACCGTTTTTATTGGAAAGCGGCTTTTTGCGAAACGGGTCTCAGTGCTGTGTGCCTCAGGTTTCCCTCATGCTACCAAAAGCACAGTGAGGATATTAGGGCTCAGACCACTTCTGGGTAAAGTTGTTTCTTATACATAAGTGGGAGGCCTTGTCTTTGCCTTGCTACAAGCACTTTTGATAGGTTTTCCACATCAAGAGAATAGTTTTCGTCGGAAGCCGTTTTGGCCCAAAGTGTCTCAGTGCTGTGCTGGTTCGGGTTTAACTCATGCTAGCAAAACCGCCGGGATGATGTAAGGGCTCACACTGTTCCTGGGCACTGTGGTCTCTTACAGATCAGTGTATGGCATTGACTTCACCTTGCCACAGGCACTTGTGAGCATGTTTGCACGTTAAGAAAGATTTCTTCGTTGGAAGCCAGTTTTTGTCAAATGAGTCTAAGTGCTGTGCTCCTCTGTTTTCACTCGTGCTGCCAAAAGCACAGTGATGATGTTAGGGCTTAGAACATTGCTGGGCACTGTGGTTTCTTCCGGAGAAGTGTATGGCATTTTCTTTACCTTGCCACGACCACTTGTGATAGGGTCTGCACCTTAGGAAAACCGTTTTCATTGGAAAGCGGCCTTTTGCGAAACGGGTCTCAGTGCTGTGTGCCTCAGGTTTCCCTCATACTACCAAAAGCACAGTGAGGATATTAGGGCTCAGACCACTTCTGGGTAAAGTTGTTTCTTATACATAAGTGGGAGGCCTTGTCTTTGCCTTGCTACGAGCACTTTTGATAGGTTTTCCACATCAAGAGAATATTTTTCAGCAGAAGCCTTTTTTGCCCAAAGAGTCTCAGTGCTGTGTTCGGGTTTAACTCATGCTAGCAAAACCGCCGGGATGATGTAAGGGCTCAGACTGTTTCTGGGCACTGTGGTCTCTTACAGATCAGTGTATGGCATTGACTTCACCTTGCCACAGGCACTAGTGAGCATGTTTGCACGTTTAGAAAGATTTCTTCGTTGGAAGCCGGTTTTTGTCAAATGAGTCTCAGTGCTGTGCTCCTCTGTTTTCACTCGTGCTGCCAAAAGCACAGTGATGATGTTAGGACTTAGAACATTGCTGGGTACTGTGGTTTCTTCCGGAGAAGTGTATGTCATTTTCTTTACCTTACCACAACCACTTGTGATAGGGTCTGAACCTTAGGAAAACCGTTTTCTTTGGAAAGCGGCTTTTTGCCAAACGGGTCTCAGGGCTGTGTGCCTCAGGTTTCGCTCATGCTACCAAAAGCACAGTGAGGATATTAGGGCTTAGACCACTTCTGGGTAAAGTTGTTTCTTACACATAAGTGTGTGGCGTTTTGTTTGCCTTGCGACAACCACTTTTGATAGGTTTTGCACATCAAGAGTTTAGTTTTCTTTGGAAGCCGTTTTGGCCCAAAGTGTCTCAGTGCTGTGCTCGTTCGGGTTTAACTCATGCTAGCAAAACCGCCGGGATGATGTAAGGGCTCAGACTGTTCCTGGGCACTGTGGTCTCTTACAGATCAGTGTATGGCATTGACTTCACCTTGCCACAGGCACTTGTGAGCATCTTTGCACGTTTAGAAAGATTTCTTCGTTGGAAGCCGGTTTTTGTCAAATGAGTCTCTGTGCTGTGCTCCTCTGTTTTCACTCGTGCTGCCAAAAGCACAGTGATGATGTTAGGGCTTAGAACATTGCTGGGCACTGTGGTTTCTTCCGGAGAAGTGTATTGCATTTTCTCTACCTTGCCACGACCACTTGTGATAGGGTCTGCACCTTAGGAAAACCGTTTTCATTGGAAAGCGGCCTTTTGCGAAACGGGTCTCAGTGCTGTGTGCCTCAGGTTTCCCTCATACTACCAAAAGCACAGTGAGGATATTAGGGCTCAGACCACTTCTGGGTAAAGTTGTTTCTTATACATAAGTGGGAGGCCTTGTCTTTGCCTTGCTACGAGCAGTTTTGATAGGTTTTCCACATCAAGGGAATATTTTTCGTAGGAAGCCGTTTTTGCCCAAAGTGTCTCAGTGCTGTGCTCGTTCGGGTTTAACTCATGCTAGCAAAACCGCCGGGATGATGTAAGGGCTCAGACTGTTCCTGGGCACTGTGGTCTCTTACAGATCAGTGTATGGCATTGACTTCAGCTTGCCACAGGCACTTGAGAGCATGTTTGCACGTTAAGAAAGATTTCTTCGTTGGAAGCCGGTTTTTGTCAAATGAGTCTCAGTGCTGTGCTCCTCTGTTTTCACTCGTGCTGCCAAAAGCACAGTGATGATGTTAGGGCTTAGAACATTGCTGGGCACTGTGGTTTCTTCCGGAGAAGTGTATGGCATTTTCTTTACATTGCCACGACCACTTGTGATAGGGTCTGAACCTTAGGAAAACCGTTTTCATTGGAAAGCGGCCTTTTGCGAAACGGGTCTCAGTGCTGTGTGCCTCAGGTTTCCCTCATACTACCAAAAGCACAGTGAGGATATTAGGGCTTAGACCACTTCTGGGTAAAGTTGTTTCTTACACATAAGTGTGTGGCGTTTTGTTTGCCTTGCGACAACCGCTTTTGATAGGTTTTGCACATCAAGAGAATAGTTTTCGGTGGAAGCCGTTTTGGCCCAAAGTGTCTCAGTGCTGTGCTCGTTCGGGTTTAACTCATGCTAGCAAAACCGCCGGGATGGTGTAAGGGCTCAGACTGTTCCTGGGCACTGTGGTCTCTTACAGATCAGTGTATGGCATTGACTTCACCTTGCCACAGGCACTTGTGAGCATGTTTGCACGTTAAGAAAGATTTCTTCGTTGGAAGCCGGTTTTTGTCAAATGAGTCTCAGTGCTGTGCTCCTCTGTTTTCACTCGTGCTGCCAAAAGCACAGTGATGATGTTAGGGCTTAGAACATTGCTGGGCACTGTGGTTTCTTCCGGACAAGTGTATTGCATTTTCTCTACCTTGCCACGACCACTTGTAATAGGGTCTGCACCTTAGGAAAACCGTTTTCATTGGAAAGCGGCTTTTTGCCAAACGGGTCTCAGTGCTGTGTGCCTCAGGTTTCCCTCATGCTACCAAAAGCACAGTGAGGATATTAGGGCTTAGACCACTTCTGGGTAAAGTTGTTTCTTACACTGTGGGAGGTGTTGTCTTTGCCTTGCTACAAGCACTTTTGATAGGTTTTCCACATCAAGAGAATATTTTTCGTCGGAAGCCGTTTTTGCCCAAACAGTCTCAGTGCTGTGTTCGGGTTTAACTCCTGCTAGCAAAACCGCCGGGATGATGTAAGGGCTCAGACTGTTCCTGGGCACTGTGGTCTCTTACAGATCAGTGTATGGCATTGAGTTCACCTTGCCACAGGCACTAGTGAGCGTGTTTGCACGTTTAGAAAGATTTCTTCGTTGGAAGCCGGTTTTTGTCAAATGAGTCTCAGTGCTGTGCTCCTCTGTTTTCACTCGTTGCTGCCAAAAGCACAGTGATGATGTTAGGGCTTAGAACATTGCTGGGCACTGTGGTTTCTTCCGGAGAAGTGTATGGCATTTTCTTTACATTGCCACGACCACTTGTGATAGGGTCTGAACCTTAGGAAAACCGTTTTTATTGGAAAGCGGCTTTTTGCGAAACGGGTCTCAGTGCTGTGTGCCTCAGGTTTCCCTCATGCTACCAAAAGCACAGTGAGGATATTAGGGCTCAGACCACTTCTGGGTAAAGTTGTTTCTTATACATAAGTGGGAGGCCTTGTCTTTGCCTTGCTACAAGCACTTTTGATAGGTTTTCCACATCAAGAGAATAGTTTTCGTCGGAAGCCGTTTTGGCCCAAAGTGTCTCAGTGCTGTGCTGGTTCGGGTTTAACTCATGCTAGCAAAACCGCCGGGGTGATGTAAGGGCTCACACTGTTCCTGGGCACTGTGGTCTCTTACAGATCAGTGTATGGCATTGACTTCACCTTGCCACAGGCACTTGTGAGCATGTTTGCACGTTAAGAAAGATTTCTTCGTTGGAAGCCGGTTTTTGTCAAATGAGTCTAAGTGCTGTGCTCCTCTGTTTTCACTCGTGCTGCCAAAAGCACAGTGATGATGTTAGGGCTTAGAACATTGCTGGGCACTGTGGTTTCTTCCGGAGAAGTGTATGGCATTTTCTTTACATTGCCACGACCACTTGTGATAGGGTCTGAACCTTAGGAAAACCGTTTTTATTGGAAAGCGGCTTTTTGCGAAACGGGTCTCAGTGCTGTGTGCCTCAGGTTTCCCTCATGCTACCAAAAGCACAGTGAGGATATTAGGGCTCAGACCACTTCTGGGTAAAGTTGTTTCTTATACATAAGTGGGAGGCCTTGTCTTTGCCTTGCTACAAGCACTTTTGATAGGTTTTCCACATCAAGAGAATAGTTTTCGTCGGAAGCCGTTTTGGCCCAAAGTGTCTCAGTGCTGTGCTCGTTCGGGTTTAACTCATGCTAGCAAAACCGCCGGGATGATGTAAGGGCTCACACTGTTCCTGGGCACTGTGGTCTCTTACAGATCAGTGTATGGCATTGACTTCACCTTGCCACAGGCACTTGTGAGCATGTTTGCACGTTAAGAAAGATTTCTTCGTTGGAAGCCAGTTTTTGTCAAATGAGTCTAAGTGCTGTGCTCCTCTGTTTTCACTCGTGCTGCCAAAAGCACAGTGATGATGTTAGGGCTTAGAACATTGCTGGGCACTGTGGTTTCTTCCGGAGAAGTGTATGGCATTTTCTTTACCTTGCCACGACCACTTGTGATAGGGTCTGCACCTTAGGAAAACCGTTTTCATTGGAAAGCGGCCTTTTGCGAAACGGGTCTCAGTGCTGTGTGCCTCAGGTTTCCCTCATACTACCAAAAGCACAGTGAGGATATTAGGGCTCAGACCACTTCTGGGTAAAGTTGTTTCTTATACATAAGTGGGAGGCCTTGTCTTTGCCTTGCTACGAGCACTTTTGATAGGTTTTCCACATCAAGAGAATATTTTTCAGCAGAAGCCTTTTTTGCCCAAAGAGTCTCAGTGCTGTGTTCGGGTTTAACTCATGCTAGCAAAACCGCCGGGATGATGTAAGGGCTCAGACTGTTTCTGGGCACTGTGGTCTCTTACAGATCAGTGTATGGCATTGACTTCACCTTGCCACAGGCACTAGTGAGCATGTTTGCACGTTTAGAAAGATTTCTTCGTTGGAAGCCGGTTTTTGTCAAATGAGTCTCAGTGCTGTGCTCCTCTGTTTTCACTCGTGCTGCCAAAAGCACAGTGATGATGTTAGGACTTAGAACATTGCTGGGTACTGTGGTTTCTTCCGGAGAAGTGTATGTCATTTTCTTTACCTTACCACAACCACTTGTGATAGGGTCTGAACCTTAGGAAAACCGTTTTCTTTGGAAAGCGGCTTTTTGCCAAACGGGTCTCAGGGCTGTGTGCCTCAGGTTTCGCTCATGCTACCAAAAGCACAGTGAGGATATTAGGGCTTAGACCACTTCTGGGTAAAGTTGTTTCTTACACATAAGTGTGTGGCGTTTTGTTTGCCTTGCGACAACCACTTTTGATAGGTTTTGCACATCAAGAGTTTAGTTTTCTTTGGAAGCCGTTTTGGCCCAAAGTGTCTCAGTGCTGTGCTCGTTCGGGTTTAACTCATGCTAGCAAAACCGCCGGGATGATGTAAGGGCTCAGACTGTTCCTGGGCACTGTGGTCTCTTACAGATCAGTGTATGGCATTGACTTCACCTTGCCACAGGCACTTGTGAGCATCTTTGCACGTTTAGAAAGATTTCTTCGTTGGAAGCCGGTTTTTGTCAAATGAGTCTCTGTGCTGTGCTCCTCTGTTTTCACTCGTGCTGCCAAAAGCACAGTGATGATGTTAGGGCTTAGAACATTGCTGGGCACTGTGGTTTCTTCCGGAGAAGTGTATTGCATTTTCTCTACCTTGCCACGACCACTTGTGATAGGGTCTGCACCTTAGGAAAACCGTTTTCATTGGAAAGCGGCCTTTTGCGAAACGGGTCTCAGTGCTGTGTGCCTCAGGTTTCCCTCATACTACCAAAAGCACAGTGAGGATATTAGGGCTCAGACCACTTCTGGGTAAAGTTGTTTCTTATACATAAGTGGGAGGCCTTGTCTTTGCCTTGCTACGAGCAGTTTTGATAGGTTTTCCACATCAAGGGAATATTTTTCGTAGGAAGCCGTTTTTGCCCAAAGTGTCTCAGTGCTGTGCTCGTTCGGGTTTAACTCATGCTAGCAAAACCGCCGGGATGATGTAAGGGCTCAGACTGTTCCTGGGCACTGTGGTCTCTTACAGATCAGTGTATGGCATTGACTTCAGCTTGCCACAGGCACTTGAGAGCATGTTTGCACGTTAAGAAAGATTTCTTCGTTGGAAGCCGGTTTTTGTCAAATGAGTCTCAGTGCTGTGCTCCTCTGTTTTCACTCGTGCTGCCAAAAGCACAGTGATGATGTTAGGGCTTAGAACATTGCTGGGCACTGTGGTTTCTTCCGGAGAAGTGTATGGCATTTTCTTTACATTGCCACGACCACTTGTGATAGGGTCTGAACCTTAGGAAAACCGTTTTCATTGGAAAGCGGCCTTTTGCGAAACGGGTCTCAGTGCTGTGTGCCTCAGGTTTCCCTCATACTACCAAAAGCACAGTGAGGATATTAGGGCTTAGACCACTTCTGGGTAAAGTTGTTTCTTACACATAAGTGTGTGGCGTTTTGTTTGCCTTGCGACAACCGCTTTTGATAGGTTTTGCACATCAAGAGAATAGTTTTCGGTGGAAGCCGTTTTGGCCCAAAGTGTCTCAGTGCTGTGCTCGTTCGGGTTTAACTCATGCTAGCAAAACCGCCGGGATGGTGTAAGGGCTCAGACTGTTCCTGGGCACTGTGGTCTCTTACAGATCAGTGTATGGCATTGACTTCACCTTGCCACAGGCACTTGTGAGCATGTTTGCACGTTAAGAAAGATTTCTTCGTTGGAAGCCGGTTTTTGTCAAATGAGTCTCAGTGCTGTGCTCCTCTGTTTTCACTCGTGCTGCCAAAAGCACAGTGATGATGTTAGGGCTTAGAACATTGCTGGGCACTGTGGTTTCTTCCGGACAAGTGTATTGCATTTTCTCTACCTTGCCACGACCACTTGTAATAGGGTCTGCACCTTAGGAAAACCGTTTTCATTGGAAAGCGGCTTTTTGCCAAACGGGTCTCAGTGCTGTGTGCCTCAGGTTTCCCTCATGCTACCAAAAGCACAGTGAGGATATTAGGGCTTAGACCACTTCTGGGTAAAGTTGTTTCTTACACTGTGGGAGGTGTTGTCTTTGCCTTGCTACAAGCACTTTTGATAGGTTTTCCACATCAAGAGAATATTTTTCGTCGGAAGCCGTTTTTGCCCAAACAGTCTCAGTGCTGTGTTCGGGTTTAACTCCTGCTAGCAAAACCGCCGGGATGATGTAAGGGCTCAGACTGTTCCTGGGCACTGTGGTCTCTTACAGATCAGTGTATGGCATTGAGTTCACCTTGCCACAGGCACTAGTGAGCGTGTTTGCACGTTTAGAAAGATTTCTTCGTTGGAAGCCGGTTTTTGTCAAATGAGTCTCAGTGCTGTGCTCCTCTGTTTTCACTCGTTGCTGCCAAAAGCACAGTGATGATGTTAGGGCTTAGAACATTGCTGGGCACTGTGGTTTCTTCCGGAGAAGTGTATGGCATTTTCTTTACATTGCCACGACCACTTGTGATAGGGTCTGAACCTTAGGAAAACCGTTTTTATTGGAAAGCGGCTTTTTGCGAAACGGGTCTCAGTGCTGTGTGCCTCAGGTTTCCCTCATGCTACCAAAAGCACAGTGAGGATATTAGGGCTCAGACCACTTCTGGGTAAAGTTGTTTCTTATACATAAGTGGGAGGCCTTGTCTTTGCCTTGCTACAAGCACTTTTGATAGGTTTTCCACATCAAGAGAATAGTTTTCGTCGGAAGCCGTTTTGGCCCAAAGTGTCTCAGTGCTGTGCTGGTTCGGGTTTAACTCATGCTAGCAAAACCGCCGGGGTGATGTAAGGGCTCACACTGTTCCTGGGCACTGTGGTCTCTTACAGATCAGTGTATGGCATTGACTTCACCTTGCCACAGGCACTTGTGAGCATGTTTGCACGTTAAGAAAGATTTCTTCGTTGGAAGCCGGTTTTTGTCAAATGAGTCTAAGTGCTGTGCTCCTCTGTTTTCACTCGTGCTGCCAAAAGCACAGTGATGATGTTAGGGCTTAGAACATTGCTGGGCACTGTGGTTTCTTCCGGAGAAGTGTATGGCATTTTCTTTACATTGCCACGACCACTTGTGATAGGGTCTGAACCTTAGGAAAACCGTTTTTATTGGAAAGCGGCTTTTTGCGAAACGGGTCTCAGTGCTGTGTGCCTCAGGTTTCCCTCATGCTACCAAAAGCACAGTGAGGATATTAGGGCTCAGACCACTTCTGGGTAAAGTTGTTTCTTATACATAAGTGGGAGGCCTTGTCTTTGCCTTGCTACAAGCACTTTTGATAGGTTTTCCACATCAAGAGAATAGTTTTCGTCGGAAGCCGTTTTGGCCCAAAGTGTCTCAGTGCTGTGCTCGTTCGGGTTTAACTCATGCTAGCAAAACCGACGGGATGATGTAAGGGCTCAGACTGTTCCTGGGCACTGTGGTCTCTTACAGATCAGTGTATGGCATTGACTTCACCTTGCCACAGGCACTTGTGAGCATGTTTGCACTTTAAGAAAGATTTCTTCGTTGGAAGCCGGTTTTTGTCAAATGAGTCTAAGTGCGGTGCTCCTCTGTTTTCACTCGTGCTGCCAAAAGCACAGTGATGATGTTAGGGCTTAGAACATTGCTGGGCACTGTGGTTTCTTCCGGACAAGTGTATTGCATTTTCTCTACCTTGCCACGACCACTTGTGATAGGGTCTGCACCTTAGGAAAACCGTTTTCATTGGAAAGCGGCTTTTTGCCAAACGGGTCTCAGTGCTGTGTGCCTCAGGTTTCCCTCATGCTACCAAAAGCACAGTGAGGATATTAGGGCTTAGACCACTTCTGGGTAAAGTTGTTTCTTACACTGTGGGAGGCGTTGTCTTTGCCTTGCTACAAGCACTTTTGATAGGTTTTCCACATCAAGAGAATATTTTTCAGCAGAAGCCTTTTTTGCCCAAAGAGTCTCAGTGCTGTGTTCGGGTTTAACTCATGCTAGCAAAACCGCCGGGATGATGTAAGGGCTCAGACTATTCCTGGGCACTGTGGTCTCTTACAGATCAGTGTATGGCATTGACTTCACCTTGCCACAGGCACTAGTGAGCATGTTTGCACGTTTAGAAAGATTTCTTCGTTGGAAGCCGGTTTTTGTCAAATGAGTCTCAGTGCTGTGCTCCTCTGTTTTCACTCGTGCTGCCAAAAACACAGTGATGATGTTAGGGCTTAGAACATTGCTGGGTACTGTGGTTTCTTCCGGAGAAGTGTATGTCATTTTCTTTACCTTACCACAACCACTTGTGATAGGGTCTGAACCTTAGGAAAACCGTTTTCGTTGGAAAGCGGTTTTTTGCCAAACGGGTCTCAGTGCTGTGTGCCTCAGGTTTCCCTCATGCTACCAAAAGCACAGTGAGGATATTAGGGCTTAGACCACTTCTGGGTAAAGTTGTTTCTTACACATAAGTGTGTGGCGTTTTGTTTGCCTTGCGACAACCACTTTTGATAGGTTTTGCACATCAAGAGTTTAGTTTTCTTTGGAAGCCGTTTTGGCCCAAAGTGTCTCAGTGCTGTGCTCGTTCGGGTTTAACTCATGCTAGCAAAACCGCCGGGATGATGTAAGGGCTCAGACTGTTCCTGGGCACTGTGGTCTCTTACAGATCAGTGTATGGCATTGACTTCACCTTGCCACAGGCACTTGTGAGCATCTTTGCACGTTTAGAAAGATTTCTTCGTTGGAAGCCGGTTTTTGTCAAATGAGTCTCTGTGCTGTGCTCCTCTGTTTTCACTCGTGCTGCCAAAAGCACAGTGATGATGTTAGGGCTTAGAACATTGCTGGGCACTGTGGTTTCTTCCGGAGAAGTGTATGGCATTTTATTTACCTTGCCACGACCACTTGTGATAGGGTCTGCACCTTAGGAAAACCGTTTTCATTGGAAAGCGGCCTTTTGCGAAACGGGTCTCAGTGCTGTGTGCCTCAGGTTTCCCTCATAGTACCAAAAGCACAGTGAGGATATTAGGGCTCAGACCACTTCTGGGTAAAGTTGTTTCTTATACATAAGTGGGAGGCCTTGTCTTTGCCTTGCTACGAGCACTTTTGATAGGTTTTCCACATCAAGAGATTATTTTTCGTAGGAAGCCGTTTTTGCCCAAAGTGTCTCAGTGCTGTGCTCGTTCGGGTTTAACTCATGCTAGCAAAACCGCCGGGATGATGTAAGGGCTCAGACTGTTCCTGGGCACTGTGGTCTCTTAAGATCAGTGTATGGCATTGACTTCAGCTTGCCACAGGCACTTGAGAGCATGTTTGCACGTTAAGAAAGATTTCTTCGTTGGAAGCTGCTTTTTGTCAAATGAGTCTCAGTGCTGTGCTCCTCTGTTTTCACTCGTGCTGCCAAAAGCACAGTGATGATGTTAGGGCTTAGAACATTGCTGGGCACTGTGGTTTCTTCCGGAGAAGTGTATGGCATTTTCTTTACATTGCCACGACCACTTGTGATAGGGTCTGAACCTTAGGAAAACCGTTTTCATTGGAAAGCGGCCTTTTGCGAAACGGGTCTCAGTGCTGTGTGCCTCAGGTTTCCCTCATACTACCAAAAGCACAGTGAGGATATTAGGGCTTAGACCACTTCTGGGTAAAGTTGTTTCTTACACATAAGTGTGTGGCGTTTTGTTTGCCTTGCGACAACCGCTTTTGATAGGTTTTGCACATCAAGAGAATAGTTTTCGGTGGAAGCCGTTTTGGCCCAAAGTGTCTCAGTGCTGTGCTCGTTCGGGTTTAACTCATGCTAGCAAAACCGCCGGGATGGTGTAAGGGCTCAGAGTGTTCCTGGGCACTGTGGTCTCTTACAGATCAGTGTATGGCATTGACTTCACCTTGCCACAGGCACTTGTGAGCATGTTTGCACTTTAAGAAAGATTTCTTCGTTGGAAGCCGGTTTTTGTCAAATGAGTCTAAGTGCGGTGCTCCTCTGTTTTCACTCGTGCTGCCAAAAGCACAGTGATGATGTTAGGGCTTAGAACATTGCTGGGCACTGTGGTTTCTTCCGGACAAGTGTATTGCATTTTCTCTACCTTGCCACGACCACTTGTGATAGGGTCTGCACCTTAGGAAAACCGTTTTCATTGGAAAGCGGCTTTTTGCCAAACGGGTCTCAGTGCTGTGTGCCTCAGGTTTCCCTCATGCTACCAAAAGCACAGTGAGGATATTAGGGCTTAGACCACTTCTGGGTAAAGTTGTTTCTTACACTGTGGGAGGCGTTGTCTTTGCCTTGCTACAAGCACTTTTGATAGGTTTTCCACATCAAGAGAATATTTTTCAGCAGAAGCCTTTTTTGCCCAAAGAGTCTCAGTGCTGTGTTCGGGTTTAACTCATGCTAGCAAAACCGCCGGGATGATGTAAGGGCTCAGACTATTCCTGGGCACTGTGGTCTCTTACAGATCAGTGTATGGCATTGACTTCACCTTGCCACAGGCACTAGTGAGCATGTTTGCACGTTTAGAAAGATTTCTTCGTTGGAAGCCGGTTTTTGTCAAATGAGTCTCAGTGCTGTGCTCCTCTGTTTTCACTCGTGCTGCCAAAAACACAGTGATGATGTTAGGGCTTAGAACATTGCTGGGTACTGTGGTTTCTTCCGGAGAAGTGTATGTCATTTTCTTTACCTTACCACAACCACTTGTGATAGGGTCTGAACCTTAGGAAAACCGTTTTCGTTGGAAAGCGGTTTTTTGCCAAACGGGTCTCAGTGCTGTGTGCCTCAGGTTTCCCTCATGCTACCAAAAGCACAGTGAGGATATTAGGGCTTAGACCACTTCTGGGTAAAGTTGTTTCTTACACATAAGTGTGTGGCGTTTTGTTTGCCTTGCGACAACCACTTTTGATAGGTTTTGCACATCAAGAGTTTAGTTTTCTTTGGAAGCCGTTTTGGCCCAAAGTGTCTCAGTGCTGTGCTCGTTCGGGTTTAACTCATGCTAGCAAAACCGCCGGGATGATGTAAGGGCTCAGACTGTTCCTGGGCACTGTGGTCTCTTACAGATCAGTGTATGGCATTGACTTCACCTTGCCACAGGCACTTGTGAGCATCTTTGCACGTTTAGAAAGATTTCTTCGTTGGAAGCCGGTTTTTGTCAAATGAGTCTCTGTGCTGTGCTCCTCTGTTTTCACTCGTGCTGCCAAAAGCACAGTGATGATGTTAGGGCTTAGAACATTGCTGGGCACTGTGGTTTCTTCCGGAGAAGTGTATGGCATTTTATTTACCTTGCCACGACCACTTGTGATAGGGTCTGCACCTTAGGAAAACCGTTTTCATTGGAAAGCGGCCTTTTGCGAAACGGGTCTCAGTGCTGTGTGCCTCAGGTTTCCCTCATAGTACCAAAAGCACAGTGAGGATATTAGGGCTCAGACCACTTCTGGGTAAAGTTGTTTCTTATACATAAGTGGGAGGCCTTGTCTTTGCCTTGCTACGAGCACTTTTGATAGGTTTTCCACATCAAGAGATTATTTTTCGTAGGAAGCCGTTTTTGCCCAAAGTGTCTCAGTGCTGTGCTCGTTCGGGTTTAACTCATGCTAGCAAAACCGCCGGGATGATGTAAGGGCTCAGACTGTTCCTGGGCACTGTGGTCTCTTAAGATCAGTGTATGGCATTGACTTCAGCTTGCCACAGGCACTTGAGAGCATGTTTGCACGTTAAGAAAGATTTCTTCGTTGGAAGCTGCTTTTTGTCAAATGAGTCTCAGTGCTGTGCTCCTCTGTTTTCACTCGTGCTGCCAAAAGCACAGTGATGATGTTAGGGCTTAGAACATTGCTGGGCACTGTGGTTTCTTCCGGAGAAGTGTATGGCATTTTCTTTACATTGCCACGACCACTTGTGATAGGGTCTGAACCTTAGGAAAACCGTTTTCATTGGAAAGCGGCCTTTTGCGAAACGGGTCTCAGTGCTGTGTGCCTCAGGTTTCCCTCATACTACCAAAAGCACAGTGAGGATATTAGGGCTTAGACCACTTCTGGGTAAAGTTGTTTCTTACACATAAGTGTGTGGCGTTTTGTTTGCCTTGCGACAACCACTTTTGATAGGTTTTGCACATCAAGAGAATAGTTTTCGGTGGAAGCCGTTTTGGCCCAAAGTGTCTCAGTGCTGTGCTCGTTCGGGTTTAACTCATGCTAGCAAAACCGCCGGGATGGTGTAAGGGCTCAGAGTGTTCCTGGGCACTGTGGTCTCTTACAGATCAGTGTATGGCATTGACTTCACCTTGCCACAGGCACTTGTGAGCATGTTTGCACGTTAAGAAAGATTTCTTCGTTGGAAGCCGGTTTTTGTCAAATGATTCTCAGTGCTGTGCTCCTCTGTTTTCACTCGTGCTGCCAAAAGCACAGTGATGATGTTAGGGCTTAGAACATTGCTGGGCACTGTGGTTTCTTCCGGACAAGTGTATTGCATTTTCTCTACCTTGCCACGACCACTTGTAATAGGGTCTGCACCTTAGGAAAACCGTTTTTATTGGAAAGCGGCTTTTTGCCAAACGGGTCTCAGTGCTGTGTGCCTCAGGTTTCCCTCATGCTACCAAAAGCACAGTGAGGATATTAGGGCTCAGACCACTTCTGGGTAAAGTTGTTTCTTATACATAAGTGGGAGGCCTTGTCTTTGCCTTGCTACAAGCACTTTTGATAGGTTTTCCACATCAAGAGAATAGTTTTCGTCGGAAGCCGTTTTGGCCCAAAGTGTCTCAGTGCTGTGCTCGTTCGGGTTTAACTCATGCTAGCAAAACCGACGGGATGATGTAAGGGCTCAGACTGTTCCTGGGCACTGTGGTCTCTTACAGATCAGTGTATGGCATTGACTTCACCTTGCCACAGGCACTTGTGAGCATGTTTGCACTTTAAGAAAGATTTCTTCGTTGGAAGCCGGTTTTTGTCAAATGAGTCTAAGTGCGGTGCTCCTCTGTTTTCACTCGTGCTGCCAAAAGCACAGTGATGATGTTAGGGCTTAGAACATTGCTGGGCACTGTGGTTTCTTCCGGACAAGTGTATTGCATTTTCTCTACCTTGCCACGACCACTTGTGATAGGGTCTGCACCTTAGGAAAACCGTTTTCATTGGAAAGCGGCTTTTTGCCAAACGGGTCTCAGTGCTGTGTGCCTCAGGTTTCCCTCATGCTACCAAAAGCACAGTGAGGATATTAGAGCTTAGACCACTTCTGGGTAAAGTTGTTTCTTACACTGTGGGAGGCGTTGTCTTTGCCTTGCTACGAGCACTTTTGATAGGTTTTCCACATCAAGAGAATATTTTTCAGCAGAAGCCTTTTTTGCCCAAAGAGTCTCAGTGCTGTGTTCGGGTTTAACTCATGCTAGCAAAACCGCCGGGATGATGTAAGGGCTCAGACTGTTCCTGGGCACTGTGGTCTCTTACAGATCAGTGTATGGCATTGACTTCACCTTGCCACAGGCACTTGTGAGCATGTTTGCACGTTAAGAAAGATTTCTTCTTTGGAAGCCGGTTTTTGTCAAATGAGTCTCAGTGCTGTGCTCCTCTGTTTTCACTCGTGCTGCCAAAAGCACAGTGATGATGTTAGGGCTTAGTACATTGCTGGGCACTGTGGTTTCTTCCGGAGAAGTGTATGGCATTTTCTTTACCTTGCCACGACCACTTGTGATAGGGTCTGCACCTTAGGAAAACCGTTTTCATTGGAAAGCGGCTTTTTGCCAAACGGGACTCAGTGCTGTGTGCCTCAGGTTTCCCTCATGCTACCAAAAGCACAGTGAGGATATTAGGGCTTAGATGACTTCTGGGTAAAGTTTCTTACACATAAGTGTGTGGCGTTTTGTTCTCCTTGCGACAACCGCTTTTGATAGGTTTTGCACATCAAGAGAATAGTTTTCGGCGGAAGCCGTTTTGGCCCAAAGTGTCTCAGTGCTGTGCTCGTTCGGGTTTAACTCATGCTAGCAAAACCGCCGGGATGATGTAAGGGCTCAGACTGTTCCTGGGCACTGTGGTCTCTTACAGATCAGTGTATGGCATTGACTTCAGCTTGCCACAGGCACTTGAGAGCATGTTTGCACGTTAAGAAAGATTTCTTCGTTGGAAGCTGCTTTTTGTCAAATGAGTCTCAGTGCTGTGCTCCTCTGTTTTCACTCGTGCTGCCAAAAGCACAGTGATGATGTTAGGGCTTAGAACATTGCTGGGCACTGTGGTTTCTTCCGGAGAAGTGTATGGCATTTTCTTTACATTGCCACGACCACTTGTGATAGGGTCTGAACCTTAGGAAAACCGTTTTCATTGGAAAGCGGCCTTTTGCGAAACGGGTCTCAGTGCTATGTGCCTCAGGTTTCCTTCATGCTACCAAAAGCAGAGTGAGGATATTAGGGCTCAGACCACTTCTGGGTAAAGTTGTTTCTTATACATAAGTGGGAGGCCTTGTCTTTGCCTTGCTACAAGCACTTTTGATAGGGTTTTGCACATCAAGAGAATAGTTTTCGTCAGAAGGCGTTTTGGCCCAAAGTGTCTCAGTACTGTGCTCGTTCGGGTTTAACTCATGCTAGCAAAACGGCCGGGATGATGTAAGGGCTCAGACTGTTCCTGGGCACTGTGGTCTCTTACAGATCAGTGTATGTTATTGACTTCACATTGCCACAAGCACTTGTGAGCATGTTTGCACGTTAAGAAAGATTTCTTCGTTGGAAGCTGCTTTTTGTCAAATGAGTCTCTGTGCTGTGCTCCTCTGTTTTCACTCGTGCTGCCAAAAGCACAGTGATGATGTTAGGGCTTAGAACATTGCTGGGCACTGTGGTTTCTTCCGCACAAGTGTATGGCATTTTCTCTACTTTGCCACGACCACTTGTGATAGGGTCTGCACCTTAGGAAAACCGTTTTCATTGGAAAGCGGCTTTTTGCCAAACGGGTCTCACTGCTGTGTGCCTCAGGTTTCCCTCATGCTACCAAAAGCACAGTGAGGATATTAGGGCTTAGACCACTTCTGGGTAAAGTTGTTTCTTACACATAAGTGTGTGGCGTTTTGTTTGCCTTGCGACAACCGCTTTTGATAGGTTTTGCACAAGAGAATAGTTTTCGTCGGAAGCCGTTTTGGCCCAAAGTGTCTCAGTGCTGTGCTCGTTCGGGTTTAACTCATGCTAGCAAAACAGCCGGGATGATGTCAGGGCTCAGACTGTTCCTGGGCACTGTGGTCTCTTACAGATCAGTGTATGGCATTGACTTCAGCTTGCCACAGGCACTTGAGAGCATGTTTGCACGTTAAGAAAGATTTCTTCGTTGGAAGCTGCTTTTTGTCAAATGAGTCTCAGTGCTGTGCTCCTCTGTTTTCACTCGTGCTGCCAAAAGCACAGTGATGATGTTAGGGCTTAGAACATGGCTGGGCACTGTGGTTTCTTCCGGAGAAGTGTATGGCATTTTCTTTACATTGCCACGACCACTTGTGATAGGGTCTGAACCTTAGGAAAACCGTTTTTATTGGAAAGCGGCTTTTCGCGAAACGGGTCTCAGTGCTTTGTGCCTCAGGTTTCCCTCATGCTACCAAAAGCACAGTGAGGATATTAGGGCTCAGACCACTTCTGGGTAAAGTTGTTTCTTATACATAAGTGGGAGGCCTTGTCTTTCCTTGCTACAAGCACTTTTGATAGGTTTTCCACATCAAGAGAATAGTTTTCGTCGGAAGCCTTTTTGGCCCAAAGTGTCTCAGTGCTGTGCTCGTTCGGGTTTAACTCATGCTAGCAAAACCGCCGGGATGATGTAAGGGCTCAGACTGTTCCTGGGCACTGTGGTCTCTTACAGATCAGTGTATGGCATTGACTTCACCTTGCCACTGGCACTTGTGAGCATGTTTGCACGTTAAGAAAGATTTCTTCGTTGGAAGCCGGTTTTTGTCAAATGAGTCTCAGTGCTGTGCTCCTCTGTTTTCACTCGTGCTGCCAAAAGCACAGTGATGATGTTAGGGCTTAGAACATTGCTGGGCACTGTGGTTTCTTCCGGACAAGTGTATTGCATTTTCTCTACCTTGCCACGACCACTTGTAATAGGGTCTGCACCTTAGGAAAACCGTTTTCATTGGAAAGCGGCTTTTTGCCAAACGGGTCTCAGTGCTGTGTGCCTCAGGTTTCCCTCATGCTACCAAAAGCACAGTGAGGATATTAGGGCTTAGACCACTTCTGGGTAAAGTTGTTTCTTACACTGTGGGAGGTGTTGTCTTTGCCTTGCTACAAGCACTTTTGATAGGTTTTCCACATCAAGAGAATATTTTTCGTCGGAAGCCGTTTTTGCCCAAACAGTCTCAGTGCTGTGTTCGGGTTTAACTCATGCTAGCAAAACCGCAGGGATGATGTAAGGGCTCAGACTGTTCCTGGGCACTGTGGTCTCTTACAGATCAGTGTATGGCATTGAGTTCACCTTGCCACAGGCACTAGTGAGCGTGTTTGCACGTTTAGAAAGATTTCTTCGTTGGAAGCCGGTTTTTGTCAAATGAGTCTCAGTGCTGTGCTCCTCTGTTTTCACTCGTTGCTGCCAAAAGCACAGTGATGATGTTAGGGCTTAGAACATTGCTGGGCACTGTGGTTTCTTCCGGAGAAGTGTATTGCATTTTCTCTACCTTGCCACGACCACTTGTAATAGGGTCTGCACCTTAGGAAAACCGTTTTCATTGGAAAGCGGCTTTTTGCCAAACGGGTCTCAGTGCTGTGTGCCTCAGGTTTCCCTCATGCTACCAAAAGCACAGTGAGGATATTAGGGCTTAGACGACTTCTGGGTAAAGTTTCTTACACATAAGTGTGTGGCGTTTTGTTTGCCTTGCGACAACCGCTTTTGATAGGTTTTGCACATCAAGAGAATAGTTTTCGGCGGAAGCCGTTTTGGCCCAAAGTGTCTCAGTGCTGTGCTCGTTCGGGTTTAACTCATGCTAGCAAAACCGCCGGGATGATGTAAGGGCTCAGACTGTTCCTGGGCACTGTGGTCTCTTACAGATCAGTGTATGGCATTGACTTCACCTTGCCACAGGCACTTGAGAGCATGTTTGCACGTTAAGAAAGATTTCTTCGTTGGAAGCTGCTTTTTGTCAAATGAGTCTCAGTGCTGTGCTCCTCTGTTTTCACTCGTGCTGCCAAAAGCACAGTGATGATGTTAGGGCTTAGAACATTGCTGGGCACTGTGGTTTCTTCCGGAGAAGTGTATGGCATTTTCTTTACATTGCCACGACCACTTGTGATAGGGTCTGAACCTTAGGAAAACCGTTTTCATTGGAAAGCGGCCTTTAGCGAAACGGGTCTCAGTGCTATGTGCCTCAGGTTTCCTTCATGCTACCAAAAGCAGAGTGAGGATATTAGGGCTCAGACCACTTCTGGGTAAAGTTGTTTCTTATACATAAGTGGGAGGCCTTGTCTTTGCCTTGCTACAAGCACTTTTGATAGGGTTTTGCACATCAAGAGAATAGTTTTCGTCAGAAGGCGTTTTGGCCCAAAGTGTCTCAGTACTGTGCTCGTTCGGGTTTAACTCATGCTAGCAAAACCGCCGGGATGATGTAAGGGCTCAGACTGTTCCTGGGCACTCTGGTCTCTTACAGATCAGTGTATGTTATTGACTTCACATTGCCACAGGCACTTTTGAGCATGTTTGCACGTTAAGAAAGATTTCTTCGTTGGAAGCTGCTTTTTGTCAAATGAGTCTCTGTGCTGTGCTCCTCTGTTTTCACTCGTGCTGCCAAAAGCACAGTGATGATGTTAGGGCTTAGAACATTGCTGGGCACTGTGGTTTCTTCCGCACAAGTGTATGGCATTTTCTCTACTTTGCCACGACCACTTGTGATAGGGTCTGCACCTTAGGAAAACCGTTTTCATTGGAAAGCGGCTTTTTGCCAAACGGGTCTCACTGCTGTGTGCCTCAGGTTTCCCTCATGCTACCAAAAGCACAGTGAGGATATTAGGGCTTAGACCACTTCTGGGTAAAGTTGTTTCTTACACATAAGTGTGTGGCGTTTTGTTTGCCTTGCGACAACCGCTTTTGATAGGTTTTGCACAAGAGAATAGTTTTCGTCGGAAGCCGTTTTGGCCCAAAGTGTCTCAGTGCTGTGCTCGTTCGGGTTTAACTCATGCTAGCAAAACAGCCGGGATGATGTCAGGGCTCAGACTGTTCCTGGGCACTGTGGTCTCTTACAGATCAGTGTATGGCATTGACTTCAGCTTGCCACAGGCACTTGAGAGCATGTTTGCACATTAAGAAAGATTTCTTCGTTGGAAGCTGCTTTTTGTCAAATGAGTCTCAGTGCTGTGCTCCTCTGTTTTCACTCGTGCTGCCAAAAGCACAGTGATGATGTTAGGGCTTAGAACATGGCTGGGCACTGTGGTTTCTTCCGGAGAAGTGTATGGCATTTTCTTTACATTGCCACGACCACTTGTGATAGGGTCTGAACCTTAGGAAAACCGTTTTTATTGGAAAGCGGCTTTTCGCGAAACGGGTCTCAGTGCTTTGTGCCTCAGGTTTCCCTCATGCTACCAAAAGCACAGTGAGGATATTAGGGCTCAGACCACTTCTGGGTAAAGTTGTTTCTTATACATAAGTGGGAGGCCTTGTCTTTCCTTGCTACAAGCACTTTTGATAGGTTTTCCACATCAAGAGAATAGTTTTCGTCGGAAGCCTTTTTGGCCCAAAGTGTCTCAGTGCTGTGCTCGTTCGGGTTTAACTCATGCTAGCAAAACCGCCGGGATGATGTAAGGGCTCAGACTGTTCCTGGGCACTGTGGTCTCTTACAGATCAGTGTATGGCATTGACTTCACTTTGCCACAGGCACTTGTGAGCATGTTTGCACGTTAAGAAAGATTTCTTCGTTGGAAGCCGGTTTTTGTCAAATGAGTCTCAGTGCTGTGCTCCTCTGTTTTCACTCGTGCTGCCAAAAGCACAGTGATGATGTTAGGGCTTAGAACATTGCTGGGCACTGTGGTTTCTTCCGGACAAGTGTATTGCATTTTCTCTACCTTGCCACGACCACTTGTAATAGGGTCTGCACCTTAGGAAAACCGTTTTCATTGGAAAGCGGCTTTTTGCCAAACGGGTCTCAGTGCTGTGTGCCTCAGGTTTCCCTCATGCTACCAAAAGCACAGTGAGGATATTAGGGCTTAGACCACTTCTGGGTAAAGTTGTTTCTTACACTGTGGGAGGTGTTGTCTTTGCCTTGCTACAAGCACTTTTGATAGGTTTTCCACATCAAGAGAATATTTTTCGTCGGAAGCCGTTTTTGCCCAAACAGTCTCAGTGCTGTGTTCGGGTTTAACTCATGCTAGCAAAACCGCAGGGATGATGTAAGGGCTCAGACTGTTCCTGGGCACTGTGGTCTCTTACAGATCAGTGTATGGCATTGAGTTCACCTTGCCACAGGCACTAGTGAGCGTGTTTGCACGTTTAGAAAGATTTCTTCGTTGGAAGCCGGTTTTTGTCAAATGAGTCTCAGTGCTGTGCTCCTCTGTTTTCACTCGTTGCTGCCAAAAGCACAGTGATGATGTTAGGGCTTAGAACATTGCTGGGCACTGTGGTTTCTTCCGGAGAAGTGTATGGCATTTTCTCTACCTTGCCACGACCACTTGTGATAGGGTCTGAACCTTAGGAAAACCGTTTTTATTGGAAAGCGGCTTTTTGCGAAACGGGTCTCAGTGCTGTGTGCCTCAGGTTTCCCTCATGCTACCAAAAGCACAGTGAGGATATTAGGGCTCAGACCACTTCTGGGTAAAGTTGTTTCTTATACATAAGTGGGAGGCCTTGTCTTTGCCTTGCTACAAGCACTTTTGATAGGTTTTCCACATCAAGAGAATAGTTTTCGTCGGAAGCCGTTTTGGCCCATAGTGTCTCAGTGCTGTGCTGGTTCGGGTTTAACTCATGCTAGCAAAACCGCCGGGATGATGTAAGGGCTCACACTGTTCCTGGGCACTGTGGTCTCTTACAGATCAGTGTATGGCATTGACTTCACCTTGCCACAGGCACTTGTGAGCATGTTTGCACGTTAAGAAAGATTTCTTCGTTGGAAGCCGGTTTTTGTCAAATGAGTCTAAGTGCTGTGCTCCTCTGTTTTCACTCGTGCTGCCAAAAGCACAGTGATGATGTTAGGGCTTAGAACATTGCTGGGCACTGTGGTTTCTTCCGGAGAAGTGTATGGCATTTTCTTTACCTTGCCACGACCACTTGTGATAGGGTCTGCACCTTAGGAAAACCGTTTTCATTGGAAAGCGGCCTTTTGCGAAACGGGTCTCAGTGCTGTGTGCCTCAGGTTTCCCTCATACTACCAAAAGCACAGTGAGGATATTAGGGCTTAGACCACTTCTGGGTAAAGTTGTTTCTTACACATAAGTGTGTGGCGTTTTGTTTGCCTTGCGACAACCGCTTTTGATAGGTTTTGCACATCAAGAGAATAGTTTTCGGCGGAAGCCGTTTTGGCCCAAAGTGTCTCAGTGCTGTGCTCGTTCGGGTTTAACTCATGCTAGCCAAACCGCCGGGATGATGTAAGGGCTCAGACTGTTCCTGGGCACTGTGGTCTCTTACAGATCAGTGTATGGCATTGACTTCAGCTTGCCACAGGCACTTGAGAGCATGTTTGCACGTTAAGAAAGATTTCTTCGTTGGAAGCTGCTTTTTGTCAAATGAGTCTCAGTGCTGTGCTCCTCTGTTTTCACTCGTGCTGCCAAAAGCACAGTGATGATGTTAGGGCTTAGAACATGGCTGGGCACTGTGGTTTCTTCCGGAGAAGTGTATGGCATTTTCTTTACATTGCCACGACCACTTGTGATAGGGTCTGAACCTTAGGAAAACCGTTTTTATTGGAAAGCGGCTTTTTGCGAAACGGGTCTCAGTGCTGTGTGCCTCAGGTTTCCCTCATGCTACCAAAAGCACAGTGAGGATATTAGGGCTTAGACCACTTCTGGGTAAAGTTGTTTCTTACACATAAGTGTGTGGCGTTTTGTTTGCCTTGCGACAACCGCTTTTGATAGGTTTTGCACATCAAGAGAATAGTTTTCGGTGGAAGCCGTTTTGGCCCAAAGTGTCTCAGTGCTGTGCTCGTTCGGGTTTAACTCATGCTAGCAAAACCGCCGGGATGGTGTAAGGGCTCAGACTGTTCCTGGGCACTGTGGTCTCTTACAGATCAGTGTATGGCATTGACTTCACCTTGCCACAGGCACTTGTGAGCATGTTTGCACGTTAAGAAAGATTTCTTCTTTGGAAGCCGGTTTTTGTCAAATGAGTCTCAGTGCTGTGCTCCTCTGTTTTCACTCGTGCTGCCAAAAGCACAGTGATGATGTTAGGGCTTAGTACATTGCTGGGCACTGTGGTTTCTTCCGGAGAAGTGTATGGCATTTTCTTTACCTTGCCACGACCACTTGTGATAGGGTCTGAACCTTAGGAAAACCGTTTTCGTTGGAAAGCAGCTTTTTGCCAAATGGGTCTCAGTGCGGTGTGCCTCAGGTTTCCCTCATGCTACCAAAAGCACAGTGAGGATATTAGGGCTTAGACCACTTCTGGGTAAAGTTGTTTCTTACACATAAGTGTGTGGCGTTTTGTTTGCCTTGCGACAACCGCTTTTGATAGGTTTTGCACATCAAGAGAATAGTTTTCGGCGGAAGCCGTTTTGGCCCAAAGTGTCTCAGTGCTCTGCTCGTTCGGGTTTAACTCATGCTAGCAAAACCGCCGGGATGATGTAAGGGCTCAGACTGTTCCTGGGCACTGTGGTCTCTTACAGATCAGTGTATGGCATTGACTTCAGCTTGCCACAGGCACTTGAGAGCATGTTTGCACGTTAAGAAAGATTTCTTCGTTGGAAGCTGCTTTTTGTCAAATGAGTCTCAGTGCTGTGCTCCTCTGTTTTCACTCGTGCTGCCAAAAGCACAGTGATGATGTTAGGGCTTAGAACATTGCTGGGCACTGTGGTTTCTTCCGGAGAAGTGTATGGCATTTTCTTTACATTGCCACGACCACTTGTGATAGGGTCTGAACCTTAGGAAAACCGTTTTTATTGGAAAGCGGCTTTTTGCGAAACGGGTCTCAGTGCTGTGTGCCTCAGGTTTCCCTCATGCTACCAAAAGCACAGTGAGGATATTAGGGCTCAGACCACTTCTGGGTAAAGTTGTTTCTTATACATAAGTGGGAGGCCTTGTCTTTGCCTTGCTACAAGCACTTTTGATAGGTTTTCCACATCAAGAGAATAGTTTTCGTCGGAAGCCGTTTTGGCCCAAAGTGTCTCAGTGCTGTGCTCGTTCGGGTTTAACTCATGCTAGCAAAACCGCCGGGATGATGTAAGGGCTCAGACTGTTCCTGGGCACTGTGGTCTCTTACAGATCAGTGTATGGCATTGACTTCACCTTGCCACAGGCACTTGTGAGCATGTTTGCACGTTAAGAAAGATTTCTTCGTTGGAAGCCGGTTTTTGTCAAATGAGTCTCAGTGCTGTGCTCCTCTGTTTTCACTCGTGCTGCCAAAAGCACAGTGATGATGTTAGGGCTTAGAACATTGCTGGGCACTGTGGTTTCTTCCGGACAAGTGTATTGAATTTTCTCTACCTTGCCACGACCACTTGTGATAGGGTCTGCACCTTAGGAAAACCGTTTTCATTGGAAAGCGGCTTTTTGCCAAACGGGTCTCAGTGCTGTGTGCCTCAGGTTTCCCTCATGCTACCAAAAGCACAGTGAGGATATTAGGGCTTAGGCGACTTCTGGGTAAAGTTTCTTACACATAAGTGTGTGGCGTTTTGTTCTCCTTGCGACAACCGCTTTTGATAGGTTTTGCACATCAAGAGAATAGTTTTCGGCGGAAGCCGTTTTGGCCCAAAGTGTCTCAGTGCTGTGCTCGTTCGGGTTTAACTCATGCTAGCAAAACCGCCGGGATGATGTAAGGGCTCAGACTGTTCCTGGGCACTGTGGTCTCTTACAGATCAGTGTATGGCATTGACTTCACCTTGCCACAGGCACTTGAGAGCATGTTTGCACGTTAAGAAAGATTTCTTCGTTGGAAGCTGCTTTTTGTCAAATGAGTCTCAGTGCTGTGCTCCTCTGTTTTCACTCGTGCTGCCAAAAGCACAGTGATGATGTTAGGGCTTAGAACATTGCTGGGCACTGTGGTTTCTTCCGGAGAAGTGTATGGCATTTTCTTTACATTGCCACGACCACTTGTGATAGGGTCTGAACCTTAGGAAAACCGTTTTCATTGGAAAGCGGCCTTTTGCGAAACGGGTCTCAGTGCTATGTGCCTCAGGTTTCCTTCATGCTACCAAAAGCAGAGTGAGGATATTAGGGCTCAGACCACTTCTGGGTAAAGTTGTTTCTTATACATAAGTGGGAGGCCTTGTCTTTGCCTTGCTACAAGCACTTTTGATAGGGTTTTGCACATCAAGAGAATAGTTTTCGTCAGAAGGCGTTTTGGCCCAAAGTGTCTCAGTACTGTGCTCGTTCGGGTTTAACTCATGCTAGCAAAACCGCCGGGATGATGTAAGGGCTCAGACTGTTCCTGGGCACTGTGGTCTCTTACAGATCAGTGTATGTTATTGACTTCACATTGCCACAAGCACTTGTGAGCATGTTTGCACGTTAAGAAAGATTTCTTCGTTGGAAGCTGCTTTTTGTCAAATGAGTCTCTGTGCTGTGCTCCTCTGTTTTCACTCGTGCTGCCAAAAGCACAGTGATGATGTTAGGGCTTAGAACATTGCTGGGCACTGTGGTTTCTTCCGCACAAGTGTATGGCATTTTCTCTACTTTGCCACGACCACTTGTGATAGGGTCTGCACCTTAGGAAAACCGTTTTCATTGGAAAGCGGCTTTTTGCCAAACGGGTCTCACTGCTGTGTGCCTCAGGTTTCCCTCATGCTACCAAAAGCACAGTGAGGATATTAGGGCTTAGACCACTTCTGGGTAAAGTTGTTTCTTACACATAAGTGTGTGGCGTTTTGTTTGCCTTGCGACAACCGCTTTTGATAGGTTTTGCACAAGAGAATAGTTTTCGTCGGAAGCCGTTTTGGCCCAAAGTGTCTCAGTGCTGTGCTCGTTCGGGTTTAACTCATGCTAGCAAAACAGCCGGGATGATGTCAGGGCTCAGACTGTTCCTGGGCACTGTGGTCTCTTACAGATCAGTGTATGGCATTGACTTCAGCTTGCCACAGGCACTTGAGAGCATGTTTGCACGTTAAGAAAGATTTCTTCGTTGGAAGCTGCTTTTTGTCAAATGAGTCTCAGTGCTGTGCTCCTCTGTTTTCACTCGTGCTGCCAAAAGCACAGTGATGATGTTAGGGCTTAGAACATGGCTGGGCACTGTGGTTTCTTCCGGAGAAGTGTATGGCATTTTCTTTACATTGCCACGACCACTTGTGATAGGGTCTGAACCTTAGGAAAACCGTTTTTATTGGAAAGCGGCTTTTCGCGAAACGGGTCTCAGTGCTTTGTGCCTCAGGTTTCCCTCATGCTACCAAAAGCACAGTGAGGATATTAGGGCTCAGACCACTTCTGGGTAAAGTTGTTTCTTATACATAAGTGGGAGGCCTTGTCTTTCCTTGCTACAAGCACTTTTGATAGGTTTTCCACATCAAGAGAATAGTTTTCGTCGGAAGCCTTTTTGGCCCAAAGTGTCTCAGTGCTGTGCTCGTTCGGGTTTAACTCATGCTAGCAAAACCGCCGGGATGATGTAAGGGCTCAGACTGTTCCTGGGCACTGTGGTCTCTTACAGATCAGTGTATGGCATTGACTTCACCTTGCCACAGGCACTTGTGAGCATGTTTGCACGTTAAGAAAGATTTCTTCGTTGGAAGCCGGTTTTTGTCAAATGAGTCTCAGTGCTGTGCTCCTCTGTTTTCACTCGTGCTGCCAAAAGCACAGTGATGATGTTAGGGCTTAGAACATTGCTGGGCACTGTGGTTTCTTCCGGACAAGTGTATTGCATTTTCTCTACCTTGCCACGACCACTTGTAATAGGGTCTGCACCTTAGGAAAACCGTTTTCATTGGAAAGCGGCTTTTTGCCAAACGGGTCTCAGTGCTGTGTGCCTCAGGTTTCCCTCATGCTACCAAAAGCACAGTGAGAATATTAGGGCTTAGACCACTTCTGGGTAAAGTTGTTTCTTACACTGTGGGAGGTGTTGTCTTTGCCTTGCTACAAGCACTTTTGATAGGTTTTCCACATCAAGAGAATATTTTTCGTCGGAAGCCGTTTTTGCCCAAACAGTCTCAGTGCTGTGTTCGGGTTTAACTCATGCTAGCAAAACCGCCGGGATGATGTAAGGGCTCAGACTGTTCCTGGGCACTGTGGTCTCTTACAGATCAGTGTATGGCATTGAGTTCACCTTGCCACAGGCACTAGTGAGCGTGTTTGCACGTTTAGAAAGATTTCTTCGTTGGAAGCCGGTTTTTGTCAAATGAGTCTCAGTGCTGTGCTCCTCTGTTTTCACTCGTGCTGCCAAAAGCACAGTGATGATGTTAGGGCTTAGAACATTGCTGGGCACTGTGGTTTCTTCCGGAGAAGTGTATGGCATTTTCTTTACATTGCCACGACCACTTGTGATAGGGTCTGAACCTTAGAAAAACCGTTTTTATTGGAAAGCGGCTTTTTGCGAAACGGGACTCACTGCTGTGTGCCTCAGGTTTCCCTCATGCTACCAAAAGCACAGTGAGGATATTAGGGCTCAGGCCACTTCTGGGTAAAGTTGTTTCTTATACATAAGTGGGAGGCCTTGTCTTTGCCTTGCTACAAGCACTTTTGATAGGTTTTCCACATCAAGAGAATAGTTTTCGTCGGAAGCCGTTTTGGCCCAAAGTGTCTCAGTGCTGTGCTCGTTCGGGTTTAACTCATGCTAGCAAAACCGCCGGGATGATGTAAGGGCTCAGACTGTTCCTGGGCACTGTGGTCTCTTACAGATCAGTGTATGGCATTGACTTCACCTTGCCACAGGCACTTGTGAGCATGTTTGCACGTTAAGAAAGATTTCTTCGTTGGAAGCCGGTTTTTGTCAAATGAGTCTCAGTGCTGTGCTCCTCTGTTTTCACTCGTGCTGCCAAAAGCACAGTGATGATGTTAGGGCTTAGAACATTGCTGGGCACTGTGGTTTCTTACGGACAAGTGTATTGCATTTTCTCTACCTTGCCACGACCACTTGTGATAGGGTCTGCACCTTAGGAAAACCGTTTTCATTGGAAAGCGGCTTTTTGCCAAACGGGACTCAGTGCTGTGTGCCTCAGGTTTCCCTCATGCTACCAAAAGCACAGTGAGGATATTAGGGCTTAGACGACTTCTGGGTAAAGTTTCTTACACATAAGTGTGTGGCGTTTTGTTCTCCTTGCGACAACCGCTTTTGATAGGTTTTGCACATCAAGAGAATAGTTTTCGGCGGAAGCCGTTTTGGCCCAAAGTGTCTCAGTGCTGTGCTCGTTCGGGTTTAACTCATGCTAGCAAAACCGCCGGGATGATGTAAGGGCTCAGACTGTTCCTGGGCACTGTGGTCTCTTACAGATCAGTGTATGGCATTGACTTCAGCTTGCCACAGGCACTTGAGAGCATGTTTGCACGTTAAGAAAGATTTCTTCGTTGGAAGCTGCTTTTTGTCAAATGAGTCTCAGTGCTGTGCTCCTCTGTTTTCACTCGTGCTGCCAAAAGCACAGTGATGATGTTAGGGCTTAGAACATTGCTGGGCACTGTGGTTTCTTCCGGAGAAGTGTATGGCATTTTCTTTACATTGCCACGACCACTTGTGATAGGGTCTGAACCTTAGGAAAACCGTTTTCATTGGAAAGCGGCCTTTTGCGAAACGGGTCTCAGTGCTATGTGCCTCAGGTTTCCTTCATGCTACCAAAAGCAGAGTGAGGATATTAGGGCTCAGACCACTTCTGGGTAAAGTTGTTTCTTATACATAAGTGGGAGGCCTTGTCTTTGCCTTGCTACAAGCACTTTTGATAGGGTTTTGCACATCAAGAGAATAGTTTTCGTCAGAAGGCGTTTTGGCCCAAAGTGTCTCAGTACTGTGCTCGTTCGGGTTTAACTCATGCTAGCAAAACCGCCGGGATGATGTAAGGGCTCAGACTGTTCCTGGGCACTGTGGTCTCTTACAGATCAGTGTATGTTATTGACTTCACATTGCCACAAGCACTTGTGAGCATGTTTGCACGTTAAGAAAGATTTCTTCGTTGGAAGCTGCTTTTTGTCAAATGAGTCTCTGTGCTGTGCTCCTCTGTTTTCACTCGTGCTGCCAAAAGCACAGTGATGATGTTAGGGCTTAGAACATTGCTGGGCACTGTGGTTTCTTCCGCACAAGTGTATGGCATTTTCTCTACTTTGCCACGACCACTTGTGATAGGGTCTGCACCTTAGGAAAACCGTTTTCATTGGAAAGCGGCTTTTTGCCAAACGGGTCTCACTGCTGTGTGCCTCAGGTTTCCCTCATGCTACCAAAAGCACAGTGAGGATATTAGGGCTTAGACCACTTCTGGGTAAAGTTGTTTCTTACACATAAGTGTGTGGCGTTTTGTTTGCCTTGCGACAACCGCTTTTGATAGGTTTTGCACAAGAGAATAGTTTTCGTCGGAAGCCGTTTTGGCCCAAAGTGTCTCAGTGCTGTGCTCGTTCGGGTTTAACTCATGCTAGCAAAACAGCCGGGATGATGTCAGGGCTCAGACTGTTCCTGGGCACTGTGGTCTCTTACAGATCAGTGTATGGCATTGACTTCACCTTGCCACAGGCACTTGTGAGCATGTTTGCACGTTAAGAAAGATTTCTTCGTTGGAAGCCGGTTTTTGTCAAATGAGTCTCAGTGCTGTGCTCCTCTGTTTTCACTCGTGCTGCCAAAAGCACAGTGATGATGTTAGGGCTTAGAACATTGCTGGGCACTGTGGTTTCTTCCGGACAAGTGTATTGCATTTTCTCTACCTTGCCACGACCACTTGTAATAGGGTCTGCACCTTAGGAAAACCGTTTTCATTGGAAAGCGGCTTTTTGCCAAACGGGTCTCAGTGCTGTGTGCCTCAGGTTTCCCTCATGCTACCAAAAGCACAGTGAGGATATTAGGGCTTAGACCACTTCTGGGTAAAGTTGTTTCTTACACTGTGGGAGGTGTTGTCTTTGCCTTGCTACAAGCACTTTTGATAGGTTTTCCACATCAAGAGAATATTTTTCGTCGGAAGCCGTTTTTGCCCAAACAGTCTCAGTGCTGTGTTCGGGTTTAACTCATGCTAGCAAAACCGCAGGGATGATGTAAGGGCTCAGACTGTTCCTGGGCACTGTGGTCTCTTACAGATCAGTGTATGGCATTGAGTTCACCTTGCCACAGGCACTAGTGAGCGTGTTTGCACGTTTAGAAAGATTTCTTCGTTGGAAGCCGGTTTTTGTCAAATGAGTCTCAGTGCTGTGCTCCTCTGTTTTCACTCGTTGCTGCCAAAAGCACAGTGATGATGTTAGGGCTTAGAACATTGCTGGGCACTGTGGTTTCTTCCGGAGAAGTGTATTGCATTTTCTCTACCTTGCCACGACCACTTGTAATAGGGTCTGCACCTTAGGAAAACCGTTTTCATTGGAAAGCGGCTTTTTGCCAAACGGGTCTCAGTGCTGTGTGCCTCAGGTTTCCCTCATGCTACCAAAAGCACAGTGAGGATATTAGGGCTTAGACGACTTCTGGGTAAAGTTTCTTACACATAAGTGTGTGGCGTTTTGTTTGCCTTGCGACAACCGCTTTTGATAGGTTTTGCACATCAAGAGAATAGTTTTCGGCGGAAGCCGTTTTGGCCCAAAGTGTCTCAGTGCTGTGCTCGTTCGGGTTTAACTCATGCTAGCAAAACCGCCGGGATGATGTAAGGGCTCAGACTGTTCCTGGGCACTGTGGTCTCTTACAGATCAGTGTATGGCATTGACTTCACCTTGCCACAGGCACTTGAGAGCATGTTTGCACGTTAAGAAAGATTTCTTCGTTGGAAGCTGCTTTTTGTCAAATGAGTCTCAGTGCTGTGCTCCTCTGTTTTCACTCGTGCTGCCAAAAGCACAGTGATGATGTTAGGGCTTAGAACATTGCTGGGCACTGTGGTTTCTTCCGGAGAAGTGTATGGCATTTTCTTTACATTGCCACGACCACTTGTGATAGGGTCTGAACCTTAGGAAAACCGTTTTCATTGGAAAGCGGCCTTTAGCGAAACGGGTCTCAGTGCTATGTGCCTCAGGTTTCCTTCATGCTACCAAAAGCAGAGTGAGGATATTAGGGCTCAGACCACTTCTGGGTAAAGTTGTTTCTTATACATAAGTGGGAGGCCTTGTCTTTGCCTTGCTACAAGCACTTTTGATAGGGTTTTGCACATCAAGAGAATAGTTTTCGTCAGAAGGCGTTTTGGCCCAAAGTGTCTCAGTACTGTGCTCGTTCGGGTTTAACTCATGCTAGCAAAACCGCCGGGATGATGTAAGGGCTCAGACTGTTCCTGGGCACTCTGGTCTCTTACAGATCAGTGTATGTTATTGACTTCACATTGCCACAGGCACTTTTGAGCATGTTTGCACGTTAAGAAAGATTTCTTCGTTGGAAGCTGCTTTTTGTCAAATGAGTCTCTGTGCTGTGCTCCTCTGTTTTCACTCGTGCTGCCAAAAGCACAGTGATGATGTTAGGGCTTAGAACATTGCTGGGCACTGTGGTTTCTTCCGCACAAGTGTATGGCATTTTCTCTACTTTGCCACGACCACTTGTGATAGGGTCTGCACCTTAGGAAAACCGTTTTCATTGGAAAGCGGCTTTTTGCCAAACGGGTCTCACTGCTGTGTGCCTCAGGTTTCCCTCATGCTACCAAAAGCACAGTGAGGATATTAGGGCTTAGACCACTTCTGGGTAAAGTTGTTTCTTACACATAAGTGTGTGGCGTTTTGTTTGCCTTGCGACAACCGCTTTTGATAGGTTTTGCACAAGAGAATAGTTTTCGTCGGAAGCCGTTTTGGCCCAAAGTGTCTCAGTGCTGTGCTCGTTCGGGTTTAACTCATGCTAGCAAAACAGCCGGGATGATGTCAGGGCTCAGACTGTTCCTGGGCACTGTGGTCTCTTACAGATCAGTGTATGGCATTGACTTCAGCTTGCCACAGGCACTTGAGAGCATGTTTGCACATTAAGAAAGATTTCTTCGTTGGAAGCTGCTTTTTGTCAAATGAGTCTCAGTGCTGTGCTCCTCTGTTTTCACTCGTGCTGCCAAAAGCACAGTGATGATGTTAGGGCTTAGAACATGGCTGGGCACTGTGGTTTCTTCCGGAGAAGTGTATGGGATTTTCTTTACATTGCCACGACCACTTGTGATAGGGTCTGAACCTTAGGAAAACCGTTTTTATTGGAAAGCGGCTTTTCGCGAAACGGGTCTCAGTGCTTTGTGCCTCAGGTTTCCCTCATGCTACCAAAAGCACAGTGAGGATATTAGGGCTCAGACCACTTCTGGGTAAAGTTGTTTCTTATACATAAGTGGGAGGCCTTGTCTTTCCTTGCTACAAGCACTTTTGATAGGTTTTCCACATCAAGAGAATAGTTTTCGTCGGAAGCCTTTTTGGCCCAAAGTGTCTCAGTGCTGTGCTCGTTCGGGTTTAACTCATGCTAGCAAAACCGCCGGGATGATGTAAGGGCTCAGACTGTTCCTGGGCACTGTGGTCTCTTACAGATCAGTGTATGGCATTGACTTCACCTTGCCACAGGCACTTGAGAGCATGTTTGCACGTTAAGAAAGATTTCTTCGTTGGAAGCTGCTTTTTGTCAAATGAGTCTCAGTGCTGTGCTCCTCTGTTTTCACTCGTGCTGCCAAAAGCACAGTGATGATGTTAGGGCTTAGAACATTGCTGGGCACTGTGGTTTCTTCCGGAGAAGTGTATGGCATTTTCTTTACATTGCCACGACCACTTGTGATAGGGTCTGAACCTTAGGAAAACCGTTTTCATTGGAAAGCGGCCTTTTGCGAAACGGGTCTCAGTGCTATGTGCCTCAGGTTTCCTTCATGCTACCAAAAGCAGAGTGAGGATATTAGGGCTCAGACCACTTCTGGGTAAAGTTGTTTCTTATACATAAGTGGGAGGCCTTGTCTTTGCCTTGCTACAAGCACTTTTGATAGGGTTTTGCACATCAAGAGAATAGTTTTCGTCAGAAGGCGTTTTGGCCCAAAGTGTCTCAGTACTGTGCTCGTTCGGGTTTAACTCATGCTAGCAAAACCGCCGGGATGATGTAAGGGCTCAGACTGTTCCTGGGCACTGTGGTCTCTTACAGATCAGTGTATGTTATTGACTTCACATTGCCACAAGCACTTGTGAGCATGTTTGCACGTTAAGAAAGATTTCTTCGTTGGAAGCTGCTTTTTGTCAAATGAGTCTCTGTGCTGTGCTCCTCTGTTTTCACTCGTGCTGCCAAAAGCACAGTGATGATGTTAGGGCTTAGAACATTGCTGGGCACTGTGGTTTCTTCCGCACAAGTGTATGGCATTTTCTCTACTTTGCCACGACCACTTGTGATAGGGTCTGCACCTTAGGAAAACCGTTTTCATTGGAAAGCGGCTTTTTGCCAAACGGGTCTCACTGCTGTGTGCCTCAGGTTTCCCTCATGCTACCAAAAGCACAGTGAGGATATTAGGGCTTAGACCACTTCTGGGTAAAGTTGTTTCTTACACATAAGTGTGTGGCGTTTTGTTTGCCTTGCGACAACCGCTTTTGATAGGTTTTGCACAAGAGAATAGTTTTCGTCGGAAGCCGTTTTGGCCCAAAGTGTCTCAGTGCTGTGCTCGTTCGGGTTTAACTCATGCTAGCAAAACAGCCGGGATGATGTCAGGGCTCAGACTGTTCCTGGGCACTGTGGTCTCTTACAGATCAGTGTATGGCATTGACTTCAGCTTGCCACAGGCACTTGAGAGCATGTTTGCACGTTAAGAAAGATTTCTTCGTTGGAAGCTGCTTTTTGTCAAATGAGTCTCAGTGCTGTGCTCCTCTGTTTTCACTCGTGCTGCCAAAAGCACAGTGATGATGTTAGGGCTTAGAACATGGCTGGGCACTGTGGTTTCTTCCGGAGAAGTGTATGGCATTTTCTTTACATTGCCACGACCACTTGTGATAGGGTCTGAACCTTAGGAAAACCGTTTTTATTGGAAAGCGGCTTTTCGCGAAACGGGTCTCAGTGCTTTGTGCCTCAGGTTTCCCTCATGCTACCAAAAGCACAGTGAGGATATTAGGGCTCAGACCACTTCTGGGTAAAGTTGTTTCTTATACATAAGTGGGAGGCCTTGTCTTTCCTTGCTACAAGCACTTTTGATAGGTTTTCCACATCAAGAGAATAGTTTTCGTCGGAAGCCTTTTTGGCCCAAAGTGTCTCAGTGCTGTGCTCGTTCGGGTTTAACTCATGCTAGCAAAACCGCCGGGATGATGTAAGGGCTCAGACTGTTCCTGGGCACTGTGGTCTCTTACAGATCAGTGTATGGCATTGACTTCACCTTGCCACAGGCACTTGTGAGCATGTTTGCACGTTAAGAAAGATTTCTTCGTTGGAAGCCGGTTTTTGTCAAATGAGTCTCAGTGCTGTGCTCCTCTGTTTTCACTCGTGCTGCCAAAAGCACAGTGATGATGTTAGGGCTTAGAACATTGCTGGGCACTGTGGTTTCTTCCGGACAAGTGTATTGCATTTTCTCTACCTTGCCACGACCACTTGTAATAGGGTCTGCACCTTAGGAAAACCGTTTTCATTGGAAAGCGGCTTTTTGCCAAACGGGTCTCAGTGCTGTGTGCCTCAGGTTTCCCTCATGCTACCAAAAGCACAGTGAGGATATTAGGGCTTAGACCACTTCTGGGTAAAGTTGTTTCTTACACTGTGGGAGGTGTTGTCTTTGCCTTGCTACAAGCACTTTTGATAGGTTTTCCACATCAAGAGAATAGTTTTCGTTGGAAGCCGTTTTGGCCCAAAGTGTCTCAGTGCTGTGCTCGTTCGGGTTTAACTCATGCTAGCAAAACCGCCGGGATGATGTAAGGTCTCAGACTGTTCCTGGGCACTGTGGTCTCTTACAGATCAGTGTATGGCATTGACTTCACCTTGCCACAGGCACTTGTGAGCATCTTTGCACGTTTAGAAAGATTTCTTCGTTGGAAGCCGGTTTTTGTCACATGAGTCTCTGTGCTGTGCTCCTCTGTTTTCACTCGTGCTGCCAAAAGCACAGTGATGATGTTAGGGCTTAGAACATTGCTGGGCACTGTGGTTTCTTCCGGAGAAGTGTATGGCATTTTCTTTACCTTGCCACGACCACTTGTGATAAGGTGTGCCCCTTAGGAAAACCGTTTTCATTAGAAAGCGGCCTTTTGCGAAACGGGTCTCAGTGCTGTGTGCCTCAGGTTTCCCTCATACTACCAAAAGCACAGTGAGGATATTAGGGCTCAGACCACTTCTGGGTAAAGTTGTTTCTTATACATAAGTGGGAGGCCTTGTCTTTGCCTTGCTACGAGTACTTTTGATAGGTTTTCCACATCAAGAGAATATTTTTCGTAGAAAGCCGTTTTTGCCCAAACAGTCTCAGTGCTCTGTTCGTTCGGGTTTAACTCATGCTAGCAAAACCGCCGGGATGATGTAAGGGCTCAGACTGTTCCTGGGCACTGTGGTCTCTTACAGATCAGTGTATGGCATTGACTTCACCTTGCCACAGGCACTTGTGAGCATGTTTGCACGTTAAGAAAGATTTCTTCGTTGGAAGCCGGTTTTTGTCAAATGAGTCTCAGTGCTGTGCTCCTCTGTTTTCACTCGTGCTGCCAAAAGCACAGTGATGATGTTAGGGCTTAGTACATTGCTGGGCACTGTGGTTTCTTCCGGAGAAGTGTATGGCATTTTCTTTACCTTGCCACGACCACTTGTGATAGGGTCTGAACCTTAGGAAAACCGTTTTCCTTGGAAAGCAGCTTTTTGCCCAATGGGTCTCAGTGCTGTGTGCCTCAGGTTTCCCTCATGCTACCAAAAGCACAGTGAGGATATTAGGGCTTAGACCACTTCTGGGTAAAGTTGTTTCTTACACATAAGTGTGTGGCGTTTTGTTTGCCTTGCGACAACCGCTTTTGATAGGTTTTGCACAAGAGAATAGTTTTCGTCGGAAGCCGTTTTGGCCCAAAGTGTCTCAGTGCTGTGCTCGTTCGGGTTTAACTCATGCTAGCAAAACAGCCGGGATGATGTCAGGGCTCAGACTGTTCCTGGGCACTGTGGTCCCCTACAGATCAGTGTATGGCATTGACTTCAGCTTGCCACAGGCACTTGAGAGCATGTTTGCACGTTAAGAAAGATTTCTTCGTTGGAAGCTGCTTTTTGTCAAATGAGTCTCAGTGCTGTGCTCCTCTGTTTTCACTCGTGCTGCCAAAAGCACAGTGATGATGTTAGGGCTTAGAACATGGCTGGGCACTGTGGTTTCTTCCGGAGAAGTGTATGGCATTTTCTTTACATTGCCACGAACACTTGTGATAGGGTCTGAACCTTAGGAAAACCGTTTTTATTGGAAAGCGGCTTTTCGCGAAACGGGTCTCAGTGCTGTGTGCCTCAGGTTTCCCTCATGCTACCAAAAGCACAGTGAGGATATTAGGGCTCAGACCACTTCTGGGTAAAGTTGATTCTTATACATAAGTGGGAGGCCTTGTCTTTCCTTGCTACAAGCACTTTTGATAGGTTTTCCACATCAAGAGAATAGTTTTCGTCGGAAGCCTTTTTGGCCCAAAGTGTCTCAGTGCTGTGCTCGTTCGGGTTTAACTCATGCTAGCAAAACCGCCGGGATGATGTAAGGGCTCAGACTGTTCCTGGGCACTGTGGTCTCTTACAGATCAGTGTATGGCATTGAATTCACCTTGCCACAGGCACTTGTGAGCATGTTTGCACGTTAAGAAAGATTTCTTCGTTGGAAGCCGGTTTTTGTCAAATGAGTCTCAGTGCTGTGCTCCTCTGTTTTCACTCGTGCTGCCAAAAGCACAGTGATGATGTTAGGGCTTAGAACATTGCTGGGCACTGTGGTTTCTTCCGGACAAGTGTATTGCATTTTCTCTACCTTGCCACGACCACTTGTGATAGGGTCTGCACCTTAGGAAAACCGTTTTCATTGGAAAGCGGCTTTTTGCCAAACGGGTCTCAGTGCTGTGTGCCTCAGGTTTCCCTCATGCTACCAAAAGCACAGTGAGGATATTAGGGCTTAGACCACTTCTGGGTAAAGTTGTTTCTTACACTGTGGGAGGTGTTGTCTTTGCCTTGCTACAAGCACTTTTGATAGGTTTTCCACATCAAGAGAATATTTTTCGTCGGAAGCCGTTTTTGCCCAAACAGTCTCAGTGCTGTGTTCGGGTTTAACTCATGCTAGCAAAACCGCAGGGATGATGTAAGGGCTCAGACTGTTCCTGGGTACTGTGGTCTCTTACAGATCAGTGTATGGCATTGAGTTCACCTTGCCACAGGCACTAGTGAGCGTGTTTGCACGTTTAGAAAGATTTCTTCGTTGGAAGCCGGTTTTTGTCAAATGAGTCTCAGTGCTGTGCTCCTCTGTTTTCACTCGCTGCCAAAAGCACATGATGATGTTAGGGCTTAGAACATTGCTGTGCACTGTGGTTTCTTCCGGAGAAGTGTATGGCATTTTCTTTACATTGCCACGACCACTTGTGATAGGGTCTGAACCTTAGGAAAACCGTTTTTATTGGAAAGCGGCTTTTTGCGAAACGGGTCTCAGTGCTGTGTGCCTCAGGTTTCCCTCATGCTACCAAAAGCACAGTGAGGATATTAGGGCTCAGACCACTTCTGGGTAAAGTTGTTTCTTATACATAAGTGGGAGGCCTTGTCTTTGCCTTGCTACAAGCACTTTTGATAGGTTTTCCACATCAAGAGAATAGTTTTCGTCGGAAGCCGTTTTAGCCCAAAGTGTCTCAGTGCTGTGCTGGTTCGGGTTTAACTCATGCTAGCAAAACCGCCGGGATGATGTAAGGGCTCACACTGTTCCTGGGCACTGTGGTCTCTTACAGATCAGTGTATGGCATTGACTTCACCTTGCCACAGGCACTTGTGAGCATCTTTGCACGTTTAGAAAGATTTCTTCGTTGGAAGCCGGTTTTTGTCACATGAGTCTCTGTGCTGTGCTCCTCTGTTTTCACTCGTGCTGCCAAAAGCACAGTGATGATGTTAGGGCTTAGAACATTGCTGGGCACTGTGGTTTCTTCCGGAGAAGTGTATGGCATTTTCTTTACCTTGCCACGACCACTTGTGATAGGGTGTGCCCCTTAGGAAAACCGTTTTCATTAGAAAGCGGCCTTTTGCGAAACGGGTCTCAGTGCTGTGTGCCTCAGGTTTCCCTCATACTACCAAAAGCACAGTGAGGATATTAGGGCTCAGACCACTTCTGGGTAAAGTTGTTTCTTATACATAAGTGGGAGGCCTTGTCTTTGCCTTGCTACGAGTACTTTTGATAGGTTTTCCACATCAAGAGAATATTTTTCGTAGAAAGCCGTTTTTGCCCAAACAGTCTCAGTGCTCTGTTCGTTCGGGTTTAACTCATGCTAGCAAAACCGCCGGGATGATGTAAGGGCTCAGACTGTTCCTGGGCACTGTGGTCTCTTACAGATCAGTGTATGGCATTGACTTCACCTTGCCACAGGCACTTGTGAGCATGTTTGCACGTTAAGAAAGATTTCTTCGTTGGAAGCCGGTTTTTGTCAAATGAGTCTCAGTGCTGTGCTCCTCTGTTTTCACTCGTGCTGCCAAAAGCACAGTGATGATGTTAGGGCTTAGTACATTGCTGGGCACTGTGGTTTCTTCCGGAGAAGTGTATGGCATTTTCTTTACCTTGCCACGACCACTTGTGATAGGGTCTGAACCTTAGGAAAACCGTTTTCCTTGGAAAGCAGCTTTTTGCCCAATGGGTCTCAGTGCTGTGTGCCTCAGGTTTCCCTCATGCTACCAAAAGCACAGTGAGGATATTAGAGCTTAGACCACTTCTGGGTAAAGTTGTTTCTTACACATAAGTGTGTGGCGTTTTGTTTGCCTTGCGACAACCGCTTTTGATAGGTTTTGCACAAGAGAATAGTTTTCGTCGGAAGCCGTTTTGGCCCAAAGTGTCTCAGTGCTGTGCTCGTTCGGGTTTAACTCATGCTAGCAAAACAGCCGGGATGATGTCAGGGCTCAGACTGTTCCTGGGCACTGTGGTCTCTTACAGATCAGTGTATGGCATTGACTTCAGCTTGCCACAGGCACTTGAGAGCATGTTTGCACGTTAAGAAAGATTTCTTCGTTGGAAGCTGCTTTTTGTCAAATGAGTCTCAGTGCTGTGCTCCTCTGTTTTCACTCGTGCTGCCAAAAGCACAGTGATGATGTTAGGGCTTAGAACATGGCTGGGCACTGTGGTTTCTTCCGGAGAAGTGTATGGCATTTTCTTTACATTGCCACGACCACTTGTGATAGGGTCTGAACCTTAGGAAAACCGTTTTTATTGGAAAGCGGCTTTTCGCGAAACGGGTCTCAGTGCTGTGTGCCTCAGGTTTCCCTCATGCTACCAAAAGCACAGTGAGGATATTAGGGCTCAGACCACTTCTGGGTAAAGTTGTTTCTTATACATAAGTGTGAGGCCTTGTCTTTCCTTGCTACAAGCACTTTTGATAGGTTTTCCACATCAAGAGAATAGTTTTCGTCGGAAGCCTTTTTGGCCCAAAGTGTCTCAGTGCTGTGCTCGTTCGGGTTTAACTCATGCTAGCAAAACCGCCGGGATGATGTAAGGGCTCAGACTGTTCCTGGGCACTGTGGTCTCTTACAGATCAGTGTATGGCATTGACTTCACCTTGCCACAGGCACTTGTGAGCATGTTTGCACGTTAAGAAAGATTTCTTCGTTGGAAGCCGGTTTTTGTCAAATGAGTCTCAGTGCTGTGCTCCTCTGTTTTCACTCGTGCTGCCAAAAGCACAGTGATGATGTTAGGGCTTAGAACATTGCTGGGCACTGTGGTTTCTTCCGGACAAGTGTATTGCATTTTCTCTACCTTGCCACGACCACTTGTGATAGGGTCTGCACCTTAGGAAAACCGTTTTCATTGGAAAGCGGCTTTTTGCCAAACGGGTCTCAGTGCTGTGTGCCTCAGGTTTCCCTCATGCTACCAAAAGCACAGTGAGGATATTAGGGCTTAGACCACTTCTGGGTAAAGTTGTTTCTTACACTGTGGGAGGTGTTGTCTTTGCCTTGCTACAAGCACTTTTGATAGGTTTTCCACATCAAGAGAATATTTTTCGTCGGAAGCCGTTTTTGCCCAAACAGTCTCAGTGCTGTGTTCGGGTTTAACTCATGCTAGCAAAACCGCAGGGATGATGTAAGGGCTCAGACTGTTCCTGGGTACTGTGGTCTCTTACAGATCAGTGTATGGCATTGAGTTCACCTTGCCACAGGCACTAGTAGCGTGTTTGCACGTTTAGAAAGATTTCTTCGTTGGAAGCCGGTTTTTGTCAAATGAGTCTCAGTGCTGTGCTCCTCTGTTTTCACTCGTTGCTGCCAAAAGCACAGTGATGATGTTAGGGCTTAGAACATTGCTGGGCACTGTGGTTTCTTCCGGAGAAGTGTATGGCATTTTCTTTACCTTGCCACGACCACTTGTGATAGGGTCTGCACCTTAGGAAAACCGTTTTCATTGGAAAGCGGCCTTTTGCGAAACGGGTCTCAGTGCTGTGTGCCTCAGGTTTCCCTCATACTACCAAAAGCACAGTGAGGATATTAGGGCTCAGACCACTTCTGGGTAAAGTTGTTTCTTATACATAAGTGGGAGGCCTTGTCTTTGCCTTGCTACGAGCACTTTTGATAGGTTTTCCACATCAAGAGAATATTTTTCGTAGGAAGCCGTTTTTGCCCAAACAGTCTCAGTGCTGTGTTCGTTCGGGTTTAACTCATGCTAGCAAAACCGCCGGGATGATGTAAGGGCTCAGACTGTTCCTGGGCACTGTGGTCTCTTACAGATCAGTGTATGGCATTGACTTCACCTTGCCACAGGCACTTGTGAGCATGTTTGCACGTTAAGAAAGATTTCTTCTTTGGAAGCCGGTTTTTGTCAAATGAGTCTCAGTGCTGTGCTCCTCTGTTTTCACTCGTGCTGCCAAAAGCACAGTGATGATGTTAGGGCTTAGTACATTGCTGGGCACTGTGGTTTCTTCCGGAGAAGTGTATGGCATTTTCTTTACCTTGCCACGACCACTTGTGATAGGGTCTGAACCTTAGGAAAACCGTTTTCGTTGGAAAGCAGCTTTTTGCCAAATGGGTCTCAGTGCGGTGTGCCTCAGGTTTCCCTCATGCTACCAAAAGCACAGTGAGGATATTAGGGCTTAGACCACTTCTGGGTAAAGTTGTTTCTTACACATAAGTGTGTGGCGTTTTGTTTGCCTTGCGACAACCGCTTTTGATAGGTTTTGCACATCAAGAGAATAGTTTTCGGCGGAAGCCGTTTTGGCCCAAAGTGTCTCAGTGCTCTGCTCGTTCGGGTTTAACTCATGCTAGCAAAACCGCCGGGATGATGTAAGGGCTCAGACTGTTCCTGGGCACTGTGGTCTCTTACAGATCAGTGTATGGCATTGACTTCAGCTTGCCACAGGCACTTGAGAGCATGTTTGCACGTTAAGAAAGATTTCTTCGTTGGAAGCTGCTTTTTGTCAAATGAGTCTCAGTGCTGTGCTCCTCTGTTTTCACTCGTGCTGCCAAAAGCACAGTGATGATGTTAGGGCTTAGAACATTGCTGGGCACTGTGGTTTCTTCCGGAGAAGTGTATGGCATTTTCTTTACATTGCCACGACCACTTGTGATAGGGTCTGAACCTTAGAAAAACCGTTTTTATTGGAAAGCGGCTTTTTGCGAAACGGGTCTCAGTGCTGTGTGCCTCAGGTTTCCCTCATGCTACCAAAAGCACAGTGAGGATATTAGGGCTCAGGCCACTTCTGGGTAAAGTTGTTTCTTATACATAAGTGGGAGGCCTTGTCTTTGCCTTGCTACAAGCACTTTTGATAGGTTTTCCACATCAAGAGAATAGTTTTCGTCGGAAGCCGTTTTGGCCCAAAGTGTCTCAGTGCTGTGCTCGTTCGGGTTTAACTCATGCTAGCAAAACCGCCGGGATGATGTAAGGGCTCAGACTGTTCCTGGGCACTGTGGTCTCTTACAGATCAGTGTATGGCATTGACTTCACCTTGCCACAGGCACTTGTGAGCATGTTTGCACGTTAAGAAAGATTTCTTCGTTGGAAGCCGGTTTTTGTCAAATGAGTCTCAGTGCTGTGCTCCTCTGTTTTCACTCGTGCTGCCAAAAGCACAGTGATGATGTTAGGGCTTAGAACATTGCTGGGCACTGTGGTTTCTTACGGACAAGTGTATTGCATTTTCTCTACCTTGCCACGACCACTTGTGATAGGGTCTGCACCTTAGGAAAACCGTTTTCATTGGAAAGCGGCTTTTTGCCAAACGGGACTCAGTGCTGTGTGCCTCAGGTTTCCCTCATGCTACCAAAAGCACAGTGAGGATATTAGGGCTTAGACGACTTCTGGGTAAAGTTTCTTACACATAAGTGTGTGGCGTTTTGTTCTCCTTGCGACAACCGCTTTTGATAGGTTTTGCACATCAAGAGAATAGTTTTCGGCGGAAGCCGTTTTGGCCCAAAGTGTCTCAGTGCTGTGCTCGTTCGGGTTTAACTCATGCTAGCAAAACCGCCGGGATGATGTAAGGGCTCAGACTGTTCCTGGGCACTGTGGTCTCTTACAGATCAGTGTATGGCATTGACTTCAGCTTGCCACAGGCACTTGAGAGCATGTTTGCACGTTAAGAAAGATTTCTTCGTTGGAAGCTGCTTTTTGTCAAATGAGTCTCAGTGCTGTGCTCCTCTGTTTTCACTCGTGCTGCCAAAAGCACAGTGATGATGTTAGGGCTTAGAACATTGCTGGGCACTGTGGTTTCTTCCGGAGAAGTGTATGGCATTTTCTTTACATTGCCACGACCACTTGTGATAGGGTCTGAACCTTAGGAAAACCGTTTTCATTGGAAAGCGGCCTTTTGCGAAACGGGTCTCAGTGCTATGTGCCTCAGGTTTCCTTCATGCTACCAAAAGCAGAGTGAGGATATTAGGGCTCAGACCACTTCTGGGTAAAGTTGTTTCTTATACATAAGTGGGAGGCCTTGTCTTTGCCTTGCTACAAGCACTTTTGATAGGGTTTTGCACATCAAGAGAATAGTTTTCGTCAGAAGGCGTTTTGGCCCAAAGTGTCTCAGTACTGTGCTCGTTCGGGTTTAACTCATGCTAGCAAAACCGCCGGGATGATGTAAGGGCTCAGACTGTTCCTGGGCACTGTGGTCTCTTACAGATCAGTGTATGTTATTGACTTCACATTGCCACAAGCACTTGTGAGCATGTTTGCACGTTAAGAAAGATTTCTTCGTTGGAAGCTGCTTTTTGTCAAATGAGTCTCTGTGCTGTGCTCCTCTGTTTTCACTCGTGCTGCCAAAAGCACAGTGATGATGTTAGGGCTTAGAACATTGCTGGGCACTGTGGTTTCTTCCGCACAAGTGTATGGCATTTTCTCTACTTTGCCACGACCACTTGTGATAGGGTCTGCACCTTAGGAAAACCGTTTTCATTGGAAAGCGGCTTTTTGCCAAACGGGTCTCACTGCTGTGTGCCTCAGGTTTCCCTCATGCTACCAAAAGCACAGTGAGGATATTAGGGCTTAGACCACTTCTGGGTAAAGTTGTTTCTTACACATAAGTGTGTGGCGTTTTGTTTGCCTTGCGACAACCGCTTTTGATAGGTTTTGCACAAGAGAATAGTTTTCGTCGGAAGCCGTTTTGGCCCAAAGTGTCTCAGTGCTGTGCTCGTTCGGGTTTAACTCATGCTAGCAAAACAGCCGGGATGATGTCAGGGCTCAGACTGTTCCTGGGCACTGTGGTCTCTTACAGATCAGTGTATGGCATTGACTTCAGCTTGCCACAGGCACTTGAGAGCATGTTTGCACGTTAAGAAAGATTTCTTCGTTGGAAGCTGCTTTTTGTCAAATGAGTCTCAGTGCTGTGCTCCTCTGTTTTCACTCGTGCTGCCAAAAGCACAGTGATGATGTTAGGGCTTAGAACATGGCTGGGCACTGTGGTTTCTTCCGGAGAAGTGTATGGCATTTTCTTTACATTGCCACGACCACTTGTGATAGGGTCTGAACCTTAGGAAAACCGTTTTTATTGGAAAGCGGCTTTTCGCGAAACGGGTCTCAGTGCTTTGTGCCTCAGGTTTCCCTCATGCTACCAAAAGCACAGTGAGGATATTAGGGCTCAGACCACTTCTGGGTAAAGTTGTTTCTTATACATAAGTGGGAGGCCTTGTCTTTCCTTGCTACAAGCACTTTTGATAGGTTTTCCACATCAAGAGAATAGTTTTCGTCGGAAGCCTTTTTGGCCCAAAGTGTCTCAGTGCTGTGCTCGTTCGGGTTTAACTCATGCTAGCAAAACCGCCGGGATGATGTAAGGGCTCAGACTGTTCCTGGGCACTGTGGTCTCTTACAGATCAGTGTATGGCATTGACTTCACCTTGCCACAGGCACTTGTGAGCATGTTTGCACGTTAAGAAAGATTTCTTCGTTGGAAGCCGGTTTTTGTCAAATGAGTCTCAGTGCTGTGCTCCTCTGTTTTCACTCGTGCTGCCAAAAGCACAGTGATGATGTTAGGGCTTAGAACATTGCTGGGCACTGTGGTTTCTTCCGGACAAGTGTATTGCATTTTCTCTACCTTGCCACGACCACTTGTAATAGGGTCTGCACCTTAGGAAAACCGTTTTCATTGGAAAGCGGCTTTTTGCCAAACGGGTCTCAGTGCTGTGTGCCTCAGGTTTCCCTCATGCTACCAAAAGCACAGTGAGGATATTAGGGCTTAGACCACTTCTGGGTAAAGTTGTTTCTTACACTGTGGGAGGTGTTGTCTTTGCCTTGCTACAAGCACTTTTGATAGGTTTTCCACATCAAGAGAATATTTTTCGTCGGAAGCCGTTTTTGCCCAAACAGTCTCAGTGCTGTGTTCGGGTTTAACTCATGCTAGCAAAACCGCAGGGATGATGTAAGGGCTCAGACTGTTCCTGGGCACTGTGGTCTCTTACAGATCAGTGTATGGCATTGAGTTCACCTTGCCACAGGCACTAGTGAGCGTGTTTGCACGTTTAGAAAGATTTCTTCGTTGGAAGCCGGTTTTTGTCAAATGAGTCTCAGTGCTGTGCTCCTCTGTTTTCACTCGTTGCTGCCAAAAGCACAGTGATGATGTTAGGGCTTAGAACATTGCTGGGCACTGTGGTTTCTTCCGGAGAAGTGTATTGCATTTTCTCTACCTTGCCACGACCACTTGTAATAGGGTCTGCACCTTAGGAAAACCGTTTTCATTGGAAAGCGGCTTTTTGCCAAACGGGTCTCAGTGCTGTGTGCCTCAGGTTTCCCTCATGCTACCAAAAGCACAGTGAGGATATTAGGGCTTAGACGACTTCTGGGTAAAGTTTCTTACACATAAGTGTGTGGCGTTTTGTTTGCCTTGCGACAACCGCTTTTGATAGGTTTTGCACATCAAGAGAATAGTTTTCGGCGGAAGCCGTTTTGGCCCAAAGTGTCTCAGTGCTGTGCTCGTTCGGGTTTAACTCATGCTAGCAAAACCGCCGGGATGATGTAAGGGCTCAGACTGTTCCTGGGCACTGTGGTCTCTTACAGATCAGTGTATGGCATTGACTTCACCTTGCCACAGGCACTTGAGAGCATGTTTGCACGTTAAGAAAGATTTCTTCGTTGGAAGCTGCTTTTTGTCAAATGAGTCTCAGTGCTGTGCTCCTCTGTTTTCACTCGTGCTGCCAAAAGCACAGTGATGATGTTAGGGCTTAGAACATTGCTGGGCACTGTGGTTTCTTCCGGAGAAGTGTATGGCATTTTCTTTACATTGCCACGACCACTTGTGATAGGGTCTGAACCTTAGGAAAACCGTTTTCATTGGAAAGCGGCCTTTAGCGAAACGGGTCTCAGTGCTATGTGCCTCAGGTTTCCTTCATGCTACCAAAAGCAGAGTGAGGATATTAGGGCTCAGACCACTTCTGGGTAAAGTTGTTTCTTATACATAAGTGGGAGGCCTTGTCTTTGCCTTGCTACAAGCACTTTTGATAGGGTTTTGCACATCAAGAGAATAGTTTTCGTCAGAAGGCGTTTTGGCCCAAAGTGTCTCAGTACTGTGCTCGTTCGGGTTTAACTCATGCTAGCAAAACCGCCGGGATGATGTAAGGGCTCAGACTGTTCCTGGGCACTCTGGTCTCTTACAGATCAGTGTATGTTATTGACTTCACATTGCCACAGGCACTTTTGAGCATGTTTGCACGTTAAGAAAGATTTCTTCGTTGGAAGCTGCTTTTTGTCAAATGAGTCTCTGTGCTGTGCTCCTCTGTTTTCACTCGTGCTGCCAAAAGCACAGTGATGATGTTAGGGCTTAGAACATTGCTGGGCACTGTGGTTTCTTCCGCACAAGTGTATGGCATTTTCTCTACTTTGCCACGACCACTTGTGATAGGGTCTGCACCTTAGGAAAACCGTTTTCATTGGAAAGCGGCTTTTTGCCAAACGGGTCTCACTGCTGTGTGCCTCAGGTTTCCCTCATGCTACCAAAAGCACAGTGAGGATATTAGGGCTTAGACCACTTCTGGGTAAAGTTGTTTCTTACACATAAGTGTGTGGCGTTTTGTTTGCCTTGCGACAACCGCTTTTGATAGGTTTTGCACAAGAGAATAGTTTTCGTCGGAAGCCGTTTTGGCCCAAAGTGTCTCAGTGCTGTGCTCGTTCGGGTTTAACTCATGCTAGCAAAACCGCCGGGATGATGTAAGGGCTCAGACTGTTCCTGGGCACTGTGGTCTCTTACAGATCAGTGTATGGCATTGACTTCACCTTGCCACAGGCACTTGTGAGCATGTTTGCACGTTAAGAAAGATTTCTTCGTTGGAAGCCGGTTTTTGTCAAATGAGTCTCAGTGCTGTGCTCCTCTGTTTTCACTCGTGCTGCCAAAAGCACAGTGATGATGTTAGGGCTTAGAACATTGCTGGGCACTGTGGTTTCTTCCGGACAAGTGTATTGCATTTTCTCTACCTTGCCACGACCACTTGTAATAGGGTCTGCACCTTAGGAAAACCGTTTTCATTGGAAAGCGGCTTTTTGCCAAACGGGTCTCAGTGCTGTGTGCCTCAGGTTTCCCTCATGCTACCAAAAGCACAGTGAGGATATGAGGGCTTAGACCACTTCTGGGTAAAGTTGTTTCTTACACTGTGGGAGGTGTTGTCTTTGCCTTGCTACAAGCACTTTTGATAGGTTTTCCACATCAAGAGAATATTTTTCGTCGGAAGCCGTTTTTGCCCAAACAGTCTCAGTGCTGTGTTCGGGTTTAACTCATGCTAGCAAAACCGCAGGGATGATGTAAGGGCTCAGACTGTTCCTGGGCACTGTGGTCTCTTACAGATCAGTGTATGGCATTGAGTTCACCTTGCCACAGGCACTAGTGAGCGTGTTTGCACGTTTAGAAAGATTTCTTCGTTGGAAGCCGGTTTTTGTCAAATGAGTCTCAGTGCTGTGCTCCTCTGTTTTCACTCGTTGCTGCCAAAAGCACAGTGATGATGTTAGGGCTTAGAACATTGCTGGGCACTGTGGTTTCTTCCGGAGAAGTGTATTGCATTTTCTCTACCTTGCCACGACCACTTGTAATAGGGTCTGCACCTTAGGAAAACCGTTTTCATTGGAAAGCGGCTTTTTGCCAAACGGGTCTCAGTGCTGTGTGCCTCAGGTTTCCCTCATGCTACCAAAAGCACAGTGAGGATATTAGGGCTTAGACCACTTCTGGGTAAAGTTGTTTCTTACACTGTGGGAGGTGTTGTCTTTGCCTTGCTACAAGCACTTTTGATAGGTTTTCCACATCAAGAGAATATTTTTCGTCGGAAGCCGTTTTTGCCCAAACAGTCTCAGTGCTGTGTTCGGGTTTAACTCATGCTAGCAAAACCGCCGGGATGATGTAAGGGCTCAGACTGTTCCTGGGCACTGTGGTCTCTTACAGATCAGTGTATGGCATTGAGTTCACCTTGCCACAGGCACTAGTGAGCGTGTTTGCACGTTTAGAAAGATTTCTTCGTTGGAAGCCGGTTTTTGTCAAATGAGTCTCAGTGCTGTGCTCCTCTGTTTTCACTCGTTGCTGCCAAAAGCACAGTGATGCTGTTAGGTCTTAGAACATTGCTGGGCACTGTGGTTTCTTCCGGAGAAGTGTATGGCATTTTCTTTACATTGCCACGACCACTTGTGATAGGGTCTGAACCTTAGGAAAACCGTTTTTATTGGAAAGCGGCTTTTTGCGAAACGGGTCTCAGTGCTGTGTGCCTCAGGTTTCCCTCATGCTACCAAAAGCACAGTGAGGATATTAGGGCTCAGACCACTTCTGGGTAAAGTTGTTTCTTATACATAAGTGGGAGGCCTTGTCTTTGCCTTGCTACAAGCACTTTTGATAGGTTTTCCACATCAAGAGAATAGTTTTCGTCAGAAGCCGTTTTGGCCCAAAGTGTCTCAGTGCTGTGCTGGTTCGGGTTTAACTCATGCTAGCAAAACCGCCGGGATGATGTAAGGGCTCACACTGTTCCTGGGCACTGTGGTCTCTTACAGATCAGTGTATGGCATTGACTTCACCTTGCCACAGGCACTTGTGAGCATGTTTGCACGTTAAGAAAGATTTCTTCGTTGGAAGCCGGTTTTTGTCAAATGAGTCTAAGTGCTGTGCTCCTCTGTTTTCACTCGTGCTGCCAAAAGCACAGTGATGATGTTAGGGCTTAGAACATTGCTGGGCACTGTGGTTTCTTCCGGAGAAGTGTATGGCATTTTCTTTACATTGCCACGACCACTTGTGATAGGGTCTGAACCTTAGGAAAACCGTTTTTATTGGAAAGCGGCTTTTTGCGAAACGGGTCTCAGTGCTTTGTGCCTCAGGTTTCCCTCATGCTACCAAAAGCACAGTGAGGATATTAGGGCTCAGACCACTTCTGGGTAAAGTTGTTTCTTATACATAAGTGGGAGGCCTTGTCTTTGCCTTGCTACAAGCACTTTTGATAGGTTTTCCACATCAAGAGAATAGTTTTCGTCGGAAGCCGTTTTGGCCCAAAGTGTCTCAGTGCTGTGCTCGTTCGGGTTTAACTCATGCTAGCAAAACCGACGGGATGATGTAAGGGCTCAGACTGTTCCTGGGCACTGTGGTCTCTTACAGATCAGTGTATGGCATTGACTTCACCTTGCCACAGGCACTTGTGAGCATGTTTGCACTTTAAGAAAGATTTCTTCGTTGGAAGCCGGTTTTTGTCAAATGAGTCTAAGTGCGGTGCTCCTCTGTTTTCACTCGTGCTGCCAAAAGCACAGTGATGATGTTAGGGCTTAGAACATTGCTGGGCACTGTGGTTTCTTCCGGACAAGTGTATTGCATTTTCTCTACCTTGCCACGACCACTTGTGATAGGGTCTGCACCTTAGGAAAACCGTTTTCATTGGAAAGCGGCTTTTTGCCAAACGGGTCTCAGTGCTGTGTGCCTCAGGTTTCCCTCATGCTACCAAAAGCACAGTGAGGATATTAGGGCTTAGACGACTTCTGGGTAAAGTTTCTTACACATAAGTGTGTGGCGTTTTGTTCTCCTTGCGACAACCGCTTTTGATAGGTTTTGCACATCAAGAGAATAGTTTTCGGCGGAAGCCGTTTTGGCCCAAAGTGTCTCAGTGCTGTGCTCGTTCGGGTTTAACTCATGCTAGCAAAACCGCCGGGATGATGTAAGGGCTCAGACTGTTCCTGGGCACTGTGGTCTCTTACAGATCAGTGTATGGCATTGACTTCAGCTTGCCACAGGCACTTGAGAGCATGTTTGCACGTTAAGAAAGATTTCTTCGTTGGAAGCTGCTTTTTGTCAAATGAGTCTCAGTGCTGTGCTCCTCTGTTTTCACTCGTGCTGCCAAAAGCACAGTGATGATGTTAGGGCTTAGAACATTGCTGGGCACTGTGGTTTCTTCCGGAGAAGTGTATGGCATTTTCTTTACATTGCCACGACCACTTGTGATAGGGTCTGAACCTTAGGAAAACCGTTTTCATTGGAAAGCGGCCTTTAGCGAAACGGGTCTCAGTGCTATGTGCCTCAGGTTTCCTTCATGCTACCAAAAGCAGAGTGAGGATATTAGGGCTCAGACCACTTCTGGGTAAAGTTGTTTCTTATACATAAGTGGGAGGCCTTGTCTTTGCCTTGCTACAAGCACTTTTGATAGGGTTTTGCACATCAAGAGAATAGTTTTCGTCAGAAGGCGTTTTGGCCCAAAGTGTCTCAGTACTGTGCTCGTTCGGGTTTAACTCATGCTAGCAAAACCGCCGGGATGATGTAAGGGCTCAGACTGTTCCTGGGCACTGTGGTCTCTTACAGATCAGTGTATGTTATTGACTTCACATTGCCACAAGCACTTGTGAGCATGTTTGCACGTTAAGAAAGATTTCTTCGTTGGAAGCTGCTTTTTGTCAAATGAGTCTCTGTGCTGTGCTCCTCTGTTTTCACTCGTGCTGCCAAAAGCACAGTGATGATGTTAGGGCTTAGAACATTGCTGGGCACTGTGGTTTCTTCCGCACAAGTGTATGGCATTTTCTCTACTTTGCCACGACCACTTGTGATAGGGTCTGCACCTTAGGAAAACCGTTTTCATTGGAAAGCGGCTTTTTGCCAAACGGGTCTCACTGCTGTGTGCCTCAGGTTTCCCTCATGCTACCAAAAGCACAGTGAGGATATTAGGGCTTAGACCACTTCTGGGTAAAGTTGTTTCTTACACATAAGTGTGTGGCGTTTTGTTTGCCTTGCGACAACCGCTTTTGATAGGTTTTGCACAAGAGAATAGTTTTCGTCGGAAGCCGTTTTGGCCCAAAGTGTCTCAGTGCTGTGCTCGTTCGGGTTTAACTCATGCTAGCAAAACAGCCGGGATGATGTCAGGGCTCAGACTGTTCCTGGGCACTGTGGTCTCTTACAGATCAGTGTATGGCATTGACTTCAGCTTGCCACAGGCACTTGAGAGCATGTTTGCACGTTAAGAAAGATTTCTTCGTTGGAAGCTGCTTTTTGTCAAATGAGTCTCAGTGCTGTGCTCCTCTGTTTTCACTCGTGCTGCCAAAAGCACAGTGATGATGTTAGGGCTTAGAACATGGCTGGGCACTGTGGTTTCTTCCGGAGAAGTGTATGGCATTTTCTTTACATTGCCACGACCACTTGTGATAGGGTCTGAACCTTAGGAAAACCGTTTTTATTGGAAAGCGGCTTTTCGCGAAACGGGTCTCAGTGCTTTGTGCCTCAGGTTTCCCTCATGCTACCAAAAGCACAGTGAGGATATTAGGGCTCAGACCACTTCTGGGTAAAGTTGTTTCTTATACATAAGTGGGAGGCCTTGTCTTTCCTTGCTACAAGCACTTTTGATAGGTTTTCCACATCAAGAGAATAGTTTTCGTCGGAAGCCTTTTTGGCCCAAAGTGTCTCAGTGCTGTGCTCGTTCGGGTTTAACTCATGCTAGCAAAACCGCCGGGATGATGTAAGGGCTCAGACTGTTCCTGGGCACTGTGGTCTCTTACAGATCAGTGTATGGCATTGACTTCACCTTGCCACAGGCACTTGTGAGCATGTTTGCACGTTAAGAAAGATTTCTTCGTTGGAAGCCGGTTTTTGTCAAATGAGTCTCAGTGCTGTGCTCCTCTGTTTTCACTCGTGCTGCCAAAAGCACAGTGATGATGTTAGGGCTTAGAACATTGCTGGGCACTGTGGTTTCTTCCGGACAAGTGTATTGCATTTTCTCTACCTTGCCACGACCACTTGTAATAGGGTCTGCACCTTAGGAAAACCGTTTTCATTGGAAAGCGGCTTTTTGCCAAACGGGTCTCAGTGCTGTGTGCCTCAGGTTTCCCTCATGCTACCAAAAGCACAGTGAGGATATTAGGGCTTAGACGACTTCTGGGTAAAGTTTCTTACACATAAGTGTGTGGCGTTTTGTTTGCCTTGCGACAACCGCTTTTGATAGGTTTTGCACATCAAGAGAATAGTTTTCGGCGGAAGCCGTTTTGGCCCAAAGTGTCTCAGTGCTGTGCTCGTTCGGGTTTAACTCATGCTAGCAAAACCGCCGGGATGATGTAAGGGCTCAGACTGTTCCTGGGCACTGTGGTCTCTTACAGATCAGTGTATGGCATTGACTTCACCTTGCCACAGGCACTTGAGAGCATGTTTGCACGTTAAGAAAGATTTCTTCGTTGGAAGCTGCTTTTTGTCAAATGAGTCTCAGTGCTGTGCTCCTCTGTTTTCACTCGTGCTGCCAAAAGCACAGTGATGATGTTAGGGCTTAGAACATTGCTGGGCACTGTGGTTTCTTCCGGAGAAGTGTATGGCATTTTCTTTACATTGCCACGACCACTTGTGATAGGGTCTGAACCTTAGGAAAACCGTTTTCATTGGAAAGCGGCCTTTAGCGAAACGGGTCTCAGTGCTATGTGCCTCAGGTTTCCTTCATGCTACCAAAAGCAGAGTGAGGATATTAGGGCTCAGACCACTTCTGGGTAAAGTTGTTTCTTATACATAAGTGGGAGGCCTTGTCTTTGCCTTGCTACAAGCACTTTTGATAGGGTTTTGCACATCAAGAGAATAGTTTTCGTCAGAAGGCGTTTTGGCCCAAAGTGTCTCAGTACTGTGCTCGTTCGGGTTTAACTCATGCTAGCAAAACCGCCGGGATGATGTAAGGGCTCAGACTGTTCCTGGGCACTCTGGTCTCTTACAGATCAGTGTATGTTATTGACTTCACATTGCCACAGGCACTTTTGAGCATGTTTGCACGTTAAGAAAGATTTCTTCGTTGGAAGCTGCTTTTTGTCAAATGAGTCTCTGTGCTGTGCTCCTCTGTTTTCACTCGTGCTGCCAAAAGCACAGTGATGATGTTAGGGCTTAGAACATTGCTGGGCACTGTGGTTTCTTCCGCACAAGTGTATGGCATTTTCTCTACTTTGCCACGACCACTTGTGATAGGGTCTGCACCTTAGGAAAACCGTTTTCATTGGAAAGCGGCTTTTTGCCAAACGGGTCTCACTGCTGTGTGCCTCAGGTTTCCCTCATGCTACCAAAAGCACAGTGAGGATATTAGGGCTTAGACCACTTCTGGGTAAAGTTGTTTCTTACACATAAGTGTGTGGCGTTTTGTTTGCCTTGCGACAACCGCTTTTGATAGGTTTTGCACAAGAGAATAGTTTTCGTCGGAAGCCGTTTTGGCCCAAAGTGTCTCAGTGCTGTGCTCGTTCGGGTTTAACTCATGCTAGCAAAACAGCCGGGATGATGTCAGGGCTCAGACTGTTCCTGGGCACTGTGGTCTCTTACAGATCAGTGTATGGCATTGACTTCAGCTTGCCACAGGCACTTGAGAGCATGTTTGCACATTAAGAAAGATTTCTTCGTTGGAAGCTGCTTTTTGTCAAATGAGTCTCAGTGCTGTGCTCCTCTGTTTTCACTCGTGCTGCCAAAAGCACAGTGATGATGTTAGGGCTTAGAACATGGCTGGGCACTGTGGTTTCTTCCGGAGAAGTGTATGGGATTTTCTTTACATTGCCACGACCACTTGTGATAGGGTCTGAACCTTAGGAAAACCGTTTTTATTGGAAAGCGGCTTTTCGCGAAACGGGTCTCAGTGCTTTGTGCCTCAGGTTTCCCTCATGCTACCAAAAGCACAGTGAGGATATTAGGGCTCAGACCACTTCTGGGTAAAGTTGTTTCTTATACATAAGTGGGAGGCCTTGTCTTTCCTTGCTACAAGCACTTTTGATAGGTTTTCCACATCAAGAGAATAGTTTTCGTCGGAAGCCTTTTTGGCCCAAAGTGTCTCAGTGCTGTGCTCGTTCGGGTTTAACTCATGCTAGCAAAACCGCCGGGATGATGTAAGGGCTCAGACTGTTCCTGGGCACTGTGGTCTCTTACAGATCAGTGTATGGCATTGACTTCACCTTGCCACAGGCACTTGAGAGCATGTTTGCACGTTAAGAAAGATTTCTTCGTTGGAAGCTGCTTTTTGTCAAATGAGTCTCAGTGCTGTGCTCCTCTGTTTTCACTCGTGCTGCCAAAAGCACAGTGATGATGTTAGGGCTTAGAACATTGCTGGGCACTGTGGTTTCTTCCGGAGAAGTGTATGGCATTTTCTTTACATTGCCACGACCACTTGTGATAGGGTCTGAACCTTAGGAAAACCGTTTTCATTGGAAAGCGGCCTTTTGCGAAACGGGTCTCAGTGCTATGTGCCTCAGGTTTCCTTCATGCTACCAAAAGCAGAGTGAGGATATTAGGGCTCAGACCACTTCTGGGTAAAGTTGTTTCTTATACATAAGTGGGAGGCCTTGTCTTTGCCTTGCTACAAGCACTTTTGATAGGGTTTTGCACATCAAGAGAATAGTTTTCGTCAGAAGGCGTTTTGGCCCAAAGTGTCTCAGTACTGTGCTCGTTCGGGTTTAACTCATGCTAGCAAAACGGCCGGGATGATGTAAGGGCTCAGACTGTTCCTGGGCACTGTGGTCTCTTACAGATCAGTGTATGTTATTGACTTCACATTGCCACAAGCACTTGTGAGCATGTTTGCACGTTAAGAAAGATTTCTTCGTTGGAAGCTGCTTTTTGTCAAATGAGTCTCTGTGCTGTGCTCCTCTGTTTTCACTCGTGCTGCCAAAAGCACAGTGATGATGTTAGGGCTTAGAACATTGCTGGGCACTGTGGTTTCTTCCGCACAAGTGTATGGCATTTTCTCTACTTTGCCACGACCACTTGTGATAGGGTCTGCACCTTAGGAAAACCGTTTTCATTGGAAAGCGGCTTTTTGCCAAACGGGTCTCACTGCTGTGTGCCTCAGGTTTCCCTCATGCTACCAAAAGCACAGTGAGGATATTAGGGCTTAGACCACTTCTGGGTAAAGTTGTTTCTTACACATAAGTGTGTGGCGTTTTGTTTGCCTTGCGACAACCGCTTTTGATAGGTTTTGCACAAGAGAATAGTTTTCGTCGGAAGCCGTTTTGGCCCAAAGTGTCTCAGTGCTGTGCTCGTTCGGGTTTAACTCATGCTAGCAAAACCGCCGGGATGATGTAAGGGCTCAGACTGTTCCTGGGCACTGTGGTCTCTTACAGATCAGTGTATGGCATTGACTTCACCTTGCCACAGGCACTTGTGAGCATGTTTGCACGTTAAGAAAGATTTCTTCGTTGGAAGCCGGTTTTTGTCAAATGAGTCTCAGTGCTGTGCTCCTCTGTTTTCACTCGTGCTGCCAAAAGCACAGTGATGATGTTAGGGCTTAGAACATTGCTGGGCACTGTGGTTTCTTCCGGACAAGTGTATTGCATTTTCTCTACCTTGCCACGACCACTTGTAATAGGGTCTGCACCTTAGGAAAACCGTTTTCATTGGAAAGCGGCTTTTTGCCAAACGGGTCTCAGTGCTGTGTGCCTCAGGTTTCCCTCATGCTACCAAAAGCACAGTGAGGATATTAGGGCTTAGACCACTTCTGGGTAAAATTGTTTCTTACACTGTGGGAGGTGTTGTCTTTGCCTTGCTACAAGCACTTTTGATAGGTTTTCCACATCAAGAGAATATTTTTCGTCGGAAGCCGTTTTTGCCCAAACAGTCTCAGTGCTGTGTTCGGGTTTAACTCATGCTAGCAAAACCGCAGGGATGATGTAAGGGCTCAGACTGTTCCTGGGCACTGTGGTCTCTTACAGATCAGTGTATGGCATTGAGTTCACCTTGCCACAGGCACTAGTGAGCGTGTTTGCACGTTTAGAAAGATTTCTTCGTTGGAAGCCGGTTTTTGTCAAATGAGTCTCAGTGCTGTGCTCCTCTGTTTTCACTCGTTGCTGCCAAAAGCACAGTGATGATGTTAGGGCTTAGAACATTGCTGGGCACTGTGGTTTCTTCCGGAGAAGTGTATTGCATTTTCTCTACCTTGCCACGACCACTTGTAATAGGGTCTGCACCTTAGGAAAACCGTTTTCATTGGAAAGCGGCTTTTTGCCAAACGGGTCTCAGTGCTGTGTGCCTCAGGTTTCCCTCATGCTACCAAAAGCACAGTGAGGATATTAGGGCTTAGACCACTTCTGGGTAAAGTTGTTTCTTACACTGTGGGAGGTGTTGTCTTTGCCTTGCTACAAGCACTTTTGATAGGTTTTCCACATCAAGAGAATATTTTTCGTCGGAAGCCGTTTTTGCCCAAACAGTCTCAGTGCTGTGTTCGGGTTTAACTCATGCTAGCAAAACCGCCGGGATGATGTAAGGGCTCAGACTGTTCCTGGGCACTGTGGTCTCTTACAGATCAGTGTATGGCATTGAGTTCACCTTGCCACAGGCACTAGTGAGCGTGTTTGCACGTTTAGAAAGATTTCTTCGTTGGAAGCCGGTTTTTGTCAAATGAGTCTCAGTGCTGTGCTCCTCTGTTTTCACTCGTTGCTGCCAAAAGCACAGTGATGATGTTAGGTCTTAGAACATTGCTGGGCACTGTGGTTTCTTCCGGAGAAGTGTATGGCATTTTCTTTACATTGCCACGACCACTTGTGATAGGGTCTGAACCTTAGGAAAACCGTTTTTATTGGAAAGCGGCTTTTTGCGAAACGGGTCTCAGTGCTGTGTGCCTCAGGTTTCCCTCATGCTACCAAAAGCACAGTGAGGATATTAGGGCTCAGACCACTTCTGGGTAAAGTTGTTTCTTATACATAAGTGGGAGGCCTTGTCTTTGCCTTGCTACAAGCACTTTTGATAGGTTTTCCACATCAAGAGAATAGTTTTCGTCGGAAGCCGTTTTGGCCCAAAGTGTCTCAGTGCTGTGCTGGTTCGGGTTTAACTCATGCTAGCAAAACCGCCGGGATGATGTAAGGGCTCACACTGTTCCTGGGCACTGTGGTCTCTTACAGATCAGTGTATGGCATTGACTTCACCTTGCCACAGGCACTTGTGAGCATGTTTGCACGTTAAGAAAGATTTCTTCGTTGGAAGCCGGTTTTTGTCAAATGAGTCTAAGTGCTGTGCTCCTCTGTTTTCACTCGTGCTGCCAAAAGCACAGTGATGATGTTAGGGCTTAGAACATTGCTGGGCACTGTGGTTTCTTCCGGAGAAGTGTATGGCATTTTCTTTACATTGCCACGACCACTTGTGATAGGGTCTGAACCTTAGGAAAACCGTTTTTATTGGAAAGCGGCTTTTTGCGAAACGGGTTTCAGTGCTGTGTGCCTCAGGTTTCCCTCATGCTACCAAAAGCACAGTGAGGATATTAGGGCTCAGACCACTTCTGGGTAAAGTTGTTTCTTATACATAAGTGGGAGGCCTTGTCTTTGCCTTGCTACAAGCACTTTTGATAGGTTTTCCACATCAAGAGAATAGTTTTCGTCGGAAGCCGTTTTGGCCCAAAGTGTCTCAGTGCTGTGCTCGTTCGGGTTTAACTCATGCTAGCAAAACCGACGGGATGATGTAAGGGCTCAGACTGTTCCTGGGCACTGTGGTCTCTTACAGATCAGTGTATGGCATTGACTTCACCTTGCCACAGGCACTTGTGAGCATGTTTGCACTTTAAGAAAGATTTCTTCGTTGGAAGCCGGTTTTTGTCAAATGAGTCTAAGTGCGGTGCTCCTCTGTTTTCACTCGTGCTGCCAAAAGCACAGTGATGATGTTAGGGCTTAGAACATTGCTGGGCACTGTGGTTTCTTCCGGACAAGTGTATTGCATTTTCTCTACCTTGCCACGACCACTTGTGATAGGGTCTGCACCTTAGGAAAACCGTTTTCATTGGAAAGCGGCTTTTTGCCAAACGGGTCTCAGTGCTGTGTGCCTCAGGTTTCCCTCATGATACCAAAAGCACAGTGAGGATATTAGGGCTTAGACGACTTCTGGGTAAAGTTTCTTACACATAAGTGTGTGGCGTTTTGTTTGCCTTGCGACAACCGCTTTTGATAGGTTTTGCACATCAAGAGAATAGTTTTCGGCGGAAGCCGTTTTGGCCCAAAGTGTCTCAGTGCTGTGCTCGTTCGGGTTTAACTCATGCTAGCAAAACCGCCGGGATGATGTAAGGGCTCAGACTGTTCCTGGGCACTGTGGTCTCTTACAGATCAGTGTATGGCATTGACTTCACCTTGCCACAGGCACTTGAGAGCATGTTTGCACGTTAAGAAAGATTTCTTCGTTGGAAGCTGCTTTTTGTCAAATGAGTCTCAGTGCTGTGCTCCTCTGTTTTCACTCGTGCTGCCAAAAGCACAGTGATGATGTTAGGGCTTAGAACATTGCTGGGCACTGTGGTTTCTTCCGGAGAAGTGTATGGCATTTTCTTTACATTGCCACGACCACTTGTGATAGGGTCTGAACCTTAGGAAAACCGTTTTCATTGGAAAGCGGCCTTTTGCGAAACGGGTCTCAGTGCTATGTGCCTCAGGTTTCCTTCATGCTACCAAAAGCAGAGTGAGGATATTAGGGCTCAGACCACTTCTGGGTAAAGTTGTTTCTTATACATAAGTGGGAGGCCTTGTCTTTCCTTGCTACAAGCACTTTTGATAGGGTTTTGCACATCAAGAGAATAGTTTTCGTCAGAAGGCGTTTTGGCCCAAAGTGTCTCAGTACTGTGCTCGTTCGGGTTTAACTCATGCTAGCAAAACCGCCGGGATGATGTAAGGGCTCAGACTGTTCCTGGGCACTCTGGTCTCTTACAGATCAGTGTATGTTATTGACTTCACATTGCCACAGGCACTTTTGAGCATGTTTGCACGTTAAGAAAGATTTCTTCGTTGGAAGCTGCTTTTTGTCAAATGAGTCTCTGTGCTGTGCTCCTCTGTTTTCACTCGTGCTGCCAAAAGCACAGTGATGATGTTAGGGCTTAGAACATTGCTGGGCACTGTGGTTTCTTCCGCACAAGTGTATGGCATTTTCTCTACTTTGCCACGACCACTTGTGATAGGGTCTGCACCTTAGGAAAACCGTTTTCATTGGAAAGCGGCTTTTTGCCAAACGGGTCTCACTGCTGTGTGCCTCAGGTTTCCCTCATGCTACCAAAAGCACAGTGAGGATATTAGGGCTTAGACCACTTCTGGGTAAAGTTGTTTCTTACACATAAGTGTGTGGCGTTTTGTTTGCCTTGCGACAACCGCTTTTGATAGGTTTTGCACAAGAGAATAGTTTTCGTCGGAAGCCGTTTTGGCCCAAAGTGTCTCAGTGCTGTGCTCGTTCGGGTTTAACTCATGCTAGCAAAACAGCCGGGATGATGTCAGGGCTCAGACTGTTCCTGGGCACTGTGGTCTCTTACAGATCAGTGTATGGCATTGACTTCAGCTTGCCACAGGCACTTGAGAGCATGTTTGCACGTTAAGAAAGATTTCTTCGTTGGAAGCTGCTTTTTGTCAAATGAGTCTCAGTGCTGTGCTCCTCTGTTTTCACTCGTGCTGCCAAAAGCACAGTGATGATGTTAGGGCTTAGAACATGGCTGGGCACTGTGGTTTCTTCCGGAGAAGTGTATGGCATTTTCTTTACATTGCCACGACCACTTGTGATAGGGTCTGAACCTTAGGAAAACCGTTTTTATTGGAAAGCGGCTTTTCGCGAAACGGGTCTCAGTGCTTTGTGCCTCAGGTTTCCCTCATGCTACCAAAAGCACAGTGAGGATATTAGGGCTCAGACCACTTCTGGGTAAAGTTGTTTCTTATACATAAGTGGGAGGCCTTGTCTTTCCTTGCTACAAGCACTTTTGATAGGTTTTCCACATCAAGAGAATAGTTTTCGTCGGAAGCCTTTTTGGCCCAAAGTGTCTCAGTGCTGTGCTCGTTCGGGTTTAACTCATGCTAGCAAAACCGCCGGGATGATGTAAGGGCTCAGACTGTTCCTGGGCACTGTGGTCTCTTACAGATCAGTGTATGGCATTGACTTCACCTTGCCACAGGCACTTGTGAGCATGTTTGCACGTTAAGAAAGATTTCTTCGTTGGAAGCCGGTTTTTGTCAAATGAGTCTCAGTGCTGTGCTCCTCTGTTTTCACTCGTGCTGCCAAAAGCACAGTGATGATGTTAGGGCTTAGAACATTGCTGGGCACTGTGGTTTCTTCCGGAGAAGTGTATGGCATTTTCTTTACATTGCCACGACCACTTGTGATAGGGTCTGAACCTTAGGAAAACCGTTTTCATTGGAAAGCGGCCTTTTGCGAAACGGGTCTCAGTGCTATGTGCCTCAGGTTTCCTTCATGCTACCAAAAGCAGAGTGAGGATATTAGGGCTCAGACCACTTCTGGGTAAAGTTGTTTCTTATACATAAGTGGGAGGCCTTGTCTTTCCTTGCTACAAGCACTTTTGATAGGGTTTTGCACATCAAGAGAATAGTTTTCGTCAGAAGGCGTTTTGGCCCAAAGTGTCTCAGTACTGTGCTCGTTCGGGTTTAACTCATGCTAGCAAAACCGCCGGGATGATGTAAGGGCTCAGACTGTTCCTGGGCACTCTGGTCTCTTACAGATCAGTGTATGTTATTGACTTCACATTGCCACAGGCACTTTTGAGCATGTTTGCACGTTAAGAAAGATTTCTTCGTTGGAAGCTGCTTTTTGTCAAATGAGTCTCTGTGCTGTGCTCCTCTGTTTTCACTCGTGCTGCCAAAAGCACAGTGATGATGTTAGGGCTTAGAACATTGCTGGGCACTGTGGTTTCTTCCGCACAAGTGTATGGCATTTTCTCTACTTTGCCACGACCACTTGTGATAGGGTCTGCACCTTAGGAAAACCGTTTTCATTGGAAAGCGGCTTTTTGCCAAACGGGTCTCACTGCTGTGTGCCTCAGGTTTCCCTCATGCTACCAAAAGCACAGTGAGGATATTAGGGCTTAGACCACTTCTGGGTAAAGTTGTTTCTTACACATAAGTGTGTGGCGTTTTGTTTGCCTTGCGACAACCGCTTTTGATAGGTTTTGCACAAGAGAATAGTTTTCGTCGGAAGCCGTTTTGGCCCAAAGTGTCTCAGTGCTGTGCTCGTTCGGGTTTAACTCATGCTAGCAAAACAGCCGGGATGATGTCAGGGCTCAGACTGTTCCTGGGCACTGTGGTCTCTTACAGATCAGTGTATGGCATTGACTTCAGCTTGCCACAGGCACTTGAGAGCATGTTTGCACGTTAAGAAAGATTTCTTCGTTGGAAGCTGCTTTTTGTCAAATGAGTCTCAGTGCTGTGCTCCTCTGTTTTCACTCGTGCTGCCAAAAGCACAGTGATGATGTTAGGGCTTAGAACATGGCTGGGCACTGTGGTTTCTTCCGGAGAAGTGTATGGCATTTTCTTTACATTGCCACGACCACTTGTGATAGGGTCTGAACCTTAGGAAAACCGTTTTTATTGGAAAGCGGCTTTTCGCGAAACGGGTCTCAGTGCTTTGTGCCTCAGGTTTCCCTCATGCTACCAAAAGCACAGTGAGGATATTAGGGCTCAGACCACTTCTGGGTAAAGTTGTTTCTTATACATAAGTGGGAGGCCTTGTCTTTCCTTGCTACAAGCACTTTTGATAGGTTTTCCACATCAAGAGAATAGTTTTCGTCGGAAGCCTTTTTGGCCCAAAGTGTCTCAGTGCTGTGCTCGTTCGGGTTTAACTCATGCTAGCAAAACCGCCGGGATGATGTAAGGGCTCAGACTGTTCCTGGGCACTGTGGTCTCTTACAGATCAGTGTATGGCATTGACTTCACCTTGCCACAGGCACTTGTGAGCATGTTTGCACGTTAAGAAAGATTTCTTCGTTGGAAGCCGGTTTTTGTCAAATGAGTCTCAGTGCTGTGCTCCTCTGTTTTCACTCGTGCTGCCAAAAGCACAGTGATGATGTTAGGGCTTAGAACATTGCTGGGCACTGTGGTTTCTTCCGGACAAGTGTATTGCATTTTTTCTACCTTGCCACGACCACTTGTAATAGGGTCTGCACCTTAGGAAAACCGTTTTCATTGGAAAGCGGCTTTTTGCCAAACGGGTCTCAGTGCTGTGTGCCTCAGGTTTCCCTCATGCTACCAAAAGCACAGTGAGGATATTAGGGCTTAGACCACTTCTGGGTAAAGTTGTTTCTTACACTGTGGGAGGTGTTGTCTTTGCCTTGCTACAAGCACTTTTGATAGGTTTTCCACATCAAGAGAATATTTTTCGTCGGAAGCCGTTTTTGCCCAAACAGTCTCAGTGCTGTGTTCGGGTTTAACTCATGCTAGCAAAACCGCAGGGATGATGTAAGGGCTCAGACTGTTCCTGGGCACTGTGGTCTCTTACAGATCAGTGTATGGCATTGAGTTCACCTTGCCACAGGCACTAGTGAGCGTGTTTGCACGTTTAGAAAGATTTCTTCGTTGGAAGCCGGTTTTTGTCAAATGAGTCTCAGTGCTGTGCTCCTCTGTTTTCACTCGTTGCTGCCAAAAGCACAGTGATGATGTTAGGGCTTAGAACATTGCTGGGCACTGTGGTTTCTTCCGGAGAAGTGTATGGCATTTTCTCTACCTTGCCACGACCACTTGTGATAGGGTCTGAACCTTAGGAAAACCGTTTTTATTGGAAAGCGGCTTTTTGCGAAACGGGTCTCAGTGCTGTGTGCCTCAGGTTTCCCTCATGCTACCAAAAGCACAGTGAGGATATTAGGGCTCAGACCACTTCTGGGTAAAGTTGTTTCTTATACATAAGTGGGAGGCCTTGTCTTTGCCTTGCTACGAGCACTTTTGATAGGTTTTCCACATCAAGAGAATATTTTTCAGCAGAAACCTTTTTTGCCCAAAGAGTCTCAGTGCTGTGTTCGGGTTTAACTCATGCTAGCAAAACCGCCGGGATGATGTAAGGGCTCAGACTGTTCCTGGGCACTGTGGTCTCTTACAGATCAGTGTATGGCATTGACTTCACCTTGCCACAGGCACTTGTGAGCATCTTTGCACGTTTAGAAAGATTTCTTCGTTGGAAGCCGGTTTTTGTCAAATGAGTCTCAGTACTGTGCTCCTCTGTTTTCACTCGTGCTGCCAAAAGCACAGTGATGATGTTAGGACTTAGAACATTGCTGGGTACTGTGGTTTCTTCCGGAGAAGTGTATGTCATTTTCTTTACCTTACCACAACCACTTGTGATAGGGTCTGAACCTTAGGAAAACCGTTTTCTTTGGAAAGCGGCTTTTTGCCAAACGGGTCTCAGTGCTGTGTGCCTCAGGTTTCCCTCATGCTACCAAAAGCACAGTGAGGATATTAGGGCTTAGACCACTTCTGGGTAAAGTTGTTTCTTACACATAAGTGTGTGGCGTATTGTTTGCCTTGCGACAACCACTTTTGATAGGTTTTGCACATCAAGAGTTTAGTTTTCTTTGGAAGCCGTTTTGGCCCAAAGTGTCTCAGTGCTGTGCTCGTTCGGGTTTAACTCATGCTAGCAAAACCGCCGGGATGATGTAAGGGCTCAGACTGTTCCTGGGCACTGTGGTCTCTTACAGATCAGTGTATGGCATTGACTTCACCTTGCCACAGGCACTTGTGAGCATCTTTGCACGTTTAGAAAGATTTCTTCGTTGGAAGCCGGTTTTTGTCAAATGAGTCTCTGTGCTGTGCTCCTCTGTTTTCACTCGTGCTGCCAAAAGCACAGTGATGATGTTAGGGCTTAGAACATTGCTGGGCACTGTGGTTTCTTCCGGAGAAGTGTATGGCATTTTATTTACCTTGCCACGACCACTTGTGATAGGGTCTGCACCTTAGGAAAACCGTTTTCATTGGAAAGCGGCCTTTTGCGAAACGGGTCTCAGTGCTGTGTGCCTCAGGTTTCCCTCATACTACCAAAAGCACAGTGAGGATATTAGGGCTCAGACCACTTCTGGGTAAAGTTGTTTCTTATACATAAGTGGGAGGCCTTGTCTTTGCCTTGCTACGAGCACTTTTGATAGGTTTTCCACATCAAGAGAATATTTTTCGTAGGAAGCCGTTTTTGCCCAAAGTGTCTCAGTGCTGTGCTCGTTCGGGTTTAACTCATGCTAGCAAAACCGCCGGGATGATGTAAGGGCTCAGACTGTTCCTGGGCACTGTGGTCTCTTACAGATCAGTGTATGGCATTGACTTCAGCTTGCCACAGGCACTTGAGAGCATGTTTGCACGTTAAGAAAGATTTCTTCGTTGGAAGCTGCTTTTTGTCAAATGAGTCTCAGTGCTGTGCTCCTCTGTTTTCACTCGTGCTGCCAAAAGCACAGTGATGATGTTAGGGCTTAGAACATTGCTGGGCACTGTGGTTTCTTCCGGAGAAGTGTATGGCATTTTCTTTACATTGCCACGACCACTTGTGATAGGGTCTGAACCTTAGGAAAACCGTTTTCATTGGAAAGCGGCCTTTTGCGAAACGGGTCTCAGTGCTGTGTGCCTCAGGTTTCCCTCATACTACCAAAAGCACAGTGAGGATATTAGGGCTTAGACCACTTCTGGGTAAAGTTGTTTCTTACACATAAGTGTGTGGCGTTTTGTTTGCCTTGCGACAACCGCTTTTGATAGGTTTTGCACATCAAGAGAATAGTTTTCGGCGGAAGCCGTTTTGGCCCAAAGTGTCTCAGTGCTGTGCTCGTTCGGGTTTAACTCATGCTAGCAAAACCGCCGGGATGATGTAAGGGCTCAGACTGTTCCTGGGCACTGTGGTCTCTTACAGATCAGTGTATGGCATTGACTTCAGCTTGCCACAGGCACTTGAGAGCATGTTTGCACGTTAAGAAAGATTTCTTCGTTGGAAGCTGCTTTTTGTCAAATGAGTCTCAGTGCTGTGCTCCTCTGTTTTCACTCGTGCTGCCAAAAGCACAGTGATGATGTTAGGGCTTAGAACATGGCTGGGCACTGTGGTTTCTTCCGGAGAAGTGTATGGCATTTTCTTTACATTGCCACGACCACTTGTGATAGGGTCTGAACCTTAGGAAAACCGTTTTTATTGGAAAGCGGCTTTTTGCGAAACGGGTCTCAGTGCTGTGTGCCTCAGGTTTCCCTCATGCTACCAAAAGCACAGTGAGGATATTAGGGCTTAGACCACTTCTGGGTAAAGTTGTTTCTTACACATAAGTGTGTGGCGTTTTGTTTGCCTTGCGACAACCGCTTTTGATAGGTTTTGCACATCAAGAGAATAGTTTTCGGTGGAAGCCGTTTTGGCCCAAAGTGTCTCAGTGCTGTGCTCGTTCGGGTTTAACTCATGCTAGCAAAACCGCCGGGATGGTGTAAGGGCTCAGACTGTTCCTGGGCACTGTGGTCTCTTACAGATCAGTGTATGGCATTGACTTCACCTTGCCACAGGCACTTGTGAGCATGTTTGCACGTTAAGAAAGATTTCTTCGTTGGAAGCCGGTTTTTGTCAAATGAGTCTCAGTGCTGTGCTCCTCTGTTTTCACTCGTGCTGCCAAAAGCACAGTGATGATGTTAGGGCTTAGAACATTGCTGGGCACTGTGGTTTCTTCCGGACAAGTGTATTGCATTTTCTCTACCTTGCCACGACCACTTGTAATAGGGTCTGCACCTTAGGAAAACCGTTTTCATTGGAAAGCGGCTTTTTGCCAAACGGGTCTCAGTGCTGTGTGCCTCAGGTTTCCCTCATGCTACCAAAAGCACAGTGAGGATATTAGGGCTTAGACCACTTCTGGGTAAAGTTGTTTCTTACACTGTGGGAGGTGTTGTCTTTGCCTTGCTACAAGCACTTTTGATAGGTTTTCCACATCAAGAGAATATTTTTCGTCGGAAGCCGTTTTTGCCCAAACAGTCTCAGTGCTGTGTTCGGGTTTAACTCATGCTAGCAAAACCGCAGGGATGATGTAAGGGCTCAGACTGTTCCTGGGCACTGTGGTCTCTTACAGATCAGTGTATGGCATTGAGTTCACCTTGCCACAGGCACTAGTGAGCGTGTTTGCACGTTTAGAAAGATTTCTTCGTTGGAAGCCGGTTTTTGTCAAATGAGTCTCAGTGCTGTGCTCCTCTGTTTTCACTCGTTGCTGCCAAAAGCACAGTGATGATGTTAGGTCTTAGAACATTGCTGGGCACTGTGGTTTCTTCCGGAGAAGTGTATGGCATTTTCTTTACATTGCCACGACCACTTGTGATAGGGTCTGAACCTTAGGAAAACCGTTTTTATTGGAAAGCGGCTTTTTGCGAAACGGGTCTCAGTGCTGTGTGCCTCAGGTTTCCCTCATGCTACCAAAAGCACAGTGAGGATATTAGGGCTCAGACCACTTCTGGGTAAAGTTGTTTCTTATACATAAGTGGGAGGCCTTGTCTTTGCCTTGCTACAAGCACTTTTGATAGGTTTTCCACATCAAGAGAATAGTTTTCGTCGGAAGCCGTTTTGGCCCAAACTGTCTCAGTGCTGTGCTGGTTCGGGTTTAACTCATGCTAGCAAAACCGCCGGGATGATGTAAGGGCTCACACTGTTCCTGGGCACTGTGGTCTCTTACAGATCAGTGTATGGCATTGACTTCACCTTGCCACAGGCACTTGTGAGCATGTTTGCACGTTAAGAAAGATTTCTTCGTTGGAAGCCAGTTTTTGTCAAATGAGTCTAAGTGCTGTGCTCCTCTGTTTTCACTCGTGCTGCCAAAAGCACAGTGATGATGTTAGGGCTTAGAACATTGCTGGGCACTGTGGTTTCTTCCGGAGAAGTGTATGGCATTTTCTTTACCTTGCCACGACCACTTGTGATAGGGTCTGCACCTTAGGAAAACCGTTTTCATTGGAAAGCGGCCTTTTGCGAAACGGGTCTCAGTGCTGTGTGCCTCAGGTTTCCCTCATACTACCAAAAGCACAGTGAGGATATTAGGGCTCAGACCACTTCTGGGTAAAGTTGTTTCTTATACATAAGTGGGAGGCCTTGTCTTTGCCTTGCTACGAGCACTTTTGATAGGTTTTCCACATCAAGAGAATATTTTTCAGCAGAAGCCTTTTTTGCCCAAAGAGTCTCAGTGCTGTGTTCGGGTTTAACTCATGCTAGCAAAACCGCCGGGATGATGTAAGGGCTCAGACTGTTTCTGGGCACTGTGGTCTCTTACAGATCAGTGTATGGCATTGACTTCACCTTGCCACAGGCACTAGTGAGCATGTTTGCACGTTTAGAAAGATTTCTTCGTTGGAAGCCGGTTTTTGTCAAATGAGTCTCAGTGCTGTGCTCCTCTGTTTTCACTCGTGCTGCCAAAAGCACAGTGATGATGTTAGGACTTAGAACATTGCTGGGTACTGTGGTTTCTTCCGGAGAAGTGTATGTCATTTTCTTTACCTTACCACAACCACTTGTGATAGGGTCTGAACCTTAGGAAAACCGTTTTCTTTGGAAAGCGGCTTTTTGCCAAACGGGTCTCAGGGCTGTGTGCCTCAGGTTTCGCTCATGCTACCAAAAGCACAGTGAGGATATTAGGGCTTAGACCACTTCTGGGTAAAGTTGTTTCTTACACATAAGTGTGTGGCGTTTTGTTTGCCTTGCGACAACCACTTTTGATAGGTTTTGCACATCAAGAGTTTAGTTTTCTTTGGAAGCCGTTTTGGCCCAAAGTGTCTCAGTGCTGTGCTCGTTCGGGTTTAACTCATGCTAGCAAAACCGCCGGGATGATGTAAGGGCTCAGACTGTTCCTGGGCACTGTGGTCTCTTACAGATCAGTGTATGGCATTGACTTCACCTTGCCACAGGCACTTGTGAGCATCTTTGCACGTTTAGAAAGATTTCTTCGTTGGAAGCCGGTTTTTGTCAAATGAGTCTCTGTGCTGTGCTCCTCTGTTTTCACTCGTGCTGCCAAAAGCACAGTGATGATGTTAGGGCTTAGAACATTGCTGGGCACTGTGGTTTCTTCCGGAGAAGTGTATGGCATTTTATTTACCTTGCCACGACCACTTGTGATAGGGTCTGCACCTTAGGAAAACCGTTTTCATTGGAAAGCGGCCTTTTGCGAAACGGGTCTCAGTGCTGTGTGCCTCAGGTTTCCCTCATACTACCAAAAGCACAGTGAGGATATTAGGGCTCAGACCACTTCTGGGTAAAGTTGTTTCTTATACATAAGTGGGAGGCCTTGTCTTTGCCTTGCTACGAGCAGTTTTGATAGGTTTTCCACATCAAGGGAATATTTTTCGTAGGAAGCCGTTTTTGCCCAAAGTGTCTCAGTGCTGTGCTCGTTCGGGTTTAACTCATGCTAGCAAAACCGCCGGGATGATGTAAGGGCTCAGACTGTTCCTGGGCACTGTGGTCTCTTACAGATCAGTGTATGGCATTGACTTCAGCTTGCCACAGGCACTTGAGAGCATGTTTGCACGTTAAGAAAGATTTCTTCGTTGGAAGCCGGTTTTTGTCAAATGAGTCTCAGTGCTGTGCTCCTCTGTTTTCACTCGTGCTGCCAAAAGCACAGTGATGATGTTAGGGCTTAGAACATTGCTGGGCACTGTGGTTTCTTCCGGAGAAGTGTATGGCATTTTCTTTACATTGCCACGACCACTTGTGATAGGGTCTGAACCTTAGGAAAACCGTTTTCATTGGAAAGCGGCCTTTTGCGAAACGGGTCTCAGTGCTGTGTGCCTCAGGTTTCCCTCATACTACCAAAAGCACAGTGAGGATATTAGGGCTTAGACCACTTCTGGGTAAAGTTGTTTCTTACACATAAGTGTGTGGCGTTTTGTTTGCCTTGCGACAACCGCTTTTGATAGGTTTTGCACATCAAGAGAATAGTTTTCGGTGGAAGCCGTTTTGGCCCAAAGTGTCTCAGTGCTGTGCTCGTTCGGGTTTAACTCATGCTAGCAAAACCGCCGGGATGGTGTAAGGGCTCAGACTGTTCCTGGGCACTGTGGTCTCTTACAGATCAGTGTATGGCATTGACTTCACCTTGCCACAGGCACTTGTGAGCATGTTTGCACGTTAAGAAAGATTTCTTCGTTGGAAGCCGGTTTTTGTCAAATGAGTCTCAGTGCTGTGCTCCTCTGTTTTCACTCGTGCTGCCAAAAGCACAGTGATGATGTTAGGGCTTAGAACATTGCTGGGCACTGTGGTTTCTTCCGGACAAGTGTATTGCATTTTCTCTACCTTGCCACGACCACTTGTAATAGGGTCTGCACCTTAGGAAAACCGTTTTCATTGGAAAGCGGCTTTTTGCCAAACGGGTCTCAGTGCTGTGTGCCTCAGGTTTCCCTCATGCTACCAAAAGCACAGTGAGGATATTAGGGCTTAGACCACTTCTGGGTAAAGTTGTTTCTTACACTGTGGGAGGTGTTGTCTTTGCCTTGCTACAAGCACTTTTGATAGGTTTTCCACATCAAGAGAATATTTTTCGTCGGAAGCCGTTTTTGCCCAAACAGTCTCAGTGCTGTGTTCGGGTTTAACTCCTGCTAGCAAAACCGCCGGGATGATGTAAGGGCTCAGACTGTTCCTGGGCACTGTGGTCTCTTACAGATCAGTGTATGGCATTGAGTTCACCTTGCCACAGGCACTAGTGAGCGTGTTTGCACGTTTAGAAAGATTTCTTCGTTGGAAGCCGGTTTTTGTCAAATGAGTCTCAGTGCTGTGCTCCTCTGTTTTCACTCGTTGCTGCCAAAAGCACAGTGATGATGTTAGGGCTTAGAACATTGCTGGGCACTGTGGTTTCTTCCGGAGAAGTGTATGGCATTTTCTTTACATTGCCACGACCACTTGTGATAGGGTCTGAACCTTAGGAAAACCGTTTTTATTGGAAAGCGGCTTTTTGCGAAACGGGTCTCAGTGCTGTGTGCCTCAGGTTTCCCTCATGCTACCAAAAGCACAGTGAGGATATTAGGGCTCAGACCACTTCTGGGTAAAGTTGTTTCTTATACATAAGTGGGAGGCCTTGTCTTTGCCTTGCTACAAGCACTTTTGATAGGTTTTCCACATCAAGAGAATAGTTTTCGTCGGAAGCCGTTTTGGCCCAAAGTGTCTCAGTGCTGTGCTGGTTCGGGTTTAACTCATGCTAGCAAAACCGCCGGGGTGATGTAAGGGCTCACACTGTTCCTGGGCACTGTGGTCTCTTACAGATCAGTGTATGGCATTGACTTCACCTTGCCACAGGCACTTGTGAGCATGTTTGCACGTTAAGAAAGATTTCTTCGTTGGAAGCCGGTTTTTGTCAAATGAGTCTAAGTGCTGTGCTCCTCTGTTTTCACTCGTGCTGCCAAAAGCACAGTGATGATGTTAGGGCTTAGAACATTGCTGGGCACTGTGGTTTCTTCCGGAGAAGTGTATGGCATTTTCTTTACATTGCCACGACCACTTGTGATAGGGTCTGAACCTTAGGAAAACCGTTTTTATTGGAAAGCGGCTTTTTGCGAAACGGGTCTCAGTGCTGTGTGCCTCAGGTTTCCCTCATGCTACCAAAAGCACAGTGAGGATATTAGGGCTCAGACCACTTCTGGGTAAAGTTGTTTCTTATACATAAGTGGGAGGCCTTGTCTTTGCCTTGCTACAAGCACTTTTGATAGGTTTTCCACATCAAGAGAATAGTTTTCGTCGGAAGCCGTTTTGGCCCAAAGTGTCTCAGTGCTGTGCTCGTTCGGGTTTAACTCATGCTAGCAAAACCGACGGGATGATGTAAGGGCTCAGACTGTTCCTGGGCACTGTGGTCTCTTACAGATCAGTGTATGGCATTGACTTCACCTTGCCACAGGCACTTGTGAGCATGTTTGCACTTTAAGAAAGATTTCTTCGTTGGAAGCCGGTTTTTGTCAAATGAGTCTAAGTGCGGTGCTCCTCTGTTTTCACTCGTGCTGCCAAAAGCACAGTGATGATGTTAGGGCTTAGAACATTGCTGGGCACTGTGGTTTCTTCCGGACAAGTGTATTGCATTTTCTCTACCTTGCCACGACCACTTGTGATAGGGTCTGCACCTTAGGAAAACCGTTTTCATTGGAAAGCGGCTTTTTGCCAAACGGGTCTCAGTGCTGTGTGCCTCAGGTTTCCCTCATGCTACCAAAAGCACAGTGAGGATATTAGGGCTTAGACCACTTCTGGGTAAAGTTGTTTCTTACACTGTGGGAGGCGTTGTCTTTGCCTTGCTACAAGCACTTTTGATAGGTTTTCCACATCAAGAGAATATTTTTCAGCAGAAGCCTTTTTTGCCCAAAGAGTCTCAGTGCTGTGTTCGGGTTTAACTCATGCTAGCAAAACCGCCGGGATGATGTAAGGGCTCAGACTATTCCTGGGCACTGTGGTCTCTTACAGATCAGTGTATGGCATTGACTTCACCTTGCCACAGGCACTAGTGAGCATGTTTGCACGTTTAGAAAGATTTCTTCGTTGGAAGCCGGTTTTTGTCAAATGAGTCTCAGTGCTGTGCTCCTCTGTTTTCACTCGTGCTGCCAAAAACACAGTGATGATGTTAGGGCTTAGAACATTGCTGGGTACTGTGGTTTCTTCCGGAGAAGTGTATGTCATTTTCTTTACCTTACCACAACCACTTGTGATAGGGTCTGAACCTTAGGAAAACCGTTTTCGTTGGAAAGCGGTTTTTTGCCAAACGGGTCTCAGTGCTGTGTGCCTCAGGTTTCCCTCATGCTACCAAAAGCACAGTGAGGATATTAGGGCTTAGACCACTTCTGGGTAAAGTTGTTTCTTACACATAAGTGTGTGGCGTTTTGTTTGCCTTGCGACAACCACTTTTGATAGGTTTTGCACATCAAGAGTTTAGTTTTCTTTGGAAGCCGTTTTGGCCCAAAGTGTCTCAGTGCTGTGCTCGTTCGGGTTTAACTCATGCTAGCAAAACCGCCGGGATGATGTAAGGGCTCAGACTGTTCCTGGGCACTGTGGTCTCTTACAGATCAGTGTATGGCATTGACTTCACCTTGCCACAGGCACTTGTGAGCATCTTTGCACGTTTAGAAAGATTTCTTCGTTGGAAGCCGGTTTTTGTCAAATGAGTCTCTGTGCTGTGCTCCTCTGTTTTCACTCGTGCTGCCAAAAGCACAGTGATGATGTTAGGGCTTAGAACATTGCTGGGCACTGTGGTTTCTTCCGGAGAAGTGTATGGCATTTTATTTACCTTGCCACGACCACTTGTGATAGGGTCTGCACCTTAGGAAAACCGTTTTCATTGGAAAGCGGCCTTTTGCGAAACGGGTCTCAGTGCTGTGTGCCTCAGGTTTCCCTCATAGTACCAAAAGCACAGTGAGGATATTAGGGCTCAGACCACTTCTGGGTAAAGTTGTTTCTTATACATAAGTGGGAGGCCTTGTCTTTGCCTTGCTACGAGCACTTTTGATAGGTTTTCCACATCAAGAGATTATTTTTCGTAGGAAGCCGTTTTTGCCCAAAGTGTCTCAGTGCTGTGCTCGTTCGGGTTTAACTCATGCTAGCAAAACCGCCGGGATGATGTAAGGGCTCAGACTGTTCCTGGGCACTGTGGTCTCTTAAGATCAGTGTATGGCATTGACTTCAGCTTGCCACAGGCACTTGAGAGCATGTTTGCACGTTAAGAAAGATTTCTTCGTTGGAAGCTGCTTTTTGTCAAATGAGTCTCAGTGCTGTGCTCCTCTGTTTTCACTCGTGCTGCCAAAAGCACAGTGATGATGTTAGGGCTTAGAACATTGCTGGGCACTGTGGTTTCTTCCGGAGAAGTGTATGGCATTTTCTTTACATTGCCACGACCACTTGTGATAGGGTCTGAACCTTAGGAAAACCGTTTTCATTGGAAAGCGGCCTTTTGCGAAACGGGTCTCAGTGCTGTGTGCCTCAGGTTTCCCTCATACTACCAAAAGCACAGTGAGGATATTAGGGCTTAGACCACTTCTGGGTAAAGTTGTTTCTTACACATAAGTGTGTGGCGTTTTGTTTGCCTTGCGACAACCGCTTTTGATAGGTTTTGCACATCAAGAGAATAGTTTTCGGTGGAAGCCGTTTTGGCCCAAAGTGTCTCAGTGCTGTGCTCGTTCGGGTTTAACTCATGCTAGCAAAACCGCCGGGATGGTGTAAGGGCTCAGAGTGTTCCTGGGCACTGTGGTCTCTTACAGATCAGTGTATGGCATTGACTTCACCTTGCCACAGGCACTTGTGAGCATGTTTGCACGTTAAGAAAGATTTCTTCGTTGGAAGCCGGTTTTTGTCAAATGATTCTCAGTGCTGTGCTCCTCTGTTTTCACTCGTGCTGCCAAAAGCACAGTGATGATGTTAGGGCTTAGAACATTGCTGGGCACTGTGGTTTCTTCCGGACAAGTGTATTGCATTTTCTCTACCTTGCCACGACCACTTGTAATAGGGTCTGCACCTTAGGAAAACCGTTTTTATTGGAAAGCGGCTTTTTGCCAAACGGGTCTCAGTGCTGTGTGCCTCAGGTTTCCCTCATGCTACCAAAAGCACAGTGAGGATATTAGGGCTCAGACCACTTCTGGGTAAAGTTGTTTCTTATACATAAGTGGGAGGCCTTGTCTTTGCCTTGCTACAAGCACTTTTGATAGGTTTTCCACATCAAGAGAATAGTTTTCGTCGGAAGCCGTTTTGGCCCAAAGTGTCTCAGTGCTGTGCTCGTTCGGGTTTAACTCATGCTAGCAAAACCGACGGGATGATGTAAGGGCTCAGACTGTTCCTGGGCACTGTGGTCTCTTACAGATCAGTGTATGGCATTGACTTCACCTTGCCACAGGCACTTGTGAGCATGTTTGCACTTTAAGAAAGATTTCTTCGTTGGAAGCCGGTTTTTGTCAAATGAGTCTAAGTGCGGTGCTCCTCTGTTTTCACTCGTGCTGCCAAAAGCACAGTGATGATGTTAGGGCTTAGAAAATTGCTGGGCACTGTGGTTTCTTCCGGACAAGTGTATTGCATTTTCTCTACCTTGCCACGACCACTTGTGATAGGGTCTGCACCTTAGGAAAACCGTTTTCATTGGAAAGCGGCTTTTTGCCAAACGGGTCTCAGTGCTGTGTGCCTCAGGTTTCCCTCATGCTACCAAAAGCACAGTGAGGATATTAGAGCTTAGACCACTTCTGGGTAAAGTTGTTTCTTACACTGTGGGAGGCGTTGTCTTTGCCTTGCTACGAGCACTTTTGATAGGTTTTCCACATCAAGAGAATATTTTTCAGCAGAAGCCTTTTTTGCCCAAAGAGTCTCAGTGCTGTGTTCGGGTTTAACTCATGCTAGCAAAACCGCCGGGATGATGTAAGGGCTCAGACTGTTCCTGGGCACTGTGGTCTCTTACAGATCAGTGTATGGCATTGACTTCACCTTGCCACAGGCACTTGTGAGCATGTTTGCACGTTAAGAAAGATTTCTTCTTTGGAAGCCGGTTTTTGTCAAATGAGTCTCAGTGCTGTGCTCCTCTGTTTTCACTCGTGCTGCCAAAAGCACAGTGATGATGTTAGGGCTTAGTACATTGCTGGGCACTGTGGTTTCTTCCGGAGAAGTGTATGGCATTTTCTTTACCTTGCCACGACCACTTGTGATAGGGTCTGAACCTTAGGAAAACCGTTTTCGTTGGAAAGCAGCTTTTTGCCAAATGGGTCTCAGTGCGGTGTGCCTCAGGTTTCCCTCATGCTACCAAAAGCACAGTGAGGATATTAGGGCTTAGACCACTTCTGGGTAAAGTTGTTTCTTACACATAAGTGTGTGGCGTTTTGTTTGCCTTGCGACAACCGCTTTTGATAGGTTTTGCACATCAAGAGAATAGTTTTCGGCGGAAGCCGTTTTGGCCCAAAGTGTCTCAGTGCTCTGCTCGTTCGGGTTTAACTCATGCTAACAAAACCGCCGGGATGATGTAAGGGCTCAGACTGTTCCTGGGCACTGTGGTCTCTTACAGATCAGTGTATGGCATTGACTTCAGCTTGCCACAGGCACTTGAGAGCATGTTTGCACGTTAAGAAAGATTTCTTCGTTGGAAGCTGCTTTTTGTCAAATGAGTCTCAGTGCTGTGCTCCTCTGTTTTCACTCGTGCTGCCAAAAGCACAGTGATGATGTTAGGGCTTAGAACATTGCTGGGCACTGTGGTTTCTTCCGGAGAAGTGTATGGCATTTTCTTTACATTGCCACGACCACTTGTGATAGGGTCTGAACCTTAGGAAAACCGTTTTTATTGGAAAGCGGCTTTTTGCGAAACGGGTCTCAGTGCTGTGTGCCTCAGGTTTCCCTCATGCTACCAAAAGCACAGTGAGGATATTAGGGCTCAGGCCACTTCTGGGTAAAGTTGTTTCTTATACATAAGTGGGAGGCCTTGTCTTTGCCTTGCTACAAGCACTTTTGATAGGTTTTCCACATCAAGAGAATAGTTTTCGTCGGAAGCCGTTTTGGCCCAAAGTGTCTCAGTGCTGTGCTCGTTCGGGTTTAACTCATGCTAGCAAAACCGCCGGGATGATGTAAGGGCTCAGACTGTTCCTGGGCACTGTGGTCTCTTACAGATCAGTGTATGGCATTGACTTCACCTTGCCACAGGCACTTGTGAGCATGTTTGCACGTTAAGAAAGATTTCTTCGTTGGAAGCCGGTTTTTGTCAAATGAGTCTCAGTGCTGTGCTCCTCTGTTTTCACTCGTGCTGCCAAAAGCACAGTGATGATGTTAGGGCTTAGAACATTGCTGGGCACTGTGGTTTCTTACGGACAAGTGTATTGCATTTTCTCTACCTTGCCACGACCACTTGTGATAGGGTCTGCACCTTAGGAAAACCGTTTTCATTGGAAAGCGGCTTTTTGCCAAACGGGACTCAGTGCTGTGTGCCTCAGGTTTCCCTCATGCTACCAAAAGCACAGTGAGGATATTAGGGCTTAGACGACTTCTGGGTAAAGTTTCTTACACATAAGTGTGTGGCGTTTTGTTCTCCTTGCGACAACCGCTTTTGATAGGTTTTGCACATCAAGAGAATAGTTTTCGGCGGAAGCCGTTTTGGCCCAAAGTGTCTCAGTGCTGTGCTCGTTCGGGTTTAACTCATGCTAGCAAAACCGCCGGGATGATGTAAGGGCTCAGACTGTTCCTGGGCACTGTGGTCTCTTACAGATCAGTGTATGGCATTGACTTCAGCTTGCCACAGGCACTTGAGAGCATGTTTGCACGTTAAGAAAGATTTCTTCGTTGGAAGCTGCTTTTTGTCAAATGAGTCTCAGTGCTGTGCTCCTCTGTTTTCACTCGTGCTGCCAAAAGCACAGTGATGATGTTAGGGCTTAGAACATTGCTGGGCACTGTGGTTTCTTCCGGAGAAGTGTATGGCATTTTCTTTACATTGCCACGACCACTTGTGATAGGGTCTGAACCTTAGGAAAACCGTTTTCATTGGAAAGCGGCCTTTTGCGAAACGGGTCTCAGTGCTATGTGCCTCAGGTTTCCTTCATGCTACCAAAAGCAGAGTGAGGATATTAGGGCTCAGACCACTTCTGGGTAAAGTTGTTTCTTATACATAAGTGGGAGGCCTTGTCTTTGCCTTGCTACAAGCACTTTTGATAGGGTTTTGCACATCAAGAGAATAGTTTTCGTCAGAAGGCGTTTTGGCCCAAAGTGTCTCAGTACTGTGCTCGTTCGGGTTTAACTCATGCTAGCAAAACCGCCGGGATGATGTAAGGGCTCAGACTGTTCCTGGGCACTGTGGTCTCTTACAGATCAGTGTATGTTATTGACTTCACATTGCCACAAGCACTTGTGAGCATGTTTGCACGTTAAGAAAGATTTCTTCGTTGGAAGCTGCTTTTTGTCAAATGAGTCTCTGTGCTGTGCTCCTCTGTTTTCACTCGTGCTGCCAAAAGCACAGTGATGATGTTAGGGCTTAGAACATTGCTGGGCACTGTGGTTTCTTCCGCACAAGTGTATGGCATTTTCTCTACTTTGCCACGACCACTTGTGATAGGGTCTGCACCTTAGGAAAACCGTTTTCATTGGAAAGCGGCTTTTTGCCAAACGGGTCTCACTGCTGTGTGCCTCAGGTTTCCCTCATGCTACCAAAAGCACAGTGAGGATATTAGGGCTTAGACCACTTCTGGGTAAAGTTGTTTCTTACACATAAGTGTGTGGCGTTTTGTTTGCCTTGCGACAACCGCTTTTGATAGGTTTTGCACAAGAGAATAGTTTTCGTCGGAAGCCGTTTTGGCCCAAAGTGTCTCAGTGCTGTGCTCGTTCGGGTTTAACTCATGCTAGCAAAACAGCCGGGATGATGTCAGGGCTCAGACTGTTCCTGGGCACTGTGGTCTCTTACAGATCAGTGTATGGCATTGACTTCAGCTTGCCACAGGCACTTGAGAGCATGTTTGCACGTTAAGAAAGATTTCTTCGTTGGAAGCTGCTTTTTGTCAAATGAGTCTCAGTGCTGTGCTCCTCTGTTTTCACTCGTGCTGCCAAAAGCACAGTGATGATGTTAGGGCTTAGAACATGGCTGGGCACTGTGGTTTCTTCCGGAGAAGTGTATGGCATTTTCTTTACATTGCCACGACCACTTGTGATAGGGTCTGAACCTTAGGAAAACCGTTTTTATTGGAAAGCGGCTTTTCGCGAAACGGGTCTCAGTGCTTTGTGCCTCAGGTTTCCCTCATGCTACCAAAAGCACAGTGAGGATATTAGGGCTCAGACCACTTCTGGGTAAAGTTGTTTCTTATACATAAGTGGGAGGCCTTGTCTTTCCTTGCTACAAGCACTTTTGATAGGTTTTCCACATCAAGAGAATAGTTTTCGTCGGAAGCCTTTTTGGCCCAAAGTGTCTCAGTGCTGTGCTCGTTCGGGTTTAACTCATGCTAGCAAAACCGCCGGGATGATGTAAGGGCTCAGACTGTTCCTGGGCACTGTGGTCTCTTACAGATCAGTGTATGGCATTGACTTCACCTTGCCACAGGCACTTGTGAGCATGTTTGCACGTTAAGAAAGATTTCTTCGTTGGAAGCCGGTTTTTGTCAAATGAGTCTCAGTGCTGTGCTCCTCTGTTTTCACTCGTGCTGCCAAAAGCACAGTGATGATGTTAGGGCTTAGAACATTGCTGGGCACTGTGGTTTCTTCCGGACAAGTGTATTGCATTTTCTCTACCTTGCCACGACCACTTGTAATAGGGTCTGCACCTTAGGAAAACCGTTTTCATTGGAAAGCGGCTTTTTGCCAAACGGGTCTCAGTGCTGTGTGCCTCAGGTTTCCCTCATGCTACCAAAAGCACAGTGAGGATATTAGGGCTTAGACCACTTCTGGGTAAAGTTGTTTCTTACACTGTGGGAGGTGTTGTCTTTGCCTTGCTACAAGCACTTTTGATAGGTTTTCCACATCAAGAGAATATTTTTCGTCGGAAGCCGTTTTTGCCCAAACAGTCTCAGTGCTGTGTTCGGGTTTAACTCATGCTAGCAAAACCGCCGGGATGATGTAAGGGCTCAGACTGTTCCTGGGCACTGTGGTCTCTTACAGATCAGTGTATGGCATTGAGTTCACCTTGCCACAGGCACTAGTGAGCGTGTTTGCACGTTTAGAAAGATTTCTTCGTTGGAAGCCGGTTTTTGTCAAATGAGTCTCAGTGCTGTGCTCCTCTGTTTTCACTCGTTGCTGCCAAAAGCACAGTGATGATGTTAGGGCTTAGAACATTGCTGGGCACTGTGGTTTCTTCCGGAGAAGTGTATTGCATTTTCTCTACCTTGCCACGACCACTTGTAATAGGGTCTGCACCTTAGGAAAACCGTTTTCATTGGAAAGCGGCTTTTTGCCAAACGGGTCTCAGTGCTGTGTGCCTCAGGTTTCCCTCATGCTACCAAAAGCACAGTGAGGATATTAGGGCTTAGACCACTTCTGGGTAAAGTTTCTTACACATAAGTGTGTGGCGTTTTGTTTGCCTTGCGACAACCGCTTTTGATAGGTTTTGCACATCAAGAGAATAGTTTTCGGCGGAAGCCGTTTTGGCCCAAAGTGTCTCAGTGCTGTGCTCGTTCGGGTTTAACTCATGCTAGCAAAACCGCCGGGATGATGTAAGGGCTCAGACTGTTCCTGGGCACTGTGGTCTCTTACAGATCAGTGTATGGCATTGACTTCACCTTGCCACAGGCACTTGAGAGCATGTTTGCACGTTAAGAAAGATTTCTTCGTTGGAAGCTGCTTTTTGTCAAATGAGTCTCAGTGCTGTGCTCCTCTGTTTTCACTCGTGCTGCCAAAAGCACAGTGATGATGTTAGGGCTTAGAACATTGCTGGGCACTGTGGTTTCTTCCGGAGAAGTGTATGGCATTTTCTTTACATTGCCACGACCACTTGTGATAGGGTCTGAACCTTAGGAAAACCGTTTTCATTGGAAAGCGGCCTTTAGCGAAACGGGTCTCAGTGCTATGTGCCTCAGGTTTCCTTCATGCTACCAAAAGCAGAGTGAGGATATTAGGGCTCAGACCACTTCTGGGTAAAGTTGTTTCTTATACATAAGTGGGAGGCCTTGTCTTTGCCTTGCTACAAGCACTTTTGATAGGGTTTTGCACATCAAGAGAATAGTTTTCGTCAGAAGGCGTTTTGGCCCAAAGTGTCTCAGTACTGTGCTCGTTCGGGTTTAACTCATGCTAGCAAAACCGCCGGGATGATGTAAGGGCTCAGACTGTTCCTGGGCACTCTGGTCTCTTACAGATCAGTGTATGTTATTGACTTCACATTGCCACAGGCACTTTTGAGCATGTTTGCACGTTAAGAAAGATTTCTTCGTTGGAAGCTGCTTTTTGTCAAATGAGTCTCTGTGCTGTGCTCCTCTGTTTTCACTCGTGCTGCCAAAAGCACAGTGATGATGTTAGGGCTTAGAACATTGCTGGGCACTGTGGTTTCTTCCGCACAAGTGTATGGCATTTTCTCTACTTTGCCACGACCACTTGTGATAGGGTCTGCACCTTAGGAAAACCGTTTTCATTGGAAAGCGGCTTTTTGCCAAACGGGTCTCACTGCTGTGTGCCTCAGGTTTCCCTCATGCTACCAAAAGCACAGTGAGGATATTAGGGCTTAGACCACTTCTGGGTAAAGTTGTTTCTTACACATAAGTGTGTGGCGTTTTGTTTGCCTTGCGACAACCGCTTTTGATAGGTTTTGCACAAGAGAATAGTTTTCGTCGGAAGCCGTTTTGGCCCAAAGTGTCTCAGTGCTGTGCTCGTTCGGGTTTAACTCATGCTAGCAAAACAGCCGGGATGATGTCAGGGCTCAGACTGTTCCTGGGCACTGTGGTCTCTTACAGATCAGTGTATGGCATTGACTTCAGCTTGCCACAGGCACTTGAGAGCATGTTTGCACATTAAGAAAGATTTCTTCGTTGGAAGCTGCTTTTTGTCAAATGAGTCTCAGTGCTGTGCTCCTCTGTTTTCACTCGTGCTGCCAAAAGCACAGTGATGATGTTAGGGCTTAGAACATGGCTGGGCACTGTGGTTTCTTCCGGAGAAGTGTATGGCATTTTCTTTACATTGCCACGACCACTTGTGATAGGGTCTGAACCTTAGGAAAACCGTTTTTATTGGAAAGCGGCTTTTCGCGAAACGGGTCTCAGTGCTTTGTGCCTCAGGTTTCCCTCATGCTACCAAAAGCACAGTGAGGATATTAGGGCTCAGACCACTTCTGGGTAAAGTTGTTTCTTATACATAAGTGGGAGGCCTTGTCTTTCCTTGCTACAAGCACTTTTGATAGGTTTTCCACATCAAGAGAATAGTTTTCGTCGGAAGCCTTTTTGGCCCAAAGTGTCTCAGTGCTGTGCTCGTTCGGGTTTAACTCATGCTAGCAAAACCGCCGGGATGATGTAAGGGCTCAGACTGTTCCTGGGCACTGTGGTCTCTTACAGATCAGTGTATGGCATTGACTTCACTTTGCCACAGGCACTTGTGAGCATGTTTGCACGTTAAGAAAGATTTCTTCGTTGGAAGCCGGTTTTTGTCAAATGAGTCTCAGTGCTGTGCTCCTCTGTTTTCACTCGTGCTGCCAAAAGCACAGTGATGATGTTAGGGCTTAGAACATTGCTGGGCACTGTGGTTTCTTCCGGACAAGTGTATTGCATTTTCTCTACCTTGCCACGACCACTTGTAATAGGGTCTGCACCTTAGGAAAACCGTTTTCATTGGAAAGCGGCTTTTTGCCAAACGGGTCTCAGTGCTGTGTGCCTCAGGTTTCCCTCATGCTACCAAAAGCACAGTGAGGATATTAGGGCTTAGACCACTTCTGGGTAAAGTTGTTTCTTACACTGTGGGAGGTGTTGTCTTTGCCTTGCTACAAGCACTTTTGATAGGTTTTCCACATCAAGAGAATATTTTTCGTCGGAAGCCGTTTTTGCCCAAACAGTCTCAGTGCTGTGTTCGGGTTTAACTCATGCTAGCAAAACCGCAGGGATGATGTAAGGGCTCAGACTGTTCCTGGGCACTGTGGTCTCTTACAGATCAGTGTATGGCATTGAGTTCACCTTGCCACAGGCACTAGTGAGCGTGTTTGCACGTTTAGAAAGATTTCTTCGTTGGAAGCCGGTTTTTGTCAAATGAGTCTCAGTGCTGTGCTCCTCTGTTTTCACTCGTTGCTGCCAAAAGCACAGTGATGATGTTAGGGCTTAGAACATTGCTGGGCACTGTGGTTTCTTCCGGAGAAGTGTATGGCATTTTCTCTACCTTGCCACGACCACTTGTGATAGGGTCTGAACCTTAGGAAAACCGTTTTTATTGGAAAGCGGCTTTTTGCGAAACGGGTCTCAGTGCTGTGTGCCTCAGGTTTCCCTCATGCTACCAAAAGCACAGTGAGGATATTAGGGCTCAGACCACTTCTGGGTAAAGTTGTTTCTTATACATAAGTGGGAGGCCTTGTCTTTGCCTTGCTACAAGCACTTTTGATAGGTTTTCCACATCAAGAGAATAGTTTTCGTCGGAAGCCGTTTTGGCCCATAGTGTCTCAGTGCTGTGCTGGTTCGGGTTTAACTCATGCTAGCAAAACCGCCGGGATGATGTAAGGGCTCACACTGTTCCTGGGCACTGTGGTCTCTTACAGATCAGTGTATGGCATTGACTTCACCTTGCCACAGGCACTTGTGAGCATGTTTGCACGTTAAGAAAGATTTCTTCGTTGGAAGCCGGTTTTTGTCAAATGAGTCTAAGTGCTGTGCTCCTCTGTTTTCACTCGTGCTGCCAAAAGCACAGTGATGATGTTAGGGCTTAGAACATTGCTGGGCACTGTGGTTTCTTCCGGAGAAGTGTATGGCATTTTCTTTACCTTGCCACGACCACTTGTGATAGGGTCTGCACCTTAGGAAAACCGTTTTCATTGGAAAGCGGCCTTTTGCGAAACGGGTCTCAGTGCTGTGTGCCTCAGGTTTCCCTCATACTACCAAAAGCACAGTGAGGATATTAGGGCTTAGACCACTTCTGGGTAAAGTTGTTTCTTACACATAAGTGTGTGGCGTTTTGTTTGCCTTGCGACAACCGCTTTTGATAGGTTTTGCACATCAAGAGAATAGTTTTCGGCGGAAGCCGTTTTGGCCCAAAGTGTCTCAGTGCTGTGCTCGTTCGGGTTTAACTCATGCTAGCCAAACCGCCGGGATGATGTAAGGGCTCAGACTGTTCCTGGGCACTGTGGTCTCTTACAGATCAGTGTATGGCATTGACTTCAGCTTGCCACAGGCACTTGAGAGCATGTTTGCACGTTAAGAAAGATTTCTTCGTTGGAAGCTGCTTTTTGTCAAATGAGTCTCAGTGCTGTGCTCCTCTGTTTTCACTCGTGCTGCCAAAAGCACAGTGATGATGTTAGGGCTTAGAACATGGCTGGGCACTGTGGTTTCTTCCGGAGAAGTGTATGGCATTTTCTTTACATTGCCATGACCACTTGTGATAGGGTCTGAACCTTAGGAAAACCGTTTTTATTGGAAAGCGGCTTTTTGCGAAACGGGTCTCAGTGCTGTGTGCCTCAGGTTTCCCTCATGCTACCAAAAGCACAGTGAGGATATTAGGGCTTAGACCACTTCTGGGTAAAGTTGTTTCTTACACATAAGTGTGTGGCGTTTTGTTTGCCTTGCGACAACCGCTTTTGATAGGTTTTGCACATCAAGAGAATAGTTTTCGGTGGAAGCCGTTTTGGCCCAAAGTGTCTCAGTGCTGTGCTCGTTCGGGTTTAACTCATGCTAGCAAAACCGCCGGGATGGTGTAAGGGCTCAGACTGTTCCTGGGCACTGTGGTCTCTTACAGATCAGTGTATGGCATTGACTTCACCTTGCCACAGGCACTTGTGAGCATGTTTGCACGTTAAGAAAGATTTCTTCGTTGGAAGCCGGTTTTTGTCAAATGAGTCTCAGTGCTGTGCTCCTCTGTTTTCACTCGTGCTGCCAAAAGCACAGTGATGATGTTAGGGCTTAGAACATTGCTGGGCACTGTGGTTTCTTCCGGACAAGTGTATTGCATTTTCTCTACCTTGCCACGACCACTTGTAATAGGGTCTGCACCTTAGGAAAACCGTTTTCATTGGAAAGCGGCTTTTTGCCAAACGGGTCTCAGTGCTGTGTGCCTCAGGTTTCCCTCATGCTACCAAAAGCACAGTGAGGATATTAGGGCTTAGACCACTTCTGGGTAAAGTTGTTTCTTACACTGTGGGAGGTGTTGTCTTTGCCTTGCTACAAGCACTTTTGATAGGTTTTCCACATCAAGAGAATATTTTTCGTCGGAAGCCGTTTTTGCCCAAACAGTCTCAGTGCTGTGTTCGGGTTTAACTCATGCTAGCAAAACCGCAGGGATGATGTAAGGGCTCAGACTGTTCCTGGGCACTGTGGTCTCTTACAGATCAGTGTATGGCATTGAGTTCACCTTGCCACAGGCACTAGTGAGCGTGTTTGCACGTTTAGAAAGATTTCTTCGTTGGAAGCCGGTTTTTGTCAAATGAGTCTCAGTGCTGTGCTCCTCTGTTCTCACTCGTGCTGCCAAAAGCACAGTGATGGTGTTAGGGCTTAGAACATTGCTGGGCACTGTGGTTTCTTCCGGACAAGTGTATTGCATTTTCTCTACCTTGCCACGACCACTTGTAATAGGGTCTGCACCTTAGGAAAACCGTTTTCATTGGAAAACGGCTTTTTGCCAAACGGGTCTCAGTGCTGTGTGCCTCAGGTTTCCCTCATGCTACCAAAAGCACAGTGAGGATATTAGGGCTTAGACCACTTCTGGGTAAAGTTGTTTCTTACACTGTGGGAGGTGTTGTCTTTGCCTTGCTACAAGCACTTTTGATAGGTTTTCCACATCAAGAGAATATTTTTCGTCGGAAGCCGTTTTTGCCCAAACAGTCTCAGTGCTGTGTTCGGGTTTAACTCATGCTAGCAAAACCGCAGGGATGATGTAAGGGCTCAGACTGTTCCTGGGCACTGTGGTCTCTTACAGATCAGTGTATGGCATTGACTTCACCTTGCCACAGGCACTAGTGAGCGTGTTTGCACGTTTAGAAAGATTTCTTCGTTGGAAGCCGGTTTTTGTCAAATGAGTCTCAGTGCTGTGCTCCTCTGTTTTCACTCGTTGCTGCCAAAAGCACAGTGATGATGTTAGGGCTTAGAACATTGCTGGGCACTGTGGTTTCTTCCGGAGAAGTGTATGGCATTTTCTTTACCTTGCCACGACCACTTGTGATAGGGTCTGCACCTTAGGAAAACCGTTTTCATTGGAAAGCGGCCTTTTGCGAAACGGGTCTCAGTGCTGTGTGCCTCAGGTTTCCCTCATACTACCAAAAGCACAGTGAGGATATTAGGGCTCAGACCACTTCTGGGTAAAGTTGTTTCTTATACATAAGTGGGAGGCCTTGTCTTTGCCTTGCTACGAGCACTTTTGATAGGTTTTCCACATCAAGAGAATATTTTTCGTAGGAAGCCGTTTTTGCCCAAACAGTCTCAGTGCTGTGTTCGTTCGGGTTTAACTCATGCTAGCAAAACCGCCGGGATGATGTAAGGGCTCAGACTGTTCCTGGGCACTGTGGTCTCTTACAGATCAGTGTATGGCATTGACTTCACCTTGCCACAGGCACTTGTGAGCATGTTTGCACGTTAAGAAAGATTTCTTCTTTGGAAGCCGGTTTTTGTCAAATGAGTCTCAGTGCTGTGCTCCTCTGTTTTCACTCGTGCTGCCAAAAGCACAGTGATGATGTTAGGGCTTAGTACATTGCTGGGCACTGTGGTTTCTTCCGGAGAAGTGTATGGCATTTTCTTTACCTTGCCACGACCACTTGTGATAGGGTCTGAACCTTAGGAAAACCGTTTTCGTTGGAAAGCAGCTTTTTGCCAAATGGGTCTCAGTGCGGTGTGCCTCAGGTTTCCCTCATGCTACCAAAAGCACAGTGAGGATATTAGGGCTTAGACCACTTCTGGGTAAAGTTGTTTCTTACACATAAGTGTGTGGCGTTTTGTTTGCCTTGCGACAACCGCTTTTGATAGGTTTTGCACATCAAGAGAATAGTTTTCGGCGGAAGCCGTTTTGGCCCAAAGTGTCTCAGTGCTCTGCTCGTTCGGGTTTAACTCATGCTAGCAAAACCGCCGGGATGATGTAAGGGCTCAGACTGTTCCTGGGCACTGTGGTCTCTTACAGATCAGTGTATGGCATTGACTTCAGCTTGCCACAGGCACTTGAGAGCATGTTTGCACGTTAAGAAAGATTTCTTCGTTGGAAGCTGCTTTTTGTCAAATGAGTCTCAGTGCTGTGCTCCTCTGTTTTCACTCGTGCTGCCAAAAGCACAGTGATGATGTTAGGGCTTAGAACATTGCTGGGCACTGTGGTTTCTTCCGGAGAAGTGTATGGCATTTTCTTTACATTGCCACGACCACTTGTGATAGGGTCTGAACCTTAGGAAAACCGTTTTTATTGGAAAGCGGCTTTTTGCGAAACGGGTCTCAGTGCTGTGTGCCTCAGGTTTCCCTCATGCTACCAAAAGCACAGTGAGGATATTAGGGCTCAGACCACTTCTGGGTAAAGTTGTTTCTTATACATAAGTGGGAGGCCTTGTCTTTGCCTTGCTACAAGCACTTTTGATAGGTTTTCCACATCAAGAGAATAGTTTTCGTCGGAAGCCGTTTTGGCCCAAAGTGTCTCAGTGCTGTGCTCGTTCGGGTTTAACTCATGCTAGCAAAACCGCCGGGATGATGTAAGGGCTCAGACTGTTCCTGGGCACTGTGGTCTCTTACAGATCAGTGTATGGCATTGACTTCACCTTGCCACAGGCACTTGTGAGCATGTTTGCACGTTAAGAAAGATTTCTTCGTTGGAAGCCGGTTTTTGTCAAATGAGTCTCAGTGCTGTGCTCCTCTGTTTTCACTCGTGCTGCCAAAAGCACAGTGATGATGTTAGGGCTTAGAACATTGCTGGGCACTGTGGTTTCTTCCGGACAAGTGTATTGAATTTTCTCTACCTTGCCACGACCACTTGTGATAGGGTCTGCACCTTAGGAAAACCGTTTTCATTGGAAAGCGGCTTTTTGCCAAACGGGTCTCAGTGCTGTGTGCCTCAGGTTTCCCTCATGCTACCAAAAGCACAGTGAGGATATTAGGGCTTAGACGACTTCTGGGTAAAGTTTCTTACACATAAGTGTGTGGCGTTTTGTTCTCCTTGCGACAACCGCTTTTGATAGGTTTTGCACATCAAGAGAATAGTTTTCGGCGGAAGCCGTTTTGGCCCAAAGTGTCTCAGTGCTGTGCTCGTTCGGGTTTAACTCATGCTAGCAAAACCGCCGGGATGATGTAAGGGCTCAGACTGTTCCTGGGCACTGTGGTCTCTTACAGATCAGTGTATGGCATTGACTTCACCTTGCCACAGGCACTTGAGAGCATGTTTGCACGTTAAGAAAGATTTCTTCGTTGGAAGCTGCTTTTTGTCAAATGAGTCTCAGTGCTGTGCTCCTCTGTTTTCACTCGTGCTGCCAAAAGCACAGTGATGATGTTAGGGCTTAGAACATTGCTGGGCACTGTGGTTTCTTCCGGAGAAGTGTATGGCATTTTCTTTACATTGCCACGACCACTTGTGATAGGGTCTGAACCTTAGGAAAACCGTTTTCATTGGAAAGCGGCCTTTTGCGAAACGGGTCTCAGTGCTATGTGCCTCAGGTTTCCTTCATGCTACCAAAAGCAGAGTGAGGATATTAGGGCTCAGACCACTTCTGGGTAAAGTTGTTTCTTATACATAAGTGGGAGGCCTTGTCTTTGCCTTGCTACAAGCACTTTTGATAGGGTTTTGCACATCAAGAGAATAGTTTTCGTCAGAAGGCGTTTTGGCCCAAAGTGTCTCAGTACTGTGCTCGTTCGGGTTTAACTCATGCTAGCAAAACCGCCGGGATGATGTAAGGGCTCAGACTGTTCCTGGGCACTGTGGTCTCTTACAGATCAGTGTATGTTATTGACTTCACATTGCCACAAGCACTTGTGAGCATGTTTGCACGTTAAGAAAGATTTCTTCGTTGGAAGCTGCTTTTTGTCAAATGAGTCTCTGTGCTGTGCTCCTCTGTTTTCACTCGTGCTGCCAAAAGCACAGTGATGATGTTAGGGCTTAGAACATTGCTGGGCACTGTGGTTTCTTCCGCACAAGTGTATGGCATTTTCTCTACTTTGCCACGACCACTTGTGATAGGGTCTGCACCTTAGGAAAACCGTTTTCATTGGAAAGCGGCTTTTTGCCAAACGGGTCTCACTGCTGTGTGCCTCAGGTTTCCCTCATGCTACCAAAAGCACAGTGAGGATATTAGGGCTTAGACCACTTCTGGGTAAAGTTGTTTCTTACACATAAGTGTGTGGCGTTTTGTTTGCCTTGCGACAACCGCTTTTGATAGGTTTTGCACAAGAGAATAGTTTTCGTCGGAAGCCGTTTTGGCCCAAAGTGTCTCAGTGCTGTGCTCGTTCGGGTTTAACTCATGCTAGCAAAACAGCCGGGATGATGTCAGGGCTCAGACTGTTCCTGGGCACTGTGGTCTCTTACAGATCAGTGTATGGCATTGACTTCAGCTTGCCACAGGCACTTGAGAGCATGTTTGCACGTTAAGAAAGATTTCTTCGTTGGAAGCTGCTTTTTGTCAAATGAGTCTCAGTGCTGTGCTCCTCTGTTTTCACTCGTGCTGCCAAAAGCACAGTGATGATGTTAGGGCTTAGAACATGGCTGGGCACTGTGGTTTCTTCCGGAGAAGTGTATGGCATTTTCTTTACATTGCCACGACCACTTGTGATAGGGTCTGAACCTTAGGAAAACCGTTTTTATTGGAAAGCGGCTTTTCGCGAAACGGGTCTCAGTGCTTTGTGCCTCAGGTTTCCCTCATGCTACCAAAAGCACAGTGAGGATATTAGGGCTCAGACCACTTCTGGGTAAAGTTGTTTCTTATACATAAGTGGGAGGCCTTGTCTTTCCTTGCTACAAGCACTTTTGATAGGTTTTCCACATCAAGAGAATAGTTTTCGTCGGAAGCCTTTTTGGCCCAAAGTGTCTCAGTGCTGTGCTCGTTCGGGTTTAACTCATGCTAGCAAAACCGCCGGGATGATGTAAGGGCTCAGACTGTTCCTGGGCACTGTGGTCTCTTACAGATCAGTGTATGGCATTGACTTCACCTTGCCACAGGCACTTGTGAGCATGTTTGCACGTTAAGAAAGATTTCTTCGTTGGAAGCCGGTTTTTGTCAAATGAGTCTCAGTGCTGTGCTCCTCTGTTTTCACTCGTGCTGCCAAAAGCACAGTGATGATGTTAGGGCTTAGAACATTGCTGGGCACTGTGGTTTCTTCCGGACAAGTGTATTGCATTTTCTCTACCTTGCCACGACCACTTGTAATAGGGTCTGCACCTTAGGAAAACCGTTTTCATTGGAAAGCGGCTTTTTGCCAAACGGGTCTCAGTGCTGTGTGCCTCAGGTTTCCCTCATGCTACCAAAAGCACAGTGAGGATATTAGGGCTTAGACCACTTCTGGGTAAAGTTGTTTCTTACACTGTGGGAGGTGTTGTCTTTGCCTTGCTACAAGCACTTTTGATAGGTTTTCCACATCAAGAGAATATTTTTCGTCGGAAGCCGTTTTTGCCCAAACAGTCTCAGTGCTGTGTTCGGGTTTAACTCATGCTAGCAAAACCGCCGGGATGATGTAAGGGCTCAGACTGTTCCTGGGCACTGTGGTCTCTTACAGATCAGTGTATGGCATTGAGTTCACCTTGCCACAGGCACTAGTGAGCGTGTTTGCACGTTTAGAAAGATTTCTTCGTTGGAAGCCGGTTTTTGTCAAATGAGTCTCAGTGCTGTGCTCCTCTGTTTTCACTCGTTGCTGCCAAAAGCACAGTGATGATGTTAGGTCTTAGAACATTGCTGGGCACTGTGGTTTCTTCCGGAGAAGTGTATGGCATTTTCTTTACATTGCCACGACCACTTGTGATAGGGTCTGAACCTTAGGAAAACCGTTTTTATTGGAAAGCGGCTTTTTGCGAAACGGGTCTCAGTGCTGTGTGCCTCAGGTTTCCCTCATGCTACCAAAAGCACAGTGAGGATATTAGGGCTCAGACCACTTCTGGGTAAAGTTGTTTCTTATACATAAGTGGGAGGCCTTGTCTTTGCCTTGCTACAAGCACTTTTGATAGGTTTTCCACATCAAGAGAATAGTTTTCGTCGGAAGCCGTTTTGGCCCAAAGTGTCTCAGTGCTGTGCTGGTTCGGGTTTAACTCATGCTAGCAAAACCGCCGGGATGATGTAAGGGCTCACACTGTTCCTGGGCACTGTGGTCTCTTACAGATCAGTGTATGGCATTGACTTCACCTTGCCACAGGCACTTGTGAGCATGTTTGCACGTTAAGAAAGATTTCTTCGTTGGAAGCCGGTTTTTGTCAAATGAGTCTAAGTGCTGTGCTCCTCTGTTTTCACTCGTGCTGCCAAAAGCACAGTGATGATGTTAGGGCTTAGAACATTGCTGGGCACTGTGGTTTCTTCCGGAGAAGTGTATGGCATTTTCTTTACATTGCCACGACCACTTGTGATAGGGTCTGAACCTTAGGAAAACCGTTTTTATTGGAAAGCGGCTTTTTGCGAAACGGGTTTCAGTGCTGTGTGCCTCAGGTTTCCCTCATGCTACCAAAAGCACAGTGAGGATATTAGGGCTCAGACCACTTCTGGGTAAAGTTGTTTCTTATACATAAGTGGGAGGCCTTGTCTTTGCCTTGCGACAACCGCTTTTGATAGGTTTTCCACATCAAGAGAATAGTTTTCGTCGGAAGCCGTTTTGGCCCAAAGTGTCTCAGTGCTGTGCTCGTTCGGGTTTAACTCATGCTAGCAAAACCGACGGGATGATGTAAGGGCTCAGACTGTTCCTGGGCACTGTGGTCTCTTACAGATCAGTGTATGGCATTGACTTCACCTTGCCACAGGCACTTGTGAGCATGTTTGCACTTTAAGAAAGATTTCTTCGTTGGAAGCCGGTTTTTGTCAAATGAGTCTAAGTGCGGTGCTCCTCTGTTTTCACTCGTGCTGCCAAAAGCACAGTGATGATGTTAGGGCTTAGAACATTGCTGGGCACTGTGGTTTCTTCCGGACAAGTGTATTGCATTTTCTCTACCTTGCCACGACCACTTGTGATAGGGTCTGCACCTTAGGAAAACCGTTTTCATTGGAAAGCGGCTTTTTGCCAAACGGGTCTCAGTGCTGTGTGCCTCAGGTTTCCCTCATGCTACCAAAAGCACAGTGAGGATATTAGGGCTTAGACGACTTCTGGGTAAAGTTTCTTACACATAAGTGTGTGGCGTTTTGTTTGCCTTGCGACAACCGCTTTTGATAGGTTTTGCACATCAAGAGAATAGTTTTCGGCGGAAGCCGTTTTGGCCCAAAGTGTCTCAGTGCTGTGCTCGTTCGGGTTTAACTCATGCTAGCAAAACCGCCGGGATGATGTAAGGGCTCAGACTGTTCCTGGGCACTGTGGTCTCTTACAGATCAGTGTATGGCATTGACTTCACCTTGCCACAGGCACTTGAGAGCATGTTTGCACGTTAAGAAAGATTTCTTCGTTGGAAGCTGCTTTTTGTCAAATGAGTCTCAGTGCTGTGCTCCTCTGTTTTCACTCGTGCTGCCAAAAGCACAGTGATGATGTTAGGGCTTAGAACATTGCTGGGCACTGTGGTTTCTTCCGGAGAAGTGTATGGCATTTTCTTTACATTGCCACGACCACTTGTGATAGGGTCTGAACCTTAGGAAAACCGTTTTCATTGGAAAGCGGCCTTTAGCGAAACGGGTCTCAGTGCTATGTGCCTCAGGTTTCCTTCATGCTACCAAAAGCAGAGTGAGGATATTAGGGCTCAGACCACTTCTGGGTAAAGTTGTTTCTTATACATAAGTGGGAGGCCTTGTCTTTGCCTTGCTACAAGCACTTTTGATAGGGTTTTGCACATCAAGAGAATAGTTTTCGTCAGAAGGCGTTTTGGCCCAAAGTGTCTCAGTACTGTGCTCGTTCGGGTTTAACTCATGCTAGCAAAACCGCCGGGATGATGTAAGGGCTCAGACTGTTCCTGGGCACTCTGGTCTCTTACAGATCAGTGTATGTTATTGACTTCACATTGCCACAGGCACTTTTGAGCATGTTTGCACGTTAAGAAAGATTTCTTCGTTGGAAGCTGCTTTTTGTCAAATGAGTCTCTGTGCTGTGCTCCTCTGTTTTCACTCGTGCTGCCAAAAGCACAGTGATGATGTTAGGGCTTAGAACATTGCTGGGCACTGTGGTTTCTTCCGCACAAGTGTATGGCATTTTCTCTACTTTGCCACGACCACTTGTGATAGGGTCTGCACCTTAGGAAAACCGTTTTCATTGGAAAGCGGCTTTTTGCCAAACGGGTCTCACTGCTGTGTGCCTCAGGTTTCCCTCATGCTACCAAAAGCACAGTGAGGATATTAGGGCTTAGACCACTTCTGGGTAAAGTTGTTTCTTACACATAAGTGTGTGGCGTTTTGTTTGCCTTGCGACAACCGCTTTTGATAGGTTTTGCACAAGAGAATAGTTTTCGTCGGAAGCCGTTTTGGCCCAAAGTGTCTCAGTGCTGTGCTCGTTCGGGTTTAACTCATGCTAGCAAAACAGCCGGGATGATGTCAGGGCTCAGACTGTTCCTGGGCACTGTGGTCTCTTACAGATCAGTGTATGGCATTGACTTCAGCTTGCCACAGGCACTTGAGAGCATGTTTGCACGTTAAGAAAGATTTCTTCGTTGGAAGCTGCTTTTTGTCAAATGAGTCTCAGTGCTGTGCTCCTCTGTTTTCACTCGTGCTGCCAAAAGCACAGTGATGATGTTAGGGCTTAGAACATTGCTGGGCACTGTGGTTTCTTCCGGAGAAGTGTATGGCATTTTCTTTACATTGCCACGACCACTTGTGATAGGGTCTGAACCTTAGGAAAACCGTTTTTATTGGAAAGCGGCTTTTCGCGAAACGGGTCTCAGTGCTTTGTGCCTCAGGTTTCCCTCATGCTACCAAAAGCACAGTGAGGATATTAGGGCTCAGACCACTTCTGGGTAAAGTTGTTTCTTATACATAAGTGGGAGGCCTTGTCTTTCCTTGCTACAAGCACTTTTGATAGGTTTTCCACATCAAGAGAATAGTTTTCGTCGGAAGCCTTTTTGGCCCAAAGTGTCTCAGTGCTGTGCTCGTTCGGGTTTAACTCATGCTAGCAAAACCGCCGGGATGATGTAAGGGCTCAGACTGTTCCTGGGCACTGTGGTCTCTTACAGATCAGTGTATGGCATTGACTTCACCTTGCCACAGGCACTTGTGAGCATGTTTGCACGTTAAGAAAGATTTCTTCGTTGGAAGCCGGTTTTTGTCAAATGAGTCTCAGTGCTGTGCTCCTCTGTTTTCACTCGTGCTGCCAAAAGCACAGTGATGATGTTAGGGCTTAGAACATTGCTGGGCACTGTGGTTTCTTCCGGACAAGTGTATTGCATTTTCTCTACCTTGCCACGACCACTTGTAATAGGGTCTGCACCTTAGGAAAACCGTTTTCATTGGAAAGCGGCTTTTTGCGAAACGGGTCTCAGTGCTGTGTGCCTCAGGTTTCCCTCATGCTACCAAAAGCACAGTGAGGATATTAGGGCTTAGACCACTTCTGGGTAAAGTTGTTTCTTACACTGTGGGAGGTGTTGTCTTTGCCTTGCTACAAGCACTTTTGATAGGTTTTCCACATCAAGAGAATATTTTTCGTCGGAAGCCGTTTTTGCCCAAACAGTCTCAGTGCTGTGTTCGGGTTTAACTCATGCTAGCAAAACCGCAGGGATGATGTAAGGGCTCAGACTGTTCCTGGGCACTGTGGTCTCTTACAGATCAGTGTATGGCACTGAGTTCACCTTGCCACAGGCACTAGTGAGCGTGTTTGCACGTTTAGAAAGATTTCTTCGTTGGAAGCCGGTTTTTGTCAAATGAGTCTCAGTGCTGTGCTCCTCTGTTTTCACTCGTTGCTGCCAAAAGCACAGTGATGATGTTAGGGCTTAGAACATTGCTGGGCACTGTGGTTTCTTCCGGAGAAGTGTATGGCATTTTCTCTACCTTGCCACGACCACTTGTGATAGGGTCTGAACCTTAGGAAAACCGTTTTTATTGGAAAGCGGCTTTTTGCGAAACGGGTCTCAGTGCTGTGTGCCTCAGGTTTCCCTCATGCTACCAAAAGCACAGTGAGGATATTAGGGCTCAGACCACTTCTGGGTAAAGTTGTTTCTTATACATAAGTGGGAGGCCTTGTCTTTGCCTTGCTACAAGCACTTTTGGTAGGTTTTCCACATCAAGAGAATAGTTTTCGTCGGAAGCCGTTTTGGCCCATAGTGTCTCAGTGCTGTGCTGGTTCGGGTTTAACTCATGCTAGCAAAACCGCCGGGATGATGTAAGGGCTCACACTGTTCCTGGGCACTGTGGTCTCTTACAGATCAGTGTATGGCATTGACTTCACCTTGCCACAGGCACTTGTGAGCATGTTTGCATGTTAAGAAAGATTTCTTCGTTGGAAGCCGGTTTTTGTCAAATGAGTCTAAGTGCTGTGCTCCTCTGTTTTCACTCGTGCTGCCAAAAGCACAGTGATGATGTTAGGGCTTAGAACATTGCTGGGCACTGTGGTTTCTTCCGGAGAAGTGTATGGCATTTTCTTTACCTTGCCACGACCACTTGTGATAGGGTCTGCACCTTAGGAAAACCGTTTTCATTGGAAAGCGGCTTTTCGCGAAACGGGTCTCAGTGCTGTGTGCCTCAGGTTTCCCTCATACTACCAAAAGCACAGTGAGGATATTAGGGCTCAGACCACTTCTGGGTAAAGTTGTTTCTTATACATAAGTGGGAGGCCTTGTCTTTGCCTTGCTACGAGCACTTTTGATAGGTTTTCCACATCAAGAGAATATTTTTCAGCAGAAACCTTTTTTGCCCAAAGAGTCTCAGTGCTGTGTTCGGGTTTAACTCATGCTAGCAAAACCGCCGGGATGATGTAAGGGCTCAGACTGTTCCTGGGCACTGTGGTCTCTTACAGATCAGTGTATGGCATTGACTTCACCTTGCCACAGGCACTAGTGAGCATGTTTGCACGTTTAGAAAGATTTCTTCGTTGGAAGCCGGTTTTTGTCAAATGAGTCTCAGTGCTGTGCTCCTCTGTTTTCACTCGTGCTGCCAAAAGCACAGTGATGATGTTAGGACTTAGAACATTGCTGGGTACTGTGGTTTCTTCCGGAGAAGTGTATGTCATTTTCTTTACCTTACCACAACCACTTGTGATAGGGTCTGAACCTTAGGAAAACCGTTTTCTTTGGAAAGCGGCTTTTTGCCAAACGGGTCTCAGTGCTGTGTGCCTCAGGTTTCCCTCATGCTACCAAAAGCACAGTGAGGATATTAGGGCTTAGACCACTTCTGGGTAAAGTTGTTTCTTACACATAAGTGTGTGGCGTATTGTTTGCCTTGCGACAACCACTTTTGATAGGTTTTGCACATCAAGAGTTTAGTTTTCTTTGGAAGCCGTTTTGGCCCAAAGTGTCTCAGTGCTGTGCTCGTTCGGGTTTAACTCATGCTAGCAAAACCGCCGGGATGATGTAAGGGCTCAGACTGTTCCTGGGCACTGTGGTCTCTTACAGATCAGTGTATGGCATTGACTTCACCTTGCCACAGGCACTTGTGAGCATCTTTGCACGTTTAGAAAGATTTCTTCGTTGGAAGCCGGTTTTTGTCAAATGAGTCTCTGTGCTGTGCTCCTCTGTTTTCACTCGTGCTGCCAAAAGCACAGTGATGATGTTAGGGCTTAGAACATTGCTGGGCACTGTGGTTTCTTCCGGAGAAGTGTATGGCATTTTATTTACCTTGCCACGACCACTTGTGATAGGGTCTGCACCTTAGGAAAACCGTTTTCATTGGAAAGCGGCCTTTTGCGAAACGGGTCTCAGTGCTGTGTGCCTCAGGTTTCCCTCATACTACCAAAAGCACAGTGAGGATATTAGGGCTCAGACCACTTCTGGGTAAAGTTGTTTCTTATACATAAGTGGGAGGCCTTGTCTTTGCCTTGCTACGAGCACTTTTGATAGGTTTTCCACATCAAGAGAATATTTTTCGTAGGAAGCCGTTTTTGCCCAAAGTGTCTCAGTGCTGTGCTCGTTCGGGTTTAACTCATGCTAGCAAAACCGCCGGGATGATGTAAGGGCTCAGACTGTTCCTGGGCACTGTGGTCTCTTACAGATCAGTGTATGGCATTGACTTCAGCTTGCCACAGGCACTTGAGAGCATGTTTGCACGTTAAGAAAGATTTCTTCGTTGGAAGCTGCTTTTTGTCAAATGAGTCTCAGTGCTGTGCTCCTCTGTTTTCACTCGTGCTGCCAAAAGCACAGTGATGATGTTAGGGCTTAGAACATTGCTGGGCACTGTGGTTTCTTCCGGAGAAGTGTATGGCATTTTCTTTACATTGCCACGACCACTTGTGATAGGGTCTGAACCTTAGGAAAACCGTTTTTATTGGAAAGCGGCTTTTTGCGAAACGGGTCTCAGTGCTGTGTGCCTCAGGTTTCCCTCATGCTACCAAAAGCACAGTGAGGATATTAGGGCTTAGACCACTTCTGGGTAAAGTTGTTTCTTACACATAAGTGTGTGGCGTTTTGTTTGCCTTGCGACAACCGCTTTTGATAGGTTTTGCACATCAAGAGAATAGTTTTCGGTGGAAGCCGTTTTGGCCCAAAGTGTCTCAGTGCTGTGCTCGTTCGGGTTTAACTCATGCTAGCAAAACCGCCGGGATGGTGTAAGGGCTCAGACTGTTCCTGGGCACTGTGGTCTCTTACAGATCAGTGTATGGCATTGACTTCACCTTGCCACAGGCACTTGTGAGCATGTTTGCACGTTAAGAAAGATTTCTTCGTTGGAAGCCGGTTTTTGTCAAATGAGTCTCAGTGCTGTGCTCCTCTGTTTTCACTCGTGCTGCCAAAAGCACAGTGATGATGTTAGGGCTTAGAACATTGCTGGGCACTGTGGTTTCTTCCGGACAAGTGTATTGCATTTTCTCTACCTTGCCACGACCACTTGTAATAGGGTCTGCACCTTAGGAAAACCGTTTTCATTGGAAAGCGGCTTTTTGCCAAACGGGTCTCAGTGCTGTGTGCCTCAGGTTTCCCTCATGCTACCAAAAGCACAGTGAGGATATTAGGGCTTAGACCACTTCTGGGTAAAGTTGTTTCTTACACTGTGGGAGGTGTTGTCTTTGCCTTGCTACAAGCACTTTTGATAGGTTTTCCACATCAAGAGAATATTTTTCGTCGGAAGCCGTTTTTGCCCAAACAGTCTCAGTGCTGTGTTCGGGTTTAACTCATGCTAGCAAAACCGCAGGGATGATGTAAGGGCTCAGACTGTTCCTGGGCACTGTGGTCTCTTACAGATCAGTGTATGGCATTGAGTTCACCTTGCCACAGGCACTAGTGAGCGTGTTTGCACGTTTAGAAAGATTTCTTCGTTGGAAGCCGGTTTTTGTCAAATGAGTCTCAGTGCTGTGCTCCTCTGTTTTCACTCGTTGCTGCCAAAAGCACAGTGATGATGTTAGGGCTTAGAACATTGCTGGGCACTGTGGTTTCTTCCGGAGAAGTGTATGGCATTTTCTTTACATTGCCACGACCACTTGTGATAGGGTCTGAACCTTAGGAAAACCGTTTTTATTGGAAAGCGGCTTTTTGCGAAACGGGTCTCAGTGCTGTGTGCCTCAGGTTTCCCTCATGCTACCAAAAGCACAGTGAGGATATTAGGGCTCAGACCACTTCTGGGTAAAGTTGTTTCTTATACATAAGTGGGAGGCCTTGTCTTTGCCTTGCTACAAGCACTTTTGATAGGGTTTTGCACATCAAGAGAATAGTTTTCGTCAGAAGGCGTTTTGGCCCAAAGTGTCTCAGTACTGTGCTCGTTCGGGTTTAACTCATGCTAGCAAAACCGCCGGGATGATGTAAGGGCTCAGACTGTTCCTGGGCACTCTGGTCTCTTACAGATCAGTGTATGTTATTGACTTCACATTGCCACAGGCACTTTTGAGCATGTTTGCACGTTAAGAAAGATTTCTTCGTTGGAAGCTGCTTTTTGTCAAATGAGTCTCTGTGCTGTGCTCCTCTGTTTTCACTCGTGCTGCCAAAAGCACAGTGATGATGTTAGGGCTTAGAACATTGCTGGGCACTGTGGTTTCTTCCGCACAAGTGTATGGCATTTTCTCTACTTTGCCACGACCACTTGTGATAGGGTCTGCACCTTAGGAAAACCGTTTTCATTGGAAAGCGGCTTTTTGCCAAACGGGTCTCACTGCTGTGTGCCTCAGGTTTCCCTCATGCTACCAAAAGCACAGTGAGGATATTAGGGCTTAGACCACTTCTGGGTAAAGTTGTTTCTTACACATAAGTGTGTGGCGTTTTGTTTGCCTTGCGACAACCGCTTTTGATAGGTTTTGCACAAGAGAATAGTTTTCGTCGGAAGCCGTTTTGGCCCAAAGTGTCTCAGTGCTGTGCTCGTTCGGGTTTAACTCATGCTAGCAAAACAGCCGGGATGATGTCAGGGCTCAGACTGTTCCTGGGCACTGTGGTCTCTTAGAGATCAGTGTATGGCATTGACTTCAGCTTGCCACAGGCACTTGAGAGCATGTTTGCACGTTAAGAAAGATTTCTTCGTTGGAAGCTGCTTTTTGTCAAATGAGTCTCAGTGCTGTGCTCCTCTGTTTTCACTCGTGCTGCCAAAAGCACAGTGATGATGTTAGGGCTTAGAACATGGCTGGGCACTGTGGTTTCTTCCGGAGAAGTGTATGGCATTTTCTTTACATTGCCACGACCACTTGTGATAGGGTCTGAACCTTAGGAAAACCGTTTTTATTGGAAAGCGGCTTTTCGCGAAACGGGTCTCAGTGCTTTGTGCCTCAGGTTTCCCTCATGCTACCAAAAGCACAGTGAGGATATTAGGGCTCAGACCACTTCTGGGTAAAGTTGTTTCTTATACATAAGTGGGAGGCCTTGTCTTTCCTTGCTACAAGCACTTTTGATAGGTTTTCCACATCAAGAGAATAGTTTTCGTCGGAAGCCTTTTTGGCCCAAAGTGTCTCAGTGCTGTGCTCGTTCGGGTTTAACTCATGCTAGCAAAACCGCCGGGATGATGTAAGGGCTCAGACTGTTCCTGGGCACTGTGGTCTCTTACAGATCAGTGTATGGCATTGACTTCACCTTGCCACAGGCACTTGTGAGCATGTTTGCACGTTAAGAAAGATTTCTTCGTTGGAAGCCGGTTTTTGTCAAATGAGTCTCAGTGCTGTGCTCCTCTGTTCTCACTCGTGCTGCCAAAAGCACAGTGATGGTGTTAGGGCTTAGAACATTGCTGGGCACTGTGGTTTCTTCCGGACAAGTGTATTGCATTTTCTCTACCTTGCCACGACCACTTGTAATAGGGTCTGCACCTTAGGAAAACCGTTTTCATTGGAAAGCGGCTTTTTGCCAAACGGGTCTCACTGCTGTGTGCCTCAGGTTTCCCTCATGCTACCAAAAGCACAGTGAGGATATTAGGGCTTAGACCACTTCTGGGTAAAGTTGTTTCTTACACTGTGGGAGGTGTTGTCTTTGCCTTGCTACAAGCACTTTTGATAGGTTTTCCACATCAAGAGAATATTTTTCGTCGGAAGCCGTTTTTGCCCAAACAGTCTCAGTGCTGTGTTCGGGTTTAACTCATGCTAGCAAAACCGCAGGGATGATGTAAGGGCTCAGACTGTTCCTGGGCACTGTGGTCTCTTACAGATCAGTGTATGGCATTGAGTTCACCTTGCCACAGGCACTAGTGAGCGTGTTTGCACGTTTAGAAAGATTTCTTCGTTGGAAGCCGGTTTTTGTCAAATGAGTCTCAGTGCTGTGCTCCTCTGTTTTCACTCGTTGCTGCCAAAAGCACAGTGATGATGTTAGGTCTTAGAACATTGCTGGGCACTGTGGTTTCTTCCGGAGAAGTGTATGGCATTTTCTTTACATTGCCACGACCACTTGTGATAGGGTCTGCACCTTAGGAAAACCGTTTTCATTGGAAAGCGGCCTTTTGCGAAACGGGTCTCAGTGCTGTGTGCCTCAGGTTTCCCTCATACTACCAAAACCACAGTGAGGATATTAGGGCTCAGACCACTTCTGGGTAAAGTTGTTTCTTATACATAAGTGGGAGGCCTTGTCTTTGCCTTGCTACGAGCACTTTTGATAGGTTTTCCACATCAAGAGAATATTTTTCAGCAGAAGCCTTTTTTGCCCAAAGAGTCTCAGTGCTGTGTTCGGGTTTAACTCATGCTAGCAAAACCGCCGGGATGATGTAAGGGCTCAGACTGTTTCTGGGCACTGTGGTCTCTTACAGATCAGTGTATGGCATTGACTTCACCTTGCCACAGGCACTAGTGAGCATGTTTGCACGTTTAGAAAGATTTCTTCGTTGGAAGCCGGTTTTTGTCAAATGAGTCTCAGTGCTGTGCTCCTCTGTTTTCACTCGTGCTGCCAAAAGCACAGTGATGATGTTAGGACTTAGAACATTGCTGGGTACTGTGGTTTCTTCCGGAGAAGTGTATGTCATTTTCTTTACCTTACCACAACCACTTGTGATAGGGTCTGAACCTTAGGAAAACCGTTTTCTTTGGAAAGCGGCTTTTTGCCAAACGGGTCTCAGGGCTGTGTGCCTCAGGTTTCGCTCATGCTACCAAAAGCACAGTGAGGATATTAGGGCTTAGACCACTTCTGGGTAAAGTTGTTTCTTACACATAAGTGTGTGGCGTTTTGTTTGCCTTGCGACAACCACTTTTGATAGGTTTTGCACATCAAGAGTTTAGTTTTCTTTGGAAGCCGTTTTGGCCCAAAGTGTCTCAGTGCTGTGCTCGTTCGGGTTTAACTCATGCTAGCAAAACCGCCGGGATGATGTAAGGGCTCAGACTGTTCCTGGGCACTGTGGTCTCTTACAGATCAGTGTATGGCATTGACTTCACCTTGCCACAGGCACTTGTGAGCATCTTTGCACGTTTAGAAAGATTTCTTCGTTGGAAGCCGGTTTTTGTCAAATGAGTCTCTGTGCTGTGCTCCTCTGTTTTCACTCGTGCTGCCAAAAGCACAGTGATGATGTTAGGGCTTAGAACATTGCTGGGCACTGTGGTTTCTTCCGGAGAAGTGTATGGCATTTTATTTACCTTGCCACGACCACTTGTGATAGGGTCTGCACCTTAGGAAAACCGTTTTCATTGGAAAGCGGCCTTTTGCGAAACGGGTCTCAGTGCTGTGTGCCTCAGGTTTCCCTCATACTACCAAAAGCACAGTGAGGATATTAGGGCTCAGACCACTTCTGGGTAAAGTTGTTTCTTATACATAAGTGGGAGGCCTTGTCTTTGCCTTGCTACGAGCAGTTTTGATAGGTTTTCCACATCAAGAGAATATTTTTCGTAGGAAGCCGTTTTTGCCCAAAGTGTCTCAGTGCTGTGCTCGTTCGGGTTTAACTCATGCTAGCAAAACCGCCGGGATGATGTAAGGGCTCAGACTGTTCCTGGGCACTGTGGTCCCCTACAGATCAGTGTATGGCATTGACTTCAGCTTGCCACAGGCACTTGAGAGCATGTTTGCACGTTAAGAAAGATTTCTTCGTTGGAAGCTGCTTTTTGTCAAATGAGTCTCAGTGCTGTGCTCCTCTGTTTTCACTCGTGCTGCCAAAAGCACAGTGATGATGTTAGGGCTTAGAACATTGCTGGGCACTGTGGTTTCTTCCGGAGAAGTGTATGGCATTTTCTTTACATTGCCACGACCACTTGTGATAGGGTCTGAACCTTAGGAAAACCGTTTTCATTGGAAAGCGGCCTTTTGCGAAACGGGTCTCAGTGCTGTGTGCCTCAGCTTTCCCTCATACTACCAAAAGCACAGTGAGGATATTAGGGCTTAGACCACTTCTGGGTAAAGTTGTTTCTTACACATAAGTGTGTGGCGTTTTGTTTGCCTTGCGACAACCGCTTTTGATAGGTTTTGCACATCAAGAGAATAGTTTTCGGTGGAAGCCGTTTTGGCCCAAAGTGTCTCAGTGCTGTGCTCGTTCGGGTTTAACTCATGCTAGCAAAACCGCCGGGATGGTGTAAGGGCTCAGACTGTTCCTGGGCACTGTGGTCTCTTACAGATCAGTGTATGGCATTGACTTCACCTTGCCACAGGCACTTGTGAGCATGTTTGCACGTTAAGAAAGATTTCTTCGTTGGAAGCCGGTTTTTGTCAAATGAGTCTCAGTGCTGTGCTCCTCTGTTTTCACTCGTGCTGCCAAAAGCACAGTGATGATGTTAGGGCTTAGAACATTGCTGGGCACTGTGGTTTCTTCCGGACAAGTGTATTGCATTTTCTCTACCTTGCCACGACCACTTGTAATAGGGTCTGCACCTTAGGAAAACCGTTTTCATTGGAAAGCGGCTTTTTGCCAAACGGGTCTCAGTGCTGTGTGCCTCAGGTTTCCCTCATGCTACCAAAAGCACAGTGAGGATATTAGGGCTTAGACCACTTCTGGGTAAAGTTGTTTCTTACACTGTGGGAGGTGTTGTCTTTGCCTTGCTACAAGCACTTTTGATAGGTTTTCCACATCAAGAGAATATTTTTCGTCGGAAGCCGTTTTTGCCCAAACAGTCTCAGTGCTGTGTTCGGGTTTAACTCATGCTAGCAAAACCGCCGGGATGATGTAAGGGCTCAGACTGTTCCTGGGCACTGTGGTCTCTTACAGATCAGTGTATGGCATTGAGTTCACCTTGCCACAGGCACTAGTGAGCGTGTTTGCACGTTTAGAAAGATTTCTTCGTTGGAAGCCGGTTTTTGTCAAATGAGTCTCAGTGCTGTGCTCCTCTGTTTTCACTCGTTGCTGCCAAAAGCACAGTGATGATGTTAGGGCTTAGAACATTGCTGGGCACTGTGGTTTCTTCCGGAGAAGTGTATGGCATTTTCTTTACATTGCCACGACCACTTGTGATAGGGTCTGAACCTTAGGAAAACCGTTTTTATTGGAAAGCGGCTTTTTGCGAAACGGGTCTCAGTGCTGTGTGCCTCAGGTTTCCCTCATGCTACCAAAAGCACAGTGAGGATATTAGGGCTCAGACCACTTCTGGGTAAAGTTGTTTCTTATACATAAGTGGGAGGCCTTGTCTTTGCCTTGCTACAAGCACTTTTGATAGGTTTTCCACATCAAGAGAATAGTTTTCGTCGGAAGCCGTTTTGGCCCAAAGTGTCTCAGTGCTGTGCTGGTTCGGGTTTAACTCATGCTAGCAAAACCGCCGGGGTGATGTAAGGGCTCACACTGTTCCTGGGCACTGTGGTCTCTTACAGATCAGTGTATGGCATTGACTTCACCTTGCCACAGGCACTTGTGAGCATGTTTGCACGTTAAGAAAGATTTCTTCGTTGGAAGCCGGTTTTTGTCAAATGAGTCTAAGTGCTGTGCTCCTCTGTTTTCACTCGTGCTGCCAAAAGCACAGTGATGATGTTAGGGCTTAGAACATTGCTGGGCACTGTGGTTTCTTCCGGAGAAGTGTATGGCATTTTCTTTACATTGCCACGACCACTTGTGATAGGGTCTGAACCTTAGGAAAACCGTTTTTATTGGAAAGCGGCTTTTTGCGAAACGGGTCTCAGTGCTGTGTGCCTCAGGTTTCCCTCATGCTACCAAAAGCACAGTGAGGATATTAGGGCTCAGACCACTTCTGGGTAAAGTTGTTTCTTATACATAAGTGGGAGGCCTTGTCTTTGCCTTGCTACAAGCACTTTTGATAGGTTTTCCACATCAAGAGAATAGTTTTCGTCGGAAGCCGTTTTGGCCCAAAGTGTCTCAGTGCTGTGCTCGTTCGGGTTTAACTCATGCTAGCAAAACCGACGGGATGATGTAAGGGCTCAGACTGTTCCTGGGCACTGTGGTCTCTTACAGATCAGTGTATGGCATTGACTTCACCTTGCCACAGGCACTTGTGAGCATGTTTGCACTTTAAGAAAGATTTCTTCGTTGGAAGCCGGTTTTTGTCAAATGAGTCTAAGTGCGGTGCTCCTCTGTTTTCACTCGTGCTGCCAAAAGCACAGTGATGATGTTAGGGCTTAGAAGATTGCTGAGCACTGTGGTTTCTTCCGGACAAGTGTATTGCATTTTCTCTACCTTGCCACGACCACTTGTGATAGGGTCTGCACCTTAGGAAAACCGTTTTCATTGGAAAGCGGCTTTTTGCCAAACGGGTCTCAGTGCTGTGTGCCTCAGGTTTCCCTCATGCTACCAAAAGCACAGTGAGGATATTAGGGCTTAGACCACTTCTGGGTAAAGTTGTTTCTTACACTGTGGGAGGCGTTGTCTTTGCCTTGCTACAAGCACTTTTGATAGGTTTTCCACATCAAGAGAATATTTTTCAGCAGAAGCCTTTTTTGCCCAAAGAGTCTCAGTGCTGTGTTCGGGTTTAACTCATGCTAGCAAAACCGCCGGGATGATGTAAGGGCTCAGACTATTCCTGGGCACTGTGGTCTCTTATAGATCAGTGTATGGCATTGACTTCACCTTGCCACAGGCACTAGTGAGCATGTTTGCACGTTTAGAAAGATTTCTTCGTTGGAAGCCGGTTTTTGTCAAATGAGTCTCAGTGCTGTGCTCCTCTGTTTTCACTCGTGCTGCCAAAAACACAGTGATGATGTTAGGGCTTAGAACATTGCTGGGTACTGTGGTTTCTTCCGGAGAAGTGTATGTCATTTTCTTTACCTTACCACAACCACTTGTGATAGGGTCTGAACCTTAGGAAAACCGTTTTCTTTGGAAAGCGGCTCTTTGCCAAACGGGTCTCAGTGCTGTGTGCCTCAGGTTTCCCTCATGCTACCAAAAGCACAGTGAGGATATTAGGGCTTAGACCACTTCTGGGTAAAGTTGTTTCTTACACATAAGTGTGTGGCGTTTTGTTTGCCTCGCGACAACCACTTTTGATAGGTTTTGCACATCAAGAGAATAGTTTTATTTGGAAGCCATTTTGGCCCAAAGTGTCTCAGTGCTGTGCTCGTTCGGGTTTAACTCATGCTAGCAAAACCGCCGGGATGATCTAAGGGCTCAGACTGTTCCTGGGCACTGTGGTCTCTTACAGATCAGTGTATGGCATTGACTTCACCTTGCCACAGGCACTTGTGAGCATCTTTGCACGTTTAGAAAGATTTCTTCGTTGGAAGCCGGTTTTTGGCAAATGAGTGTCTGTGCTGTGCTCCTCTGTTTTCACTCGTGCTGCCAAAAGCACAGTGATGATGTTAGGGCTTAGAACATTGCTGGGCACTGTGGTTTCTTCCGGAGAAGTGTATGGCATTTTCTTTACCTTGCCACGACCACTTGTGATAGGGTCTGCACCTTAGGAAAACCGTTTTCATTGGAAAGCGGCCTTTTGCGAAACGGGTCTCAGTGCTGTGTGCCTCAGGTTTCCCTCATGCTACCAAAAGCACAGTGAGGATATTAGGGCTCAGACCACTTCTGGGTAAAGTTGTTTCTTATACATAAGTGGGAGGCCTTGTCTTTGCCTTGCTACGAGCACTTTTGATAGGTTTTCCACATCAAGAGAATATTTTTCGTAGGAAGCCGTTTTTGCCCAAACAGTCTCAGTGCTGTGTTCGTTCGGGTTTAACTCATGCTAGCAAAACCGCCGGGATGATGTAAGGGCTCAGACTGTTCCTGGGCACTGTGGTCTCTTACAGATCAGTGTATGGCATTGACTTCACCTTGCCACAGGCACTTGTGAGCATGTTTGCACGTTAAGAAAGATTTCTTCTTTGGAAGCCGGTTTTTGTCAAATGAGTCTCAGTGCTGTGCTCCTCTGTTTTCACTCGTGCTGCCAAAAGCACAGTGATGATGTTAGGGCTTAGTACATTGCTGGGCACTGTGGTTTCTTCCGGAGAAGTGTATGGCATTTTCTTTACCTTGCCACGACCACTTGTGATAGGGTCTGAACCTTAGGAAAACCGTTTTCGTTGGAAAGCAGCTTTTTGCCAAATGGGTCTCAGTGCGGTGTGCCTCAGGTTTCCCTCATGCTACCAAAAGCACAGTGAGGATATTAGGGCTTAGACCACTTCTGGGTAAAGTTGTTTCTTACACATAAATGTGTGGCGTTTTGTTTGCCTTGCGACAACCGCTTTTGATAGGTTTTGCACATCAAGAGAATAGTTTTCGGCGGAAGCCGTTTTGGCCCAAAGTGTCTCAGTGCTCTGCTCGTTCGGGTTTAACTCATGCTAGCAAAACCGCCGGGATGATGTAAGGGCTCAGACTGTTCCTGGGCACTGTGGTCTCTTACAGATCAGTGTATGGCATTGACTTCAGCTTGCCACAGGCACTTGAGAGCATGTTTGCACGTTAAGAAAGATTTCTTCGTTGGAAGCTGCTTTTTGTCAAATGAGTCTCAGTGCTGTGCTCCTGTTTTCACTCGTGCTGCCAAAAGCACAGTGATGATGTTAGGGCTTAGAACATTGCTGGGCACTGTGGTTTCTTCCGGAGAAGTGTATGGCATTTTCTTTACATTGCCACGACCACTTGTGATAGGGTCTGAACCTTAGGAAAACCGTTTTTATTGGAAAGCGGCTTTTTGCGAAACGGGTCTCAGTGCTGTGTGCCTCAGGTTTCCCTCATGCTACCAAAAGCACAGTGAGGATATTAGGGCTCAGACCACTTCTGGGTAAAGTTGTTTCTTATACATAAGTGGGAGGCCTTGTCTTTGCCTTGCTACAAGCACTTTTGATAGGTTTTCCACATCAAGAGAATAGTTTTCGTCGGAAGCCGTTTTGGCCCAAAGTGTCTCAGTGCTGTGCTCGTTCGGGTTTAACTCATGCTAGCAAAACCGCCGGGATGATGTAAGGGCTCAGACTGTTCCTGGGCACTGTGGTCTCTTACAGATCAGTGTATGGCATTGACTTCACCTTGCCACAGGCACTTGTGAGCATGTTTGCACGTTAAGAAAGATTTCTTCGTTGGAAGCCGGTTTTTGTCAAATGAGTCTCAGTGCTGTGCTCCTCTGTTTTCACTCGTGCTGCCAAAAGCACAGTGATGATGTTAGGGCTTAGAACATTGCTGGGCACTGTGGTTTCTTACGGACAAGTGTATTGCATTTTCTCTACCTTGCCACGACCACTTGTGATAGGGTCTGCACCTTAGGAAAACCGTTTTCATTGGAAAGCGGCTTTTTGCCAAACGGGTCTCAGTGCTGTGTGCCTCAGGTTTCCCTCATGCTACCAAAAGCACAGTGAGGATATTAGGGCTCAGGCCACTTCTGGGTAAAGTTGTTTCTTATACATAAGTGGGAGGCCTTGTCTTTGCCTTGCTACAAGCACTTTTGATAGGTTTTCCACATCAAGAGAATAGTTTTCGTCGGAAGCCGTTTTGGCCCAAAGTGTCTCAGTGCTGTGCTCGTTCGGGTTTAACTCATGCTAGCAAAACCGCCGGGATGATGTAAGGGCTCAGACTGTTCCTGGGCACTGTGGTCTCTTACAGATCAGTGTATGGCATTGACTTCACCTTGCCACAGGCACTTGTGAGCATGTTTGCACGTTAAGAAAGATTTCTTCGTTGGAAGCCGGTTTTTGTCAAATGAGTCTCAGTGCTGTGCTCCTCTGTTTTCACTCGTGCTGCCAAAAGCACAGTGATGATGTTAGGGCTTAGAACATTGCTGGGCACTGTGGTTTCTTACGGACAAGTGTATTGCATTTTCTCTACCTTGCCACGACCACTTGTGATAGGGTCTGCACCTTAGGAAAACCGTTTTCATTGGAAAGCGGCTTTTTGCCAAACGGGTCTCAGTGCTGTGTGCCTCAGGTTTCCCTCATGCTACCAAAAGCACAGTGAGGATATTAGGGCTTAGACGACTTCTGGGTAAAGTTTCTTACACATAAGTGTGTGGCGTTTTGTTTGCCTTGCGACAACCGCTTTTGATAGGTTTTGCACATCAAGAGAATAGTTTTCGGCGGAAGCCGTTTTGGCCCAAAGTGTCTCAGTGCTGTGCTCGTTCGGGTTTAACTCATGCTAGCAAAACCGCCGGGATGATGTAAGGGCTCAGACTGTTCCTGGGCACTGTGGTCTCTTACAGATCAGTGTATGGCATTGACTTCACCTTGCCACAGGCACTTGAGAGCATGTTTGCACGTTAAGAAAGATTTCTTCGTTGGAAGCTGCTTTTTGTCAAATGAGTCTCAGTGCTGTGCTCCTCTGTTTTCACTCGTGCTGCCAAAAGCACAGTGATGATGTTAGGGCTTAGAACATTGCTGGGCACTGTGGTTTCTTCCGGAGAAGTGTATGGCATTTTCTTTACATTGCCACGACCACTTGTGATAGGGTCTGAACCTTAGGAAAACCGTTTTCATTGGAAAGCGGCCTTTTGCGAAACGGGTCTCAGTGCTATGTGCCTCAGGTTTCCTTCATGCTACCAAAAGCAGAGTGAGGATATTAGGGCTCAGACCACTTCTGGGTAAAGTTGTTTCTTATACATAAGTGGGAGGCCTTGTCTTTGCCTTGCTACAAGCACTTTTGATAGGGTTTTGCACATCAAGAGAATAGTTTTCGTCAGAAGGCGTTTTGGCCCAAAGTGTCTCAGTACTGTGCTCGTTCGGGTTTAACTCATGCTAGCAAAACCGCCGGGATGATGTAAGGGCTCAGACTGTTCCTGGGCACTCTGGTCTCTTACAGATCAGTGTATGTTATTGACTTCACATTGCCCCAGGCACTTTTGAGCATGTTTGCACGTTGAGAAAGATTTCTTCGTTGGAAGCTGCTTTTTGTCAAATGAGTCTCTGTGCTGTGCTCCTCTGTTTTCACTCGTGCTGCCAAAAGCACAGTGATGATGTTAGGGCTTAGAACATTGCTGGGCACTGTGGTTTCTTCCGCACAAGTGTATGGCATTTTCTCTACTTTGCCACGACCACTTGTGATAGGGTCTGCACCTTAGGAAAACCGTTTTCATTGGAAAGCGGCTTTTTGCCAAACGGGTCTCACTGCTGTGTGCCTCAGGTTTCCCTCATGCTACCAAAAGCACAGTGAGGATATTAGGGCTTAGACCACTTCTGGGTAAAGTTGTTTCTTACACATAAGTGTGTGGCGTTTTGTTTGCCTTGCGACAACCGCTTTTGATAGGTTTTGCACAAGAGAATAGTTTTCGTCGGAAGCCGTTTTGGCCCAAAGTGTCTCAGTGCTGTGCTCGTTCGGGTTTAACTCATGCTAGCAAAACAGCCGGGATGATGTCAGGGCTCAGACTGTTCCTGGGCACTGTGGTCTCTTACAGATCAGTGTATGGCATTGACTTCAGCTTGCCACAGGCACTTGAGAGCATGTTTGCACGTTAAGAAAGATTTCTTCGTTGGAAGCTGCTTTTTGTCAAATGAGTCTCAGTGCTGTGCTCCTCTGTTTTCACTCGTGCTGCCAAAAGCACAGTGATGATGTTAGGGCTTAGAACATGGCTGGGCACTGTGGTTTCTTCCGGAGAAGTGTATGGCATTTTCTTTACATTGCCACGACCACTTGTGATAGGGTCTGAACCTTAGGAAAACCGTTTTTATTGGAAAGTGGCTTTTCGCGAAACGGGTCTCAGTGCTTTGTGCCTCAGGTTTCCCTCATGCTACCAAAAGCACAGTGAGGATATTAGGGCTCAGACCACTTCTGGGTAAAGCTGTTTCTTATACATAAGTGGGAGGCCTTGTCTTTCCTTGCTACAAGCACTTTTGATAGGTTTTCCACATGAAGAGAATAGTTTTCGTCGGAAGCCTTTTTGGCCCAAAGTGTCTCAGTGCTGTGCTCGTTCGGGTTTAACTCATGCTAGCAAAACCGCCGGGATGATGTAAGGGCTCAGACTGTTCCTGGGCACTGTGGTCTCTTACAGATCAGTGTATGGCATTGACTTCACCTTGCCACAGGCACTTGTGAGCATGTTTGCACGTTAAGAAAGATTTCTTCGTTGGAAGCCGGTTTTTGTCAAATGAGTCTCAGTGCTGTGCTCCTCTGTTTTCACTCGTGCTGCCAAAAGCACAGTGATGATGTTAGGGCTTAGAACATTGCTGGGCACTGTGGTTTCTTCCGGACAAGTGTATTGCATTTTCTCTACCTTGCCACGACCACTTGTAATAGGGTTTGCACCTTAGGAAAACCGTTTTCATTGGAAAGCGGCTTTTTGCCAAACGGGTCTCAGTGCTGTGTGCCTCAGGTTTCCCTCATGCTACCAAAAGCACAGTGAGGATATTAGGGCTTAGACCACTTCTGGGTAAAGTTGTTTCTTACACTGTGGGAAGTGTTGTCTTTGCCTTGCTACAAGCACTTTTTATAGGTTTTCCACATCAAGAGAATATTTTTCGTCGGAAGCCGTTTTTGCCCAAACAGTCTCAGTGCTGTGTTCGGGTTTAACTCATGCTAGCAAAACCGCAGGGATGATGTAAGGGCTCAGACTGTTCCTGGGCACTGTGGTCTCTTACAGATCAGTGTATGGCATTGAGTTCACCTTGCCACAGGCACTAGTGAGCGTGTTTGCACGTTTAGAAAGATTTCTTCGTTGGAAGCCGGTTTTTGTCAAATGAGTCTCAGTGCTGTGCTCCTCTGTTTTCACTCGTTGCTGCCAAAAGCACAGTGATGATGTTAGGGCTTAGAACATTGCTGGGCACTGTGGTTTCTTCCGGAGAAGTGTATGGCATTTTCTTTACATTGCCACGACCACTTGTGATAGGGTCTGAACCTTAGGAAAACCGTTTTTATTGGAAAGCGGCTTTTTGCGAAACGGGTCTCAGTGCTGTGTGCCTCAGGTTTCCCTCATGCTACCAAAAGCACAGTGAGGATATTAGGGCTCAGACCACTTCTGGGTAAAGTTGTTTCTTATACATAAGTGGGAGGCCTTGTCTTTGCCTTGCTACAAGCACTTTTGATAGGTTTTCCACATCAAGAGAATAGTTTTCGTCGGAAGCCGTTTTGGCCCAAAGTGTCTCAGTGCTGTGCTGGTTCGGGTTTAACTCATGCTAGCAAAACCGCCGGGATGATGTAAGGGCTCACACTGTTCCTGGGCACTGTGGTCTCTTACAGATCAGTGTATGGCATTGACTTCACCTTGCCACAGGCACTTGTGAGCATGTTTGCACGTTAAGAAAGATTTCTTCGTTGGAAGCCGGTTTTTGTCAAATGAGTCTAAGTGCTGTGCTCCTCTGTTTTCACTCGTGCTGCCAAAAGCACAGTGATGATGTTAGGGCTTAGAACATTGCTGGGCACTGTGGTTTCTTCCGGAGAAGTGTATGGCATTTTCTTTACCTTGCCACGACCACTTGTGATAGGGTCTGCACCTTAGGAAAACCGTTTTCATTGGAAAGCGGCCTTTTGCGAAACGGGTCTCAGTGCTGTGTGCCTCAGGTTTCCCTCATACTACCAAAAGCACAGTGAGGATATTAGGGCTCAGACCACTTCTGGGTAAAGTTGTTTCTTATACATAAGTGGGAGGCCTTGTCTTTGCCTTGCTACGAGCACTTTTGATAGGTTTTCCACATCAAGAGAATATTTTTCAGCAGAAGCCTTTTTTGCCCAAAGAGTCTCAGTGCTGTGTTCGGGTTTAACTCATGCTAGCAAAACCGCCGGGATGATGTAAGGGCTCAGACTGTTCCTGGGCACTGTGGTCTCTTACAGATCAGTGTATGGCATTGACTTCACCTTGCCACAGGCACTAGTGAGCATGTTTGCACGTTTAGAAAGATTTCTTCGTTGGAAGCCGGTTTTTGTCAAATGAGTCTCAGTGCTGTGCTCCTCTGTTTTCACTCGTGCTGCCAAAAGCACAGTGATGATGTTAGGACTTAGAACATTGCTGGGTACTGTGGTTTCTTCCGGAGAAGTGTATGTCATTTTCTTTACCTTACCACAACCACTTGTGATAGGGTCTGAACCTTAGGAAAACCGTTTTCTTTGGAAAGCGGCTTTTTGCCAAACGGGTCTCAGGGCTGTGTGCCTCAGGTTTCGCTCATGCTACCAAAAGCACAGTGAGGATATTAGGGCTTAGACCACTTCTGGGTAAAGTTGTTTCTTACACATAAGTGTGTGGCGTTTTGTTTGCCTTGCGACAACCACTTTTGATAGGTTTTGCACATCAAGAGTTTAGTTTTCTTTGGAAGCCGTTTTGGCCCAAAGTGTCTCAGTGCTGTGCTCGTTCGGGTTTAACTCATGCTAGCAAAACCGCCGGGATGATGTAAGGGCTCAGACTGTTCCTGGGCACTGTGGTCTCTTACAGATCAGTGTATGGCATTGACTTCACCTTGCCACAGGCACTTGTGAGCATCTTTGCACGTTTAGAAAGATTTCTTCGTTGGAAGCCGGTTTTTGTCAAATGAGTCTCTGTGCTGTGCTCCTCTGTTTTCACTCGTGCTGCCAAAAGCACAGTGATGATGTTAGGGCTTAGAACATTGCTGGGCACTGTGGTTTCTTCCGGAGAAGTGTATGGCATTTTATTTACCTTGCCACGACCACTTGTGATAGGGTCTGCACCTTAGGAAAACCGTTTTCATTGGAAAGCGGCCTTTTGCGAAACGGGTCTCAGTGCTGTGTGCCTCAGGTTTCCCTCATACTACCAAAAGCAGAGTGAGGATATTAGGGCTCAGACCACTTCTGGGTAAAGTTGTTTCTTATACATAAGTGGGAGGCCTTGTCTTTGCCTTGCTACGAGCAGTTTTGATAGGTTTTCCACATCAAGAGAATATTTTTCGTAGGAAGCCGTTTTTGCCCAAAGTGTCTCAGTGCTGTGCTCGTTCGGGTTTAACTCATGCTAGCAAAACCGCCGGGATGATGTAAGGGCTCAGACTGTTCCTGGGCACTGTGGTCTCTTACAGATCAGTGTATGGCATTGACTTCAGCTTGCCACAGGCACTTGAGAGCATGTTTGCACGTTAAGAAAGATTTCTTCGTTGGAAGCTGCTTTTTGTCAAATGAGTCTCAGTGCTGTGCTCCTCTGTTTTCACTCGTGCTGCCAAAAGCACAGTGATGATGTTAGGGCTTAGAACATGGCTGGGCACTGTGGTTTCTTCCGGAGAAGTGTATGGCATTTTCTTTACATTGCCACGACCACTTGTGATAGGGTCTGAACCTTAGGAAAACCGTTTTCATTGGAAAGCGGCCTTTTGCGAAACGGGTCTCAGTGCTGTGTGCCTCAGGTTTCCCTCATACTACCAAAAGCACAGTGAGGATATTAGGGCTTAGACCACTTCTGGGTAAAGTTGTTTCTTACACATAAGTGTGTGGCGTTTTGTTTGCCTTGCGACAACCGCTTTTGATAGGTTTTGCACATCAAGAGAATAGTTTTCGGTGGAAGCCGTTTTGGCCCAAAGTGTCTCAGTGCTCTGCTCGTTCGGGTTTAACTCATGCTAGCAAAACCGCCGGGATGGTGTAAGGGCTCAGACTGTTCCTGGGCACTGTGGTCTCTTACAGATCAGTGTATGGCATTGACTTCACCTTGCCACAGGCACTTGTGAGCATGTTTGCACGTTAAGAAAGATTTCTTCGTTGGAAGCCGGTTTTTGTCAAATGAGTCTCAGTGCTGTGCTCCTCTGTTTTCACTCGTGCTGCCAAAAGCACAGTGATGATGTTAGGGCTTAGAACATTGCTGGGCACTGTGGTTTCTTCCGGACAAGTGTATTGCATTTTCTCTACCTTGCCACGACCACTTGTAATAGGGTCTGCACCTTAGGAAAACCGTTTTCATTGGAAAGCGGCTTTTTGCCAAACGGGTCTCAGTGCTGTGTGCCTCAGGTTTCCCTCATGCTACCAAAAGCACAGTGAGGATATTAGGGCTTAGACCACTTCTGGGTAAAGTTGTTTCTTACACTGTGGGAGGTGTTGTCTTTGCCTTGCTACAAGCACTTTTGATAGGTTTTCCACATCAAGAGAATATTTTTCGTCGGAAGCCGTTTTTGCCCATAGAGTCTCAGTGCTGTGCTGGTTCGGGTTTAACTCATGCTAGCAAAACCGCCGGGATGATGTAAGGGCTCAGACTGTTCCTGGGCACTGTGGTCTCTTACAGATCAGTGTATGGCATTGAGTTCACCTTGCCACAGGCACTAGTGAGCGTGTTTGCACGTTTAGAAAGATTTCTTCGTTGGAAGCCGGTTTTTGTCAAATGAGTCTCAGTGCTGTGCTCCTCTGTTTTCACTCGTTGCTGCCAAAAGCACAGTGATGATGTTAGGGCTTAGAACATTGCTGGGCACTGTGGTTTCTTCCGGAGAAGTGTATGGCATTTTCTCTACCTTGCCACGACCACTTGTGATAGGGTCTGAACCTTAGGAAAACCGTTTTTATTGGAAAGCGGCTTTTTGCGAAACGGGTCTCAGTGCTGTGTGCCTCAGGTTTCCCTCATGCTACCAAAAGCACAGTGAGGATATTAGGGCTCAGACCACTTCTGGGTAAAGTTGTTTCTTATACATAAGTGGGAGGCCTTGTCTTTGCGTTGCTACAAGCACTTTTGATAGGTTTTCCACATCAAGAGAATAGTTTTCGTCGGAAGCCGTTTTGGCCCATAGTGTCTCAGTGCTGTGCTGGTTCGGGTTTAACTCATGCTAGCAAAACCGCCGGGATGATGTAAGGGCTCACACTGTTCCTGGGCACTGTGGTCTCTTACAGATCAGTGTATGGCATTGACTTCACCTTGCCACAGGCACTTGTGAGCATGTTTGCACGTTAAGAAAGATTTCTTCGTTGGAAGCCGGTTTTTGTCAAATGAGTCTAAGTGCTGTGCTCCTCTGTTTTCACTCGTGCTGCCAAAAGCACAGTGATGATGTTAGGGCTTAGAACATTGCTGGGCACTGTGGTTTCTTCCGGAGAAGTGTATGGCATTTTCTTTACCTTGCCACGACCACTTGTGATAGGGTCTGCACCTTAGGAAAACCGTTTTCATTGGAAAGCGGCCTTTTGCGAAACGGGTCTCAGTGCTGTGTGCCTCAGGTTTCCCTCATACTACCAAAAGCACAGTGAGGATATTAGGGCTTAGACCACTTCTGGGTAAAGTTGTTTCTTACACATAAGTGTGTGGCGTTTTGTTTGCCTTGCGACAACCGCTTTTGATAGGTTTTGCACATCAAGAGAATAGTTTTCGGCGGAAGCCGTTTTGGCCCAAAGTGTCTCAGTGCTGTGCTCGTTCGGGTTTAACTCATGCTAGCAAAACCGCCGGGATGATGTAAGGGCTCAGACTGTTCCTGGGCACTGTGGTCTCTTACAGATCAGTGTATGGCATTGACTTCAGCTTGCCACAGGCACTTGAGAGCATGTTTGCACGTTAAGAAAGATTTCTTCGTTGGAAGCTGCTTTTTGTCAAATGAGTCTCAGTGCTGTGCTCCTCTGTTTTCACTCGTGCTGCCAAAAGCACAGTGATGATGTTAGGGCTTAGAACATGGCTGGGCACTGTGGTTTCTTCCGGAGAAGTGTATGGCATTTTCTTTACATTGCCACGACCACTTGTGATAGGGTCTGAACCTTAGGAAAACCGTTTTTATTGGAAAGCGGCTTTTTGCGAAACGGGTCTCAGTGCTGTGTGCCTCAGGTTTCCCTCATGCTACCAAAAGCACAGTGAGGATATTAGGGCTTAGACCACTTCTGGGTAAAGTTGTTTCTTACACATAAGTGTGTGGCGTTTTGTTTGCCTTGCGAGAACCGCTTTTGATAGGTTTTGCACATCAAGAGAATAGTTTTCGGTGGAAGCCGTTTTGGCCCAAAGTGTCTCAGTGCTGTGCTCGTTCGGGTTTAACTCATGCTAGCAAAACCGCCGGGATGGTGTAAGGGCTCAGACTGTTCCTGGGCACTGTGGTCTCTTACAGATCAGTGTATGGCATTGACTTCACCTTGCCACAGGCACTTGTGAGCATGTTTGCACGTTAAGAAAGATTTCTTCGTTGGAAGCCGGTTTTTGTCAAATGAGTCTCAGTGCTGTGCTCGTCTGTTTTCACTCGTGCTGCCAAAAGCACAGTGATGATGTTAGGGCTTAGAACATTGCTGGGCACTGTGGTTTCTTCCGGACAAGTGTATTGCATTTTCTCTACCTTGCCACGACCACTTGTAATAGGGTCTGCACCTTAGGAAAACCGTTTTCATTGGAAAGCGGCTTTTTGCCAAACGGGTCTCAGTGCTGTGTGCCTCAGGTTTCCCTCATGCTACCAAAAGCACAGTGAGGATATTAGGGCTTAGACCACTTCTGGGTAAAGTTGTTTCTTACACTGTGGGAGGTGTTGTCTTTGCCTTGCTACAAGCACTTTTGATAGGTTTTCCACATCAAGAGATTATTTTTCGTCGGAAGCCGTTTTTGCCCAAACAGTCTCAGTGCTGTGTTCGGGTTTAACTCATGCTAGCAAAACCGCAGGGATGATGTAAGGGCTCAGACTGTTCCTGGGCACTGTGGTCTCTTACAGATCAGTGTATGGCATTGAGTTCACCTTGCCACAGGCACTAGTGAGCGTGTTTGCACGTTTAGAAAGATTTCTTCGTTGGAAGCCGGTTTTTGTCAAATGAGTCTCAGTGCTGTGCTCCTCTGTTTTCACTCGTTGCTGCCAAAAGCACAGTGATGATGTTAGGGCTTAGAACATTGCTGGGCACTGTGGTTTCTTCCGGAGAAGTGTATGGCATTTTCTTTACCTTGCCACGACCACTTGTGATAGGGTCTGCACCTTAGGAAAACCGTTTTCATTGGAAAGCGGCCTTTTGCGAAACGGGTCTCAGTGCTGTGTGCCTCAGGTTTCCCTCATACTACCAAAAGCACAGTGAGGATATTAGGGCTCAGACCACTTCTGGGTAAAGTTGTTTCTTATACATAAGTGGGAGGCCTTGTCTTTGCCTTGCTACGAGCACTTTTGATAGGTTTTCCACATCAAGAGAATATTTTTCGTAGGAAGCCGTTTTTGCCCAAACAGTCTCAGTGCTGTGTTCGTTCGGGTTTAACTCATGCTAGCAAAACCGCCGGGATGATGTAAGGGCTCAGACTGTTCCTGGGCACTGTGGTCTCTTACAGATCAGTGTATGGCATTGACTTCACCTTGCCACAGGCACTTGTGAGCATGTTTGCACGTTAAGAAAGATTTCTTCTTTGGAAGCCGGTTTTTGTCAAATGAGTCTCAGTGCTGTGCTCCTCTGTTTTCACTCGTGCTGCCAAAAGCACAGTGATGATGTTAGGGCTTAGTACATTGCTGGGCACTGTGGTTTCTTCCGGAGAAGTGTATGGCATTTTCTTTACCTTGCCACGACCACTTGTGATAGGGTCTGAACCTTAGGAAAACCGTTTTCGTTGGAAAGCAGCTTTTTGCCAAATGGGTCTCAGTGCGGTGTGCCTCAGGTTTCCCTCATGCTACCAAAAGCACAGTGAGGATATTAGGGCTTAGACCACTTCTGGGTAAAGTTGTTTCTTACACATAAGTGTGTGGCGTTTTGTTTGCCTTGCGACAACCGCTTTTGATAGGTTTTGCACATCAAGAGAATAGTTTTCGGCGGAAGCCGTTTTGGCCCAAAGTGTCTCAGTGCTCTGCTCGTTCGGGTTTAACTCATGCTAGCAAAACCGCCGGGATGATGTAAGGGCTCAGACTTTTCCTGGGCACTGTGGTCTCTTACAGATCAGTGTATGGCATTGACTTCAGCTTGCCACAGGCACTTGAGAGCATGTTTGCACGTTAAGAAAGATTTCTTCGTTGGAAGCTGCTTTTTGTCAAATGAGTCTCAGTGCTGTGCTCCTCTGTTTTCACTCGTGCTGCCAAAAGCACAGTGATGATGTTAGGGCTTAGAACATTGCTGGGCACTGTGGTTTCTTCCGGACAAGTGTATTGCATTTTCTCTACCTTGCCACGACCACTTGTGATAGGGTCTGCACCTTAGGAAAACCGTTTTCATTGGAAAGCGGCTTTTTGCCAAACGGGTCTCAGTGCTGTGTGCCTCAGGTTTCCCTCATGCTACCAAAAGCACAGTGAGGATATTAGGGCTTAGACGACTTCTGGGTAAAGTTTCTTACACATAAGTGTGTGGCGTTTTGTTTGCCTTGCGACAACCGCTTTTGATAGGTTTTGCACATCAAGAGAATAGTTTTCGGCGGAAGCCGTTTTGGCCCAAAGTGTCTCAGTGCTGTGCTCGTTCGGGTTTAACTCATGCTAGCAAAACCGCCGGGATGATGTAAGGGCTCAGACTGTTCCTGGGCACTGTGGTCTCTTACAGATCAGTGTATGGCATTGACTTCACCTTGCCACAGGCACTTGAGAGCATGTTTGCACGTTAAGAAAGATTTCTTCGTTGGAAGCTGCTTTTTGTCAAATGAGTCTCAGTGCTGTGCTCCTCTGTTTTCACTCGTGCTGCCAAAAGCACAGTGATGATGTTAGGGCTTAGAACATTGCTGGGCACTGTGGTTTCTTCCGGAGAAGTGTATGGCATTTTCTTTACATTGCCACGACCACTTGTGATAGGGTCTGAACCTTAGGAAAACCGTTTTCATTGGAAAGCGGCCTTTTGCGAAACGGGTCTCAGTGCTATGTGCCTCAGGTTTCCTTCATGCTACCAAAAGCAGAGTGAGGATATTAGGGCTCAGACCACTTCTGGGTAAAGTTGTTTCTTATACATAAGTGGGAGGCCTTGTCTTTGCCTTGCTACAAGCACTTTTGATAGGGTTTTGCACATCAAGAGAATAGTTTTCGTCAGAAGGCGTTTTGGCCCAAAGTGTCTCAGTACTGTGCTCGTTCGGGTTTAACTCATGCTAGCAAAACCGCCGGGATGATGTAAGGGCTCAGACTGTTCCTGGGCACTCTGGTCTCTTACAGATCAGTGTATGTTATTGACTTCACATTGCCACAGGCACTTTTGAGCATGTTTGCACGTTAAGAAAGATTTCTTCGTTGGAAGCTGCTTTTTGTCAAATGAGTCTCAGTGCTGTGCTCCTCTGTTTTCACTCGTGCTGCCAAAAGCACAGTGATGATGTTAGGGCTTAGAACATTGCTGGGCACTGTGGTTTCTTCCGCACAAGTGTATGGCATTTTCTCTACTTTGCCACGACCACTTGTGATAGGGTCTGCACCTTAGGAAAACCGTTTTCATTGGAAAGCGGCTTTTTGCCAAACGGGTCTCACTGCTGTGTGCCTCAGGTTTCCCTCATGCTACCAAAAGCACAGTGAGGATATTAGGGCTTAGACCACTTCTGGGTAAAGTTGTTTCTTACACATAAGTGTGTGGCGTTTTGTTTGCCTTGCGACAACCGCTTTTGATAGGTTTTGCACAAGAGAATAGTTTTCGTCGGAAGCCGTTTTGGCCCAAAGTGTCTCAGTGCTGTGCTCGTTCGGGTTTAACTCATGCTAGCAAAACAGCCGGGATGATGTCAGGGCTCAGACTGTTCCTGGGCACTGTGGTCTCTTACAGATCAGTGTATGGCATTGACTTCAGCTTGCCACAGGCACTTGAGAGCATGTTTGCACATTAAGAAAGATTTCTTCGTTGGAAGCTGCTTTTTGTCAAATGAGTCTCAGTGCTGTGCTCGTCTGTTTTCACTCGTGCTGCCAAAAGCACAGTGATGATGTTAGGGCTTAGAACATGGCTGGGCACTGTGGTTTCTTCCGGAGAAGTGTATGGCATTTTCTTTACATTGCCACGACCACTTGTGATAGGGTCTGAACCTTAGGAAAACCGTTTTTATTGGAAAGCGGCTTTTCGCGAAACGGGTCTCAGTGCTTTGTGCCTCAGGTTTCCCTCATGCTACCAAAAGCACAGTGAGGATATTAGGGCTCAGACCACTTCTGGGTAAAGTTGTTTCTTATACATAAGTGGGAGGCCTTGTCTTTCCTTGCTACAAGCACTTTTGATAGGTTTTCCACATCAAGAGAATAGTTTTCGTCGGAAGCCTTTTTGGCCCAATGTGTCTCAGTGCTGTGCTCGTTCGGGTTTAACTCATGCTAGCAAAACCGCCGGGATGATGTAAGGGCTCAGACTGTTCCTGGGCACTGTGGTCTCTTACAGATCAGTGTATGGCATTGACTTCACTTTGCCACAGGCACTTGTGAGCATGTTTGCACGTTAAGAAAGATTTCTTCGTTGGAAGCCGGTTTTTGTCAAATGAGTCTCAGTGCTGTGCTCCTCTGTTTTCACTCGTGCTGCCAAAAGCACAGTGATGATGTTAGGGCTTAGAACATTGCTGGGCACTGTGGTTTCTTCCGGACAAGTGTATTGCATTTTCTCTACCTTGCCACGACCACTTGTAATAGGGTCTGCACCTTAGGAAAACCGTTTTCATTGGAAAGCGGCTTTTTGCCAAACGGGTCTCAGTGCTGTGTGCCTCAGGTTTCCCTCATGCTACCAAAAGCACAGTGAGGATATTAGGGCTTAGACCACTTCTGGGTAAAGTTGTTTCTTACACTGTGGGAGGTGTTGTCTTTGCCTTGCTACAAGCACTTTTGATAGGTTTTCCACATCAAGAGAATATTTTTCGTCGGAAGCCGTTTTTGCCCAAACAGTCTCAGTGCTGTGTTCGGGTTTAACTCATGCTAGCAAAACCGCAGGGATGATGTAAGGGCTCAGACTGTTCCTGGGCACTGTGGTCTCTTACAGATCAGTGTATGGCATTGAGTTCACCTTGCCACAGGCACTAGTGAGCGTGTTTGCACGTTTAGAAAGATTTCTTCGTTGGAAGCCGGTTTTTGTCAAATGAGTCTCAGTGCTGTGCTCCTCTGTTTTCACTCGTTGCTGCCAAAAGCACAGTGATGATGTTAGGGCTTAGAACATTGCTGGGCACTGTGGTTTCTTCCGGAGAAGTGTATGGCATTTTCTCTACCTTGCCACGACCACTTGTGATAGGGTCTGAACCTTAGGAAAACCGTTTTTATTGGAAAGCGGCTTTTTGCGAAACGGGTCTCAGTGCTGTGTGCCTCAGGTTTCCCTCATGCTACCAAAAGCACAGTGAGGATATTAGGGCTCAGACCACTTCTGGGTAAAGTTGTTTCTTATACATAAGTGGGAGGCCTTGTCTTTGCGTTGCTACAAGCACTTTTGATAGGTTTTCCACATCAAGAGAATAGTTTTCGTCGGAAGCCGTTTTGGCCCATAGTGTCTCAGTGCTGTGCTGGTTCGGGTTTAACTCATGCTAGCAAAACCGCCGGGATGATGTAAGGGCTCACACTGTTCCTGGGCACTGTGGTCTCTTACAGATCAGTGTATGGCATTGACTTCACCTTGCCACAGGCACTTGTGAGCATGTTTGCACGTTAAGAAAGATTTCTTCGTTGGAAGCCGGTTTTTGTCAAATGAGTCTAAGTGCTGTGCTCCTCTGTTTTCACTCGTGCTGCCAAAAGCACAGTGATGATGTTAGGGCTTAGAACATTGCTGGGCACTGTGGTTTCTTCCGGAGAAGTGTATGGCATTTTCTTTACCTTGCCACGACCACTTGTGATAGGGTCTGCACCTTAGGAAAACCGTTTTCATTGGAAAGCGGCCTTTTGCGAAACGGGTCTCAGTGCTGTGTGCCTCAGGTTTCCCTCATACTACCAAAAGCACAGTGAGGATATTAGGGCTTAGACCACTTCTGGGTAAAGTTGTTTCTTACACATAAGTGTGTGGCGTTTTGTTTGCCTTGCGACAACCGCTTTTGATAGGTTTTGCACATCAAGAGAATAGTTTTCGGCGGAAGCCGTTTTGGCCCAAAGTGTCTCAGTGCTGTGCTCGTTCGGGTTTAACTCATGCTAGCAAAACCGCCGGGATGATGTAAGGGCTCAGACTGTTCCTGGGCACTGTGGTCTCTTACAGATCAGTGTATGGCATTGACTTCAGCTTGCCACAGGCACTTGAGAGCATGTTTGCACGTTAAGAAAGATTTCTTCGTTGGAAGCTGCTTTTTGTCAAATGAGTCTCAGTGCTGTGCTCCTCTGTTTTCACTCGTGCTGCCAAAAGCACAGTGATGATGTTAGGGCTTAGAACATGGCTGGGCACTGTGGTTTCTTCCGGAGAAGTGTATGGCATTTTCTTTACATTGCCACGACCACTTGTGATAGGGTCTGAACCTTAGGAAAACCGTTTTTATTGGAAAGCGGCTTTTTGCGAAACGGGTCTCAGTGCTGTGTGCCTCAGGTTTCCCTCATGCTACCAAAAGCACAGTGAGGATATTAGGGCTTAGACCACTTCTGGGTAAAGTTGTTTCTTACACATAAGTGTGTGGCGTTTTGTTTGCCTTGCGACAACCGCTTTTGATAGGTTTTGCACATCAAGAGAATAGTTTTCGGTGGAAGCCGTTTTGGCCCAAAGTGTCTCAGTGCTGTGCTCGTTCGGGTTTAACTCATGCTAGCAAAACCGCCGGGATGGTGTAAGGGCTCAGACTGTTCCTGGGCACTGTGGTCTCTTACAGATCAGTGTATGGCATTGACTTCACCTTGCCACAGGCACTTGTGAGCATGTTTGCACGTTAAGAAAGATTTCTTCGTTGGAAGCCGGTTTTTGTCAAATGAGTCTCAGTGCTGTGCTCCTCTGTTTTCACTCGTGCTGCCAAAAGCACAGTGATGATGTTAGGGCTTAGAACATTGCTGGGCACTGTGGTTTCTTCCGGACAAGTGTATTGCATTTTCTCTACCTTGCCACGACCACTTGTAATAGGGTCTGCACCTTAGGAAAACCGTTTTCATTGGAAAGCGGCTTTTTGCCAAACGGGTCTCAGTGCTGTGTGCCTCAGGTTTCCCTCATGCTACCAAAAGCACAGTGAGGATATTAGGGCTTAGACCACTTCTGGGTAAAGTTGTTTCTTACACTGTGGGAGGTGTTGTCTTTGCCTTGCTACAAGCACTTTTGATAGGTTTTCCACATCAAGAGAATATTTTTCGTCGGAAGCCGTTTTTGCCCAAACAGTCTCAGTGCTGTGTTCGGTTTTAACTCATGCTAGCAAAACCGCAGGGATGATGTAAGGGCTCAGACTGTTCCTGGGCACTGTGGTCTCTTACAGATCAGTGTATGGCATTGAGTTCACCTTGCCACAGGCACTAGTGAGCGTGTTTGCACGTTTAGAAAGATTTCTTCGTTGGAAGCCGGTTTTTGTCAAATGAGTCTCAGTGCTGTGCTCCTCTGTTTTCACTCGTTGCTGCCAAAAGCACAGTGATGATGTTAGGGCTTAGAACATTGCTGGGCACTGTGGTTTCTTCCGGAGAAGTGTATGGCATTTTCTTTACCTTGCCACGACCACTTGTGATAGGGTCTGCACCTTAGGAAAACCGTTTTCATTGGAAAGCGGCCTTTTGCGAAACGGGTCTCAGTGCTGTGTGCCTCAGGTTTCCCTCATACTACCAAAAGCACAGTGAAGATATTAGGGCTCAGACCACTTCTGGGTAAAGTTGTTTCTTATACATAAGTGGGAGGCCTTGTCTTTGCCTTGCTACGAGCACTTTTGATAGGTTTTCCACATCAAGAGAATATTTTTCGTAGGAAGCCGTTTTTGCCCAAACAGTCTCAGTGCTGTGTTCGTTCGGGTTTAACTCATGCTAGCAAAACCGCCGGGATGATGTAAGGGCTCAGACTGTTCCTGGGCACTGTGGTCTCTTACAGATCAGTGTATGGCATTGACTTCACCTTGCCACAGGCACTTGTGAGCATGTTTGCACGTTAAGAAAGATTTCTTCTTTGGAAGCCGGTTTTTGTCAAATGAGTCTCAGTGCTGTGCTCCTCTGTTTTCACTCGTGCTGCCAAAAGCACAGTGATGATGTTAGGGCTTAGTACATTGCTGGGCACTGTGGTTTCTTCCGGAGAAGTGTATGGCATTTTCTTTACCTTGCCACGACCACTTGTGATAGGGTCTGAACCTTAGGAAAACCGTTTTCGTTGGAAAGCAGCTTTTTGCCAAATGGGTCTCAGTGCGGTGTGCCTCAGGTTTCCCTCATGCTACCAAAAGCACAGTGAGGATATTAGGGCTTAGACCACTTCTGGGTAAAGTTGTTTCTTACACATAAGTGTGTGGCGTTTTGTTTGCCTTGCGACAACCGCTTTTGATAGGTTTTGCACATCAAGAGAATAGTTTTCGGCGGAAGCCGTTTTGGCCCAAAGTGTCTCAGTGCTCTGCTCGTTCGGGTTTAACTCATGCTAGCAAAACCGCCGGGATGATGTAAGGGCTCAGACTGTTCCTGGGCACTGTGGTCTCTTACAGATCAGTGTATGGCATTGACTTCAGCTTGCCACAGGCACTTGAGAGCATGTTTGCACGTTAAGAAAGATTTCTTCGTTGGAAGCTGCTTTTTGTCAAATGAGTCTCAGTGCTGTGCTCCTCTGTTTTCACTCGTGCTGCCAAAAGCACAGTGATGATGTTAGGGCTTAGAACATTGCTGGGCACTGTGGTTTCTTCCGGACAAGTGTATTGCATTTTCTCTACCTTGCCACGACCACTTGTGATAGGGTCTGCACCTTAGGAAAACCGTTTTCATTGGAAAGCGGCTTTTTGCCAAACGGGTCTCAGTGCTGTGTGCCTCAGGTTTCCCTCATGCTACCAAAAGCACAGTGAGGATATTAGGGCTCAGACCACTTCTGGGTAAAGTTGTTTCTTATACATAAGTGGGAGGCCTTGTCTTTGCCTTGCTACAAGCACTTTTGATAGGTTTTCCACATCAAGAGAATAGTTTTCGTCGGAAGCCGTTTTGGCCCAAAGTGTCTCAGTGCTGTGCTCGTTCGGGTTTAACTCATGCTAGCAAAACCGCCGGGATGATGTAAGGGCTCAGACTGTTCCTGGGCACTGTGGTCTCTTACAGATCAGTGTATGGCATTGACTTCACCTTGCCACAGGCACTTGTGAGCATGTTTGCACGTTAAGAAAGATTTCTTCGTTGGAAGCCGGTTTTTGTCAAATGAGTCTCAGTGCTGTGCTCCTCTGTTTTCACTCGTGCTGCCAAAAGCACAGTGATGATGTTAGGGCTTAGAACATTGCTGGGCACTGTGGTTTCTTCCGGACAAGTGTATTGCATTTTCTCTACCTTGCCACGACCACTTGTGATAGGGTCTGCACCTTAGGAAAACCGTTTTCATTGGAAAGCGGCTTTTTGCCAAACGGGTCTCAGTGCTGTGTGCCTCAGGTTTCCCTCATGCTACCAAAAGCACAGTGAGGATATTAGGGCTTAGACGACTTCTGGGTAAAGTTTCTTACACATAAGTGTGTGGCGTTTTGTTCTCCTTGCGACAACCGCTTTTGATAGGTTTTGCACAACAAGAGAATAGTTTTCGGCGGAAGCCGTTTTGGCCCAAAGTGTCTCAGTGCTGTGCTCGTTCGGGTTTAACTCATGCTAGCAAAACCGCCGGGATGATGTAAGGGCTCAGACTGTTCCTGGGCACTGTGGTCTCTTACAGATCAGTGTATGGCATTGACTTCACCTTGCCACAGGCACTTGAGAGCATGTTTGCACGTTAAGAAAGATTTCTTCGTTGGAAGCTGCTTTTTGTCAAATGAGTCTCAGTGCTGTGCTCCTCTGTTTTCACTCGTGCTGCCAAAAGCACAGTGATGATGTTAGGGCTTAGAACATTGCTGGGCACTGTGGTTTCTTCCGGAGAAGTGTATGGCATTTTCTTTACATTGCCACGACCACTTGTGATAGGGTCTGAACCTTAGGAAAACCGTTTTCATTGGAAAGCGGCCTTTTGCGAAACGGGTCTCAGTGCTATGTGCCTCAGGTTTCCTTCATGCTACCAAAAGCAGAGTGAGGATATTAGGGCTCAGACCACTTCTGGGTAAAGTTGTTTCTTATACATAAGTGGGAGGCCTTGTCTTTGCCTTGCTACAAGCACTTTTGATAGGGTTTTGCACATCAAGAGAATAGTTTTCGTCAGAAGGCGTTTTGGCCCAAAGTGTCTCAGTACTGTGCTCGTTCGGGTTTAACTCATGCTAGCAAAACCGCCGGGATGATGTAAGGGCTCAGACTGTTCCTGGGCACTGTGGTCTCTTACAGATCAGTGTATGTTATTGACTTCACATTGCCACAAGCACTTGTGAGCATGTTTGCACGTTAAGAAAGATTTCTTCGTTGGAAGCTGCTTTTTGTCAAATGAGTCTCTGTGCTGTGCTCCTCTGTTTTCACTCGTGCTGCCAAAAGCACAGTGATGATGTTAGGGCTTAGAACATTGCTGGGCACTGTGGTTTCTTCCGCACAAGTGTATGGCATTTTCTCTACTTTGCCACGACCACTTGTGATAGGGTCTGCACCTTAGGAAAACCGTTTTCATTGGAAAGCGGCTTTTTGCCAAACGGGTCTCACTGCTGTGTGCCTCAGGTTTCCCTCATGCTACCAAAAGCACAGTGAGGATATTAGGGCTTAGACCACTTCTGGGTAAAGTTGTTTCTTACACATAAGTGTGTGGCGTTTTGTTTGCCTTGCGACAACCGCTTTTGATAGGTTTTGCACAAGAGAATAGTTTTCGTCGGAAGCCGTTTTGGCCCAAAGTGTCTCAGTGCTGTGCTCGTTCGGGTTTAACTCATGCTAGCAAAACAGCCGGGATGATGTCAGGGCTCAGACTGTTCCTGGGCACTGTGGTCTCTTACAGATCAGTGTATGGCATTGACTTCAGCTTGCCACAGGCACTTGAGAGCATGTTTGCACGTTAAGAAAGATTTCTTCGTTGGAAGCTGCTTTTTGTCAAATGAGTCTCAGTGCTGTGCTCCTCTGTTTTCACTCGTGCTGCCAAAAGCACAGTGATGATGTTAGGGCTTAGAACATGGCTGGGCACTGTGGTTTCTTCCGGAGAAGTGTATGGCATTTTCTTTACATTGCCACGACCACTTGTGATAGGGTCTGAACCTTAGGAAAACCGTTTTTATTGGAAAGCGGCTTTTCGCGAAACGGGTCTCAGTGCTTTGTGCCTCAGGTTTCCCTCATGCTACCAAAAGCACAGTGAGGATATTAGGGCTCAGACCACTTCTGGGTAAAGTTGTTTCTTATACATAAGTGGGAGGCCTTGTCTTTCCTTGCTACAAGCACTTTTGATAGGTTTTCCACATCAAGAGAATAGTTTTCGTCGGAAGCCTTTTTGGCCCAAAGTGTCTCAGTGCTGTGCTCGTTCGGGTTTAACTCATGCTAGCAAAACCGCCGGGATGATGTAAGGGCTCAGACTGTTCCTGGGCACTGTGGTCTCTTACAGATCAGTGTATGGCATTGACTTCACTTTGCCACAGGCACTTGTGAGCATGTTTGCACGTTAAGAAAGATTTCTTCGTTGGAAGCCGGTTTTTGTCAAATGAGTCTCAGTGCTGTGCTCCTCTGTTTTCACTCGTTGCTGCCAAAAGCACAGTGATGATGTTAGGGCTTAGAACATTGCTGGGCACTGTGGTTTCTTCCGGAGAAGTGTATGGCATTTTCTCTACCTTGCCACGACCACTTGTGATAGGGTCTGAACCTTAGGAAAACCGTTTTTATTGGAAAGCGGCTTTTTGCGAAACGGGTCTCAGTGCGGTGTGCCTCAGGTTTCCCTCATGCTACCAAAAGCACAGTGAGGATATTAGGGCTCAGACCACTTCTGGGTAAAGTTGTTTCTTATACATAAGTGGGAGGCCTTGTCTTTGCCTTGCTACAAGCACTTTTGATAGGTTTTCCACATCAAGAGAATAGTTTTCGTCGGAAGCCGTTTTGGCCCATAGTGTCTCAGTGCTGTGCTGGTTCGGGTTTAACTCATGCTAGCAAAACCGCCGGGATGATGTAAGGGCTCACACTGTTCCTGGGCACTGTGGTCTCTTACAGATCAGTGTATGGCATTGACTTCACCTTGCCACAGGCACTTGTGAGCATGTTTGCACGTTAAGAAAGATTTCTTCGTTGGAAGCCGGTTTTTGTCAAATGAGTCTAAGTGCTGTGCTCCTCTGTTTTCACTCGTGCTGCCAAAAGCACAGTGATGATGTTAGGGCTTAGAACATTGCTGGGCACTGTGGTTTCTTCCGGAGAAGTGTATGGCATTTTCTTTACCTTGCCACGACCACTTGTGATAGGGTCTGCACCTTAGGAAAACCGTTTTCATTGGAAAGCGGCCTTTTGCGAAACGGGTCTCAGTGCTGTGTGCCTCAGGTTTCCCTCATACTACCAAAAGCACAGTGAGGATATTAGGGCTTAGACCACTTCTGGGTAAAGTTGTTTCTTACACATAAGTGTGTGGCGTTTTGTTTGCCTTGCGACAACCGCTTTTGATAGGTTTTGCACATCAAGAGAATAGTTTTCGGCGGAAGCCGTTTTGGCCCAAAGTGTCTCAGTGCTGTGCTCGTTCGGGTTTAACTCATGCTAGCAAAACCGCCGGGATGATGTAAGGGCTCAGACTGTTCCTGGGCACTGTGGTCTCTTACAGATCAGTGTATGGCATTGACTTCAGCTTGCCACAGGCACTTGAGAGCATGTTTGCACGTTAAGAAAGATTTCTTCGTTGGAAGCTGCTTTTTGTCAAATGAGTCTCAGTGCTGTGCTCCTCTGTTTTCACTCGTGCTGCCAAAAGCACAGTGATGATGTTAGGGCTTAGAACATGGCTGGGCACTGTGGTTTCTTCCGGAGAAGTGTATGGCATTTTCTTTACATTGCCACGACCACTTGTGATAGGGTCTGAACCTTAGGAAAACCGTTTTTATTGGAAAGCGGCTTTTTGCGAAACGGGTCTCAGTGCTGTGTGCCTCAGGTTTCCCTCATGCTACCAAAAGCACAGTGAGGATATTAGGTCTTAGACCACTTCTGGGTAAAGTTGTTTCTTACACATAAGTGTGTGGCGTTTTGTTTGCCTTGCGACAACCGCTTTTGATAGGTTTTGCACATCAAGAGAATAGTTTTCGGTGGAAGCCGTTTTGGCCCAAAGTGTCTCAGTGCTGTGCTCGTTCGGGTTTAACTCATGCTAGCAAAACCGCCGGGATGGTGTAAGGGCTCAGACTGTTCCTGGGCACTGTGGTCTCTTACAGATCAGTGTATGGCATTGACTTCACCTTGCCACAGGCACTTGTGAGCATGTTTGCACGTTAAGAAAGATTTCTTCGTTGGAAGCCGGTTTTTGTCAAATGAGTCTCAGTGCTGTGCTCCTCTGTTTTCACTCGTGCTGCCAAAAGCACAGTGATGATGTTAGGGCTTAGAACATTGCTGGGCACTGTGGTTTCTTCCGGACAAGTGTATTGCATTTTCTCTACCTTGCCACGACCACTTGTAATAGGGTCTGCACCTTAGGAAAACCGTTTTCATTGGAAAGCGGCTTTTTGCCAAACGGGTCTCAGTGCTGTGTGCCTCAGGTTTCCCTCATGCTACCAAAAGCACAGTGAGGATATTAGGGCTTAGACCACTTCTGGGTAAAGTTGTTTCTTACACTGTGGGAGGTGTTGTCTTTGCCTTGCTACAAGCACTTTTGATAGGTTTTCCACATCAAGAGAATATTTTTCGTCGGAAGCCGTTTTTGCCCAAACAGTCTCAGTGCTGTGTTCGGGTTTAACTCATGCTAGCAAAACCGCAGGGATGATGTAAGGGCTCAGACTGTTCCTGGGCACTGTGGTCTCTTACAGATCAGTGTATGGCATTGAGTTCACCTTGCCACAGGCACTAGTGAGCGTGTTTGCACGTTTAGAAAGATTTCTTCGTTGGAAGCCGGTTTTTGTCAAATGAGTCTCAGTGCTGTGCTCCTCTGTTTTCACTCGTTGCTGCCAAAAGCACAGTGATGATGTTAGGGCTTAGAACATTGCTGGGCACTGTGGTTTCTTCCGGAGAAGTGTATGGCATTTTCTTTACCTTGCCACGACCACTTGTGATAGGGTCTGCACCTTAGGAAAACCGTTTTCATTGGAAAGCGGCCTTTTGCGAAACGGGTCTCAGTGCTGTGTGCCTCAGGTTTCCCTCATACTACCAAAAGCACAGTGAGGATATTAGGGCTCAGACCACTTCTGGGTAAAGTTGTTTCTTATACATAAGTGGGAGGCCTTGTCTTTGCCTTGCTACGAGCACTTTTGATAGGTTTTCCACATCAAGAGAATATTTTTCGTAGGAAGCCGTTTTTGCCCAAACAGTCTCAGTGCTGTGTTCGTTCGGGTTTAACTCATGCTAGCAAAACCGCCGGGATGATGTAAGGGCTCAGACTGTTCCTGGGCACTGTGGTCTCTTACAGATCAGTGTATGGCATTGACTTCACCTTGCCACAGGCACTTGTGAGCATGTTTGCACGTTAAGAAAGATTTCTTCTTTGGAAGCCGGTTTTTGTCAAATGAGTCTCAGTGCTGTGCTCCTCTGTTTTCACTCGTGCTGCCAAAAGCACAGTGATGATGTTAGGGCTTAGTACATTGCTGGGCACTGTGGTTTCTTCCGGAGAAGTGTATGGCATTTTCTTTACCTTGCCACGACCACTTGTGATAGGGTCTGAACCTTAGGAAAACCGTTTTCGTTGGAAAGCAGCTTTTTGCCAAATGGGTCTCAGTGCGGTGTGCCTCAGGTTTCCCTCATGCTACCAAAAGCACAGTGAGGATATTAGGGCTTAGACCACTTCTGGGTAAAGTTGTTTCTTACACATAAGTGTGTGGCGTTTTGTTTGCCTTGCGACAACCGCTTTTGATAGGTTTTGCACATCAAGAGAATAGTTTTCGGCGGAAGCCGTTTTGGCCCAAAGTGTCTCAGTGCTGTGCTCGTTCGGGTTTAACTCATGCTAGCAAAACCGCCGGGATGATGTAAGGGCTCAGACTGTTCCTGGGCACTGTGGTCTCTTACAGATCAGTGTATGGCATTGACTTCAGCTTGCCACAGGCACTTGAGAGCATGTTTGCACGTTAAGAAAGATTTCTTCGTTGGAAGCTGCTTTTTGTCAAATGAGTCTCAGTGCTGTGCTCCTCTGTTTTCACTCGTGCTGCCAAAAGCACAGTGATGATGTTAGGGCTTAGAACATTGCTGGGCACTGTGGTTTCTTCCGGAGAAGTGTATGGCATTTTCTTTACATTGCCACGACCACTTGTGATAGGGTCTGAACCTTAGGAAAACCGTTTTTATTGGAAAGCGGCTTTTTGCGAAACGGGTCTCAGTGCTGTGTGCCTCAGGTTTCCCTCATGCTACCAAAAGCACAGTGAGGATATTAGGGCTCAGACCACTTCTGGGTAAAGTTGTTTCTTATACATAAGTGGGAGGCCTTGTCTTTCCTTGCTACAAGCACTTTTGATAGGTTTTCCACATCAAGAGAATAGTTTTCGTCGGAAGCCGTTTTGGCCCAAAGTGTCTCAGTGCTGTGCTCGTTCGGGTTTAACTCATGCTAGCAAAACCGCCGGGATGATGTAAGGGCTCAGACTGTTCCTGGGCACTGTGGTCTCTTACAGATCAGTGTATGTTATTGACTTCACATTGCCACAAGCACTTGTGAGCATGTTTGCACGTTAAGAAAGATTTCTTCGTTGGAAGCTGCTTTTTGTCAAATGAGTCTCTGTGCTGTGCTCCTCTGTTTTCACTCGTGCTGCCAAAAGCACAGTGATGATGTTAGGGCTTAGAACATTGCTGGGCACTGTGGTTTCTTCCGCACAAGTGTATGGCATTTTCTCTACTTTGCCACGACCACTTGTGATAGGGTCTGCACCTTAGGAAAACCGTTTTCATTGGAAAGCGGCTTTTTGCCAAACGGGTCTCACTGCTGTGTGCCTCAGGTTTCCCTCATGCTACCAAAAGCACAGTGAGGATATTAGGGCTTAGACCACTTCTGGGTAAAGTTGTTTCTTACACATAAGTGTGTGGCGTTTTGTTTGCCTTGCGACAACCGCTTTTGATAGGTTTTGCACAAGAGAATAGTTTTCGTCGGAAGCCGTTTTGGCCCAAAGTGTCTCAGTGCTGTGCTCGTTCGGGTTTAACTCATGCTAGCAAAACAGCCGGGATGATGTCAGGGCTCAGACTGTTCCTGGGCACTGTGGTCTCTTACAGATCAGTGTATGGCATTGACTTCAGCTTGCCACAGGCACTTGAGAGCATGTTTGCACGTTAAGAAAGATTTCTTCGTTGGAAGCTGCTTTTTGTCAAATGAGTCTCAGTGCTGTGCTCCTCTGTTTTCACTCGTGCTGCCAAAAGCACAGTGATGATGTTAGGGCTTAGAACATGGCTGGGCACTGTGGTTTCTTCCGGAGAAGTGTATGGCATTTTCTTTACATTGCCACGACCACTTGTGATAGGGTCTGAACCTTAGGAAAACCGTTTTTATTGGAAAGCGGCTTTTCGCGAAACGGGTCTCAGTGCTTTGTGCCTCAGGTTTCCCTCATGCTACCAAAAGCACAGTGAGGATATTAGGGCTCAGACCACTTCTGGGTAAAGTTGTTTCTTATACATAAGTGGGAGGCCTTGTCTTTCCTTGCTACAAGCACTTTTGATAGGTTTTCCACATCAAGAGAATAGTTTTCGTCGGAAGCCGTTTTGGCCCAAAGTGTCTCAGTGCTGTGCTCGTTCGGGTTTAACTCATGCTAGCAAAACCGCCGGGATGATGTAAGGGCTCAGACTGTTCCTGGGCACTGTGGTCTCTTACAGATCAGTGTATGGCATTGACTTCACCTTGCCACAGGCACTAGTGAGCGTGTTTGCACGTTTAGAAAGATTTCTTCGTTGGAAGCCGGTTTTTGTCAAATGAGTCTCAGTGCTGTGCTCCTCTGTTTTCACTCGTTGCTGCCAAAAGCACAGTGATGATGTTAGGGCTTAGAACATTGCTGGGCACTGTGGTTTCTTCCGGACAAGTGTATTGCATTTTCTCTACCTTGCCACGACCACTTGTAATAGGGTCTGCACCTTAGGAAAACCGTTTTCATTGGAAAGCGGCTTTTTGCCAAACGGGTCTCAGTGCTGTGTGCCTCAGGTTTCCCTCATGCTACCAAAAGCACAGTGAGGATATTAGGGCTTAGACCACTTCTGGGTAAAGTTGTTTCTTACACTGTGGGAGGTGTTGTCTTTGCCTTGCTACAAGCACTTTTGATAGGTTTTCCACATCAAGAGAATATTTTTCGTCGGAAGCCGTTTTTGCCCAAACAGTCTCAGTGCTGTGTTCGGGTTTAACTCATGCTAGCAAAACCGCCGGGATGATGTAAGGGCTCAGACTGTTCCTGGGCACTGTGGTCTCTTACAGATCAGTGTATGGCATTGAGTTCACCTTGCCACAGGCACTAGTGAGCGTGTTTGCACGTTTAGAAAGATTTCTTCGTTGGAAGCCGGTTTTTGTCAAATGAGTCTCAGTGCTGTGCTCCTCTGTTTTCACTCGTTGCTGCCAAAAGCACAGTGATGATGTTAGGTCTTAGAACATTGCTGGGCACTGTGGTTTCTTCCGGAGAAGTGTATGGCATTTTCTTTACATTGCCACGACCACTTGTGATAGGGTCTGAACCTTAGGAAAACCGTTTTTATTGGAAAGCGGCTTTTTGCGAAACGGGTCTCAGTGCTGTGTGCCTCAGCTTTCCCTCATGCTACCAAAAGCACAGTGAGGATATTAGGGCTCAGACCACTTCTGGGTAAAGTTGTTTCTTATACATAAGTGGGAGGCCTTGTCTTTGCCTTGCTACAAGCACTTTTGATAGGTTTTCCACATCAAGAGAATAGTTTTCGTCGGAAGCCGTTTTGGCCCAAAGTGTCTCAGTGCTGTGCTGGTTCGGGTTTAACTCATGCTAGCAAAACCGCCGGGATGATGTAAGGGCTCACACTGTTCCTGGGCACTGTGGTCTCTTACAGATCAGTGTATGGCATTGACTTCACCTTGCCACAGGCACTTGTGAGCATGTTTGCACGTTAAGAAAGATTTCTTCGTTGGAAGCCGGTTTTTGTCAAATGAGTCTAAGTGCTGTGCTCCTCTGTTTTCACTCGTGCTGCCAAAAGCACAGTGATGATGTTAGGGCTTAGAACATTGCTGGGCACTGTGGTTTCTTCCGGAGAAGTGTATGGCATTTTCTTTACATTGCCACGACCACTTGTGATAGGGTCTGAACCTTAGGAAAACCGTTTTTATTGGAAAGCGGCTTTTTGCGAAACGGGTCTCAGTGCTGTGTGCCTCAGGTTTCCCTCATGCTACCAAAAGCACAGTGAGGATATTAGGGCTCAGACCACTTCTGGGTAAAGTTGTTTCTTATACATAAGTGGGAGGCCTTGTCTTTGCCTTGCTACAAGCACTTTTGATAGGGTTTTGCACATCAAGAGAATAGTTTTCGTCAGAAGGCGTTTTGGCCCAAAGTGTCTCAGTACTGTGCTCGTTCGGGTTTAACTCATGCTAGCAAAACCGCCGGGATGATGTAAGGGCTCAGACTGTTCCTGGGCACTCTGGTCTCTTACAGATCAGTGTATGTTATTGACTTCACATTGCCACAGGCACTTTTGAGCATGTTTGCACGTTAAGAAAGATTTCTTCGTTGGAAGCTGCTTTTTGTCAAATGAGTCTCTGTGCTGTGCTCCTCTGTTTTCACTCGTGCTGCCAAAAGCACAGTGATGATGTTAGGGCTTAGAACATTGCTGGGCACTGTGGTTTCTTCCGCACAAGTGTATGGCATTTTCTCTACTTTGCCACGACCACTTGTGATAGGGTCTGCACCTTAGGAAAACCGTTTTCATTGGAAAGCGGCTTTTTGCCAAACGGGTCTCACTGCTGTGTGCCTCAGGTTTCCCTCATGCTACCAAAAGCACAGTGAGGATATTAGGGCTTAGACCACTTCTGGGTAAAGTTGTTTCTTACACATAAGTGTGTGGCGTTTTGTTTGCCTTGCGACAACCGCTTTTGATAGGTTTTGCACAAGAGAATAGTTTTCGTCGGAAGCCGTTTTGGCCCAAAGTGTCTCAGTGCTGTGCTCGTTCGGGTTTAACTCATGCTAGCAAAACCGCCGGGATGATGTAAGGGCTCAGACTGTTCCTGGGCACTGTGGTCTCTTACAGATCAGTGTATGGCATTGACTTCACCTTGCCACAGGCACTTGTGAGCATGTTTGCACGTTAAGAAAGATTTCTTCGTTGGAAGCCGGTTTTTGTCAAATGAGTCTCAGTGCTGTGCTCCTCTGTTCTCACTCGTGCTGCCAAAAGCACAGTGATGGTGTTAGGGCTTAGAACATTGCTGGGCACTGTGGTTTCTTCCGGAGAAGTGTATTGCATTTTCTCTACCTTGCCACGACCACTTGTAATAGGGTCTGCACCTTAGGAAAACCGTTTTCATTGGAAAGCGGCTTTTTGCCAAACGGGTCTCAGTGCTGTGTGCCTCAGGTTTCCCTCATGCTACCAAAAGCACAGTGAGGATATTAGGGCTTAGACCACTTCTGGGTAAAGTTGTTTCTTACACTGTGGGAGGTGTTGTCTTTGCCTTGCTACAAGCACTTTTGATAGGTTTTCCACATCAAGAGAATATTTTTCGTCGGAAGCCGTTTTTGCCCAAACAGTCTCAGTGCTGTGTTCGGGTTTAACTCATGCTAGCAAAACCGCCGGGATGATGTAAGGGCTCAGACTGTTCCTGGGCACTGTGGTCTCTTACAGATCAGTGTATGGCATTGACTTCACCTTGCCACAGGCACTTGTGAGCATCTTTGCACGTTTAGAAAGATTTCTTCGTTGGAAGCCGGTTTTTGTCAAATGAGTCTCTGTGCTGTGCTCCTCTGTTTTCACTCGTGCTGCCAAAAGCACAGTGATGATGTTAGGGCTTAGAACATTGCTGGGCACTGTGGTTTCTTCCGGAGAAGTGTATGGCATTTTATTTACCTTGCCACGACCACTTGTGATAGGGTCTGCACCTTAGGAAAACCGTTTTCATTGGAAAGCGGCCTTTTGCGAAACGGGTCTCAGTGCTGTGTGCCTCAGGTTTCCCTCATACTACCAAAAGCACAGTGAGGATATTAGGGCTCAGACCACTTCTGGGTAAAGTTGTTTCTTATACATAAGTGGGAGGCCTTGTCTTTGCCTTGCTACGAGCAGTTTTGATAGGTTTTCCACATCAAGAGAATATTTTTCGTAGGAAGCCGTTTTTGCCCAAAGTGTCTCAGTGCTGTGCTCGTTCGGGTTTAACTCATGCTAGCAAAACCGCCGGGATGATGTAAGGGCTCAGACTGTTCCTGGGCACTGTGGTCTCTTACAGATCAGTGTATGGCATTGACTTCAGCTTGCCACAGGCACTTGAGAGCATGTTTGCACGTTAAGAAAGATTTCTTCGTTGGAAGCTGCTTTTTGTCAAATGAGTCTCAGTGCTGTGCTCCTCTGTTTTCACTCGTGCTGCCAAAAGCACAGTGATGATGTTAGGGCTTAGAACATTGCTGGGCACTGTGGTTTCTTCCGGAGAAGTGTATGGCATTTTCTTTACATTGCCACGACCACTTGTGATAGGGTCTGAACCTTAGGAAAACCGTTTTCATTGGAAAGCGGCCTTTTGCGAAACGGGTCTCAGTGCTGTGTGCCTCAGGTTTCCCTCATACTACCAAAAGCACAGTGAGGATATTAGGGCTTAGACCACTTCTGGGTAAAGTTGTTTCTTACACATAAGTGTGTGGCGTTTTGTTTGCCTTGCGACAACCGCTTTTGATAGGTTTTGCACATCAAGAGAATAGTTTTCGGTGGAAGCCGTTTTGGCCCAAAGTGTCTCAGTGCTGTGCTCGTTCGGGTTTAACTCATGCTAGCAAAACCGCCGGGATGGTGTAAGGGCTCAGACTGTTCCTGGGCACTGTGGTCTCTTACAGATCAGTGTATGGCATTGACTTCACCTTGCCACAGGCACTTGTGAGCATGTTTGCACGTTAAGAAAGATTTCTTCGTTGGAAGCCGGTTTTTGTCAAATGAGTCTCAGTGCTGTGCTCCTCTGTTTTCACTCGTGCTGCCAAAAGCACAGTGATGATGTTAGGGCTTAGAACATTGCTGGGCACTGTGGTTTCTTCCGGACAAGTGTATTGCATTTTCTCTACCTTGCCACGACCACTTGTAATAGGGTCTGCACCTTAGGAAAACCGTTTTCATTGGAAAGCGGCTTTTTGCCAAACGGGTCTCAGTGCTGTGTGCCTCAGGTTTCCCTCATGCTACCAAAAGCACAGTGAGGATATTAGGGCTTAGACCACTTCTGGGTAAAGTTGTTTCTTACACTGTGGGAGGTGTTGTCTTTGCCTTGCTACAAGCACTTTTGATAGGTTTTCCACATCAAGAGAATATTTTTCGTCGGAAGCCGTTTTTGCCCAAACAGTCTCAGTGCTGTGTTCGGGTTTAACTCATGCTAGGAAAACCGCCGGGATGATGTAAGGGCTCAGACTGTTCCTGGGCACTGTGGTCTCTTACAGATCAGTGTATGGCATTGAGTTCACCTTGCCACAGGCACTAGTGAGCGTGTTTGCACGTTTAGAAAGATTTCTTCGTTGGAAGCCGGTTTTTGTCAAATGAGTCTCAGTGCTGTGCTCCTCTGTTTTCACTCGTTGCTGCCAAAAGCACAGTGATGATGTTAGGGCTTAGAACATTGCTGGGCACTGTGGTTTCTTCCGGAGAAGTGTATGGCATTTTCTTTACATTGCCACGACCACTTGTGATAGGGTCTGAACCTTAGGAAAACCGTTTTTATTGGAAAGCGGCTTTTTGCGAAACGGGTCTCAGTGCTGTGTGCCTCAGGTTTCCCTCATGCTACCAAAAGCACAGTGAGGATATTAGGGCTCAGACCACTTCTGGGTAAAGTTGTTTCTTATACATAAGTGGGAGGCCTTGTCTTTGCCTTGCTACAAGCACTTTTGATAGGTTTTCCACATCAAGAGAATAGTTTTCGTCGGAAGCCGTTTTGGCCCAAAGTGTCTCAGTGCTGTGCTGGTTCGGGTTTAACTCATGCTAGCAAAACTGCCGGGGTGATGTAAGGGCTCACACTGTTCCTGGGCACTGTGGTCTCTTACAGATCAGTGTATGGCATTGACTTCACCTTGCCACAGGCACTTGTGAGCATGTTTGCACGTTAAGAAAGATTTCTTCGTTGGAAGCCGGTTTTTGTCAAATGAGTCTAAGTGCTGTGCTCCTCTGTTTTCACTCGTGCTGCCAAAAGCACAGTGATGATGTTAGGGCTTAAAACATTGCTGGGCACTGTGGTTTCTTCCGGAGAAGTGTATGGCATTTTCTTTACATTGCCACGACCACTTGTGATAGGGTCTGAACCTTAGGAAAACCGTTTTTATTGGAAAGCGGCTTTTTGCGAAACGGGTCTCAGTGCTGTGTGCCTCAGGTTTCCCTCATGCTACCAAAAGCACAGTGAGGATATTAGGGCTCAGACCACTTCTGGGTAAAGTTGTTTCTTATACATAAGTGGGAGGCCTTGTCTTTGCCTTGCTACAAGCACTTTTGATAGGTTTTCCACATCAAGAGAATAGTTTTCGTCGGAAGCCGTTTTGGCCCAAAGTGTCTCAGTGCTGTGCTCGTTCGGGTTTAACTCATGCTAGCAAAACCGACGGGATGATGTAAGGGCTCAGACTGTTCCTGGGCACTGTGGTCTCTTACAGATCAGTGTATGGCATTGACTTCACCTTGCCACAGGCACTTGTGAGCATGTTTGCACTTTAAGAAAGATTTCTTCGTTGGAAGCCGGTTTTTGTCAAATGAGTCTAAGTGCGGTGCTCCTCTGTTTTCACTCGTGCTGCCAAAAGCACAGTGATGATGTTAGGGCTTAGAAGATTGCTGAGCACTGTGGTTTCTTCCGGACAAGTGTATTGCATTTTCTCTACCTTGCCACGACCACTTGTGATAGGGTCTGCACCTTAGGAAAACCGTTTTCATTGGAAAGCGGCTTTTTGCCAAACGGGTCTCAGTGCTGTGTGCCTCAGGTTTCCCTCATGCTACCAAAAGCACAGTGAGGATATTAGGGCTTAGACCACTTCTGGGTAAAGTTGTTTCTTACACTGTGGGAGGCGTTGTCTTTGCCTTGCTACAAGCACTTTTGATAGGTTTTCCACATCAAGAGAATATTTTTCAGCAGAAGCCTTTTTTGCCCAAAGAGTCTCAGTGCTGTGTTCGGGTTTAACTCATGCTAGCAAAACCGCCGGGATGATGTAAGGGCTCAGACTATTCCTGGGCACTGTGGTCTCTTACAGATCAGTGTATGGCATTGACTTCACCTTGCCACAGGCACTAGTGAGCATGTTTGCACGTTTAGAAAGATTTCTTCGTTGGAAGCCGGTTTTTGTCAAATGAGTCTCAGTGCTGTGCTCCTCTGTTTTCACTCGTGCTGCCAAAAACACAGTGATGATGTTAGGGCTTAGAACATTGCTGGGTACTGTGGTTTCTTCCGGAGAAGTGTATGTCATTTTCTTTACCTTACCACAACCACTTGTGATAGGGTCTGAACCTTAGGAAAACCGTTTTCTTTGGAAAGCGGCTCTTTGCCAAACGGGTCTCAGTGCTGTGTGCCTCAGGTTTCCCTCATGCTACCAAAAGCACAGTGAGGATATTAGGGCTTAGACCACTTCTGGGTAAAGTTGTTTCTTACACATAAGTGTGTGGCGTTTTGTTTGCCTTGCGACAACCACTTTTGATAGGTTTTGCACATCAAGAGAATAGTTTTATTTGGAAGCCATTTTGGCCCAAAGTGTCTCAGTGCTGTGCTCGTTCGGGTTTAACTCATGCTAGCAAAACCGCCGGGATGATCTAAGGGCTCAGACTGTTCCTGGGCACTGTGGTCTCTTACAGATCAGTGTATGGCATTGACTTCACCTTGCCACAGGCACTTGTGAGCATCTTTGCACGTTTAGAAAGATTTCTTCGTTGGAAGCCGGTTTTTGGCAAATGAGTGTCTGTGCTGTGCTCCTCTGTTTTCACTCGTGCTGCCAAAAGCACAGTGATGATGTTAGGGCTTAGAACATTGCTGGGCACTGTGGTTTCTTCCGGAGAAGTGTATGGCATTTTCTTTACCTTGCCACGACCACTTGTGATAGGGTCTGCACCTTAGGAAAACCGTTTTCATTGGAAAGCGGCCTTTTGCGAAACGGGTCTCAGTGCTGTGTGCCTCAGGTTTCCCTCATACTACCAAAAGCACAGTGAGGATATTAGGGCTCAGACCACTTCTGGGTAAAGTTGTTTCTTATACATAAGAGGGAGGCCTTGTCTTTGCCTTGCTACAAGCACTTTTGATAGGTTTTCCACATCAAGAGAATATTTTTCGTAGGAAGCCGTTTTTGCCCAAACAGTCTCAGTGCTGTGTTCGTTCGGGTTTAACTCATGCTAGCAAAACCGCCGGGATGATGTAAGGGCTCAGACTGTTCCTGGGCACTGTGGTCTCTTACAGATCAGTGTATGGCATTGACTTCACCTTGCCACAGGCACTTGTGAGCATGTTTGCACGTTAAGAAAGATTTCTTCTTTGGAAGCCGGTTTTTGTCAAATGAGTCTCAGTGCTGTGCTCCTCTGTTTTCACTCGTGCTGCCAAAAGCACAGTGATGATGTTAGGGCTTAGTACATTGCTGGGCACTGTGGTTTCTTCCGGAGAAGTGTATGGCATTTTCTTTACCTTGCCACGACCACTTGTGATAGGGTCTGAACCTTAGGAAAACCGTTTTCGTTGGAAAGCAGCTTTTTGCCAAATGGGTCTCAGTGCGGTGTGCCTCAGGTTTCCCTCATGCTACCAAAAGCACAGTGAGGATATTAGGGCTTAGACCACTTCTGGGTAAAGTTGTTTCTTACACATAAGTGTGTGGCGTTTTGTTTGCCTTGCGACAACCGCTTTTGATAGGTTTTGCACATCAAGAGAATAGTTTTCGGCGGAAGCCGTTTTGGCCCAAAGTGTCTCAGTGCTCTGCTCGTTCGGGTTTAACTCATGCTAGCAAAACCGCCGGGATGATGTAAGGGCTCAGACTGTTCCTGGGCACTGTGGTCTCTTACAGATCAGTGTATGGCATTGACTTCAGCTTGCCACAGGCACTTGAGAGCATGTTTGCACGTTAAGAAAGATTTCTTCGTTGGAAGCTGCTTTTTGTCAAATGAGTCTCAGTGCTGTGCTCCTGTTTTCACTCGTGCTGCCAAAAGCACAGTGATGATGTTAGGGCTTAGAACATTGCTGGGCACTGTGGTTTCTTCCGGAGAAGTGTATGGCATTTTCTTTACATTGCCACGACCACTTGTGATAGGGTCTGAACCTTAGGAAAACCGTTTTTATTGGAAAGCGGCTTTTTGCGAAACGGGTCTCAGTGCTGTGTGCCTCAGGTTTCCCTCATGCTACCAAAAGCACAGTGAGGATATTAGGGCTCAGACCACTTCTCGGTAAAGTTGTTTCTTATACATAAGTGGGAGGCCTTGTCTTTGCCTTGCTACAAGCACTTTTGATAGGTTTTCCACATCAAGAGAATAGTTTTCGTCGGAAGCCGTTTTGGCCCAAAGTGTCTCAGTGCTGTGCTCGTTCGGGTTTAACTCATGCTAGCAAAACCGCCGGGATGATGTAAGGGCTCAGACTGTTCCTGGGCACTGTGGTCTCTTACAGATCAGTGTATGGCATTGACTTCACCTTGCCACAGGCACTTGTGAGCATGTTTGCACGTTAAGAAAGATTTCTTCGTTGGAAGCCGGTTTTTGTCAAATGAGTCTCAGTGCTGTGCTCCTCTGTTTTCACTCGTGCTGCCAAAAGCACAGTGATGATGTTAGGGCTTAGAACATTGCTGGGCACTGTGGTTTCTTACGGACAAGTGTATTGATTTTCTCTACCTTGCCACGACCACTTGTGATAGGGTCTGCATCTTAGGAAAACCGTTTTCATTGGAAAGCGGCTTTTTGCCAAACGGGTCTCAGTGCTGTGTGCCTCAGGTTTCCCTCATGCTACCAAAAGCACAGTGAGGATATTAGGGCTTAGACGACTTCTGGGTAAAGTTTCTTACACATAAGTGTGTGGCGTTTTGTTTGCCTTGCGACAACCGCTTTTGATAGGTTTTGCACATCAAGAGAATAGTTTTCGGCGGAAGCCGTTTTGGCCCAAAGTGTCTCAGTGCTGTGCTCGTTCGGGTTTAACTCATGCTAGCAAAACCGCCGGGATGATGTAAGGGCTCAGACTGTTCCTGGGCACTGTGGTCTCTTACAGATCAGTGTATGGCATTGACTTCACCTTGCCACAGGCACTTGAGAGCATGTTTGCACGTTAAGAAAGATTTCTTCGTTGGAAGCTGCTTTTTGTCAAATGAGTCTCAGTGCTGTGCTCCTCTGTTTTCACTCGTGCTGCCAAAAGCACAGTGATGATGTTAGGGCTTAGAACATTGCTGGGCACTGTGGTTTCTTCCGGAGAAGTGTATGGCATTTTCTTTACATTGCCACGACCACTTGTGATAGGGTCTGAACCTTAGGAAAACCGTTTTCATTGGAAAGCGGCCTTTTGCGAAACGGGTCTCAGTGCTATGTGCCTCAGGTTTCCTTCATGCTACCAAAAGCAGAGTGAGGATATTAGGGCTCAGACCACTTCTGGGTAAAGTTGTTTCTTATACATAAGTGGGAGGCCTTGTCTTTGCCTTGCTACAAGCACTTTTGATAGGGTTTTGCACATCAAGAGAATAGTTTTCGTCAGAAGGCGTTTTGGCCCAAAGTGTCTCAGTACTGTGCTCGTTCGGGTTTAACTCATGCTAGCAAAACCGCCGGGATGATGTAAGGGCTCAGACTGTTCCTGGGCACTCTGGTCTCTTACAGATCAGTGTATGTTATTGACTTCACATTGCCCCAGGCACTTTTGAGCATGTTTGCACGTTAAGAAAGATTTCTTCGTTGGAAGCTGCTTTTTGTCAAATGAGTCTCTGTGCTGTGCTCCTCTGTTTTCACTAGTGCTGCCAAAAGCACAGTGATGATGTTAGGGCTTAGAACATTGCTGGGCACTGTGGTTTCTTCCGCACAAGTGTATGGCATTTTCTCTACTTTGCCACGACCACTTGTGATAGGGTCTGCACCTTAGGAAAACCGTTTTCATTGGAAAGCGGCTTTTTGCCAAACGGGTCTCACTGCTGTGTGCCTCAGGTTTCCCTCATGCTACCAAAAGCACAGTGAGGATATTAGGGCTTAGACCACTTCTGGGTAAAGTTGTTTCTTACACATAAGTGTGTGGCGTTTTGTTTGCCTTGCGACAACCGCTTTTGATAGGTTTTGCACAAGAGAATAGTTTTCGTCGGAAGCCGTTTTGGCCCAAAGTGTCTCAGTGCTGTGCTCGTTCGGGTTTAACTCATGCTAGCAAAACAGCCGGGATGATGTCAGGGCTCAGACTGTTCCTGGGCACTGTGGTCTCTTACAGATCAGTGTATGGCATTGACTTCAGCTTGCCACAGGCACTTGAGAGCATGTTTGCACGTTAAGAAAGATTTCTTCGTTGGAAGCTGCTTTTTGTCAAATGAGTCTCAGTGCTGTGCTCCTCTGTTTTCACTCGTGCTGCCAAAAGCACAGTGATGATGTTAGGGCTTAGAACATGGCTGGGCACTGTGGTTTCTTCCGGAGAAGTGTATGGCATTTTCTTTACATTGCCACGACCACTTGTGATAGGGTCTGAACCTTAGGAAAACCGTTTTTATTGGAAAGTGGCTTTTCGCGAAACGGGTCTCAGTGCTATGTGCCTCAGGTTTCCCTCATGCTACCAAAAGCACAGTGAGGATATTAGGGCTCAGACCACTTCTGGGTAAAGTTGTTTCTTATACATAAGTGGGAGGCCTTGTCTTTCCTTGCTACAAGCACTTTTGATAGGTTTTCCACATGAAGAGAATAGTTTTCGTCGGAAGCCTTTTTGGCCCAAAGTGTCTCAGTGCTGTGCTCGTTCGGGTTTAACTCATGCTAGCAAAACCGCCGGGATGATGTAAGGGCTCAGACTGTTCCTGGGCACTGTGGTCTCTTACAGATCAGTGTATGGCATTGACTTCACCTTGCCACAGGCACTTGTGAGCATGTTTGCACGTTAAGAAAGATTTCTTCGTTGGAAGCCGGTTTTTGTCAAATGAGTCTCAGTGCTGTGCTCCTCTGTTTTCACTCGTGCTGCCAAAAGCACAGTGATGATGTTAGGGCTTAGAACATTGCTGGGCACTGTGGTTTCTTCCGGACAAGTGTATTGCATTTTCTCTACCTTGCCACGACCACTTGTAATAGGGTTTGCACCTTAGGAAAACCGTTTTCATTGGAAAGCGGCTTTTTGCCAAACGGGTCTCAGTGCTGTGTGCCTCAGGTTTCCCTCATGCTACCAAAAGCACAGTGAGGATATTAGGGCTTAGACCACTTCTGGGTAAAGTTGTTTCTTACACTGTGGGAAGTGTTGTCTTTGCCTTGCTACAAGCACTTTTGATAGGTTTTCCACATCAAGAGAATATTTTTCGTCGGAAGCCGTTTTTGCCCAAACAGTCTCAGTGCTGTGTTCGGGTTTAACTCATGCTAGCAAAACCGCAGGGATGATGTAAGGGCTCAGACTGTTCCTGGGCACTGTGGTCTCTTACAGATCAGTGTATGGCATTGAGTTCACCTTGCCACAGGCACTAGTGAGCGTGTTTGCACGTTTAGAAAGATTTCTTCGTTGGAAGCCGGTTTTTGTCAAATGAGTCTCAGTGCTGTGCTCCTCTGTTTTCACTCGTTGCTGCCAAAAGCACAGTGATGATGTTAGGGCTTAGAACATTGCTGGGCACTGTGGTTTCTTCCGGAGAAGTGTATGGCATTTTCTTTACATTGCCACGACCACTTGTGATAGGGTCTGAACCTTAGGAAAACCGTTTTTATTGGAAAGCGGCTTTTTGCGAAACGGGTCACAGTGCTGTGTGCCTCAGGTTTCCCTCATGCTACCAAAAGCACAGTGAGGATATTAGGGCTCAGACCACTTCTGGGTAAAGTTGTTTCTTATACATAAGTGGGAGGCCTTGTCTTTGCCTTGCTACAAGCACTTTTGATAGGTTTTCCACATCAAGAGAATAGTTTTCGTCGGAAGCCGTTTTGGCCCAAAGTGTCTCAGTGCTGTGCTGGTTCGGGTTTAACTCATGCTAGCAAAACCGCCGGGATGATGTAAGGGCTCACACTGTTCCTGGGCACTGTGGTCTCTTACAGATCAGTGTATGGCATTGACTTCACCTTGCCACAGGCACTTGTGAGCATGTTTGCACGTTAAGAAAGATTTCTTCGTTGGAAGCCGGTTTTTGTCAAATGAGTCTAAGTGCTGTGCTCCTCTGTTTTCACTCGTGCTGCCAAAAGCACAGTGATGATGTTAGGGCTTAGAACATTGCTGGGCACTGTGGTTTCTTCCGGAGAAGTGTATGGCATTTTCTTTACCTTGCCACGACCACTTGTGATAGGGTCTGCACCTTAGGAAAACCGTTTTCATTGGAAAGCGGCCTTTTGCGAAACGGGTCTCAGTGCTGTGTGCCTCAGGTTTCCCTCATACTACCAAAAGCACAGTGAGGATATTAGGGCTCAGACCACTTCTGGGTAAAGTTGTTTCTTATACATAAGTGGGAGGCCTTGTCTTTGCCTTGCTACGAGCACTTTTGATAGGTTTTCCACATCAAGAGAATATTTTTCAGCAGAAGCCTTTTTTGCCCAAAGAGTCTCAGTGCTGTGTTCGGGTTTAACTCATGCTAGCAAAACCGCCGGGATGATGTAAGGGCTCAGACTGTTCCTGGGCACTGTGGTCTCTTACAGATCAGTGTATGGCATTGACTTCACCTTGCCACAGGCACTAGTGAGCATGTTTGCACGTTTAGAAAGATTTCTTCGTTGGAAGCCGGTTTTTGTCAAATGAGTCTCAGTGCTGTGCTCCTCTGTTTTCACTCGTGCTGCCAAAAGCACAGTGATGATGTTAGGACTTAGAACATTGCTGGGTACTGTGGTTTCTTCCGGAGAAGTGTATGTCATTTTCTTTACCTTACCACAACCACTTGTGATAGGGTCTGAACCTTAGGAAAACCGTTTTCTTTGGAAAGCGGCTTTTTGCCAAACGGGTCTCAGGGCTGTGTGCCTCAGGTTTCGCTCATGCTACCAAAAGCACAGTGAGGATATTAGGGCTTAGACCACTTCTGGGTAAAGTTGTTTCTTACACATAAGTGTGTGGCGTTTTGTTTGCCTTGCGACAACCACTTTTGATAGGTTTTGCACATCAAGAGTTTAGTTTTCTTTGGAAGCCGTTTTGGCCCAAAGTGTCTCAGTGCTGTGCTCGTTCGGGTTTAACTCATGCTAGCAAAACCGCCGGGATGATGTAAGGGCTCAGACTGTTCCTGGGCACTGTGGTCTCTTACAGATCAGTGTATGGCATTGACTTCACCTTGCCACAGGCACTTGTGAGCATCTTTGCACGTTTAGAAAGATTTCTTCGTTGGAAGCCGGTTTTTGTCAAATGAGTCTCTGTGCTGTGCTCCTCTGTTTTCACTCGTGTTGCCAAAAGCACAGTGATGATGTTAGGGCTTAGAACATTGCTGGGCACTGTGGTTTCTTCCGGAGAAGTGTATGGCATTTTCTTTACCTTGCCACGACCACTTGTGATAGGGTCTGCACCTTAGGAAAACCGTTTTCATTGGAAAGCGGCCTTTTGCGAAACGGGTCTCAGTGCTGTGTGCCTCAGGTTTCCCTCATGCTACCAAAAGCACAGTGAGGATATTAGGGCTTAGACCACTTCTGGGTAAAGTTGTTTCTTACACTGTGGGAAGTGTTGTCTTTGCCTTGCTACAAGCACTTTTGATAGGTTTTCCACATCAAGAGAATATTTTTCGTCGGAAGCCGTTTTTGCCCAAACAGTCTCAGTGCTGTGTTCGGGTTTAACTCATGCTAGCAAAACCGCAGGGATGATGTAAGGGCTCAGACTGTTCCTGGGCACTGTGGTCTCTTACAGATCAGTGTATGGCATTGAGTTCACCTTGCCACAGGCACTAGTGAGCGTGTTTGCACGTTTAGAAAGATTTCTTCGTTGGAAGCCGGTTTTTGTCAAATGAGTCTCAGTGCTGTGCTCCTCTGTTTTCACTCGTTGCTGCCAAAAGCACAGTGATGATGTTAGGGCTTAGAACATTGCTGGGCACTGTGGTTTCTTCCGGAGAAGTGTATGGCATTTTCTTTACATTGCCACGACCACTTGTGATAGGGTCTGAACCTTAGGAAAACCGTTTTTATTGGAAAGCGGCTTTTTGCGAAACGGGTCTCAGTGCTGTGTGCCTCAGGTTTCCCTCATGCTACCAAAAGCACAGTGAGGATATTAGGGCTCAGACCACTTCTGGGTAAAGTTGTTTCTTATACATAAGTGGGAGGCCTTGTCTTTGCCTTGCTACAAGCACTTTTGATAGGTTTTCCACATCAAGAGAATAGTTTTCGTCGGAAGCTGTTTTGGCCCAAAGTGTCTCAGTGCTGTGCTGGTTCGGGTTTAACTCATGCTAGCAAAACCGCCGGGATGATGTAAGGGCTCACACTGTTCCTGGGCACTGTGGTCTCTTACAGATCAGTGTATGGCATTGACTTCACCTTGCCACAGGCACTTGTGAGCATGTTTGCACGTTAAGAAAGATTTCTTCGTTGGAAGCCGGTTTTTGTCAAATGAGTCTAAGTGCTGTGCTCCTCTGTTTTCACTCGTGCTGCCAAAAGCACAGTGATGATGTTAGGGCTTAGAACATTGCTGGGCACTGTGGTTTCTTCCGGAGAAGTGTATGGCATTTTCTTTACCTTGCCACGACCACTTGTGATAGGGTCTGCACCTTAGGAAAACCGTTTTCATTGGAAAGCGGCCTTTTGCGAAACGGGTCTCAGTGCTGTGTGCCTCAGGTTTCCCTCATACTACCAAAAGCACAGTGAGGATATTAGGGCTCAGACCACTTCTGGGTAAAGTTGTTTCTTATACATAAGTGGGAGGCCTTGTCTTTGCCTTGCTACGAGCACTTTTGATAGGTTTTCCACATCAAGAGAATATTTTTCAGCAGAAGCCTTTTTTGCCCAAAGAGTCTCAGTGCTGTGTTCGGGTTTAACTCATGCTAGCAAAACCGCCGGGATGATGTAAGGGCTCAGACTGTTCCTGGGCACTGTGGTCTCTTACAGATCAGTGTATGGCATTGACTTCAGCTTGCCACAGGCACTTGAGAGCATGTTTGCACGTTAAGAAAGATTTCTTCGTTGGAAGCTGCTTTTTGTCAAATGAGTCTCAGTGCTGTGCTCCTCTGTTTTCACTCGTGCTGCCAAAAGCACAGTGATGATGTTAGGGCTTAGAACATTGCTGGGCACTGTGGTTTCTTCCGGAGAAGTGTATGGCATTTTCTTTACATTGCCACGACCACTTGTGATAGGGTCTGAACCTTAGGAAAACCGTTTTCATTGGAAAGCGGCCTTTTGCGAAACGGGTCTCAGTGCTGTGTGCCTCAGGTTTCCCTCATACTACCAAAAGCACAGTGAGGATATTAGGGCTTAGACCACTTCTGGGTAAAGTTGTTTCTTACACATAAGTGTGTGGCGTTTTGTTTGCCTTGCGACAACCGCTTTTGATAGGTTTTGCACATCAAGAGAATAGTTTTCGGTGGAAGCCGTTTTGGCCCAAAGTGTCTCAGTGCTGTGCTCGTTCGGGTTTAACTCATGCTAGCAAAACCGCCGGGATGGTGTAAGGGCTCAGACTGTTCCTGGGCACTGTGGTCTCTTACAGATCAGTGTATGGCATTGACTTCACCTTGCCACAGGCACTTGTGAGCATGTTTGCACGTTAAGAAAGATTTCTTCGTTGGAAGCCGGTTTTTGTCAAATGAGTCTCAGTGCTGTGCTCCTCTGTTTTCACTCGTGCTGCCAAAAGCACAGTGATGATGTTAGGGCTTAGAACATTGCTGGGCACTGTGGTTTCTTCCGGACAAGTGTATTGCATTTTCTCTACCTTGCCACGACCACTTGTAATAGGGTCTGCACCTTAGGAAAACCGTTTTCATTGGAAAGCGGCTTTTTGCCAAACGGGTCTCAGTGCTGTGTGCCTCAGGTTTCCCTCATGCTACCAAAAGCACAGTGAGGATATTAGGGCTTAGACCACTTCTGGGTAAAGTTGTTTCTTACACTGTGGGAGGTGTTGTCTTTGCCTTGCTACAAGCACTTTTGATAGGTTTTCCACATCAAGAGAATATTTTTCGTCGGAAGCCGTTTTTGCCCAAACAGTCTCAGTGCTGTGTTCGGGTTTAACTCATGCTAGCAAAACCGCCGGGATGATGTAAGGGCTCAGACTGTTCCTGGGCACTGTGGTCTCTTACAGATCAGTGTATGGCATTGAGTTCACCTTGCCACAGGCACTAGTGAGCGTGTTTGCACGTTTAGAAAGATTTCTTCGTTGGAAGCCGGTTTTTGTCAAATGAGTCTCAGTGCTGTGCTCCTCTGTTTTCACTCGTTGCTGCCAAAAGCACAGTGATGATGTTAGGGCTTAGAACATTGCTGGGCACTGTGGTTTCTTCCGGAGAAGTGTATGGCATTTTCTTTACATTGCCACGACCACTTGTGATAGGGTCTGAACCTTAGGAAAACCGTTTTTATTGGAAAGCGGCTTTTTGCGAAACGGGTCTCAGTGCTGTGTGCCTCAGGTTTCCCTCATGCTACCAAAAGCACAGTGAGGATATTAGGGCTCAGACCACTTCTGGGTAAAGTTGTTTCTTATACATAAGTGGGAGGCCTTGTCTTTGCCTTGCTACAAGCACTTTTGATAGGTTTTCCACATCAAGAGAATAGTTTTCGTCGGAAGCCGTTTTGGCCCAAAGTGTCTCAGTGCTGTGCTGGTTCGGGTTTAACTCATGCTAGCAAAACCGCCGGGATGATGTAAGGGCTCACACTGTTCCTGGGCACTGTGGTCTCTTACAGATCAGTGTATGGCATTGACTTCACCTTGCCACAGGCACTTGTGAGCATGTTTGCACGTTAAGAAAGATTTCTTCGTTGGAAGCCGGTTTTTGTCAAATGAGTCTAAGTGCTGTGCTCCTCTGTTTCCACTCGTGCTGCCAAAAGCACAGTGATGATGTTAGGGCTTAGAACATTGCTGGGCACTGTGGTTTCTTCCGGAGAAGTGTATGGCATTTTCTTTACCTTGCCACGACCACTTGTGATAGGGTCTGCACCTTAGGAAAACCGTTTTCATTGGAAAGCGGCCTTTTGCGAAACGGGTCTAAGTGCTGTGTGCCTCAGGTTTCCCTCATACTACCAAAAGCACAGTGAGGATATTAGGGCTCAGACCACTTCTGGGTAAAGTTGTTTCTTATACATAAGTGGGAGGCCTTGTCTTTGCCTTGCTACGAGCACTTTTGATAGGTTTTCCACATCAAGAGAATATTTTTCAGCAGAAGCCTTTTTTGCCCAAAGAGTCTCAGTGCTGTGTTCGGGTTTAACTCATGCTAGCAAAACCGCCGGGATGATGTAAGGGCTCAGACTGTTCCTGGGCACTGTGGTCTCTTACAGATCAGTGTATGGCATTGACTTCACCTTGCCACAGGCACTAGTGAGCATGTTTGCACGTTAAGAAAGATTTCTTCGTTGGAAGCCGGTTTTTGTCAAATGAGTCTCAGTGCTGTGCTCCTCTGTTTTCACTCGTGCTGCCAAAAGCACAGTGATGATGTTAGGACTTAGAACATTGCTGGGTACTGTGGTTTCTTCCGGAGAAGTGTATGTCATTTTCTTTACCTTACCACAACCACTTGTGATAGGGTCTGAACCTTAGGAAAACCGTTTTCTTTGGAAAGCGGCTTTTTGCCAAACGGGTCTCAGGGCTGTGTGCCTCAGGTTTCGCTCATGCTACCAAAAGCACAGTGAGGATATTAGGGCTTAGACCACTTCTGGGTAAAGTTGTTTCTTACACATAAGTGTGTGGCGTTTTGTTTGCCTTGCGACAACCACTTTTGATAGGTTTTGCACATCAAGAGTTTAGTTTTCTTTGGAAGCCGTTTTGGCCCAAAGTGTCTCAGTGCTGTGCTCGTTCGGGTTTAACTCATGCTAGCAAAACCGCCGGGATGATGTAAGGGCTCAGACTGTTCCTGGGCACTGTGGTCTCTTACAGATCAGTGTATGGCATTGACTTCACCTTGCCACAGGCACTTGTGAGCATCTTTGCACGTTTAGAAAGATTTCTTCGTTGGAAGCCGGTTTTTGTCAAATGAGTCTCTGTGCTGTGCTCCTCTGTTTTCACTCGTGCTGCCAAAAGCACAGTGATGATGTTAGGGCTTAGAACATTGCTGGGCACTGTGGTTTCTTCCGGAGAAGTGTATGGCATTTTATTTACCTTGCCACGACCACTTGTGATAGGGTCTGCACCTTAGGAAAACCGTTTTCATTGGAAAGCGGCCTTTTGCGAAACGGGTCTCAGTGCTGTGTGCCTCAGGTTTCCCTCATACTACCAAAAGCACAGTGAGGATATTAGGGCTCAGACCACTTCTGGGTAAAGTTGTTTCTTATACATAAGTGGGAGGCCTTGTCTTTGCCTTGCTACGAGCAGTTTTGATAGGTTTTCCACATCAAGAGAATATTTTTCGTAGGAAGCCGTTTTTCCCAAAGTGTCTCAGTGCTGTGCTCGTTCGGGTTTAACTCATGCTAGCAAAACCGCCGGGATGATGTAAGGGCTCAGACTGTTCCTGGGCACTGTGGTCTCTTACAGATCAGTGTATGGCATTGACTTCAGCTTGCCTCAGGCACTTGAGAGCATGTTTGCACGTTAAGAAAGATTTCTTCGTTGGAAGCTGCTTTTTGTCAAATGAGTCTCAGTGCTGTGCTCCTCTGTTTTCACTCGTGCTGCCAAAAGCACAGTGATGATGTTAGGGCTTAGAACATTGCTGGGCACTGTGGTTTCTTCCGGAGAAGTGTATGGCATTTTCTTTACATTGCCACGACCACTTGTGATAGGGTCTGAACCTTAGGAAAACCGTTTTCATTGGAAAGCGGCCTTTTGCGAAACGGGTCTCAGTGCTGTGTGCCTCAGGTTTCCCTCATACTACCAAAAGCACAGTGAGGATATTAGGGCTTAGACCACTTCTGGGTAAAGTTGTTTCTTACACATAAGTGTGTGGCGTTTTGTTTGCCTTGCGACAACCGCTTTTGATAGGTTTTGCACATCAAGAGAATAGTTTTCGGTGGAAGCCGTTTTGGCCCAAAGTGTCTCAGTGCTGTGCTCGTTCGGGTTTAACTCATGCTAGCTAAACCGCCGGGATGATGTAAGGGCTCAGACTGTTCCTGGGCACTGTGGTCTCTTACAGATCAGTGTATGGCATTGACTTCACCTTGCCACAGGCACTTGTGAGCGTGTTTGCACGTTAAGAAAGATTTCTTCGTTGGAAGCCGGTTTTTGTCAAATGAGTCTCAGTGCTGTGCTCCTCTGTTTTCACTCGTGCTGCCAAAAGCACAGTGATGATGTTAGGGCTTAGAACATTGCTGGGCACTGTGGTTTCTTCCGGACAAGTGTATTGCATTTTCTCTACCTTGCCACGACCACTTGTAATAGGGTCTGCACCTTAGGAAAACCGTTTTCATTGGAAAGCGGCTTTTTGCCAAACGGGTCTCAGTGCTGTGTGCCTCAGGTTTCCCTCATGCTACCAAAAGCACAGTGAGGATATTAGGGCTTAGACCACTTCTGGGTAAAGTTGTTTCTTACACTGTGGGAGGTGTTGTCTTTGCCTTGCTACAAGCACTTTTGATAGGTTTTCCACATCAAGAGAATATTTTTCGTCGGAAGCCGTTTTGGCCCAAAGTGTCTCAGTGCTGTGCTCGTTCGGGTTTAACTCATGCTAGCAAAACCGCCGGGATGATGTAAGGGCTCACACTGTTCCTGGGCACTGTGGTCTCTTACAGATCAGTGTATGGCATTGACTTCACCTTGCCACAGGCACTTGTGAGCATGTTTGCACGTTAAGAAAGATTTCTTCGTTGGAAGCCGGTTTTTGTCAAATGAGTCTCAGTGCTGTGCTCCTCTGTTTTCACTCGTTGCTGCCAAAAGCACAGTGATGATGTTAGGGCTTAGAACATTGCTGGGCACTGTGGTTTCTTCCGGAGAAGTGTATGGCATTTTCTCTACCTTGCCACGACCACTTGTGATAGGGTCTGAACCTTAGGAAAACCGTTTTTATTGGAAAGCGGCTTTTTGCGAAACGGGTCTCAGTGCTGTGTGCCTCAGGTTTCCCTCATGCTACCAAAAGCACAGTGAGGATATTAGGGCTCAGACCACTTCTGGGTAAAGTTGTTTCTTATACATAAGTGGGAGGCCTTGTCTTTGCGTTGCTACAAGCACTTTTGATAGGTTTTCCACATCAAGAGAATAGTTTTCGTCGGAAGCCGTTTTGGCCCATAGTGTCTCAGTGCTGTCCTGGTTCGGGTTTAACTCATGCTAGCAAAACCGCCGGGATGATGTAAGGGCTCACACTGTTCCTGGGCACTGTGGTCTCTTACAGATCAGTGTATGGCATTGACTTCACCTTGCCACAGGCACTTGTGAGCATGTTTGCACGTTAAGAAAGATTTCTTCGTTGGAAGCCGGTTTTTGTCAAATGAGTCTAAGTGCTGTGCTCCTCTGTTTTCACTCGTGCTGCCAAAAGCACAGTGATGATGTTAGGGCTTAGAACATTGCTGGGCACTGTGGTTTCTTCCGGAGAAGTGTATGGCATTTTCTTTACCTTGCCACGACCACTTGTGATAGGGTCTGCACCTTAGGAAAACCGTTTTCATTGGAAAGCGGCCTTTTGCGAAACGGGTCTCAGTGCTGTGTGCCTCAGGTTTCCCTCATACTACCAAAAGCACAGTGAGGATATTAGGGCTTAGACCACTTCTGGGTAAAGTTGTTTCTTACACATAAGTGTGTGGCGTTTTGTTTGCCTTGCGACAACCGCTTTTGATAGGTTTTGCACATCAAGAGAATAGTTTTCGGCGGAAGCCGTTTTGGCCCAAAGTGTCTCAGTGCTGTGCTCGTTCGGGTTTAACTCATGCTAGCAAAACCGCCGGGATGATGTAAGGGCTCAGACTGTTCCTGGGCACTGTGGTCTCTTACAGATCAGTGTATGGCATTGACTTCAGCTTGCCACAGGCACTTGAGAGCATGTTTGCACGTTAAGAAAGATTTCTTCGTTGGAAGCTGCTTTTTGTCAAATGAGTCTCAGTGCTGTGCTCCTCTGTTTTCACTCGTGCTGCCAAAAGCACAGTGATGATGTTAGGGCTTAGAACATGGCTGGGCACTGTGGTTTCTTCCGGAGAAGTGTATGGCATTTTCTTTACATTGCCACGACCACTTGTGATAGGGTCTGAACCTTAGGAAAACCGTTTTTATTGGAAAGCGGCTTTTTGCGAAACGGGTCTCAGTGCTGTGTGCCTCAGGTTTCCCTCATGCTACCAAAAGCACAGTGAGGATATTAGGTCTTAGACCACTTCTGGGTAAAGTTGTTTCTTACACATAAGTGTGTGGCGTTTTGTTTGCCTTGCGACAACCGCTTTTGATAGGTTTTGCACATCAAGAGAATAGTTTTCGGTGGAAGCCGTTTTGGCCCAAAGTGTCTCAGTGCTGTGCTCGTTCGGGTTTAACTCATGCTAGCAAAACCGCCGGGATGGTGTAAGGGCTCAGACTGTTCCTGGGCACTGTGGTCTCTTACAGATCAGTGTATGGCATTGACTTCACCTTGCCACAGGCACTTGTGAGCATGTTTGCACGTTAAGAAAGATTTCTTCGTTGGAAGCCGGTTTTTGTCAAATGAGTCTCAGTGCTGTGCTCCTCTGTTTTCACTCGTGCTGCCAAAAGCACAGTGATGATGTTAGGGCTTAGAACATGGCTGGGCACTGTGGTTTCTTCCGGAGAAGTGTATGGCATTTTCTTTACCTTGCCACGACCACTTGTGATAGGGTCTGCACCTTAGGAAAACCGTTTTCATTGGAAAGCGGCCTTTTGCGAAACGGGTCTCAGTGCTGTGTGCCTCAGGTTTCCCTCATACTACCAAAAGCACAGTGAGGATATTAGGGCTCAGACCACTTCTGGGTAAAGTTGTTTCTTATACATAAGTGGGAGGCCTTGTCTTTGCCTTGCTACGAGCACTTTTGATAGGTTTTCCACATCAAGAGAATATTTTTCAGCAGAAGCCTTTTTTGCCCAAAGAGTCTCAGTGCTGTGTTCGGGTTTAACTCATGCTAGCAAAACCGCCGGGATTATGTAAGGGCTCAGACTGTTCCTGGGCACTGTGGTCTCTTACAGATCAGTGTATGGCATTGACTTCACCTTGCCACAGGCACTAGTGAGCATGTTTGCACGTTTAGAAAGATTTCTTCGTTGGAAGCCGGTTTTTGTCAAATGAGTCTCAGTGCTGTGCTCCTCTGTTTTCACTCGTTGCTGCCAAAAGCACAGTGATGATGTTAGGACTTAGAACATTGCTGGGTACTGTGGTTTCTTCCGGAGAAGTGTATGTCATTTTCTTTACCTTACCACAACCACTTGTGATAGGGTCTGAACCTTAGGAAAACCGTTTTCTTTGGAAAGCGGCTTTTTGCCAAACGGGTCTCAGTGCTGTGTGCCTCAGGTTTCCCTCATGCTACCAAAAGCACAGTGAGGATATTAGGGCTTAGACCACTTCTGGGTAAAGTTGTTTCTTACACATAAGTGTGTGGCGTTTTGTTTGCCTTGCGACAACCACTTTTGATAGGTTTTGCACATCAAGAGTTTAGTTTTCTTTGGAAGCCGTTTTGGCCCAAAGTGTCTCAGTGCTGTGCTCGTTCGGGTTTAACTCATGCTAGCAAAACCGCCGGGATGATGTAAGGGCTCAGACTGTTCCTGGGCACTGTGGTCTCTTACAGATCAGTGTATGGCATTGACTTCACCTTGCCACAGGCACTTGTGAGCATCTTTGCACGTTTAGAAAGATTTCTTCGTTGGAAGCCGGTTTTTGTCAAATGAGTCTCTGTGCTGTGCTCCTCTGTTTTCACTCGTGCTGCCAAAAGCACAGTGATGATGTTAGGGCTTAGAACATTGCTGGGCACTGTGGTTTCTTCCGGGGAAGTGTATGGCATTTTATTTACCTTGCCACGACCACTTGTGATAGGGTCTGCACCTTAGGAAAACCGTTTTCATTGGAAAGCGGCCTTTTGCGAAACGGGTCTCAGTGCTGTGTGCCTCAGGTTTCCCTCATACTACCAAAAGCACAGTGAGGATATTAGGGCTCAGACCACTTCTGGGTAAAGTTGTTTCTTATACATAAGTGGGAGGCCTTGTCTTTGCCTTGCTACGAGCACTTTTGATAGGTTTTCCACATCAAGAGAATATTTTTCGTAGGAAGCCGTTTTTGCCCAAAGTGTCTCAGTGCTGTGCTCGTTCGGGTTTAACTCATGCTAGCAAAACCGCCGGGATGATGTAAGGGCTCAGACTGTTCCTGGGCACTGTGGTCTCTTACAGATCAGTGTATGGCATTGACTTCAGCTTGCCACAGGCACTTGAGAGCATGTTTGCACGTTAAGAAAGATTTCTTCGTTGGAAGCTGCTTTTTGTCAAATGAGTCTCAGTGCTGTGCTCCTCTGTTTTCACTCGTGCTGCCAAAAGCACAGTGATGATGTTAGGGCTTAGAACATTGCTGGGCACTGTGGTTTCTTCCGGAGAAGTGTATGGCATTTTCTTTACATTGCCACGACCACTTGTGATAGGGTCTGAACCTTAGGAAAACCGTTTTCATTGGAAAGCGGCCTTTTGCGAAACGGGTCTCAGTGCTGTGTGCCTCAGGTTTCCCTCATGCTACCAAAAGCACAGTGAGGATATTAGGGCTTAGACCACTTCTGGGTAAAGTTGTTTCTTACACATAAGTGTGTGGCGTTTTGTTTGCCTTGCGACAACCGCTTTTGATAGGTTTTGCACATCAAGAGAATAGTTTTCGGCGGAAGCCGTTTTGGCCCAAAGTGTCTCAGTGCTGTGCTCGTTCGGGTTTAACTCATGCTAGCAAAACCGCCGGGATGATGTAAGGGCTCAGACTGTTCCTGGGCACTGTGGTCTCTTACAGATCAGTGTATGGCATTGACTTCAGCTTGCCACAGGCACTTGAGAGCATGTTTGCACGTTAAGAAAAATTTCTTCGTTGGAAGCTGCTTTTTGTCAAATGAGTCTCAGTGCTGTGCTCCTCTGTTTTCACTCGTGCTGCCAAAAGCACAGTGATGATGTTAGGGCTTAGAACATGGCTGGGCACTGTGGTTTCTTCCGGAGAAGTGTATGGCATTTTCTTTACCTTGCCACGACCACTTGTGATAGGGTCTGCACCTTAGGAAAACCGTTTTCATTGGAAAGCGGCCTTTTGCGAAACGGGTCTCAGTGCTGTGTGCCTCAGGTTTCCCTCATACTACCAAAAGCACAGTGAGGATATTAGGGCTCAGACCACTTCTGGGTAAAGTTGTTTCTTACACATAAGTGTGTGGCGTTTTGTTTGCCTTGCGACAACCACTTTTGATAGGTTTTGCACATCAAGAGTTTAGTTTTCTTTGGAAGCCGTTTTGGCCCAAAGTGTCTCAGTGCTGTGCTCGTTCGGGTTTAACTCATGCTAGCAAAACCGCCGGGATGATGTAAGGGCTCAGACTGTTCCTGGGCACTGTGGTCTCTTACAGATCAGTGTATGGCATTGACTTCACCTTGCCACAGGCACTTGTGAGCATCTTTGCACGTTAAGAAAGATTTCTTCGTTGGAAGCCGGTTTTTGTCAAATGAGTCTCTGTGCTGTGCTCCTCTGTTTTCACTCGTGCTGCCAAAAGCACAGTGATGATGTTAGGGCTTAGAACATTGCTGGGCACTGTGGTTTCTTCCGGAGAAGTGTATGGCATTTTCTTTACATTGCCACGACCACTTGTGATAGGGTCTGCACCTTAGGAAAACCGTTTTCATTGGAAAGCGGCCTTTTGCGAAACGGGTCTCAGTGCTGTGTGCCTCAGGTTTCCCTCATACTACCAAAAGCACAGTGAGGATATTAGGGCTTAGACCACTTCTGGGTAAAGTTGTTTCTTACACATAAGTGTGTGGCGTTTTGTTTGCCTTGCGACAACCGCTTTTGATAGGTTTTGCACATCAAGAGAATAGTTTTCGGTGGAAGCCGTTTTGGCCCAAAGTGTCTCAGTGCTGTGCTCGTTCGGGTTTAACTCATGCTAGCAAAACCGCCGGGATGGTGTAAGGGCTCAGACTATTCCTGGGCACTGTGGTCTCTTACAGATCAGTGTATGGCATTGACTTCACCTTGCCACAGGCACTTGTGAGCATGTTTGCACGTTAAGAAAGATTTCTTCGTTGGAAGCCGGTTTTTGTCAAATGAGTCTCAGTGCTGTGCTCCTCTGTTTTCACTCGTGCTGCCAAAAGCACAGTGATGATGTTAGGGCTTAGAACATTGCTGGGCACTGTGGTTTCTTCCGGACAAGTGTATTGCATTTTCTCTACCTTGCCACGACCACTTGTAATAGGGTCTGCACCTTAGGAAAACCGTTTTCATTGGAAAGCGGCTTTTTGCCAAACGGGTCTCAGTGCTGTGTGCCTCAGGTTTCCCTCATGCTACCAAAAGCACAGTGAGGATATTAGGGCTTAGACCACTTCTGGGTAAAGTTGTTTCTTACACTGTGGGAGGTGTTGTCTTTGCCTTGCTACAAGCACTTTTGATAGGTTTTCCACATCAAGAGAATATTTTTCGTCGGAAGCCGTTTTTGCCCAAACAGTCTCAGTGCTGTGTTCGGGTTTAACTCATGCTAGCAAAACCGCCGGGATGATGTAAGGGCTCAGACTGTTCCTGGGCACTGTGGTCTCTTACAGATCAGTGTATGGCATTGAGTTCACCTTGCCACAGGCACTAGTGAGCGTGTTTGCACGTTTAGAAAGATTTCTTCGTTGGAAGCCGGTTTTTGTCAAATGAGTCTCAGTGCTGTGCTCCTCTGTTTTCACTCGTTGCTGCCAAAAGCACAGTGATGATGTTAGGGCTTAGAACATTGCTGGGCACTGTGGTTTCTTCCGGAGAAGTGTATGGCATTTTCTTTACATTGCCACGACCACTTGTGATAGGGTCTGAACCTTAGGAAAACCGTTTTTATTGGAAAGCGGCTTTTTGCGAAACGGGTCTCAGTGCTGTGTGCCTCAGGTTTCCCTCATGCTACCAAAAGCACAGTGAGGATATTAGGGCTCAGACCACTTCTGGGTAAAGTTGTTTCTTATACATAAGTGGGAGGCCTTGTCTTTGCCTTGCTACAAGCACTTTTGATAGGTTTTCCACATCAAGAGAATAGTTTTCGTCGGAAGCCGTTTTGGCCCAAAGTGTCTCAGTGCTGTGCTGGTTCGGGTTTAACTCATGCTAGCAAAACCGCCGGGATGATGTAAGGGCTCACACTGTTCCTGGGCACTGTGGTCTCTTACAGATCAGTGTATGGCATTGACTTCACCTTGCCACAGGCACTTGTGAGCATGTTTGCACGTTAAGAAAGATTTCTTCGTTGGAAGCCGGTTTTTGTCAAATGAGTCTAAGTGCTGTGCTCCTCTGTTTTCACTCGTGCTGCCAAAAGCACAGTGATGATGTTAGGGCTTAGAACATTGCTGGGCACTGTGGTTTCTTCCGGAGAAGTGTATGGCATTTTCTTTACATTGCCACGACCACTTGTGATAGGGTCTGAACCTTAGGAAAACCGTTTTTATTGGAAAGCGGCTTTTTGCGAAACGGGTCTCAGTGCTGTGTGCCTCAGGTTTCCCTCATGCTACCAAAAGCACAGTGAGGATATTAGGGCTCAGACCACTTCTGGGTAAAGTTGTTTCTTATACATAAGTGGGAGGCCTTGTCTTTGCCTTGCTACAAGCACTTTTGATAGGTTTTCCACATCAAGAGAATAGTTTTCGTCGGAAGCCGTTTTGGCCCAAAGTGTCTCAGTGCTGTGCTCGTTCGGGTTTAACTCATGCTAGCAAAACCGACGGGATGATGTAAGGGCTCAGACTGTTCCTGGGCACTGTGGTCTCTTACAGATCAGTGTATGGCATTGACTTCACCTTGCCACAGGCACTTGTGAGCATGTTTGCACTTTAAGAAAGATTTCTTCGTTGGAAGCCGGTTTTTGTCAAATGAGTCTAAGTGCGGTGCTCCTCTGTTTTCACTCGTGCTGCCAAAAGCACAGTGATGATGTTAGGGCTTAGAACATTGCTGGGCACTGTGGTTTCTTCCGGACAAGTGTATTGCATTTTCTCTACCTTGCCACGACCACTTGTGATAGGGTCTGCACCTTAGGAAAACCGTTTTCATTGGAAAGCGGCTTTTTGCCAAACGGGTCTCAGTGCTGTGTGCCTCAGGTTTCCCTCATGCTACCAAAAGCACAGTGAGGATATTAGGGCTTAGACCACTTCTGGGTAAAGTTGTTTCTTACACTGCGGGAGGCGTTGTCTTTGCCTTGCTACAAGCACTTTTGATAGGTTTTCCACATCAAGAGAATATTTTTCAGCAGAAGCCTTTTTTGCCCAAAGAGTCTCAGTGCTGTGTTCGGGTTTAACTCATGCTAGCAAAACCGCCGGGATGATGTAAGGGCTCAGACTCTTCCTGGGCACTGTGGTCTCTTACAGATCAGTGTATGGCATTGACTTCACCTTGCCACAGGCACTAGTGAGCATGTTTGCACGTTTAGAAAGATTTCTTCGTTGGAAGCCGGTTTTTGTCAAATGAGTCTCAGTGCTGTGCTCCTCTGTTTTCACTCGTGCTGCCAAAAACACAGTGATGATGTTAGGGCTTAGAACATTGCTGGGTACTGTGGTTTCTTCCGGAGAAGTGTATGTCATTTTCTTTACCTTACCACAACCACTTGTGATAGGGTCTGAACCTTAGGAAAACCGTTTTCTTTGGAAAGCGGCTCTTTGCCAAACGGGTCTCAGTGCTGTGTGCCTCAGGTTTCCCTCATGCTACCAAAAGCACAGTGAGGATATTAGGGCTTAGACCACTTCTGGGTAAAGTTGTTTCTTACACATAAGTGTGTGGCGTTTTGTTTGCCTTGCGACAACCACTTTTGATAGGTTTTGCACATCAAGAGAATAGTTTTCTTTGGAAGCCGTTTTGGCCCAAAGTGTCTCAGTGCTGTGCTCGTTCGGGTTTAACTCATGCTAGCAAAACCGCCGGGATGATCTAAGGGCTCAGACTGTTCCTGGGCACTGTGGTCTCTTACAGATCAGTGTATGGCATTGACTTCACCTTGCCACAGGCACTTGTGAGCATCTTTGCACGTTTAGAAAGATTTCTTCGTTGGAAGCCGGTTTTTGGCAAATGAGTGTCTGTGCTGTGCTCCTCTGTTTTCACTCGTGCTGCCAAAAGCACAGTGATGATGTTAGGGCTTAGAACATTGCTGGGCACTGTGGTTTCTTCCGGAGAAGTGTATGGCATTTTCTTTACCTTGCCACGACCACTTGTGATAGGGTCTGCACCTTAGGAAAACCGTTTTCATTGGAAAGCGGCCTTTTGCGAAACGGGTCTCAGTGCTGTGTGCCTCAGGTTTCCCTCATACTACCAAAAGCACAGTGAGGATATTAGGGCTCAGACCACTTCTGGGTAAAGTTGTTTCTTATACATAAGTGGGAGGCCTTGTCTTTGCCTTGCTACGAGCACTTTTGATAGGTTTTCCACATCAAGAGAATATTTTTCGTAGGAAGCCGTTTTTGCCCAAACAGTCTCAGTGCTGTGTTCGTTCGGGTTTAACTCATGCTAGCAAAACCGCCGGGATGATGTAAGGGCTCACACTGTTCCTGGGCACTGTGGTCTCTTACAGATCAGTGTATGGCATTGACTTCACCTTGCCACAGGCACTTGTGAGCATGTTTGCACGTTAAGAAAGATTTCTTCTTTGGAAGCCGGTTTTTGTCAAATGAGTCTCAGTGCTGTGCTCCTCTGTTTTCACTCGTGCTGCCAAAAGCACAGTGATGATGTTAGGGCTTAGTACATTGCTGGGCACTGTGGTTTCTTCCGGAGAAGTGTATGGCATTTTCTTTACCTTGCCACGACCACTTGTGATAGGGTCTGAACCTTAGGAAAACCGTTTTCGTTGGAAAGCAGCTTTTTGCCAAATGGGTCTCAGTGCGGTGTGCCTCAGGTTTCCCTCATGCTACCAAAAGCACAGTGAGGATATTAGGGCTTAGACCACTTCTGGGTAAAGTTGTTTCTTACACATAAGTGTGTGGCGTTTTGTTTGCCTTGCGACAACCGCTTTTGATAGGTTTTGCACATCAAGAGAATAGTTTTCGGCGGAAGCCGTTTTGGCCCAAAGTGTCTCAGTGCTCTGCTCGTTCGGGTTTAACTCATGCTAGCAAAACCGCCGGGATGATGTAAGGGCTCAGACTGTTCCTGGGCACTGTGGTCTCTTACAGATCAGTATATGGCATTGACTTCAGCTTGCCACAGGCACTTGAGAGCATGTTTGCACGTTAAGAAAGATTTCTTCGTTGGAAGCTGCTTTTTGTCAAATGAGTCTCAGTGCTGTGCTCCTCTGTTTTCACTCGTGCTGCCAAAAGCACAGTGATGATGTTAGGGCTTAGAACATTGCTGGGCACTGTGGTTTCTTCCGGAGAAGTGTATGGCATTTTCTTTACATTGCCACGACCACTTGTGATAGGGTCTGAACCTTAGGAAAACCGTTTTTATTGGAAAGCGGCTTTTTGCGAAACGGGTCTCAGTGCTGTGTGCCTCAGGTTTCCCTCATGCTACCAAAAGCACAGTGAGGATATTAGGGCTCAGACCACTTCTGGGTAAAGTTGTTTCTTATACATAAGTGGGAGGCCTTGTCTTTGCCTTGCTACAAGCACTTTTGATAGGTTTTCCACATCAAGAGAATAGTTTTCGTCGGAAGCCGTTTTGGCCCAAAGTGTCTCAGTGCTGTGCTCGTTCGGGTTTAACTCATGCTAGCAAAACCGCCGGGATGATGTAAGGGCTCAGACTGTTCCTGGGCACTGTGGTCTCTTACAGATCAGTGTATGGCATTGACTTCACCTTGCCACAGGCACTTGTGAGCATGTTTGCACGTTAAGAAAGATTTCTTCGTTGGAAGCCGGTTTTTGTCAAATGAGTCTCAGTGCTGTGCTCCTCTGTTTTCACTCGTGCTGCCAAAAGCACAGTGATGATGTTAGGGCTTAGAACATTGCTGGGCACTGTGGTTTCTTCCGGAGAAGTGTATGGCATTTTCTTTACATTGCCACGACCACTTGTGATAGGGTCTGAACCTTAGGAAAACCGTTTTCATTGGAAAGCGGCCTTTTGCGAAACGGATCTCAGTGCTATGTGCCTCAGGTTTCCTTCATGCTACCAAAAGCAGAGTGAGGATATTAGGGCTCAGACCACTTCTGGGTAAAGTTGTTTCTTATACATAAGTGGGAGGCCTTGTCTTTGCCTTGCTACAAGCACTTTTGATAGGGTTTTGCACATCAAGAGAATAGTTTTCGTCAGAAGGCGTTTTGGCCCAAAGTGTCTCAGTACTGTGCTCGTTCGGGTTTAACTCATGCTAGCAAAACCGCCGGGATGATGTAAGGGCTCAGACTGTTCCTGGGCACTCTGGTCTCTTACAGATCAGTGTATGTTATTGACTTCACATTGCCACAGGCACTTTTGAGCATGTTTGCACGTTAAGAAAGATTTCTTCGTTGGAAGCTGCTTTTTGTCAAATGAGTCTCTGTGCTGTGCTCCTCTGTTTTCACTCGTGCTGCCAAAAGCACAGTGATGATGTTAGGGCTTAGAACATTGCTGGGCACTGTGGTTTCTTCCGCACAAGTGTATGGCATTTTCTCTACTTTGCCACGACCACTTGTGATAGGGTCTGCACCTTAGGAAAACCGTTTTCATTGGAAAGCGGCTTTTTGCCAAACGGGTCTCACTGCTGTGTGCCTCAGGTTTCCCTCATGCTACCAAAAGCACAGTGAGGATATTAGGGCTTAGACCACTTCTGGGTAAAGTTGTTTCTTACACATAAGTGTGTGGCGTTTTGTTTGCCTTGCGACAACCGCTTTTGATAGGTTTTGCACAAGAGAATAGTTTTCGTCGGAAGCCGTTTTGGCCCAAAGTGTCTCAGTGCTGTGCTCGTTCGGGTTTAACTCATGCTAGCAAAACAGCCGGGATGATGTCAGGGCTCAGACTGTTCCTGGGCACTGTGGTCTCTTACAGATCAGTGTATGGCATTGACTTCAGCTTGCCACAGGCACTTGAGAGCATGTTTGCACGTTAAGAAAGATTTCTTCGTTGGAAGCTGCTTTTTGTCAAATGAGTCTCAGTGCTGTGCTCCTCTGTTTTCACTCGTGCTGCCAAAAGCACAGTGATGATGTTAGGGCTTAGAACATGGCTGGGCACTGTGGTTTCTTCCGGAGAAGTGTATGGCATTTTTTTTACATTGCCACGACCACTTGTGATAGGGTCTGAACCTTAGGAAAACCGTTTTTATTGGAAAGCGGCTTTTCGCGAAACGGGTCTCAGTGCTTTGTGCCTCAGGTTTCCCTCATGCTACCAAAAGCACAGTGAGGATATTAGGGCTCAGACCACTTCTGGGTAAAGTTGTTTCTTATACATAAGTGGGAGGCCTTGTCTTTCCTTGCTACAAGCACTTTTGATAGGTTTTCCACATCAAGAGAATAGTTTTCGTCGGAAGCCTTTTTGGCCCAAAGTGTCTCAGTGCTGTGCTCGTTCGGGTTTAACTCATGCTAGCAAAACCGCCGGGATGATGTAAGGGCTCAGACTGTTCCTGGGCACTGTGGTCTCTTACAGATCAGTGTATGGCATTGACTTCACCTTGCCACAGGCACTTGTGAGCATGTTTGCACGTTAAGAAAGATTTCTTCGTTGGAAGCCGGTTTTTGTCAAATGAGTCTCAGTGCTGTGCTCCTCTGTTTTCACTCGTGCTGCCAAAAGCACAGTGATGATGTTAGGGCTTAGAACATTGCTGGGCACTGTGGTTTCTTCCGGACAAGTGTATTGCATTTTCTCTACCTTGCCACGACCACTTGTAATAGGGTCTGCACCTTAGGAAAACCGTTTTCATTGGAAAGCGGCTTTTTGCCAAACGGGTCTCAGTGCTGTGTGCCTCAGGTTTCCCTCATGCTACCAAAAGCACAGTGAGGATATTAGGGCTTAGACCACTTCTGGGTAAAGTTGTTTCTTACACATAAGTGTGTGGCGTTTTGTTTGCCTTGCGACAACCGCTTTTGATAGGTTTTGCACAAGAGAATAGTTTTCGTCGGAAGCCGTTTTGGCCCAAAGTGTCTCAGTGCTGTGCTCGTTCGGGTTTAACTCATGCTAGCAAAACAGCCGGGATGATGTCAGGGCTCAGACTGTTCCTGGGCACTGTGGTCTCTTACAGATCAGTGTATGGCATTGACTTCAGCTTGCCACAGGCACTTGAGAGCATGTTTGCACGTTAAGAAAGATTTCTTCGTTGGAAGCTGCTTTTTGTCAAATGAGTCTCAGTGCTGTGCTCCTCTGTTTTCACTCGTGCTGCCAAAAGCACAGTGATGATGTTAGGGCTTAGAACATGGCTGGGCACTGTGGTTTCTTCCGGAGAAGTGTATGGCATTTTTTTTACATTGCCACGACCACTTGTGATAGGGTCTGAACCTTAGGAAAACCGTTTTTATTGGAAAGCGGCTTTTCGCGAAACGGGTCTCAGTGCTTTGTGCCTCAGGTTTCCCTCATGCTACCAAAAGCACAGTGAGGATATTAGGGCTCAGACCACTTCTGGGTAAAGTTGTTTCTTATACATAAGTGGGAGGCCTTGTCTTTCCTTGCTACAAGCACTTTTGATAGGTTTTCCACATCAAGAGAATAGTTTTCGTCGGAAGCCTTTTTGGCCCAAAGTGTCTCAGTGCTGTGCTCGTTCGGGTTTAACTCATGCTAGCAAAACCGCCGGGATGATGTAAGGGCTCAGACTGTTCCTGGGCACTGTGGTCTCTTACAGATCAGTGTATGGCATTGACTTCACCTTGCCACAGGCACTTGTGAGCATGTTTGCACGTTAAGAAAGATTTCTTCGTTGGAAGCCGGTTTTTGTCAAATGAGTCTCAGTGCTGTGCTCCTCTGTTTTCACTCGTGCTGCCAAAAGCACAGTGATGATGTTAGGGCTTAGAACATTGCTGGGCACTGTGGTGTCTTCCGGACAAGTGTATTGCATTTTCTCTACCTTGCCACGACCACTTGTAATAGGGTCTGCACCTTAGGAAAACCGTTTTCATTGGAAAGCGGCTTTTTGCCAAACGGGTCTCAGTGCTGTGTGCCTCAGGTTTCCCTCATGCTACCAAAAGCACAGTGAGGATATTAGGGCTTAGACCACTTCTGGGTAAAGTTGTTTCTTACACTGTGGGAGGTGTTGTCTTTGCCTTGCTACAAGCACTTTTGATAGGTTTTCCACAACAAGAGAATATTTTTCGTCGGAAGCCGTTTTTGCCCAAACAGTCTCAGTGCTGTGTTCGGGTTTAACTCATGCTAGCAAAACCGCAGGGATGATGTAAGGGCTCAGACTGTTCCTGGGCACTGTGGTCTCTTACAGATCAGTGTATGGCATTGAGTTCACCTTGCCACAGGCACTAGTGAGCGTGTTTGCACGTTTAGAAAGATTTCTTCGTTGGAAGCCGGTTTTTGTCAAATGAGTCTCAGTGCTGTGCTCCTCTGTTTTCACTCGTTGCTGCCAAAAGCACAGTGATGATGTTAGGGCTTAGAACATTGCTGGGCACTGTGGTTTCTTCCGGAGAAGTGTATTGCATTTTCTCTACCTTGCCACGACCACTTCTAATAGGGTCTGCACCTTAGGAAAACCGTTTTCATTGGAAAGCGGCTTTTTGCCAAACGGGTCTCAGTGCTGTGTGCCTCAGGTTTCCCTCATGCTACCAAAAGCACAGTGAGGATATTAGGGCTTAGACCACTTCTGGGTAAATTTGTTTCTTACACTGTGGGAGGTGTTGTCTTTGCCTTGCTACAAGCACTTTTGATAGGTTTTCCACATCAAGAGAATATTTTTCGTCGGAAGCCGTTTTTGCCCAAACAGTCTCAGTGCTGTGTTCGGGTTTAACTCATGCTAGCAAAACCGCCGGGATGATGTAAGGGCTCAGACTGTTCCTGGGCACTGTGGTCTCTTACAGATCAGTGTATGGCATTGAGTTCACCTTGCCACAGGCACTAGTGAGCGTGTTTGCACGTTTAGAAAGATTTCTTCGTTGGAAGCCGGTTTTTGTCAAATGAGTCTCAGTGCTGTGCTCCTCTGTTTTCACTCGTTGCTGCCAAAAGCACAGTGATGATGTTAGGGCTTAGAACATTGCTGGGCACTGTGGTTTCTTCCGGAGAAGTGTATGGCATTTTCTTTACATTGCCACGACCACTTGTGATAGGGTCTGAACCTTAGGAAAACCGTTTTTATTGGAAAGCGGCTTTTTGCGAAACGGGTCTCAGTGCTGTGTGCCTCAGGTTTCCCTCATGCTACCAAAAGCACAGTGAGGATATTAGGGCTCAGACCACTTCTGGGTAAAGTTGTTTCTTATACATAAGTGGGAGGCCTTGTCTTTGCCTTGCTACAAGCACTTTTGATAGGTTTTCCACATCAAGAGAATAGTTTTCGTCGGAAGCCGTTTTGGCCCAAAGTGTCTCAGTGCTGTGCTGGTTCGGGTTTAACTCATGCTAGCAAAACCGCCGGGATGATGTAAGGGCTCACACTGTTCCTGGGCACTGTGGTCTCTTACAGATCAGTGTATGGCATTGACTTCACCTTGCCACAGGCACTTGTGAGCATGTTTGCACGTTAAGAAAGATTTCTTCGTTGGAAGCCGGTTTTTGTCAAATGAGTCTAAGTGCTGTGCTCCTCTGTTTTCACTCGTGCTGCCAAAAGCACAGTGATGATGTTAGGGCTTAGAACATTGCTGGGCACTGTGGTTTCTTCCGGAGAAGTGTATGGCATTTTCTTTACATTGCCACGACCACTTGTGATAGGGTCTGAACCTTAGGAAAACCGTTTTTATTGGAAAGCGGCTTTTTGCGAAACGGGTCTCAGTGCTGTGTGCCTCAGGTTTCCCTCATGCTACCAAAAGCACAGTGAGGATATTAGGGCTCAGACCACTTCTGGGTAAAGTTGTTTCTTATACATAAGTGGGAGGCCTTGTCTTTGCCTTGCTACAAGCACTTTTGATAGGTTTTCCACATCAAGAGAATAGTTTTCGTCGGAAGCCGTTTTGGCCCAAAGTGTCTCAGTGCTGTGCTCGTTCGGGTTTAACTCATGCTAGCAAAACCGACGGGATGATGTAAGGGCTCAGACTGTTCCTGGGCACTGTGGTCTCTTACAGATCAGTGTATGGCATTGACTTCACCTTGCCACAGGCACTTGTGAGCATGTTTGCACTTTAAGAAAGATTTCTTCGTTGGAAGCCGGTTTTTGTCAAATGAGTCTAAGTGCGGTGCTCCTCTGTTTTCACTCGTGCTGCCAAAAGCACAGTGATGATGTTAGGGCTTAGAACATTGCTGGGCACTGTGGTTTCTTCCGGACAAGTGTATTGCATTTTCTCTACCTTGCCACGACCACTTGTGATAGGGTCTGCACCTTAGGAAAACCGTTTTCATTGGAAAGCGGCTTTTTGCCAAACGGGTCTCAGTGCTGTGTGCCTCAGGTTTCCCTCATGCTACCAAAAGCACAGTGAGGATATTAGGGCTTAGACCACTTCTGGGTAAAGTTGTTTCTTACACTGTGGGAGGCGTTGTCTTTGCCTTGCTACAAGCACTTTTGATAGGTTTTCCACATCAAGAGAATATTTTTCAGCAGAAGCCTTTTTTGCCCAAAGAGTCTCAGTGCTGTGTTCGGGTTTAACTCATGCTAGCAAAACCGCCGGGATGATGTAAGGGCTCAGACTCTTCCTGGGCACTGTGGTCTCTTACAGATCAGTGTATGGCATTGACTTCACCTTGCCACAGGCACTAGTGAGCATGTTTGCACGTTAAGAAAGATTTCTTCGTTGGAAGCCGGTTTTTGTCAAATGAGTCTCAGTGCTGTGCTCCTCTGTTTTCACTCGTGCTGCCAAAAGCACAGTGATGATGTTAGGGCTTAGAACATTGCTGGGTACTGTGGTTTCTTCCGGAGAAGTGTATGTCATTTTCTTTACCTTACCACAACCACTTGTGATAGGGTCTGAACCTTAGGAAAACCGTTTTCTTTGGAAAGCGGCTCTTTGCCAAACGGGTCTCAGTGCTGTGTGCCTCAGGTTTCCCTCATGCTACCAAAAGCACAGTGAGGATATTAGGGCTTAGACCACTTCTGGGTAAAGTTGTTTCTTACACATAAGTGTGTGGCGTTTTGTTTGCCTTGCGACAACCACTTTTGATAGGTTTTGCACATCAAGAGAATAGTTTTCTTTGGAAGCCGTTTTGGCCCAAAGTGTCTCAGTGCTGTGCTCGTTCGGGTTTAACTCATGCTAGCAAAACCGCCGGGATGATCTAAGGGCTCAGACTGTTCCTGGGCACTGTGGTCTCTTACAGATCAGTGTATGGCATTGACTTCACCTTGCCACAGGCACTTGTGAGCATCTTTGCACGTTTAGAAAGATTTCTTCGTTGGAAGCCGGTTTTTGTCAAATGAGTGTCTGTGCTGTGCTCCTCTGTTTTCACTCGTGCTGCCAAAAGCACAGTGATGATGTTAGGGCTTAGAACATTGCTGGGCACTGTGGTTTCTTCCGGAGAAGTGTATGGCATTTTCTTTACCTTGCCACGACCACTTGTGATAGGGTCTGAACCTTAGGAAAACCGTTTTCATTGGAAAGCGGCCTTTTGCGAAACGGGTCTCAGTGCTGTGTGCCTCAGGTTTCCCTCATGCTACCAAAAGCACAGTGAGGATATTAGGGCTCAGACCACTTCTGGGTAAAGTTGTTTCTTATACATAAGTGGGAGGCCTTGTCTTTGCCTTGCTACGAGCACTTTTGATAGGTTTTCCACATCAAGAGAATATTTTTCGTAGGAAGCCGTTTTTGCCCAAACAGTCTCAGTGCTGTGTTCGTTCGGGTTTAACTCATGCTAGCAAAACCGCCGGGATGATGTAAGGGCTCAGACTGTTCCTGGGCACTGTGGTCTCTTACAGATCAGTGTATGGCATTGACTTCACCTTGCCACAGGCACTTGTGAGCATGTTTGCACGTTAAGAAAGATTTCTTCTTTGGAAGCCGGTTTTTGTCAAATGAGTCTCAGTGCTGTGCTCCTCTGTTTTCACTCGTGCTGCCAAAAGCACAGTGATGATGTTAGGGCTTAGTACATTGCTGGGCACTGTGGTTTCTTCCGGAGAAGTGTATGGCATTTTCTTTACATTGCCACGACCACTTGTGATAGGGTCTGAACCTTAGGAAAACCGTTTTCGTTGGAAAGCAGCTTTTTGCCAAATGGGTCTCAGTGCGGTGTGCCTCAGGTTTCCCTCATGCTACCAAAAGCACAGTGAGGATATTAGGGCTTAGACCACTTCTGGGTAAAGTTGTTTCTTACACATAAGTGTGTGGCGTTTTGTTTGCCTTGCGACAACCGCTTTTGATAGGTTTTGCACATCAAGAGAATAGTTTTCGGCGGAAGCCGTTTTGGCCCAAAGTGTCTCAGTGCTCTGCTCGTTCGGGTTTAACTCATGCTAGCAAAACCGCCGGGATGATGTAAGGGCTCAGACTGTTCCTGGGCACTGTGGTCTCTTACAGATCAGTGTATGGCATTGACTTCACCTTGCCACAGGCACTTGTGAGCATGTTTGCACGTTAAGAAAGATTTCTTCTTTGGAAGCCGGTTTTTGTCAAATGAGTCTCAGTGCTGTGCTCCTCTGTTTTCACTCGTGCTGCCAAAAGCACAGTGATGATGTTAGGGCTTAGTACATTGCTGGGCACTGTGGTTTCTTCCGGAGAAGTGTATGGCATTTTCTTTACCTTGCCACGACCACTTGTGATAGGGTCTGAACCTTAGGAAAACCGTTTTCGTTGGAAAGCAGCTTTTTGCCAAATGGGTCTCAGTGCGGTGTGCCTCAGGTTTCCCTCATGCTACCAAAAGCACAGTGAGGATATTAGGGCTTAGACCACTTCTGGGTAAAGTTGTTTCTTACACATAAGTGTGTGGCGTTTTGTTTGCCTTGCGACAACCGCCTTTGATAGGTTTTGCACATCAAGAGAATAGTTTTCGGCGGAAGCCGTTTTGGCCCAAAGTGTCTCAGTGCTCTGCTCGTTCGGGTTTAACTCATGCTAGCAAAACCGCCGGGATGATGTAAGGGCTCAGACTGTTCCTGGGCACTGTGGTCTCTTACAGATCAGTGTATGGCATTGACTTCACCTTGCCACAGGCACTTGTGAGCATGTTTGCACGTTAAGAAAGATTTCTTCGTTGGAAGCCGGTTTTTGTCAAATGAGTCTCAGTGCTGTGCTCCTCTGTTTTCACTCGTGCTGCCAAAAGCACAGTGATGATGTTAGGGCTTAGAACATTGCTGGGCACTGTGGTTTCTTACGGACAAGTGTATTGCATTTTCTCTACCTTGCCACGACCACTTGTGATAGGGTCTGCACCTTAGGAAAACCGTTTTCATTGGAAAGCGGCTTTTTGCCAAACGGGTCTCAGTGCTGTGTGCCTCAGGTTTCCCTCATGCTACCAAAAGCACAGTGAGGATATTAGGGCTTAGACGACTTCTGGGTAAAGTTTCTTACACATAAGTGTGTGGCGTTTTGTTCTCCTTGCGACAACCGCTTTTGATAGGTTTTGCACATCAAGAGAATAGTTTTCGGCGGAAGCCGTTTTGGCCCAAAGTGTCTCAGTGCTGTGCTCGTTCGGGTTTAACTCATGCTAGCAAAACCGCCGGGATGATGTAAGGGCTCAGACTGTTCCTGGGCACTGTGGTCTCTTACAGATCAGTGTATGGCATTGACTTCACCTTGCCACAGGCACTTGAGAGCATGTTTGCACGTTAAGAAAGATTTCTTCGTTGGAAGCTGCTTTTTGTCAAATGAGTCTCAGTGCTGTGCTCCTCTGTTTTCACTCGTGCTGCCAAAAGCACAGTGATGATGTTAGGGCTTAGAACATTGCTGGGCACTGTGGTTTCTTCCGGAGAAGTGTATGGCATTTTCTTTACATTGCCACGACCACTTGTGATAGGGTCTGAACCTTAGGAAAACCGTTTTCATTGGAAAGCGGCCTTTTGCGAAACGGGTCTCAGTGCTATGTGCCTCAGGTTTCCTTCATGCTACCAAAAGCAGAGTGAGGATATTAGGGCTCAGACCACTTCTGGGTAAAGTTGTTTCTTATACATAAGTGGGAGGCCTTGTCTTTGCCTTGCTACAAGCACTTTTGATAGGGTTTTGCACATCAAGAGAATAGTTTTCGTCAGAAGGCGTTTTGGCCCAAAGTGTCTCAGTACTGTGCTCGTTCGGGTTTAACTCATGCTAGCAAAACCGCCGGGATGATGTAAGGGCTCAGACTGTTCCTGGGCACTGTGGTCTCTTACAGATCAGTGTATGTTATTGACTTCACATTGCCACAAGCACTTGTGAGCATGTTTGCACGTTAAGAAAGATTTCTTCGTTGGAAGCTGCTTTTTGTCAAATGAGTCTCTGTGCTGTGCTCCTCTGTTTTCACTCGTGCTGCCAAAAGCACAGTGATGATGTTAGGGCTTAGAACATTGCTGGGCACTGTGGTTTCTTCCGCACAAGTGTATGGCATTTTCTCTACTTTGCCACGACCACTTGTGATAGGGTCTGCACCTTAGGAAAACCGTTTTCATTGGAAAGCGGCTTTTTGCCAAACGGGTCTCACTGCTGTGTGCCTCAGGTTTCCCTCATGCTACCAAAAGCACAGTGAGGATATTAGGGCTTAGACCACTTCTGGGTAAAGTTGTTTCTTACACATAAGTGTGTGGCGTTTTGTTTGCCTTGCGACAACCGCTTTTGATAGGTTTTGCACAAGAGAATAGTTTTCGTCGGAAGCCGTTTTGGCCCAAAGTGTCTCAGTGCTCTGCTCGTTCGGGTTTAACTCATGCTAGCAAAACAGCCGGGATGATGTCAGGGCTCAGACTGTTCCTGGGCACTGTGGTCTCTTACAGATCAGTGTATGGCATTGACTTCAGCTTGCCACATGCACTTGAGAGCATGTTTGCACGTTAAGAAAGATTTCTTCGTTGGAAGCTGCTTTTTGTCAAATGAGTCTCAGTGCTGTGCTCCTCTGTTTTCACTCGTGCTGCCAAAAGCACAGAGATGACGTTAGGGCTTAGAACATGGCTGGGCACTGTGGTTTCTTCCGGAGAAGTGTATGGCATTTTCTTTACATTGCCACGACCACTTGTGATAGGGTCTGAACCTTAGGAAAACCGTTTTTATTGGAAAGCGGCTTTTCGCGAAACGGGTCTCAGTGCTTTGTGCCTCAGGTTTCCCTCATGCTACCAAAAGCACAGTGAGGATATTAGGGCTCAGACCACTTCTGGGTAAAGTTGTTTCTTATACATAAGTGGGAGGCCTTGTCTTTCCTTGCTACAAGCACTTTTGATAGGTTTTCCACATCAAGAGAATAGTTTTCGTCGGAAGCCTTTTTGGCCCAAAGTGTCTCAGTGCTGTGCTCGTTCGGGTTTAACTCATGCTAGCAAAACCGCCGGGATGATGTAAGGGCTCAGACTGTTCCTGGGCACTGTGGTCTCTTACAGATCAGTGTATGGCATTGACTTCACCTTGCCACAGGCACTTGTGAGCATGTTTGCACGTTAAGAAAGATTTCTTCGTTGGAAGCCGGTTTTTGTCAAATGAGTCTCAGTGCTGTGCTCCTCTGTTTTCACTCGTGCTGCCAAAAGCACAGTGATGATGTTAGGGCTTAGAACATTGCTGGGCACTGTGGTTTCTTCCGGACAAGTGTATTGCATTTTCTCTACCTTGCCACGACCACTTGTAATAGGGTCTGCACCTTAGGAAAACCGTTTTCATTGGAAAGCGGCTTTTTGCCAAACGGGTCTCAGTGCTGTGTGCCTCAGGTTTCCCTCATGCTACCAAAAGCACAGTGAGGATATTAGGGCTTAGACCACTTCTGGGTAAAGTTGTTTCTTACACTGTGGGAGGTGTTGTCTTTGCCTTGCTACAAGCACTTTTGATAGGTTTTCCACAGCAAGAGAATATTTTTCGTCGGAAGCCGTTTTTGCCCAAACAGTCTCAGTGCTGTGTTCGGGTTTAACTCATGCTAGCAAAACCGCAGGGATGATGTAAGGGCTCAGACTGTTCCTGGGCACTGTGGTCTCTTACAGATCAGTGTATGGCATTGAGTTCACCTTGCCACAGGCACTAGTGAGCGTGTTTGCACGTTTAGAAAGATTTCTTCGTTGGAAGCCGGTTTTTGTCAAATGAGTCTCAGTGCTGTGCTCCTCTGTTTTCACTCGTTGCTGCCAAAAGCACAGTGATGATGTTAGGTCTTAGAACATTGCTGGGCACTGTGGTTTCTTCCGGAGAAGTGTATGGCATTTTCTTTACATTGCCACGACCACTTGTGATAGGGTCTGAACCTTAGGAAAACCGTTTTTATTGGAAAGCGGCTTTTTGCGAAACGGGTCTCAGTGCTGTGTGCCTCAGGTTTCCCTCATGCTACCAAAAGCACAGTGAGGATATTAGGGCTCAGACCACTTCTGGGTAAAGTTGTTTCTTATACATAAGTGGGAGGCCTTGTCTTTGCCTTGCTACAAGCACTTTTGATAGGTTTTCCACATCAAGAGAATAGTTTTCGTCGGAAGCCGTTTTGGCCCAAAGTGTCTCAGTGCTGTGCTGGTTCGGGTTTAACTCATGCTAGCAAAACCGCCGGGATGATGTAAGGGCTCACACTGTTCCTGGGCACTGTGGTCTCTTACAGATCAGTGTATGGCATTGACTTCACCTTGCCACAGGCACTTGTGAGCATGTTTGCACGTTTAGAAAGATTTCTTCGTTGGAAGCCGGTTTTTGTCAAATGAGTCTAAGTGCTGTGCTCCTCTGTTTTCACTCGTGCTGCCAAAAGCACAGTGATGATGTTAGGGCTTAGAACATTGCTGGGCACTGTGGTTTCTTCCGGAGAAGTGTATGGCATTTTCTTTACATTGCCACGACCACTTGTGATAGGGTCTGAACCTTAGGAAAACCGTTTTTATTGGAAAGCGGCTTTTTGCGAAACGGGTCTCAGTGCTGTGTGCCTCAGGTTTCCCTCATGCTACCAAAAGCACAGTGAGGATATTAGGGCTCAGACCACTTCTGGGTAAAGTTGTTTCTTATACATAAGTGGGAGGCCTTGTCTTTGCCTTGCTACAAGCACTTTTGATAGGTTTTCCACATCAAGAGAATAGTTTTCGTCGGAAGCCGTTTTGGCCCAAAGTGTCTCAGTGCTGTGCTCGTTCAGGTTTAACTCATGCTAGCAAAACCGACGGGATGATGTAAGGGCTCAGACTGTTCCTGGGCACTGTGGTCTCTTACAGATCAGTGTATGGCATTGACTTCACCTTGCCACAGGCACTTGTGAGCATGTTTGCACTTTAAGAAAGATTTCTTCGTTGGAAGCCGGTTTTTGTCAAATGAGTCTAAGTGCGGTGCTCCTCTGTTTTCACTCGTGCTGCCAAAAGCACAGTGATGATGTTAGGGCTTAGAACATTGCTGGGCACTGTGGTTTCTTCCGGACAAGTGTATTGCATTTTCTCTACCTTGCCACGACCACTTGTGATAGGGTCTGCACCTTAGGAAAACCGTTTTCATTGGAAAGCGGCTTTTTGCCAAACGGGTCTCAGTGCTGTGTGCCTCAGGTTTCCCTCATGCTACCAAAAGCACAGTGAGGATATTAGGGCTTAGACGACTTCTGGGTAAAGTTTCTTACACATAAGTGTGTGGCGTTTTGTTTGCCTTGCGACAACCGCTTTTGATAGGTTTTGCACATCAAGAGAATAGTTTTCGGCGGAAGCCGTTTTGGCCCAAAGTGTCTCAGTGCTGTGCTCGTTCGGGTTTAACTCATGCTAGCAAAACCGCAGGGATGATGTAAGGGCTCAGACTGTTCCTGGGCACTGTGGTCTCTTACAGATCAGTGTATGGCATTGACTTCACCTTGCCACAGGCACTTGAGAGCATGTTTGCACGTTAAGAAAGATTTCTTCGTTGGAAGCTGCTTTTTGTCAAATGAGTCTCAGTGCTGTGCTCCTCTGTTTTCACTCGTGCTGCCAAAAGCACAGTGATGATGTTAGGGCTTAGAACATTGCTGGGCACTGTGGTTTCTTCCGGAGAAGTGTATGGCATTTTCTTTACATTGCCACGACCACTTGTGATAGGGTCTGAACCTTAGGAAAACCGTTTTCATTGGAAAGCGGCCTTTTGCGAAACGGGTCTCAGTGCTGTGTGCCTCAGGTTTCCTTCATGCTACCAAAAGCAGAGTGAGGATATTAGGGCTCAGACCACTTCTGGGTAAAGTTGTTTCTTATACATAAGTGGGAGGCCTTGTCTTTGCCTTGCTACAAGCACTTTTGATAGGGTTTTGCACATCAAGAGAATAGTTTTCGTCAGAAGGCGTTTTGGCCCAAAGTGTCTCAGTACTGTGCTCGTTCGGGTTTAACTCATGCTAGCAAAACCGCCGGGATGATGTAAGGGCTCAGACTGTTCCTGGGCACTCTGGTCTCTTACAGATCAGTGTATGTTATTGACTTCACATTGCCACAGGCACTTTTGAGCATGTTTGCACGTTAAGAAAGATTTCTTCGTTGGAAGCTGCTTTTTGTCAAATGAGTCTCTGTGCTGTGCTCCTCTGTTTTCACTCGTGCTGCCAAAAGCACAGTGATGATGTTAGGGCTTAGAACATTGCTGGGCACTGTGGTTTCTTCCGCACAAGTGTATGGCATTTTCTCTACTTTGCCACGACCACTTGTGATAGGGTCTGCACCTTAGGAAAACCGTTTTCATTGGAAAGCGGCTTTTTGCCAAACGGGTCTCACTGCTGTGTGCCTCAGGTTTCCCTCATGCTACCAAAAGCACAGTGAGGATATTAGGGCTTAGACCACTTCTGGGTAAAGTTGTTTCTTACACATAAGTGTGTGGCGTTTTGTTTGCCTTGCGACAACCGCTTTTGATAGGTTTTGCACAAGAGAATAGTTTTCGTCGGAAGCCGTTTTGGCCCAAAGTGTCTCAGTGCTGTGCTCGTTCGGGTTTAACTCATGCTAGCAAAACAGCCGGGATGATGTCAGGGCTCAGACTGTTCCTGGGCACTGTGGTCTCTTACAGATCAGTGTATGGCATTGACTTCAGCTTGCCACAGGCACTTGAGAGCATGTTTGCACGTTAAGAAAGATTTCTTCGTTGGAAGCTGCTTTTTGTCAAATGAGTCTCAGTGCTGTGCTCCTCTGTTTTCACTCGTGCTGCCAAAAGCACAGTGATGATGTTAGGGCTTAGAACATGGCTGGGCACTGTGGTTTCTTCCGGAGAAGTGTATGGCATTTTCTTTACATTGCCACGACCACTTGTGATAGGGTCTGAACCTTAGGAAAACCGTTTTTATTGGAAAGCGGCTTTTCGCGAAACGGGTCTCAGTGCTTTGTGCCTCAGGTTTCCCTCATGCTACCAAAAGCACAGTGAGGATATTAGGGCTCAGACCACTTCTGGGTAAAGTTGTTTCTTATACATAAGTGGGAGGCCTTGTCTTTCCTTGCTACAAGCACTTTTGATAGGTTTTCCACATCAAGAGAATAGTTTTCGTCGGAAGCCTTTTTGGCCCAAAGTGTCTCAGTGCTGTGCTCGTTCGGGTTTAACTCATGCTAGCAAAACCGCCGGGATGATGTAAGGGCTCAGACTGTTCCTGGGCACTGTGGTCTCTTACAGATCAGTGTATGGCATTGACTTCACCTTGCCACAGGCACTTGTGAGCATGTTTGCACGTTAAGAAAGATTTCTTCGTTGGAAGCCGGTTTTTGTCAAATGAGTCTCAGTGCTGTGCTCCTCTGTTTTCACTCGTGCTGCCAAAAGCACAGTGATGATGTTAGGGCTTAGAACATTGCTGGGCACTGTGGTTTCTTCCGGACAAGTGTATTGCATTTTCTCTACCTTGCCACGACCACTTGTAATAGGGTCTGCACCTTAGGAAAACCGTTTTCATTGGAAAGCGGCTTTTTGCCAAACGGGTCTCAGTGCTGTGTGCCTCAGGTTTCCCTCATGCTACCAAAAGCACAGTGAGGATATTAGGGCTTAGACCACTTCTGGGTAAAGTTGTTTCTTACACTGTGGGAGGTGTTGTCTTTGCCTTGCTACAAGCACTTTTGATAGGTTTTCCACATCAAGAGAATATTTTTCGTCGGAAGCCGTTTTTGCCCAAACAGTCTCAGTGCTGTGTTCGGGTTTAACTCATGCTAGCAAAACCGCAGGGATGATGTAAGGGCTCAGACTGTTCCTGGGCACTGTGGTCTCTTACAGATCAGTGTATGGCATTGAGTTCACCTTGCCACAGGCACTAGTGAGCGTGTTTGCACGTTTAGAAAGATTTCTTCGTTGGAAGCCGGTTTTTGTCAAATGAGTCTCAGTGCTGTGCTCCTCTGTTTTCACTCGTTGCTGCCAAAAGCACAGTGATGATGTTAGGGCTTAGAACATTGCTGGGCACTGTGGTTTCTTCCGGAGAAGTGTATGGCATTTTCTTTACCTTGCCACGACCACTTGTGATAGGGTCTGCACCTTAGGAAAACCGTTTTCATTGGAAAGCGGCCTTTTGCGAAACGGGTCTCAGTGCTGTGTGCCTCAGGTTTCCCTCATACTACCAAAAGCACAGTGAGGATATTAGGGCTCAGACCACTTCTGGGTAAAGTTGTTTCTTATACATAAGTGGGAGGCCTTGTCTTTGCCTTGCTACGAGCACTTTTGATAGGTTTTCCACATCAAGAGAATATTTTTCGTAGGAAGCCGTTTTTGCCCAAACAGTCTCAGTGCTGTGTTCGTTCGGGTTTAACTCATGCTAGCAAAACCGCCGGGATGATGTAAGGGCTCAGACTGTTCCTGGGCACTGTGGTCTCTTACAGATCAGTGTATGGCATTGACTTCACCTTGCCACAGGCACTTGTGAGCATGTTTGCACGTTAAGAAAGATTTCTTCTTTGGAAGCCGGTTTTTGTCAAATGAGTCTCAGTGCTGTGCTCCTCTGTTTTCACTCGTGCTGCCAAAAGCACAGTGATGATGTTAGGGCTTAGTACATTGCTGGGCACTCTGGTTTCTTCCGGAGAAGTGTATGGCATTTTCTTTACCTTGCCACGACCACTTGTGATAGGGTCTGAACCTTAGGAAAACCGTTTTCGTTGGAAAGCAGCTTTTTGCCAAATGGGTCTCAGTGCGGTGTGCCTCAGGTTTCCCTCATGCTACCAAAAGCACAGTGAGGATATTAGGGCTTAGACCACTTCTGGGTAAAGTTGTTTCTTACACATAAGTGTGTGGCGTTTTGTTTGCCTTGCGACAACCGCTTTTGATAGGTTTTGCACATCAAGAGAATAGTTTTCGGCGGAAGCCGTTTTGGCCCAAAGTGTCTCAGTGCTCTGCTCGTTCGGGTTTAACTCATGCTAGCAAAACCGCCGGGATGATGTAAGGGCTCAGACTGTTCCTGGGCACTGTGGTCTCTTACAGATCAGTGTATGGCATTGACTTCAGCTTGCCACAGGCACTTGAGAGCATGTTTGCACGTTAAGAAAGATTTCTTCGTTGGAAGCTGCTTTTTGTCAAATGAGTCTCAGTGCTGTGCTCCTCTGTTTTCACTCGTGCTGCCAAAAGCACAGTGATGATGTTAGGGCTTAGAACATTGCTGGGCACTGTGGTTTCTTCCGGAGAAGTGTATGGCATTTTCTTTACATTGCCACGACCACTTGTGATAGGGTCTGAACCTTAGGAAAACCGTTTTTATTGGAAAGCGGCTTTTTGCGAAACGGGTCTCAGTGCTGTGTGCCTCAGGTTTCCCTCATGCTACCAAAAGCACAGTGAGGATATTAGGGCTCAGACCACTTCTGGGTAAAGTTGTTTCTTATACATAAGTGGGAGGCCTTGTCTTTGCCTTGCTACAAGCACTTTTGATAGGTTTTCCACATCAAGAGAATAGTTTTCGTCGGAAGCCGTTTTGGCCCAAAGTGTCTCAGTGCTGTGCTCGTTCGGGTTTAACTCATGCTAGCAAAACCGCCGGGATGATGTAAGGGCTCAGACTGTTCCTGGGCACTGTGGTCTCTTACAGATCAGTGTATGGCATTGACTTCACCTTGCCACAGGCACTTGTGAGCATGTTTGCACGTTAAGAAAGATTTCTTCGTTGGAAGCCGGTTTTTGTCAAATGAGTCTCAGTGCTGTGCTCCTCTGTTTTCACTCGTGCTGCCAAAAGCACAGTGATGATGTTAGGGCTTAGAACATTGCTGGGCACTGTGGTTTCTTCCGGACAAGTGTATTGCATTTTCTCTACCTTGCCACGACCACTTGTGATAGGGTCTGCACCTTAGGAAAACCGTTTTCATTGGAAAGCGGCTTTTTGCCAAACGGGTCTCAGTGCTGTGTGCCTCAGGTTTCCCTCATGCTACCAAAAGCACAGTGAGGATATTAGGGCTTAGACGACTTCTGGGTAAAGTTTCTTACACATAAGTGTGTGGCGTTTTGTTCTCCTTGCGACAACCGCTTTTGATAGGTTTTGCACATCAAGAGAATAGTTTTCGGCGGAAGCCGTTTTGGCCCAAAGTGTCTCAGTGCTGTGCTCGTTCGGGTTTAACTCATGCTAGCAAAACCGCCGGGATGATGTAAGGGCTCAGACTGTTCCTGGGCACTGTGGTCTCTTACAGATCAGTGTATGGCATTGACTTCACCTTGCCACAGGCACTTGAGAGCATGTTTGCACGTTAAGAAAGATTTCTTCGTTGGAAGCTGCTTTTTGTCAAATGAGTCTCAGTGCTGTGCTCCTCTGTTTTCACTCGTGCTGCCAAAAGCACAGTGATGATGTTAGGGCTTAGAACATTGCTGGGCACTGTGGTTTCTTCCGGAGAAGTGTATGGCATTTTCTTTACATTGCCACGACCACTTGTGATAGGGTCTGAACCTTAGGAAAACCGTTTTCATTGGAAAGCGGCCTTTTGCGAAACGGGTCTCAGTGCTATGTGCCTCAGGTTTCCTTCATGCTACCAAAAGCAGAGTGAGGATATTAGGGCTCAGACCACTTCTGGGTAAAGTTGTTTCTTATACATAAGTGGGAGGCCTTGTCTTTGCCTTGCTACAAGCACTTTTGATAGGGTTTTGCACATCAAGAGAATAGTTTTCGTCAGAAGGCGTTTTGGCCCAAAGTGTCTCAGTACTGTGCTCGTTCGGGTTTAACTCATGCTAGCAAAACCGCCGGGATGATGTAAGGGCTCAGACTGTTCCTGGGCACTGTGGTCTCTTACAGATCAGTGTATGTTATTGACTTCACATTGCCACAAGCACTTGTGAGCATGTTTGCACGTTAAGAAAGATTTCTTCGTTGGAAGCTGCTTTTTGTCAAATGAGTCTCTGTGCTGTGCTCCTCTGTTTTCACTCGTGCTGCCAAAAGCACAGTGATGATGTTAGGGCTTAGAACATTGCTGGGCACTGTGGTTTCTTCCGCACAAGTGTATGGCATTTTCTCTACTTTGCCACGACCACTTGTGATAGGGTCTGCACCTTAGGAAAACCGTTTTCATTGGAAAGCGGCTTTTTGCCAAACGGGTCTCACTGCTGTGTGCCTCAGGTTTCCCTCATGCTACCAAAAGCACAGTGAGGATATTAGGGCTTAGACCACTTCTGGGTAAAGTTGTTTCTTACACATAAGTGTGTGGCGTTTTGTTTGCCTTGCGACAACCGCTTTTGATAGGTTTTGCACAAGAGAATAGTTTTCGTCGGAAGCCGTTTTGGCCCAAAGTGTCTCAGTGCTGTGCTCGTTCGGGTTTAACTCATGCTAGCAAAACAGCCGGGATGATGTCAGGGCTCAGACTGTTCCTGGGCACTGTGGTCTCTTACAGATCAGTGTATGGCATTGACTTCAGCTTGCCACAGGCACTTGAGAGCATGTTTGCACGTTAAGAAAGATTTCTTCGTTGGAAGCTGCTTTTTGTCAAATGAGTCTCAGTGCTGTGCTCCTCTGTTTTCACTCGTGCTGCCAAAAGCACAGTGATGATGTTAGGGCTTAGAACATGGCTGGGCACTGTGGTTTCTTCCGGAGAAGTGTATGGCATTTTCTTTACATTGCCACGACCACTTGTGATAGGGTCTGAACCTTAGGAAAACCGTTTTTATTGGAAAGCGGCTTTTCGCGAAACGGGTCTCAGTGCTTTGTGCCTCAGGTTTCCCTCATGCTACCAAAAGCACAGTGAGGATATTAGGGCTCAGACCACTTCTGGGTAAAGTTGTTTCTTACACTGTGGGAGGTGTTGTCTTTGCCTTGCTACAAGCACTTTTGATAGGTTTTCCACATCAAGAGAATAGTTTTCGTCGGAAGCCGTTTTTGCCCAAACAGTCTCAGTGCTGTGTTCGGGTTTAACTCATGCTAGCAAAACCGCCGGGATGATGTAAGGGCTCAGACTGTTCCTGGGCACTGTGGTCTCTTACAGATCAGTGTATGGCATTGAGTTCACCTTGCCACAGGCACTAGTGAGCGTGTTTGCACGTTTAGAAAGATTTCTTCGTTGGAAGCCGGTTTATGTCAAATGAGTCTCAGTGCTGTGCTCCTCTGTTTTCACTCGTTGCTGCCAAAAGCACAGTGATGATGTTAGGGCTTAGAACATTGCTGGGCACTGTGGTTTCTTCCGGAGAAGTGTATTGCATTTTCTCTACCTTGCCACGACCACTTGTAATAGGGTCTGCACCTTAGGAAAACCGTTTTCATTGGAAAGCGGCTTTTTGCCAAACGGGTCTCAGTGCTGTGTGCCTCAGGTTTCCCTCATGCTACCAAAAGCACAGTGAGGATATTAGGGCTTAGACCACTTCTGGGTAAAGTTGTTTCTTACACTGTGGGAGGTGTTGTCTTTGCCTTGCTACAAGCACTTTTGATAGGTTTTCCACATCAAGAGAATATTTTTCGTCGGAAGCCGTTTTTGCCCAAACAGTCTCAGTGCTGTGTTCGGGTTTAACTCATGCTAGCAAAACCGCCGGGATGATGTAAGGGCTCAGACTGTTCCTGGGCACTGTGGTCTCTTACAGATCAGTGTATGGCATTGAGTTCACCTTGCCACAGGCACTAGTGAGCGTGTTTGCACGTTTAGAAAGATTTCTTCGTTGGAAGCCGGTTTTTGTCAAATGAGTCTCAGTGCTGTGCTCCTCTGTTTTCACTCGTTGCTGCCAAAAGCACAGTGATGATGTTAGGGCTTAGAACATTGCTGGGCACTGTGGTTTCTTCCGGAGAAGTGTATGGCATTTTCTTTACATTGCCACGACCACTTGTGATAGGGTCTGAACCTTAGGAAAACCGTTTTTATTGGAAAGCGGCTTTTTGCGAAACGGGTCTCAGTGCTGTGTGCCTCAGGTTTCCCTCATGCTACCAAAAGCACAGTGAGGATATTAGGGCTCAGACCACTTCTGGGTAAAGTTGTTTCTTATACATAAGTGGGAGGCCTTGTCTTTGCCTTGCTACAAGCACTTTTGATAGGTTTTCCACATCAAGAGAATAGTTTTCGTCGGAAGCCGTTTTGGCCCAAAGTGTCTCAGTGCTGTGCTGGTTCGGGTTTAACTCATGCTAGCAAAACCGCCGGGGTGATGTAAGGGCTCACACTGTTCCTGGGCACTGTGGTCTCTTACAGATCAGTGTATGGCATTGACTTCACCTTGCCACAGGCACTTGTGAGCATGTTTGCACGTTAAGAAAGATTTCTTCGTTGGAAGCCGGTTTTTGTCAAATGAGTCTAAGTGCTGTGCTCCTCTGTTTTCACTCGTGCTGCCAAAAGCACAGTGATGATGTTAGGGCTTAGAACATTGCTGGGCACTGTGGTTTCTTCCGGAGAAGTGTATGGCATTTTCTTTACATTGCCACGACCACTTGTGATAGGGTCTGAACCTTAGGAAAACCGTTTTTATTGGAAAGCGGCTTTTTGCGAAACGGGTCTCAGTGCTGTGTGCCTCAGGTTTCCCTCATGCTACCAAAAGCACAGTGAGGATATTAGGGCTCAGACCACTTCTGGGTAAAGTTGTTTCTTATACATAAGTGGGAGGCCTTGTCTTTGCCTTGCTACAAGCACTTTTGATAGGTTTTCCACATCAAGAGAATAGTTTTCGTCGGAAGCCGTTTTGGCCCAAAGTGTCTCAGTGCTGTGCTCGTTCGAGTTTAACTCATGCTAGCAAAACCGACGGGATGATGTAAGGGCTCAGACTGTTCCTGGGCACTGTGGTCTCTTACAGATCAGTGTATGGCATTGACTTCACCTTGCCACAGGCACTTGTGAGCATGTTTGCACGTTAAGAAAGATTTCTTCGTTGGAAGCCGGTTTTTGTCAAATGAGTCTAAGTGCTGTGCTCCTCTGTTTTCACTCGTGCTGCCAAAAGCACAGTGATGATGTTAGGGCTTAGAAGATTGCTGAGCACTGTGGTTTCTTCCGGACAAGTGTATTGCATTTTCTCTACCTTGCCACGACCACTTGTGATAGGGTCTGCACCTTAGGAAAACCGTTTTCATTGGAAAGCGGCTTTTTGCCAAACGGGTCTCAGTGCTGTGTGCCTCAGGTTTCCCTCATGCTACCAAAAGCACAGTGAGGATATTAGGGCTCAGACCACTTCTGGGTAAAGTTGTTTCTTACACTGTGGGAGGCGTTGTCTTTGCCTTGCTACAAGCACTTTTGATAGGTTTTCCACATCAAGAGAATATTTTTCAGCAGAAGCCTTTTTTGCCCAAAGAGTCTCAGTGCTGTGTTCGGGTTTAACTCATGCTAGCAAAACCGCCGGGATGATGTAAGGGCTCAGACTATTCCTGGGCACTGTGGTCTCTTACAGATCAGTGTATGGCATTGACTTCACCTTGCCACAGGCACTAGTGAGCATGTTTGCACGTTTAGAAAGATTTCTTCGTTGGAAGCCGGTTTTTGTCAAATGAGTCTCAGTGCTGTGCTCCTCTGTTTTCACTCGTGCTGCCAAAAACACAGTGATGATGTTAGGGCTTAGAACATTGCTGGGTACTGTGGTTTCTTCCGGAGAAGTGTATGTCATTTTCTTTACCTTACCACAACCACTTGTGATAGGGTCTGAACCTTAGGAAAACCGTTTTCTTTGGAAAGCGGCTCTTTGCCAAACGGGTCTCAGTGCTGTGTGCCTCAGGTTTCCCTCATGCTACCAAAAGCACAGTGAGGATATTAGGGCTTAGACCACTTCTGGGTAAAGTTGTTTCTTACACATAAGTGTGTGGCGTTTTGTTTGCCTTGCGACAACCACTTTTGATAGGTTTTGCACATCAAGAGAATAGTATTCTTTGGAAGCCATTTTGGCCCAAAGTGTCTCAGTGCTGTGCTCGTTCGGGTTTAACTCATGCTAGCAAAACCGCCGGGATGATCTAAGGGCTCAGACTGTTCCTGGGCACTGTGGTCTCTTACAGATCAGTGTATGGCATTGACTTCACCTTGCCACAGGCACTTGTGAGCATCTTTGCACGTTTAGAAAGATTTCTTCGTTGGAAGCCGGTTTTTGGCAAATGAGTGTCTGTGCTGTGCTCCTCTGTTTTCACTCGTGCTGCCAAAAGCACAGTGATGATGTTAGGGCTTAGAACATTGCTGGGCACTGTGGTTTCTTCCGGAGAAGTGTATGGCATTTTCTTTACCTTGCCACGACCACTTGTGATAGGGTCTGCACCTTAGGAAAACCGTTTTCATTGGAAAGCGGCCTTTTGCGAAACGGGTCTCAGTGCTGTGTGCCTCAGGTTTCCCTCATACTACCAAAAGCACAGTGAGGATATTAGGGCTCAGACCACTTCTGGGTAAAGTTGTTTCTTATACATAAGTGGGAGGCCTTGTCTTTGCCTTGCTACGAGCACTTTTGATAGGTTTTCCACATCAAGAGAATATTTTTCGTAGGAAGCCGTTTTTGCCCAAACAGTCTCAGTGCTGTGTTCGTTCGGGTTTAACTCATGCTAGCAAAACCGCCGGGATGATGTAAGGGCTCAGACTGTTCCTGGGCACTGTGGTCTCTTACAGATCAGTGTATGGCATTGACTTCACCTTGCCACAGGCACTTGTGAGCATGTTTGCACGTTAAGAAAGATTTCTTCTTTGGAAGCCGGTTTTTGTCAAATGAGTCTCAGTGCTGTGCTCCTCTGTTTTCACTCGTGCTGCCAAAAGCACAGTGATGATGTTAGGGCTTAGTACATTGCTGGGCACTGTGGTTTCTTCCGGAGAAGTGTATGGCATTTTCTTTACATTGCCACGACCACTTGTGATAGGGTCTGAACCTTAGGAAAACCGTTTTCGTTGGAAAGCAGCTTTTTGCCAAATGGGTCTCAGTGCGGTGTGCCTCAGGTTTCCCTCATGCTACCAAAAGCACAGTGAGGATATTAGGGCTTAGACCACTTCTGGGTAAAGTTGTTTCTTACACATAAGTGTGTGGCGTTTTGTTTGCCTTGCGACAACCGCTTTTGATAGGTTTTGCACATCAAGAGAATAGTTTTCGGCGGAAGCCGTTTTGGCCCAAAGTGTCTCAGTGCTCTGCTCGTTCGGGTTTAACTCATGCTAGCAAAACCGCCGGGATGATGTAAGGGCTCAGACTGTTCCTGGGCACTGTGGTCTCTTACAGATCAGTGTATGGCATTGACTTCAGCTTGCCACAGGCACTTGAGAGCATGTTTGCACGTTAAGAAAGATTTCTTCGTTGGAAGCTGCTTTTTGTCAAATGAGTCTCAGTGCTGTGCTCCTGTTTTCACTCGTGCTGCCAAAAGCACAGTGATGATGTTAGGGCTTAGAACATTGCTGGGCACTGTGGTTTCTTCCGGAGAAGTGTATGGCATTTTCTTTACATTGCCACGACCACTTGTGATAGGGTCTGAACCTTAGGAAAACCGTTTTTATTGGAAAGCGGCTTTTTGCGAAACGGGTCTCAGTGCTGTGTGCCTCAGGTTTCCCTCATGCTACCAAAAGCACAGTGAGGATATTAGGGCTCAGACCACTTCTGGGTAAAGTTGTTTCTTATACATAAGTGGGAGGCCTTGTCTTTGCCTTGCTACAAGCACTTTTGATAGGTTTTCCACATCAAGAGAATAGTTTTCGTCGGAAGCCGTTTTGGCCCAAAGTGTCTCAGTGCTGTGCTCGTTCGGGTTTAACTCATGCTAGCAAAACCGCCGGGATGATGTAAGGGCTCAGACTGTTCCTGGGCACTGTGGTCTCTTACAGATCAGTGTATGGCATTGACTTCACCTTGCCACAGGCACTTGTGAGCATGTTTGCACGTTAAGAAAGATTTCTTCGTTGGAAGCCGGTTTTTGTCAAATGAGTCTCAGTGCTGTGCTCCTCTGTTTTCACTCGTGCTGCCAAAAGCACAGTGATGATGTTAGGGCTTAGAACATTGCTGGGCACTGTGGTTTCTTACGGACAAGTGTATTGCATTTTCTCTACCTTGCCACGACCACTTGTGATAGGGTCTGCACCTTAGGAAAACCGTTTTCATTGGAAAGCGGCTTTTTGCCAAACGGGTCTCAGTGCTGTGTGCCTCAGGTTTCCCTCATGCTACCAAAAGCACAGTGAGGATATTAGGGCTCAGGCCACTTCTGGGTAAAGTTGTTTCTTATACATAAGTGGGAGGCCTTGTCTTTGCCTTGCTACAAGCACTTTTGATAGGTTTTCCACATCAAGAGAATAGTTTTCGTCGGAAGCCGTTTTGGCCCAAAGTGTCTCAGTGCTGTGCTCGTTCGGGTTTAACTCATGCTAGCAAAACCGCCGGGATGATGTAAGGGCTCAGACTGTTCCTGGGCACTGTGGTCTCTTACAGATCAGTGTATGGCATTGACTTCACCTTGCCACAGGCACTTGTGAGCATGTTTGCACGTTAAGAAAGATTTCTTCGTTGGAAGCCGGTTTTTGTCAAATGAGTCTCAGTGCTGTGCTCCTCTGTTTTCACTCGTGCTGCCAAAAGCACAGTGATGATGTTAGGGCTTAGAACATTGCTGGGCACTGTGGTTTCTTACGGACAAGTGTATTGCATTTTCTCTACCTTGCCACGACCACTTGTGATAGGGTCTGCACCTTAGGAAAACCGTTTTCATTGGAAAGCGGCTTTTTGCCAAACGGGTCTCAGTGCTGTGTGCCTCAGGTTTCCCTCATGCTACCAAAAGCACAGTGAGGATATTAGGGCTTAGACGACTTCTGGGTAAAGTTTCTTACACATAAGTGTGTGGCGTTTTGTTTGCCTTGCGACAACCGCTTTTGATAGGTTTTGCACATCAAGAGAATAGTTTTCGGCGGAAGCCGTTTTGGCCCAAAGTGTCTCAGTGCTGTGCTCGTTCGGGTTTAACTCATGCTAGCAAAACCGCCGGGATGATGTAAGGGCTCAGACTGTTCCTGGGCACTGTGGTCTCTTACAGATCAGTGTATGGCATTGACTTCACCTTGCCACAGGCACTTGAGAGCATGTTTGCACGTTAAGAAAGATTTCTTCGTTGGAAGCTGCTTTTTGTCAAATGAGTCTCAGTGCTGTGCTCCTCTGTTTTCACTCGTGCTGCCAAAAGCACAGTGATGATGTTAGGGCTTAGAACATTGCTGGGCACTGTGGTTTCTTCCGGAGAAGTGTATGGCATTTTCTTTACATTGCCACGACCACTTGTGATAGGGTCTGAACCTTAGGAAAACCGTTTTCATTGGAAAGCGGCCTTTTGCGAAACGGGTCTCAGTGCTATGTGCCTCAGGTTTCCTTCATGCTACCAAAAGCAGAGTGAGGATATTAGGGCTCAGACCACTTCTGGGTAAAGTTGTTTCTTATACATAAGTGGGAGGCCTTGTCTTTGCCTTGCTACAAGCACTTTTGATAGGGTTTTGCACATCAAGAGAATAGTTTTCGTCAGAAGGCGTTTTGGCCCAAAGTGTCTCAGTACTGTGCTCGTTCGGGTTTAACTCATGCTAGCAAAACCGCCGGGATGATGTAAGGGCTCAGACTGTTCCTGGGCACTCTGGTCTCTTACAGATCAGTGTATGTTATTGACTTCACATTGCCCCAGGCACTTTTGAGCATGTTTGCACGTTAAGAAAGATTTCTTCGTTGGAAGCTGCTTTTTGTCAAATGAGTCTCTGTGCTGTGCTCCTCTGTTTTCACTAGTGCTGCCAAAAGCACAGTGATGATGTTAGGGCTTAGAACATTGCTGGGCACTGTGGTTTCTTCCGCACAAGTGTATGGCATTTTCTCTACTTTGCCACGACCACTTGTGATAGGGTCTGCACCTTAGGAAAACCGTTTTCATTGGAAAGCGGCTTTTTGCCAAACGGGTCTCACTGCTGTGTGCCTCAGGTTTCCCTCATGCTACCAAAAGCACAGTGAGGATATTAGGGCTTAGACCACTTCTGGGTAAAGTTGTTTCTTACACATAAGTGTGTGGCGTTTTGTTTGCCTTGCGACAACCGCTTTTGATAGGTTTTGCACAAGAGAATAGTTTTCGTCGGAAGCCGTTTTGGCCCAAAGTGTCTCAGTGCTGTGCTCGTTCGGGTTTAACTCATGCTAGCAAAACAGCCGGGATGATGTCAGGGCTCAGACTGTTCCTGGGCACTGTGGTCTCTTACAGATCAGTGTATGGCATTGACTTCAGCTTGCCACAGGCACTTGAGAGCATGTTTGCACGTTAAGAAAGATTTCTTCGTTGGAAGCTGCTTTTTGTCAAATGAGTCTCAGTGCTGTGCTCCTCTGTTTTCACTCGTGCTGCCAAAAGCACAGTGATGATGTTAGGGCTTAGAACATGGCTGGGCACTGTGGTTTCTTCCGGAGAAGTGTATGGCATTTTCTTTACATTGCCACGACCACTTGTGATAGGGTCTGAACCTTAGGAAAACCGTTTTTATTGGAAAGCGGCTTTTCGCGAAACGGGTCTCAGTGCTTTGTGCCTCAGGTTTCCCTCATGCTACCAAAAGCACAGTGAGGATATTAGGGCTCAGACCACTTCTGGGTAAAGTTGTTTCTTATACATAAGTGGGAGGCCTTGTCTTTGCCTTGCTACAAGCACTTTTGATAGGTTTTCCACATCAAGAGAATAGTTTTCGTCGGAAGCCGTTTTGGCCCAAAGTGTCTCAGTGCTGTGCTCGTTCGGGTTTAACTCATGCTAGCAAAACCGCCGGGATGATGTAAGGGCTCAGACTGTTCCTGGGCACTGTGGTCTCTTACAGATCAGTGTATGGCATTGACTTCACCTTGCCACAGGCACTTGTGAGCATGTTTGCACGTTAAGAAAGATTTCTTCGTTGGAAGCCGGTTTTTGTCAAATGAGTCTCAGTGCTGTGCTCCTCTGTTTTCACTCGTGCTGCCAAAAGCACAGTGATGATGTTAGGGCTTAGAACATTGCTGGGCACTGTGGTTTCTTCCGGACAAGTGTATTGCATTTTCTCTACCTTGCCACGACCACTTGTAATAGGGTCTGCACCTTAGGAAAACCGTTTTCATTGGAAAGCGGCTTTTTGCCAAACGGGTCTCAGTGCTGTGTGCCTCAGGTTTCCCTCATGCTACCAAAAGCACAGTGAGGATATTAGGGCTTAGACCACTTCTGGGTAAAGTTGTTTCTTACACTGTGGGAAGTGTTGTCTTTGCCTTGCTACAAGCACTTTTGATAGGTTTTCCACATCAAGAGAATATTTTTCGTCGGAAGCCGTTTTTGCCCAAACAGTCTCAGTGCTGTGTTCGGGTTTAACTCATGCTAGCAAAACCGCAGGGATGATGTAAGGGCTCAGACTGTTCCTGGGCACTGTGGTCTCTTACAGATCAGTGTATGGCATTGAGTTCACCTTGCCACAGGCACTAGTGAGCGTGTTTGCACGTTTAGAAAGATTTCTTCGTTGGAAGCCGGTTTTTGTCAAATGAGTCTCAGTGCTGTGCTCCTCTGTTTTCACTCGTTGCTGCCAAAAGCACAGTGATGATGTTAGGGCTTAGAACATGGCTGGGCACTGTGGTTTCTTCCGGAGAAGTGTATGGCATTTTCTTTACATTGCCACGACCACTTGTGATAGGGTCTGAACCTTAGGAAAACCGTTTTTATTGGAAAGCGGCTTTTTGCGAAACGGGTCTCAGTGCTGTGTGCCTCAGGTTTCCCTCATGCTACCAAAAGCACAGTGAGGATATTAGGGCTCAGACCACTTCTGGGTAAAGTTGTTTCTTATACATAAGTGGGAGGCCTTGTCTTTGCCTTGCTACAAGCACTTTTGATAGGTTTTCCACATCAAGAGAATAGTTTTCGTCGGAAGCCGTTTTGGCCCAAAGTGTCTCAGTGCTGTGCTGGTTCGGGTTTAACTCATGCTAGCAAAACCGCCGGGATGATGTAAGGGCTCACACTGTTCCTGGGCACTGTGGTCTCTTACAGATCAGTGTATGGCATTGACTTCACCTTGCCACAGGCACTTGTGAGCATGTTTGCACGTTAAGAAAGATTTCTTCGTTGGAAGCCGGTTTTTGTCAAATGAGTCTAAGTGCTGTGCTCCTCTGTTTTCACTCGTGCTGCCAAAAGCACAGTGATGATGTTAGGGCTTAGAACATTGCTGGGCACTGTGGTTTCTTCCGGAGAAGTGTATGGCATTTTCTTTACCTTGCCACGACCACTTGTGATAGGGTCTGCACCTTAGGAAAACCGTTTTCATTGGAAAGCGGCCTTTTGCGAAACGGGTCTCAGTGCTGTGTGCCTCAGGTTTCCCTCATACTACCAAAAGCACAGTGAGGATATTAGGGCTCAGACCACTTCTGGGTAAAGTTGTTTCTTATACATAAGTGGGAGGCCTTGTCTTTGCCTTGCTACGAGCACTTTTGATAGGTTTTCCACATCAAGAGAATATTTTTCAGCAGAAGCCTTTTTTGCCCAAAGAGTCTCAGTGCTGTGTTCGGGTTTAACTCATGCTAGCAAAACCGCCGGGATGATGTAAGGGCTCAGACTGTTCCTGGGCACTGTGGTCTCTTACAGATCAGTGTATGGCATTGACTTCACCTTGCCACAGGCACTAGTGAGCATGTTTGCACGTTTAGAAAGATTTCTTCGTTGGAAGCCGGTTTTTGTCAAATGAGTCTCAGTGCTGTGCTCCTCTGTTTTCACTCGTGCTGCCAAAAGCACAGTGATGATGTTAGGACTTAGAACATTGCTGGGTACTGTGGTTTCTTCCGGAGAAGTGTATGTCATTTTCTTTATCTTACCACAACCACTTGTGATAGGGTCTGAACCTTAGGAAAACCGTTTTCTTTGGAAAGCGGCTTTTTGCCAAACGGGTCTCAGGGCTGTGTGCCTCAGGTTTCGCTCATGCTACCAAAAGCACAGTGAGGATATTAGGGCTTAGACCACTTCTGGGTAAAGTTGTTTCTTACACATAAGTGTGTGGCGTTTTGTTTGCCTTGCGACAACCACTTTTGATAGGTTTTGCACATCAAGAGTTTAGTTTTCTTTGGAAGCCGTTTTGGCCCAAAGTGTCTCAGTGCTGTGCTCGTTCGGGTTTAACTCATGCTAGCAAAACCGCCGGGATGATGTAAGGGCTCAGACTGTTCCTGGGCACTGTGGTCTCTTACAGATCAGTGTATGGCATTGACTTCACCTTGCCACAGGCACTTGTGAGCATCTTTGCACGTTTAGAAAGATTTCTTCGTTGGAAGCCGGTTTTTGTCAAATGAGTCTCTGTGCTGTGCTCCTCTGTTTTCACTCGTGCTGCCAAAAGCACAGTGATGATGTTAGGGCTTAGAACATTGCTGGGCACTGTGGTTTCTTCCGGAGAAGTGTATGGCATTTTCTTTACCTTGCCACGACCACTTGTGATAGGGTCTGCACCTTAGGAAAACCGTTTTCATTGGAAAGCGGCCTTTTGCGAAACGGGTCTCAGTGCTGTGTGCCTCAGGTTTCCCTCATACTACCAAAAGCACAGTGAGGATATTAGGGCTTAGACCACTTCTGGGTAAAGTTGTTTCTTACACATAAGTGTGTGGCGTTTTGTTTGCCTTGCGACAACCGCTTTTGATAGGTTTTGCACATCAAGAGAATAGTTTTCGGTGGAAGCCGTTTTGGCCCAAAGTGTCTCAGTGCTGTGCTCGTTCGGGTTTAACTCATGCTAGCAAAACCGCCGGGATGATGTAAGGGCTCAGACTGTTCCTGGGCACTGTGGTCTCTTACAGATCAGTGTATGGCATTGACTTCACCTTGCCACAGGCACTAGTGAGCATGTTTGCACGTTTAGAAAGATTTCTTCGTTGGAAGCCGGTTTTTGTCAAATGAGTCTCAGTGCTGTGCTCCTCTGTTTTCACTCGTGCTGCCAAAAGCACAGTGATGATGTTAGGACTTAGAACATTGCTGGGTACTGTGGTTTCTTCCGGAGAAGTGTATGTCATTTTCTTTATCTTACCACAACCACTTGTGATAGGGTCTGAACCTTAGGAAAACCGTTTTCTTTGGAAAGCGGCTTTTTGCCAAACGGGTCTCAGGGCTGTGTGCCTCAGGTTTCGCTCATGCTACCAAAAGCACAGTGAGGATATTAGGGCTTAGACCACTTCTGGGTAAAGTTGTTTCTTACACATAAGTGTGTGGCGTTTTGTTTGCCTTGCGACAACCACTTTTGATAGGTTTTGCACATCAAGAGTTTAGTTTTCTTTGGAAGCCGTTTTGGCCCAAAGTGTCTCAGTGCTGTGCTCGTTCGGGTTTAACTCATGCTAGCAAAACCGCCGGGATGATGTAAGGGCTCAGACTGTTCCTGGGCACTGTGGTCTCTTACAGATCAGTGTATGGCATTGACTTCACCTTGCCACAGGCACTTGTGAGCATCTTTGCACGTTTAGAAAGATTTCTTCGTTGGAAGCCGGTTTTTGTCAAATGAGTCTCTGTGCTGTGCTCCTCTGTTTTCACTCGTGCTGCCAAAAGCACAGTGATGATGTTAGGGCTTAGAACATTGCTGGGCACTGTGGTTTCTTCCGGAGAAGTGTATGGCATTTTCTTTACCTTGCCACGACCACTTGTGATAGGGTCTGCACCTTAGGAAAACCGTTTTCATTGGAAAGCGGCCTTTTGCGAAACGGGTCTCAGTGCTGTGTGCCTCAGGTTTCCCTCATACTACCAAAAGCACAGTGAGGATATTAGGGCTTAGACCACTTCTGGGTAAAGTTGTTTCTTACACATAAGTGTGTGGCGTTTTGTTTGCCTTGCGACAACCGCTTTTGATAGGTTTTGCACATCAAGAGAATAGTTTTCGGTGGAAGCCGTTTTGGCCCAAAGTGTCTCAGTGCTGTGCTCGTTCGGGTTTAACTCATGCTAGCAAAACCGCCGGGATGGTGTAAGGGCTCAGACTGTTCCTGGGCACTGTGGTCTCTTACAGATCAGTGTATGGCATTGACTTCACCTTGCCACAGGCACTTGTGAGCATGTTTGCACGTTAAGAAAGATTTCTTCGTTGGAAGCCGGTTTTTGTCAAATGAGTCTCAGTGCTGTGCTCCTCTGTTTTCACTCGTGCTGCCAAAAGCACAGTGATGATGTTAGGGCTTAGAACATTGCTGGGCACTGTGGTTTCTTCCGGACAAGTGTATTGCATTTTCTCTACCTTGCCACGACCACTTGTAATAGGGTCTGCACCTTAGGAAAACCGTTTTCATTGGAAAGCGGCTTTTTGCCAAACGGGTCTCAGTGCTGTGTGCCTCAGGTTTCCCTCATGCTACCAAAAGCACAGTGAGGATATTAGGGCTCAGACCACTTCTGGGTAAAGTTGTTTCTTATACATAAGTGGGAGGCCTTGTCTTTGCCTTGCTACGAGCACTTTTGATAGGTTTTCCACATCAAGAGAATATTTTTCGTAGGAAGCCGTTTTTGCCCAAACAGTCTCAGTGCTGTGTTCGTTCGGGTTTAACTCATGCTAGCAAAACCGCCGGGATGATGTAAGGGCTCAGACTGTTCCTGGGCACTGTGGTCTCTTACAGATCAGTGTATGGCATTGACTTCACCTTGCCACAGGCACTTGTGAGCATGTTTGCACGTTAAGAAAGATTTCTTCTTTGGAAGCCGGTTTTTGTCAAATGAGTCTCAGTGCTGTGCTCCTCTGTTTTCACTCGTGCTGCCAAAAGCACAGTGATGATGTTAGGGCTTAGTACATTGCTGGGCACTGTGGTTTCTTCCGGAGAAGTGTATGGCATTTTCTTTACCTTGCCACGACCACTTGTGATAGGGTCTGAACCTTAGGAAAACCGTTTTCGTTGGAAAGCAGCTTTTTGCCAAATGGGTCTCAGTGCGGTGTGCCTCAGGTTTCCCTCATGCTACCAAAAGCACAGTGAGGATATTAGGGCTTAGACCACTTCTGGGTAAAGTTGTTTCTTACACATAAGTGTGTGGCGTTTTGTTTGCCTTGCGACAACCGCTTTTGATAGGTTTTGCACATCAAGAGAATAGTTTTCGGCGGAAGCCGTTTTGGCCCAAAGTGTCTCAGTGCTCTGCTCGTTCGGGTTTAACTCATGCTAGCAAAACCGCCGGGATGATGTAAGGGCTCAGACTGTTCCTGGGCACTGTGGTCTCTTACAGATCAGTGTATGGCATTGACTTCAGCTTGCCACAGGCACTTGAGAGCATGTTTGCACGTTAAGAAAGATTTCTTCGTTGGAAGCTGCTTTTTGTCAAATGAGTCTCAGTGCTGTGCTCCTCTGTTTTCACTCGTGCTGCCAAAAGCACAGTGATGATGTTAGGGCTTAGAACATTGCTGGGCACTGTGGTTTCTTCCGGAGAAGTGTATGGCATTTTCTTTACATTGCCACGACCACTTGTGATAGGGTCTGAACCTTAGGAAAACCGTTTTTATTGGAAAGCGGCTTTTTGCGAAACGGGTCTCAGTGCTGTGTGCCTCAGGTTTCCCTCATGCTACCAAAAGCACAGTGAGGATATTAGGGCTCAGACCACTTCTGGGTAAAGTTGTTTCTTATACATAAGTGGGAGGCCTTGTCTTTGCCTTGCTACGAGCACTTTTGATAGGTTTTCCACATCAAGAGAATATTTTTCGTAGGAAGCCGTTTTTGCCCAAACAGTCTCAGTGCTGTGTTCGTTCGGGTTTAACTCATGCTAGCAAAACCGCCGGGATGATGTAAGGGCTCAGACTGTTCCTGGGCACTGTGGTCTCTTACAGATCAGTGTATGGCATTGACTTCACCTTGCCACAGGCACTTGTGAGCATGTTTGCACGTTAAGAAAGATTTCTTCTTTGGAAGCCGGTTTTTGTCAAATGAGTCTCAGTGCTGTGCTCCTCTGTTTTCACTCGTGCTGCCAAAAGCACAGTGATGATGTTAGGGCTTAGTACATTGCTGGGCACTGTGGTTTCTTCCGGAGAAGTGTATGGCATTTTCTTTACCTTGCCACGACCACTTGTGATAGGGTCTGAACCTTAGGAAAACCGTTTTCGTTGGAAAGCAGCTTTTTGCCAAATGGGTCTCAGTGCGGTGTGCCTCAGGTTTCCCTCATGCTACCAAAAGCACAGTGAGGATATTAGGGCTTAGACCACTTCTGGGTAAAGTTGTTTCTTACACATAAGTGTGTGGCGTTTTGTTTGCCTTGCGACAACCGCTTTTGATAGGTTTTGCACATCAAGAGAATAGTTTTCGGCGGAAGCCGTTTTGGCCCAAAGTGTCTCAGTGCTCTGCTCGTTCGGGTTTAACTCATGCTAGCAAAACCGCCGGGATGATGTAAGGGCTCAGACTGTTCCTGGGCACTGTGGTCTCTTACAGATCAGTGTATGGCATTGACTTCAGCTTGCCACAGGCACTTGAGAGCATGTTTGCACGTTAAGAAAGATTTCTTCGTTGGAAGCTGCTTTTTGTCAAATGAGTCTCAGTGCTGTGCTCCTCTGTTTTCACTCGTGCTGCCAAAAGCACAGTGATGATGTTAGGGCTTAGAACATTGCTGGGCACTGTGGTTTCTTACGGACAAGTGTATTGCATTTTCTCTACCTTGCCACGACCACTTGTGATAGGGTCTGCACCTTAGGAAAACCGTTTTCATTGGAAAGCGGCTTTTTGCCAAACGGGTCTCAGTGCTGTGTGCCTCAGGTTTCCCTCATGCTACCAAAAGCACAGTGAGGATATTAGGGCTCAGGCCACTTCTGGGTAAAGTTGTTTCTTATACATAAGTGGGAGGCCTTGTCTTTGCCTTGCTACAAGCACTTTTGATAGGTTTTCCACATCAAGAGAATAGTTTTCGTCGGAAGCCGTTTTGGCCCAAAGTGTCTCAGTGCTGTGCTCGTTCGGGTTTAACTCATGCTAGCAAAACCGCCGGGATGATGTAAGGGCTCAGACTGTTCCTGGGCACTGTGGTCTCTTACAGATCAGTGTATGGCATTGACTTCACCTTGCCACAGGCACTTGTGAGCATGTTTGCACGTTAAGAAAGATTTCTTCGTTGGAAGCCGGTTTTTGTCAAATGAGTCTCAGTGCTGTGCTCCTCTGTTTTCACTCGTGCTGCCAAAAGCACAGTGATGATGTTAGGGCTTAGAACATTGCTGGGCACTGTGGTTTCTTACGGACAAGTGTATTGCATTTTCTCTACCTTGCCACGACCACTTGTGATAGGGTCTGCACCTTAGGAAAACCGTTTTCATTGGAAAGCGGCTTTTTGCCAAACGGGTCTCAGTGCTGTGTGCCTCAGGTTTCCCTCATGCTACCAAAAGCACAGTGAGGATATTAGGGCTTAGACGACTTCTGGGTAAAGTTTCTTACACATAAGTGTGTGGCGTTTTGTTTGCCTTGCGACAACCGCTTTTGATAGGTTTTGCACATCAAGAGAATAGTTTTCGGCGGAAGCCGTTTTGGCCCAAAGTGTCTCAGTGCTGTGCTCGTTCGGGTTTAACTCATGCTAGCAAAACCGCCGGGATGATGTAAGGGCTCAGACTGTTCCTGGGCACTGTGGTCTCTTACAGATCAGTGTATGGCATTGACTTCACCTTGCCACAGGCACTTGAGAGCATGTTTGCACGTTAAGAAAGATTTCTTCGTTGGAAGCTGCTTTTTGTCAAATGAGTCTCAGTGCTGTGCTCCTCTGTTTTCACTCGTGCTGCCAAAAGCACAGTGATGATGTTAGGGCTTAGAACATTGCTGGGCACTGTGGTTTCTTCCGGAGAAGTGTATGGCATTTTCTTTACATTGCCACGACCACTTGTGATAGGGTCTGAACCTTAGGAAAACCGTTTTCATTGGAAAGCGGCCTTTTGCGAAACGGGTCTCAGTGCTATGTGCCTCAGGTTTCCTTCATGCTACCAAAAGCAGAGTGAGGATATTAGGGCTCAGACCACTTCTGGGTAAAGTTGTTTCTTATACATAAGTGGGAGGCCTTGTCTTTGCCTTGCTACAAGCACTTTTGATAGGGTTTTGCACATCAAGAGAATAGTTTTCGTCAGAAGGCGTTTTGGCCCAAAGTGTCTCAGTACTGTGCTCGTTCGGGTTTAACTCATGCTAGCAAAACCGCCGGGATGATGTAAGGGCTCAGACTGTTCCTGGGCACTCTGGTCTCTTACAGATCAGTGTATGTTATTGACTTCACATTGCCCCAGGCACTTTTGAGCATGTTTGCACGTTAAGAAAGATTTCTTCGTTGGAAGCTGCTTTTTGTCAAATGAGTCTCTGTGCTGTGCTCCTCTGTTTTCACTAGTGCTGCCAAAAGCACAGTGATGATGTTAGGGCTTAGAACATTGCTGGGCACTGTGGTTTCTTCCGCACAAGTGTATGGCATTTTCTCTACTTTGCCACGACCACTTGTGATAGGGTCTGCACCTTAGGAAAACCGTTTTCATTGGAAAGCGGCTTTTTGCCAAACGGGTCTCACTGCTGTGTGCCTCAGGTTTCCCTCATGCTACCAAAAGCACAGTGAGGATATTAGGGCTTAGACCACTTCTGGGTAAAGTTGTTTCTTACACATAAGTGTGTGGCGTTTTGTTTGCCTTGCGACAACCGCTTTTGATAGGTTTTGCACAAGAGAATAGTTTTCGTCGGAAGCCGTTTTGGCCCAAAGTGTCTCAGTGCTGTGCTCGTTCGGGTTTAACTCATGCTAGCAAAACAGCCGGGATGATGTCAGGGCTCAGACTGTTCCTGGGCACTGTGGTCTCTTACAGATCAGTGTATGGCATTGACTTCAGCTTGCCACAGGCACTTGAGAGCATGTTTGCACGTTAAGAAAGATTTCTTCGTTGGAAGCTGCTTTTTGTCAAATGAGTCTCAGTGCTGTGCTCCTCTGTTTTCACTCGTGCTGCCAAAAGCACAGTGATGATGTTAGGGCTTAGAACATGGCTGGGCACTGTGGTTTCTTCCGGAGAAGTGTATGGCATTTTCTTTACATTGCCACGACCACTTGTGATAGGGTCTGAACCTTAGGAAAACCGTTTTTATTGGAAAGCGGCTTTTCGCGAAACGGGTCTCAGTGCTTTGTGCCTCAGGTTTCCCTCATGCTACCAAAAGCACAGTGAGGATATTAGGGCTCAGACCACTTCTGGGTAAAGTTGTTTCTTATACATAAGTGGGAGGCCTTGTCTTTGCCTTGCTACAAGCACTTTTGATAGGTTTTCCACATCAAGAGAATAGTTTTCGTCGGAAGCCGTTTTGGCCCAAAGTGTCTCAGTGCTGTGCTCGTTCGGGTTTAACTCATGCTAGCAAAACCGCCGGGATGATGTAAGGGCTCAGACTGTTCCTGGGCACTGTGGTCTCTTACAGATCAGTGTATGGCATTGACTTCACCTTGCCACAGGCACTTGTGAGCATGTTTGCACGTTAAGAAAGATTTCTTCGTTGGAAGCCGGTTTTTGTCAAATGAGTCTCAGTGCTGTGCTCCTCTGTTTTCACTCGTGCTGCCAAAAGCACAGTGATGATGTTAGGGCTTAGAACATTGCTGGGCACTGTGGTTTCTTCCGGACAAGTGTATTGCATTTTCTCTACCTTGCCACGACCACTTGTAATAGGGTCTGCACCTTAGGAAAACCGTTTTCATTGGAAAGCGGCTTTTTGCCAAACGGGTCTCAGTGCTGTGTGCCTCAGGTTTCCCTCATGCTACCAAAAGCACAGTGAGGATATTAGGGCTTAGACCACTTCTGGGTAAAGTTGTTTCTTACACTGTGGGAAGTGTTGTCTTTGCCTTGCTACAAGCACTTTTGATAGGTTTTCCACATCAAGAGAATATTTTTCGTCGGAAGCCGTTTTTGCCCAAACAGTCTCAGTGCTGTGTTCGGGTTTAACTCATGCTAGCAAAACCGCAGGGATGATGTAAGGGCTCAGACTGTTCCTGGGCACTGTGGTCTCTTACAGATCAGTGTATGGCATTGAGTTCACCTTGCCACAGGCACTAGTGAGCGTGTTTGCACGTTTAGAAAGATTTCTTCGTTGGAAGCCGGTTTTTGTCAAATGAGTCTCAGTGCTGTGCTCCTCTGTTTTCACTCGTTGCTGCCAAAAGCACAGTGATGATGTTAGGGCTTAGAACATGGCTGGGCACTGTGGTTTCTTCCGGAGAAGTGTATGGCATTTTCTTTACATTGCCACGACCACTTGTGATAGGGTCTGAACCTTAGGAAAACCGTTTTTATTGGAAAGCGGCTTTTTGCGAAACGGGTCTCAGTGCTGTGTGCCTCAGGTTTCCCTCATGCTACCAAAAGCACAGTGAGGATATTAGGGCTCAGACCACTTCTGGGTAAAGTTGTTTCTTATACATAAGTGGGAGGCCTTGTCTTTGCCTTGCTACAAGCACTTTTGATAGGTTTTCCACATCAAGAGAATAGTTTTCGTCGGAAGCCGTTTTGGCCCAAAGTGTCTCAGTGCTGTGCTGGTTCGGGTTTAACTCATGCTAGCAAAACCGCCGGGATGATGTAAGGGCTCACACTGTTCCTGGGCACTGTGGTCTCTTACAGATCAGTGTATGGCATTGACTTCACCTTGCCACAGGCACTTGTGAGCATGTTTGCACGTTAAGAAAGATTTCTTCGTTGGAAGCCGGTTTTTGTCAAATGAGTCTAAGTGCTGTGCTCCTCTGTTTTCACTCGTGCTGCCAAAAGCACAGTGATGATGTTAGGGCTTAGAACATTGCTGGGCACTGTGGTTTCTTCCGGAGAAGTGTATGGCATTTTCTTTACCTTGCCACGACCACTTGTGATAGGGTCTGCACCTTAGGAAAACCGTTTTCATTGGAAAGCGGCCTTTTGCGAAACGGGTCTCAGTGCTGTGTGCCTCAGGTTTCCCTCATACTACCAAAAGCACAGTGAGGATATTAGGGCTCAGACCACTTCTGGGTAAAGTTGTTTCTTATACATAAGTGGGAGGCCTTGTCTTTGCCTTGCTACGAGCACTTTTGATAGGTTTTCCACATCAAGAGAATATTTTTCAGCAGAAGCCTTTTTTGCCCAAAGAGTCTCAGTGCTGTGTTCGGGTTTAACTCATGCTAGCAAAACCGCCGTGATGATGTAAGGGCTCAGACTGTTCCTGGGCACTGTGGTCTCTTACAGATCAGTGTATGGCATTGACTTCACCTTGCCACAGGCACTAGTGAGCATGTTTGCACGTTTAGAAAGATTTCTTCGTTGGAAGCCGGTTTTTGTCAAATGAGTCTCAGTGCTGTGCTCCTCTGTTTTCACTCGTGCTGCCAAAAGCACAGTGATGATGTTAGGACTTAGAACATTGCTGGGTACTGTGGTTTCTTCCGGAGAAGTGTATGTCATTTTCTTTATCTTACCACAACCACTTGTGATAGGGTCTGAACCTTAGGAAAACCGTTTTCTTTGGAAAGCGGCTTTTTGCCAAACGGGTCTCAGGGCTGTGTGCCTCAGGTTTCGCTCATGCTACCAAAAGCACAGTGAGGATATTAGGGCTTAGACCACTTCTGGGTAAAGTTGTTTCTTACACATAAGTGTGTGGCGTTTTGTTTGCCTTGCGACAACCACTTTTGATAGGTTTTGCACATCAAGAGTTTAGTTTTCTTTGGAAGCCGTTTTGGCCCAAAGTGTCTCAGTGCTGTGCTCGTTCGGGTTTAACTCATGCTAGCAAAACCGCCGGGATGATGTAAGGGCTCAGACTGTTCCTGGGCACTGTGGTCTCTTACAGATCAGTGTATGGCATTGACTTCACCTTGCCACAGGCACTTGTGAGCATCTTTGCACGTTTAGAAAGATTTCTTCGTTGGAAGCCGGTTTTTGTCAAATGAGTCTCTGTGCTGTGCTCCTCTGTTTTCACTCGTGCTGCCAAAAGCACAGTGATGATGTTAGGGCTTAGAACATTGCTGGGCACTGTGGTTTCTTCCGGAGAAGTGTATGGCATTTTCTTTACCTTGCCACGACCACTTGTGATAGGGTCTGCACCTTAGGAAAACCGTTTTCATTGGAAAGCGGCCTTTTGCGAAACGGGTCTCAGTGCTGTGTGCCTCAGGTTTCCCTCATACTACCAAAAGCACAGTGAGGATATTAGGGCTTAGACCACTTCTGGGTAAAGTTGTTTCTTACACATAAGTGTGTGGCGTTTTGTTTGCCTTGCGACAACCGCTTTTGATAGGTTTTGCACATCAAGAGAATAGTTTTCGGTGGAAGCCGTTTTGGCCCAAAGTGTCTCAGTGCTGTGCTCGTTCGGGTTTAACTCATGCTAGCAAAACCGCCGGGATGGTGTAAGGGCTCAGACTGTTCCTGGGCACTGTGGTCTCTTACAGATCAGTGTATGGCATTGACTTCACCTTGCCACAGGCACTTGTGAGCATGTTTGCACGTTAAGAAAGATTTCTTCGTTGGAAGCCGGTTTTTGTCAAATGAGTCTCAGTGCTGTGCTCCTCTGTTTTCACTCGTGCTGCCAAAAGCACAGTGATGATGTTAGGGCTTAGAACATTGCTGGGCACTGTGGTTTCTTCCGGACAAGTGTATTGCATTTTCTCTACCTTGCCACGACCACTTGTAATAGGGTCTGCACCTTAGGAAAACCGTTTTCATTGGAAAGCGGCTTTTTGCCAAACGGGTCTCAGTGCTGTGTGCCTCAGGTTTCCCTCATGCTACCAAAAGCACAGTGAGGATATTAGGGCTCAGACCACTTCTGGGTAAAGTTGTTTCTTATACATAAGTGGGAGGCCTTGTCTTTGCCTTGCTACGAGCACTTTTGATAGGTTTTCCACATCAAGAGAATATTTTTCGTAGGAAGCCGTTTTTGCCCAAACAGTCTCAGTGCTGTGTTCGTTCGGGTTTAACTCATGCTAGCAAAACCGCCGGGATGATGTAAGGGCTCAGACTGTTCCTGGGCACTGTGGTCTCTTACAGATCAGTGTATGGCATTGACTTCACCTTGCCACAGGCACTTGTGAGCATGTTTGCACGTTAAGAAAGATTTCTTCTTTGGAAGCCGGTTTTTGTCAAATGAGTCTCAGTGCTGTGCTCCTCTGTTTTCACTCGTGCTGCCAAAAGCACAGTGATGATGTTAGGGCTTAGTACATTGCTGGGCACTGTGGTTTCTTCCGGAGAAGTGTATGGCATTTTCTTTACCTTGCCACGACCACTTGTGATAGGGTCTGAACCTTAGGAAAACCGTTTTCGTTGGAAAGCAGCTTTTTGCCAAATGGGTCTCAGTGCGGTGTGCCTCAGGTTTCCCTCATGCTACCAAAAGCACAGTGAGGATATTAGGGCTTAGACCACTTCTGGGTAAAGTTGTTTCTTACACATAAGTGTGTGGCGTTTTGTTTGCCTTGCGACAACCGCTTTTGATAGGTTTTGCACATCAAGAGAATAGTTTTCGGCGGAAGCCGTTTTGGCCCAAAGTGTCTCAGTGCTCTGCTCGTTCGGGTTTAACTCATGCTAGCAAAACCGCCGGGATGATGTAAGGGCTCAGACTGTTCCTGGGCACTGTGGTCTCTTACAGATCAGTGTATGGCATTGACTTCAGCTTGCCACAGGCACTTGAGAGCATGTTTGCACGTTAAGAAAGATTTCTTCGTTGGAAGCTGCTTTTTGTCAAATGAGTCTCAGTGCTGTGCTCCTCTGTTTTCACTCGTGCTGCCAAAAGCACAGTGATGATGTTAGGGCTTAGAACATTGCTGGGCACTGTGGTTTCTTCCGGAGAAGTGTATGGCATTTTCTTTACATTGCCACGACCACTTGTGATAGGGTCTGAACCTTAGGAAAACCGTTTTTATTGGAAAGCGGCTTTTTGCGAAACGGGTCTCAGTGCTGTGTGCCTCAGGTTTCCCTCATGCTACCAAAAGCACAGTGAGGATATTAGGGCTCAGACCACTTCTGGGTAAAGTTGTTTCTTATACATAAGTGGGAGGCCTTGTCTTTGCCTTGCTACGAGCACTTTTGATAGGTTTTCCACATCAAGAGAATATTTTTCGTAGGAAGCCGTTTTTGCCCAAACAGTCTCAGTGCTGTGTTCGTTCGGGTTTAACTCATGCTAGCAAAACCGCCGGGATGATGTAAGGGCTCAGACTGTTCCTGGGCACTGTGGTCTCTTACAGATCAGTGTATGGCATTGACTTCACCTTGCCACAGGCACTTGTGAGCATGTTTGCACGTTAAGAAAGATTTCTTCTTTGGAAGCCGGTTTTTGTCAAATGAGTCTCAGTGCTGTGCTCCTCTGTTTTCACTCGTGCTGCCAAAAGCACAGTGATGATGTTAGGGCTTAGTACATTGCTGGGCACTGTGGTTTCTTCCGGAGAAGTGTATGGCATTTTCTTTACCTTGCCACGACCACTTGTGATAGGGTCTGAACCTTAGGAAAACCGTTTTCGTTGGAAAGCAGCTTTTTGCCAAATGGGTCTCAGTGCGGTGTGCCTCAGGTTTCCCTCATGCTACCAAAAGCACAGTGAGGATATTAGGGCTTAGACCACTTCTGGGTAAAGTTGTTTCTTACACATAAGTGTGTGGCGTTTTGTTTGCCTTGCGACAACCGCTTTTGATAGGTTTTGCACATCAAGAGAATAGTTTTCGGCGGAAGCCGTTTTGGCCCAAAGTGTCTCAGTGCTCTGCTCGTTCGGGTTTAACTCATGCTAGCAAAACCGCCGGGATGATGTAAGGGCTCAGACTGTTCCTGGGCACTGTGGTCTCTTACAGATCAGTGTATGGCATTGACTTCAGCTTGCCACAGGCACTTGAGAGCATGTTTGCACGTTAAGAAAGATTTCTTCGTTGGAAGCTGCTTTTTGTCAAATGAGTCTCAGTGCTGTGCTCCTCTGTTTTCACTCGTGCTGCCAAAAGCACAGTGATGATGTTAGGGCTTAGAACATTGCTGGGCACTGTGGTTTCTTCCGGAGAAGTGTATGGCATTTTCTTTACATTGCCACGACCACTTGTGATAGGGTCTGAACCTTAGGAAAACCGTTTTTATTGGAAAGCGGCTTTTTGCGAAACGGGTCTCAGTGCTGTGTGCCTCAGGTTTCCCTCATGCTACCAAAAGCACAGTGAGGATATTAGGGCTCAGACCACTTCTGGGTAAAGTTGTTTCTTATACATAAGTGGGAGGCCTTGTCTTTGCCTTGCTACAAGCACTTTTGATAGGTTTTCCACATCAAGAGAATAGTTTTCGTCGGAAGCCGTTTTGGCCCAAAGTGTCTCAGTGCTGTGCTCGTTCGGGTTTAACTCATGCTAGCAAAACCGCCGGGATGATGTAAGGGCTCAGACTGTTCCTGGGCACTGTGGTCTCTTACAGATCAGTGTATGGCATTGACTTCACCTTGCCACAGGCACTTGTGAGCATGTTTGCACGTTAAGAAAGATTTCTTCGTTGGAAGCCGGTTTTTGTCAAATGAGTCTCAGTGCTGTGCTCCTCTGTTTTCACTCGTGCTGCCAAAAGCACAGTGATGATGTTAGGGCTTAGAACATTGCTGGGCACTGTGGTTTCTTCCGGAGAAGTGTATGGCATTTTCTTTACATTGCCACGACCACTTGTGATAGGGTCTGAACCTTAGGAAAACCGTTTTCATTGGAAAGCGGCCTTTTGCGAAACGGGTCTCAGTGCTATGTGCCTCAGGTTTCCTTCATGCTACCAAAAGCAGAGTGAGGATATTAGGGCTCAGACCACTTCTGGGTAAAGTTGTTTCTTATACATAAGTGGGAGGCCTTGTCTTTGCCTTGCTACAAGCACTTTTGATAGGGTTTTGCACATCAAGAGAATAGTTTTCGTCAGAAGGCGTTTTGGCCCAAAGTGTCTCAGTACTGTGCTCGTTCGGGTTTAACTCATGCTAGCAAAACCGCCGGGATGATGTAAGGGCTCAGACTGTTCCTGGGCACTCTGGTCTCTTACAGATCAGTGTATGTTATTGACTTCACATTGCCACAGGCACTTTTGAGCATGTTTGCACGTTAAGAAAGATTTCTTCGTTGGAAGCTGCTTTTTGTCAAATGAGTCTCTGTGCTGTGCTCCTCTGTTTTCACTCGTGCTGCCAAAAGCACAGTGATGATGTTAGGGCTTAGAACATTGCTGGGCACTGTGGTTTCTTCCGCACAAGTGTATGGCATTTTCTCTACTTTGCCACGACCACTTGTGATAGGGTCTGCACCTTAGGAAAACCGTTTTCATTGGAAAGCGGCTTTTTGCCAAACGGGTCTCACTGCTGTGTGCCTCAGGTTTCCCTCATGCTACCAAAAGCACAGTGAGGATATTAGGGCTTAGACCACTTCTGGGTAAAGTTGTTTCTTACACATAAGTGTGTGGCGTTTTGTTTGCCTTGCGACAACCGCTTTTGATAGGTTTTGCACAAGAGAATAGTTTTCGTCGGAAGCCGTTTTGGCCCAAAGTGTCTCAGTGCTGTGCTCGTTCGGGTTTAACTCATGCTAGCAAAACAGCCGGGATGATGTCAGGGCTCAGACTGTTCCTGGGCACTGTGGTCTCTTACAGATCAGTGTATGGCATTGACTTCAGCTTGCCACAGGCACTTGAGAGCATGTTTGCACGTTAAGAAAGATTTCTTCGTTGGAAGCTGCTTTTTGTCAAATGAGTCTCAGTGCTGTGCTCCTCTGTTTTCACTCGTGCTGCCAAAAGCACAGTGATGATGTTAGGGCTTAGAACATGGCTGGGCACTGTGGTTTCTTCCGGAGAAGTGTATGGCATTTTTTTTACATTGCCACGACCACTTGTGATAGGGTCTGAACCTTAGGAAAACCGTTTTTATTGGAAAGCGGCTTTTCGCGAAACGGGTCTCAGTGCTTTGTGCCTCAGGTTTCCCTCATGCTACCAAAAGCACAGTGAGGATATTAGGGCTCAGACCACTTCTGGGTAAAGTTGTTTCTTATACATAAGTGGGAGGCCTTGTCTTTCCTTGCTACAAGCACTTTTGATAGGTTTTCCACATCAAGAGAATAGTTTTCGTCGGAAGCCTTTTTGGCCCAAAGTGTCTCAGTGCTGTGCTCGTTCGGGTTTAACTCATGCTAGCAAAACCGCCGGGATGATGTAAGGGCTCAGACTGTTCCTGGGCACTGTGGTCTCTTACAGATCAGTGTATGGCATTGACTTCACCTTGCCACAGGCACTTGTGAGCATGTTTGCACGTTAAGAAAGATTTCTTCGTTGGAAGCCGGTTTTTGTCAAATGAGTCTCAGTGCTGTGCTCCTCTGTTTTCACTCGTGCTGCCAAAAGCACAGTGATGATGTTAGGGCTTAGAACATTGCTGGGCACTGTGGTTTCTTCCGGACAAGTGTATTGCATTTTCTCTACCTTGCCACGACCACTTGTAATAGGGTCTGCACCTTAGGAAAACCGTTTTCATTGGAAAGCGGCTTTTTGCCAAACGGGTCTCAGTGCTGTGTGCCTCAGGTTTCCCTCATGCTACCAAAAGCACAGTGAGGATATTAGGGCTTAGACCACTTCTGGGTAAAGTTGTTTCTTACACATAAGTGTGTGGCGTTTTGTTTGCCTTGCGACAACCGCTTTTGATAGGTTTTGCACAAGAGAATAGTTTTCGTCGGAAGCCGTTTTGGCCCAAAGTGTCTCAGTGCTGTGCTCGTTCGGGTTTAACTCATGCTAGCAAAACAGCCGGGATGATGTCAGGGCTCAGACTGTTCCTGGGCACTGTGGTCTCTTACAGATCAGTGTATGGCATTGACTTCAGCTTGCCACAGGCACTTGAGAGCATGTTTGCACGTTAAGAAAGATTTCTTCGTTGGAAGCTGCTTTTTGTCAAATGAGTCTCAGTGCTGTGCTCCTCTGTTTTCACTCGTGCTGCCAAAAGCACAGTGATGATGTTAGGGCTTAGAACATTGCTGGGCACTGTGGTTTCTTCCGGAGAAGTGTATGGCATTTTCTTTACATTGCCACGACCACTTGTGATAGGGTCTGAACCTTAGGAAAACCGTTTTTATTGGAAAGCGGCTTTTTGCGAAACGGGTCTCAGTGCTGTGTGCCTCAGGTTTCCCTCATGCTACCAAAAGCACAGTGAGGATATTAGGGCTCAGACCACTTCTGGGTAAAGTTGTTTCTTATACATAAGTGGGAGGCCTTGTCTTTGCCTTGCTACAAGCACTTTTGATAGGTTTTCCACATCAAGAGAATAGTTTTCGTCGGAAGCCGTTTTGGCCCAAAGTGTCTCAGTGCTGTGCTCGTTCGGGTTTAACTCATGCTAGCAAAACCGCCGGGATGATGTAAGGGCTCAGACTGTTCCTGGGCACTGTGGTCTCTTACAGATCAGTGTATGGCATTGACTTCACCTTGCCACAGGCACTTGTGAGCATGTTTGCACTTTAAGAAAGATTTCTTCGTTGGAAGCCGGTTTTTGTCAAATGAGTCTCAGTGCTGTGCTCCTCTGTTTTCACTCGTGCTGCCAAAAGCACAGTGATGATGTTAGGGCTTAGAACATTGCTGGGCACTGTGGTTTCTTCCGGACAAGTGTATTGCATTTTCTCTACCTTGCCACGACCACTTGTGATAGGGTCTGCACCTTAGGAAAACCGTTTTCATTGGAAAGCGGCTTTTTGCCAAACTGGTCTCAGTGCTGTGTGCCTCAGGTTTCCCTCATGCTACCAAAAGCACAGTGAGGATATTAGGGCTTAGACCACTTCTGGGTAAAGTTGTTTCTTACACTGTGGGAGGCGTTGTCTTTGCCTTGCTACAAGCACTTTTGATAGGTTTTCCACATCAAGAGAATATTTTTCAGCAGAAGCCTTTTTTGCCCAAAGAGTCTCAGTGCTGTGTTCGGGTTTAACTCATGCTAGCAAAACCGCCGGGATGATGTAAGGGCTCAGACTCTTCCTGGGCACTGTGGTCTCTTACAGATCAGTGTATGGCATTGACTTCACCTTGCCACAGGCACTAGTGAGCATGTTTGCACGTTTAGAAAGATTTCTTCGTTGGAAGCCGGTTTTTGTCAAATGAGTCTCAGTGCTGTGCTCCTCTGTTTTCACTCGTGCTGCCAAAAACACAGTGATGATGTTAGGGCTTAGAACATTGCTGGGTACTGTGGTTTCTTCCGGAGAAGTGTATGTCATTTTCTTTACCTTACCACAACCACTTGTGATAGGGTCTGAACCTTAGGAAAACCGTTTTCTTTGGAAAGCGGCTCTTTGCCAAACGGGTCTCAGTGCTGTGTGCCTCAGGTTTCCCTCATGCTACCAAAAGCACAGTGAGGATATTAGGGCTTAGACCACTTCTGGGTAAAGTTGTTTCTTACACATAAGTGTGTGGCGTTTTGTTTGCCTTGCGACAACCACTTTTGATAGGTTTTGCACATCAAGAGAATAGTTTTCTTTGGAAGCCGTTTTGGCCCAAAGTGTCTCAGTGCTGTGCTCGTTCGGGTTTAACTCATGCTAGCAAAACCGCCGGGATGATCTAAGGGCTCAGACTGTTCCTGGGCACTGTGGTCTCTTACAGATCAGTGTATGGCATTGACTTCACCTTGCCACAGGCACTTGTGAGCATCTTTGCACGTTTAGAAAGATTTCTTCGTTGGAAGCCGGTTTTTGTCAAATGAGTGTCTGTGCTGTGCTCCTCTGTTTTCACTCGTGCTGCCAAAAGCACAGTGATGATGTTAGGGCTTAGAACATTGCTGGGCACTGTGGTTTCTTCCGGAGAAGTGTATGGCATTTTCTTTACCTTGCCACGACCACTTGTGATAGGGTCTGAACCTTAGGAAAACCGTTTTCATTGGAAAGCGGCCTTTTGCGAAACGGGTCTCAGTGCTGTGTGCCTCAGGTTTCCCTCATACTACCAAAAGCACAGTGAGGATATTAGGGCTCAGACCACTTCTGGGTAAAGTTGTTTCTTATACATAAGTGGGAGGCCTTGTCTTTGCCTTGCTACGAGCACTTTTGATAGGTTTTCCACATCAAGAGAATATTTTTCGTAGGAAGCCGTTTTTGCCCAAACAGTCTCAGTGCTGTGTTCGTTCGGGTTTAACTCATGCTAGCAAAACCGCCGGGATGATGTAAGGGCTCAGACTGTTCCTGGGCACTGTGGTCTCTTACAGATCAGTGTATGGCATTGACTTCACCTTGCCACAGGCACTTGTGAGCATGTTTGCACGTTAAGAAAGATTTCTTCTTTGGAAGCCGGTTTTTGTCAAATGAGTCTCAGTGCTGTGCTCCTCTGTTTTCACTCGTGCTGCCAAAAGCACAGTGATGATGTTAGGGCTTAGTACATTGCTGGGCACTGTGGTTTCTTCCGGAGAAGTGTATGGCATTTTCTTTACCTTGCCACGACCACTTGTGATAGGGTCTGAACCTTAGGAAAACCGTTTTCGTTGGAAAGCAGCTTTTTGCCAAATGGGTCTCAGTGCGGTGTGCCTCAGGTTTCCCTCATGCTACCAAAAGCACAGTGAGGATATTAGGGCTTAGACCACTTCTGGGTAAAGTTGTTTCTTACACATAAGTGTGTGGCGTTTTGTTTGCCTTGCGACAACCGCTTTTGATAGGTTTTGCACATCAAGAGAATAGTTTTCGGCGGAAGCCGTTTTGGCCCAAAGTGTCTCAGTGCTCTGCTCGTTCGGGTTTAACTCATGCTAGCAAAACCGCCGGGATGATGTAAGGGCTCAGACTGTTCCTGGGCACTGTGGTCTCTTACAGATCAGTGTATGGCATTGACTTCACCTTGCCACAGGCACTTGTGAGCATGTTTGCACGTTAAGAAAGATTTCTTCGTTGGAAGCCGGTTTTTGTCAAATGAGTCTCAGTGCTGTGCTCCTCTGTTTTCACTCGTGCTGCCAAAAGCACAGTGATGATGTTAGGGCTTAGAACATTGCTGGGCACTGTGGTTTCTTACGGACAAGTGTATTGCATTTTCTCTACCTTGCCACGACCACTTGTGATAGGGTCTGCACCTTAGGAAAACCGTTTTCATTGGAAAGCGGCTTTTTGCCAAACGGGTCTCAGTGCTGTGTGCCTCAGGTTTCCCTCATGCTACCAAAAGCACAGTGAGGATATTAGGGCTTAGACGACTTCTGGGTAAAGTTTCTTACACATAAGTGTGTGGCGTTTTGTTCTCCTTGCGACAACCGCTTTTGATAGGTTTTGCACATCAAGAGAATAGTTTTCGGCGGAAGCCGTTTTGGCCCAAAATGTCTCAGTGCTGTGCTCGTTCGGGTTTAACTCATGCTAGCAAAACCGCCGGGATGATGTAAGGGCTCAGACTGTTCCTGGGCACTGTGGTCTCTTACAGATCAGTGTATGGCATTGACTTCACCTTGCCACAGGCACTTGAGAGCATGTTTGCACGTTAAGAAAGATTTCTTCGTTGGAAGCTGCTTTTTGTCAAATGAGTCTCAGTGCTGTGCTCCTCTGTTTTCACTCGTGCTGCCAAAAGCACAGTGATGATGTTAGGGCTTAGAACATTGCTGGGCACTGTGGTTTCTTCCGGAGAAGTGTATGGCATTTTCTTTACATTGCCACGACCACTTGTGATAGGGTCTGAACCTTAGGAAAACCGTTTTCATTGGAAAGCGGCCTTTTGCGAAACGGGTCTCAGTGCTATGTGCCTCAGGTTTCCTTCATGCTACCAAAAGCAGAGTGAGGATATTAGGGCTCAGACCACTTCTGGGTAAAGTTGTTTCTTATACATAAGTGGGAGGCCTTGTCTTTGCCTTGCTACAAGCACTTTTGATAGGGTTTTGCACATCAAGAGAATAGTTTTCGTCAGAAGGCGTTTTGGCCCAAAGTGTCTCAGTACTGTGCTCGTTCGGGTTTAACTCATGCTAGCAAAACCGCCGGGATGATGTAAGGGCTCAGACTGTTCCTGGGCACTGTGGTCTCTTACAGATCAGTGTATGTTATTGACTTCACATTGCCACAAGCACTTGTGAGCATGTTTGCACGTTAAGAAAGATTTCTTCGTTGGAAGCTGCTTTTTGTCAAATGAGTCTCTGTGCTGTGCTCCTCTGTTTTCACTCGTGCTGCCAAAAGCACAGTGATGATGTTAGGGCTTAGAACATTGCTGGGCACTGTGGTTTCTTCCGCACAAGTGTATGGCATTTTCTCTACTTTGCCACGACCACTTGTGATAGGGTCTGCACCTTAGGAAAACCGTTTTCATTGGAAAGCGGCTTTTTGCCAAACGGGTCTCACTGCTGTGTGCCTCAGGTTTCCCTCATGCTACCAAAAGCACAGTGAGGATATTAGGGCTTAGACCACTTCTGGGTAAAGTTGTTTCTTACACATAAGTGTGTGGCGTTTTGTTTGCCTTGCGACAACCGCTTTTGATAGGTTTTGCACAAGAGAATAGTTTTCGTCGGAAGCCGTTTTGGCCCAAAGTGTCTCAGTGCTGTGCTCGTTCGGGTTTAACTCATGCTAGCAAAACAGCCGGGATGATGTCAGGGCTCAGACTGTTCCTGGGCACTGTGGTCTCTTACAGATCAGTGTATGGCATTGACTTCAGCTTGCCACAGGCACTTGAGAGCATGTTTGCACGTTAAGAAAGATTTCTTCGTTGGAAGCTGCTTTTTGTCAAATGAGTCTCAGTGCTGTGCTCCTCTGTTTTCACTCGTGCTGCCAAAAGCACAGTGATGATGTTAGGGCTTAGAACATGGCTGGGCACTGTGGTTTCTTCCGGAGAAGTGTATGGCATTTTCTTTACATTGCCACGACCACTTGTGATAGGGTCTGAACCTTAGGAAAACCGTTTTTATTGGAAAGCGGCTTTTCACGAAACGGGTCTCAGTGCTTTGTGCCTCAGGTTTCCCTCATGCTACCAAAAGCACAGTGAGGATATTAGGGCTCAGACCACTTCTGGGTAAAGTTGTTTCTTATACATAAGTGGGAGGCCTTGTCTTTCCTTGCTACAAGCACTTTTGATAGGTTTTCCACATCAAGAGAATAGTTTTCGTCGGAAGCCTTTTTGGCCCAAAGTGTCTCAGTGCTGTGCTCGTTCGGGTTTAACTCATGCTAGCAAAACCGCCGGGATGATGTAAGGGCTCAGACTGTTCCTGGGCACTGTGGTCTCTTACAGATCAGTGTATGGCATTGACTTCACCTTGCCACAGGCACTTGTGAGCATGTTTGCACGTTAAGAAAGATTTCTTCGTTGGAAGCCGGTTTTTGTCAAATGAGTCTCAGTGCTGTGCTCCTCTGTTTTCACTCGTGCTGCCAAAAGCACAGTGATGATGTTAGGGCTTAGAACATTGCTGGGCACTGTGGTTTCTTCCGGACAAGTGTATTGCATTTTCTCTACCTTGCCACGACCACTTGTAATAGGGTCTGCACCTTAGGAAAACCGTTTTCATTGGAAAGCGGCTTTTTGCCAAACGGGTCTCAGTGCTGTGTGCCTCAGGTTTCCCTCATGCTACCAAAAGCACAGTGAGGATATTAGGGCTTAGACCACTTCTGGGTAAAGTTGTTTCTTACACTGTGGGAGGTGTTGTCTTTGCCTTGCTACAAGCACTTTTGATAGGTTTTCCACAGCAAGAGAATATTTTTCGTCGGAAGCCGTTTTTGCCCAAACAGTCTCAGTGCTGTGTTCGGGTTTAACTCATGCTAGCAAAACCGCAGGGATGATGTAAGGGCTCAGACTGTTCCTGGGCACTGTGGTCTCTTACAGATCAGTGTATGGCATTGACTTCAGCTTGCCACAGGCACTTGAGAGCATGTTTGCACGTTAAGAAAAATTTCTTCGTTGGAAGCTGCTTTTTGTCAAATGAGTCTCAGTGCTGTGCTCCTCTGTTTTCACTCGTGCTGCCAAAAGCACAGTGATGATGTTAGGGCTTAGAACATTGCTGGGCACTGTGGTTTCTTCCGGAGAAGTGTATGGCATTTTCTTTACATTGCCACGACCACTTGTGATAGGGTCTGAACCTTAGGAAAACCGTTTTTATTGGAAAGCGGCTTTTTGCGAAACGGGTCTCAGTGCTGTGTGCCTCAGGTTTCCCTCATGCTACCAAAAGCACAGTGAGGATATTAGGGCTCAGACCACTTCTGGGTAAAGTTGTTTCTTATACATAAGTGGGAGGCCTTGTCTTTGCCTTGCTACAAGCACTTTTGATAGGTTTTCCACATCAAGAGAATAGTTTTCGTCGGAAGCCGTTTTGGCCCAAAGTGTCTCAGTGCTGTGCTCGTTCGGGTTTAACTCATGCTAGCAAAACCGCCGGGATGATGTAAGGGCTCAGACTGTTCCTGGGCACTGTGGTCTCTTACAGATCAGTGTATGGCATTGACTTCACCTTGCCACAGGCACTTGTGAGCATGTTTGCACGTTAAGAAAGATTTCTTCGTTGGAAGCCGGTTTTTGTCAAATGAGTCTCAGTGCTGTGCTCCTCTGTTTTCACTCGTGCTGCCAAAAGCACAGTGATGATGTTAGGGCTTAGAACATTGCTGGGCACTGTGGTTTCTTCCGGAGAAGTGTATGGCATTTTCTTTACATTGCCACGACCACTTGTGATAGGGTCTGAACCTTAGGAAAACCGTTTTCATTGGAAAGCGGCCTTTTGCGAAACGGGTCTCAGTGCTATGTGCCTCAGGTTTCCTTCATGCTACCAAAAGCAGAGTGAGGATATTAGGGCTCAGACCACTTCTGGGTAAAGTTGTTTCTTATACATAAGTGGGAGGCCTTGTCTTTGCCTTGCTACAAGCACTTTTGATAGGGTTTTGCACATCAAGAGAATAGTTTTCGTCAGAAGGCGTTTTGGCCCAAAGTGTCTCAGTACTGTGCTCGTTCGGGTTTAACTCATGCTAGCAAAACCGCCGGGATGATGTAAGGGCTCAGACTGTTCCTGGGCACTCTGGTCTCTTACAGATCAGTGTATGGCATTGACTTCACATTGCCACAGGCACTTTTGAGCATGTTTGCACGTTAAGAAAGATTTCTTCGTTGGAAGCTGCTTTTTGTCAAATGAGTCTCTGTGCTGTGCTCCTCTGTTTTCACTCGTGCTGCCAAAAGCACAGTGATGATGTTAGGGCTTAGAACATTGCTGGGCACTGTGGTTTCTTCCGCACAAGTGTATGGCATTTTCTCTACTTTGCCACGACCACTTGTGATAGGGTCTGCACCTTAGGAAAACCGTTTTCATTGGAAAGCGGCTTTTTGCCAAACGGGTCTCACTGCTGTGTGCCTCAGGTTTCCCTCATGCTACCAAAAGCACAGTGAGGATATTAGGGCTTAGACCACTTCTGGGTAAAGTTGTTTCTTACACATAAGTGTGTGGCGTTTTGTTTGCCTTGCGACAACCGCTTTTGATAGGTTTTGCACAAGAGAATAGTTTTCGTCGGAAGCCGTTTTGGCCCAAAGTGTCTCAGTGCTGTGCTCGTTCGGGTTTAACTCATGCTAGCAAAACAGCCGGGATGATGTCAGGGCTCAGACTGTTCCTGGGCACTGTGGTCTCTTACAGATCAGTGTATGGCATTGACTTCAGCTTGCCACAGGCACTTGAGAGCATGTTTGCACGTTAAGAAAGATTTCTTCGTTGGAAGCTGCTTTTTGTCAAATGAGTCTCAGTGCTGTGCTCCTCTGTTTTCACTCGTGCTGCCAAAAGCACAGTGATGATGTTAGGGCTTAGAACATGGCTGGGCACTGTGGTTTCTTCCGGAGAAGTGTATGGCATTTTTTTTACATTGCCACGACCACTTGTGATAGGGTCTGAACCTTAGGAAAACCGTTTTTATTGGAAAGCGGCTTTTCGCGAAACGGGTCTCAGTGCTTTGTGCCTCAGGTTTCCCTCATGCTACCAAAAGCACAGTGAGGATATTAGGGCTCAGACCACTTCTGGGTAAAGTTGTTTCTTATACATAAGTGGGAGGCCTTGTCTTTCCTTGCTACAAGCACTTTTGATAGGTTTTCCACATCAAGAGAATAGTTTTCGTCGGAAGCCTTTTTGGCCCAAAGTGTCTCAGTGCTGTGCTCGTTCGGGTTTAACTCATGCTAGCAAAACCGCCGGGATGATGTAAGGGCTCAGACTGTTCCTGGGCACTGTGGTCTCTTACAGATCAGTGTATGGCATTGACTTCACCTTGCCACAGGCACTTGTGAGCATGTTTGCACGTTAAGAAAGATTTCTTCGTTGGAAGCCGGTTTTTGTCAAATGAGTCTCAGTGCTGTGCTCCTCTGTTTTCACTCGTGCTGCCAAAAGCACAGTGATGATGTTAGGGCTTAGAACATTGCTGGGCACTGTGGTTTCTTCCGGACAAGTGTATTGCATTTTCTCTACCTTGCCACGACCACTTGTAATAGGGTCTGCACCTTAGGAAAACCGTTTTCATTGGAAAGCGGCTTTTTGCCAAACGGGTCTCAGTGCTGTGTGCCTCAGGTTTCCCTCATGCTACCAAAAGCACAGTGAGGATATTAGGGCTTAGACCACTTCTGGGTAAAGTTGTTTCTTACACATAAGTGTGTGGCGTTTTGTTTGCCTTGCGACAACCGCTTTTGATAGGTTTTGCACAAGAGAATAGTTTTCGTCGGAAGCCGTTTTGGCCCAAAGTGTCTCAGTGCTGTGCTCGTTCGGGTTTAACTCATGCTAGCAAAACAGCCGGGATGATGTCAGGGCTCAGACTGTTCCTGGGCACTGTGGTCTCTTACAGATCAGTGTATGGCATTGACTTCAGCTTGCCACAGGCACTTGAGAGCATGTTTGCACGTTAAGAAAGATTTCTTCGTTGGAAGCTGCTTTTTGTCAAATGAGTCTCAGTGCTGTGCTCCTCTGTTTTCACTCGTGCTGCCAAAAGCACAGTGATGATGTTAGGGCTTAGAACATGGCTGGGCACTGTGGTTTCTTCCGGAGAAGTGTATGGCATTTTTTTTACATTGCCACGACCACTTGTGATAGGGTCTGAACCTTAGGAAAACCGTTTTTATTGGAAAGCGGCTTTTCGCGAAACGGGTCTCAGTGCTTTGTGCCTCAGGTTTCCCTCATGCTACCAAAAGCACAGTGAGGATATTAGGGCTCAGACCACTTCTGGGTAAAGTTGTTTCTTATACATAAGTGGGAGGCCTTGTCTTTCCTTGCTACAAGCACTTTTGATAGGTTTTCCACATCAAGAGAATAGTTTTCGTCGGAAGCCTTTTTGGCCCAAAGTGTCTCAGTGCTGTGCTCGTTCGGGTTTAACTCATGCTAGCAAAACCGCCGGGATGATGTAAGGGCTCAGACTGTTCCTGGGCACTGTGGTCTCTTACAGATCAGTGTATGGCATTGACTTCACCTTGCCACAGGCACTTGTGAGCATGTTTGCACGTTAAGAAAGATTTCTTCGTTGGAAGCCGGTTTTTGTCAAATGAGTCAGTGCTGTGCTCCTCTGTTTTCACTCGTGCTGCCAAAAGCACAGTGATGATGTTAGGGCTTAGAACATTGCTGGGCACTGTGGTTTCTTCCGGACAAGTGTATTGCATTTTCTCTACCTTGCCACGACCACTTGTAATAGGGTCTGCACCTTAGGAAAACCGTTTTCATTGGAAAGCGGCTTTTTGCCAAACGGGTCTCAGTGCTGTGTGCCTCAGGTTTCCCTCATGCTACCAAAAGCACAGTGAGGATATTAGGGCTTAGACCACTTCTGGGTAAAGTTGTTTCTTACACTGTGGGAGGTGTTGTCTTTGCCTTGCTACAAGCACTTTTGATAGGTTTTCCACATCAAGAGAATATTTTTCGTCGGAAGCCGTTTTTGCCCAAACAGTCTCAGTGCTGTGTTCGGGTTTAACTCATGCTAGCAAAACCGCAGGGATGATGTAAGGGCTCAGACTGTTCCTGGGCACTGTGGTCTCTTACAGATCAGTGTATGGCATTGAGTTCACCTTGCCACAGGCACTAGTGAGCGTGTTTGCACGTTTAGAAAGATTTCTTCGTTGGAAGCCGGTTTTTGTCAAATGAGTCTCAGTGCTGTGCTCCTCTGTTTTCACTCGTTGCTGCCAAAAGCACAGTGATGATGTTAGGGCTTAGAACATTGCTGGGCACTGTGGTTTCTTCCGGAGAAGTGTATTGCATTTTCTCTACCTTGCCACGACCACTTGTAATAGGGTCTGCACCTTAGGAAAACCGTTTTCATTGGAAAGCGGCTTTTTGCCAAACGGGTCTCAGTGCTGTGTGCCTCAGGTTTCCCTCATGCTACCAAAAGCACAGTGAGGATATTAGGGCTTAGACCACTTCTGGGTAAATTTGTTTCTTACACTGTGGGAGGTGTTGTCTTTGCCTTGCTACAAGCACTTTTGATAGGTTTTCCACATCAAGAGAATATTTTTCGTCGGAAGCCGTTTTTGCCCAAACAGTCTCAGTGCTGTGTTCGGGTTTAACTCATGCTAGCCAAACCGCCGGGATGATGTAAGGGCTCAGACTGTTCCTGGGCACTGTGGTCTCTTACAGATCAGTGTATGGCATTGAGTTCACCTTGCCACAGGCACTAGTGAGCGTGTTTGCACGTTTAGAAAGATTTCTTCGTTGGAAGCCGGTTTTTGTCAAATGAGTCTCAGTGCTGTGCTCCTCTGTTTTCACTCGTTGCTGCCAAAAGCACAGTGATGATGTTAGGGCTTAGAACATTGCTGGGCACTGTGGTTTCTTCCGGAGAAGTGTATGGCATTTTCTTTACATTGCCACGACCACTTGTGATAGGGTCTGAACCTTAGGAAAACCGTTTTTATTGGAAAGCGGCTTTTTGCGAAACGGGTCTCAGTGCTGTGTGCCTCAGGTTTCCCTCATGCTACCAAAAGCACAGTGAGGATATTAGGGCTCAGAACACTTCTGGGTAAAGTTGTTTCTTATACATAAGTGGGAGGCCTTGTCTTTGCCTTGCTACGAGCACTTTTGATAGGTTTTCCACATCAAGAGAATATTTTTCGTAGGAAGCCGTTTTTGCCCAAACAGTCTCAGTGCTGTGTTCGTTCGGGTTTAACTCATGCTAGCAAAACCGCCGGGATGATGTAAGGGCTCAGACTGTTCCTGGGCACTGTGGTCTCTTACAGATCAGTGTATGGCATTGACTTCACCTTGCCACAGGCACTTGTGAGCATGTTTGCACGTTAAGAAAGATTTCTTCTTTGGAAGCCGGTTTTTGTCAAATGAGTCTCAGTGCTGTGCTCCTCTGTTTTCACTCGTGCTGCCAAAAGCACAGTGATGATGTTAGGGCTTAGTACATTGCTGGGCACTGTGGTTTCTTCCGGAGAAGTGTATGGCATTTTCTTTACCTTGCCACGACCACTTGTGATAGGGTCTGAACCTTAGGAAAACCGTTTTCGTTGGAAAGCAGCTTTTTGCCAAATGGGTCTCAGTGCGGTGTGCCTCAGGTTTCCCTCATGCTACCAAAAGCACAGTGAGGATATTAGGGCTTAGACCACTTCTGGGTAAAGTTGTTTCTTACACATAAGTGTGTGGCGTTTTGTTTGCCTTGCGACAACCGCTTTTGATAGGTTTTGCACATCAAGAGAATAGTTTTCGGCGGAAGCCGTTTTGGCCCAAAGTGTCTCAGTGCTCTGCTCGTTCGGGTTTAACTCATGCTAGCAAAACCGCCGGGATGATGTAAGGGCTCAGACTGTTCCTGGGCACTGTGGTCTCTTACAGATCAGTGTATGGCATTGACTTCAGCTTGCCACAGGCACTTGAGAGCATGTTTGCACGTTAAGAAAAATTTCTTCGTTGGAAGCTGCTTTTTGTCAAATGAGTCTCAGTGCTGTGCTCCTCTGTTTTCACTCGTGCTGCCAAAAGCACAGTGATGATGTTAGGGCTTAGAACATTGCTGGGCACTGTGGTTTCTTCCGGAGAAGTGTATGGCATTTTCTTTACATTGCCACGACCACTTGTGATAGGGTCTGAACCTTAGGAAAACCGTTTTTATTGGAAAGCGGCTTTTTGCGAAACGGGTCTCAGTGCTGTGTGCCTCAGGTTTCCCTCATGCTACCAAAAGCACAGTGAGGATATTAGGGCTCAGACCACTTCTGGGTAAAGTTGTTTCTTATACATAAGTGGGAGGCCTTGTCTTTGCCTTGCTACAAGCACTTTTGATAGGTTTTCCACATCAAGAGAATAGTTTTCGTCGGAAGCCGTTTTGGCCCAAAGTGTCTCAGTGCTGTGCTCGTTCGGGTTTAACTCATGCTAGCAAAACCGCCGGGATGATGTAAGGGCTCAGACTGTTCCTGGGCACTGTGGTCTCTTACAGATCAGTGTATGGCATTGACTTCACCTTGCCACAGGCACTTGTGAGCATGTTTGCACGTTAAGAAAGATTTCTTCGTTGGAAGCCGGTTTTTGTCAAATGAGTCTCAGTGCTGTGCTCCTCTGTTTTCACTCGTGCTGCCAAAAGCACAGTGATGATGTTAGGGCTTAGAACATTGCTGGGCACTGTGGTTTCTTCCGGACAAGTGTATTGCATTTTCTCTTCCTTGCCACGACCACTTGTAATAGGGTCTGCACCTTAGGAAAACCGTTTTCATTGGAAAGCGGCTTTTTGCCAAACGGGTCTCAGTGCTGTGTGCCTCAGGTTTCCCTCATGCTACCAAAAGCACAGTGAGGATATTAGGGCTTAGACCACTTCTGGGTAAAGTTGTTTCTTACACTGTGGGAAGTGTTGTCTTTGCCTTGCTACAAGCACTTTTGATAGGTTTTCCACATCAAGAGAATATTTTTCGTCGGAAGCCGTTTTTGCCCAAACAGTCTCAGTGCTCTGTTCGGGTTTAACTCATGCTAGCAAAACCGCAGGGATGATGTAAGGGCTCAGACTGTTCCTGGGCACTGTGGTCTCTTACAGATCAGTGTATGGCATTGAGTTCACCTTGCCACAGGCACTAGTGAGCGTGTTTGCACGTTTAGAAAGATTTCTTCGTTGGAAGCCGGTTTTTGTCAAATGAGTCTCAGTGCTGTGCTCCTCTGTTTTCACTCGTTGCTGCCAAAAGCACAGTGATGATGTTAGGGCTTAGAACATGGCTGGGCACTGTGGTTTCTTCCGGAGAAGTGTATGGCATTTTCTTTACATTGCCACGACCACTTGTGATAGGGTCTGAACCTTAGGAAAACCGTTTTTATTGGAAAGCGGCTTTTTGCGAAACGGGTCTCAGTGCTGTGTGCCTCAGGTTTCCCTCATGCTACCAAAAGCACAGTGAGGATATTAGGGCTCAGACCACTTCTGGGTAAAGTTGTTTCTTATACATAAGTGGGAGGCCTTGTCTTTGCCTTGCTACAAGCACTTTTGATAGGTTTTCCACATCAAGAGAATAGTTTTCGTCGGAAGCCGTTTTGGCCCAAAGTGTCTCAGTGCTGTGCTGGTTCGGGTTTAACTCATGCTAGCAAAACCGCCGGGATGATGTAAGGGCTCAGACTGTTCCTGGGCACTGTGGTCTCTTACAGATCAGTGTATGGCATTGACTTCACCTTGCCACAGGCACTTGTGAGCATGTTTGCACGTTAAGAAAGATTTCTTCGTTGGAAGCCGGTTTTTGTCAAATGAGTCTAAGTGCTGTGCTCCTCTGTTTTCACTCGTGCTGCCAAAAGCACAGTGATGATGTTAGGGCTTAGAACATTGCTGGGCACTGTGGTTTCTTCCGGAGAAGTGTATGGCATTTTCTTTACCTTGCCACGACCACTTGTGATAGGGTCTGCACCTTAGGAAAACCGTTTTCATTGGAAAGCGGCCTTTTGCGAAACGGGTCTCAGTGCTGTGTGCCTCAGGTTTCCCTCATGCTACCAAAAGCACAGTGAGGATATTAGGGCTCAGACCACTTCTGGGTAAAGTTGTTTCTTATACATAAGTGGGAGGCCTTGTCTTTGCCTTGCTACGAGCACTTTTGATAGGTTTTCCACATCAAGAGAATATTTTTCAGCAGAAGCCTTTTTTGCCCAAAGAGTCTCAGTGCTGTGTTCGGGTTTAACTCATGCTAGCAAAACCGCCGGGATGATGTAAGGGCTCAGACTGTTCCTGGGCACTGTGGTCTCTTACAGATCAGTGTATGGCATTGACTTCACCTTGCCACAGGCACTAGTGAGCATGTTTGCACGTTTAGAAAGATTTCTTCGTTGGAAGCCGGTTTTTGTCAAATGAGTCTCAGTGCTGTGCTCCTCTGTTTTCACTCGTGCTGCCAAAAGCACAGTGATGATGTTAGGACTTAGAACATTGCTGGGTACTGTGGTTTCTTCCGGAGAAGTGTATGTCATTTTCTTTACCTTACCACAACCACTTGTGATAGGGTCTGAACCTTAGGAAAACCGTTTTCTTTGGAAAGCGGCTTTTTGCCAAACGGGTCTCAGGGCTGTGTGCCTCAGGTTTCGCTCATGCTACCAAAAGCACAGTGAGGATATTAGGGCTTAGACCACTTCTGGGTAAAGTTGTTTCTTACACATAAGTGTGTGGCGTTTTGTTTGCCTTGCGACAACCACTTTTGATAGGTTTTGCACATCAAGAGTTTAGTTTTCTTTGGAAGCCGTTTTGGCCCAAAGTGTCTCAGTGCTGTGCTCGTTCGGGTTTAACTCATGCTAGCAAAACCGCCGGGATGATGTAAGGGCTCAGACTGTTCCTGGGCACTGTGGTCTCTTACAGATCAGTGTATGGCATTGACTTCACCTTGCCACAGGCACTTGTGAGCATCTTTGCACGTTTAGAAAGATTTCTTCGTTGGAAGCCGGTTTTTGTCAAATGAGTCTCTGTGCTGTGCTCCTCTGTTTTCACTCGTGCTGCCAAAAGCACAGTGATGATGTTAGGGCTTAGAACATTGCTGGGCACTGTGGTTTCTTCCGGAGAAGTGTATGGCATTTTATTTACCTTGCCACGACCACTTGTGATAGGGTCTGCACCTTAGGAAAACCGTTTTCATTGGAAAGCGGCCTTTTGCGAAACGGGTCTCAGTGCTGTGTGCCTCAGGTTTCCCTCATACTACCAAAAGCACAGTGAGGATATTAGGGCTTAGACCACTTCTGGGTAAAGTTGTTTCTTACACATAAGTGTGTGGCGTTTTGTTTGCCTTGCGACAACCGCTTTTGATAGGTTTTGCACATCAAGAGAATAGTTTTCGGTGGAAGCCGTTTTGGCCCAAAGTGTCTCAGTGCTGTGCTCGTTCGGGTTTAACTCATGCTAGCAAAACCGCCGGGATGGTGTAAGGGCTCAGACTGTTCCTGGGCACTGTGGTCTCTTACAGATCAGTGTATGGCATTGACTTCACCTTGCCACAGGCACTTGTGAGCATGTTTGCACGTTAAGAAAGATTTCTTCGTTGGAAGCCGGTTTTTGTCAAATGAGTCTCAGTGCTGTGCTCCTCTGTTTTCACTCGTGCTGCCAAAAGCACAGTGATGATGTTAGGGCTTAGAACATTGCTGGGCACTGTGGTTTCTTCCGGACAAGTGTATTGCATTTTCTCTACCTTGCCACGACCACTTGTAATAGGGTCTGCACCTTAGGAAAACCGTTTTCATTGGAAAGCGGCTTTTTGCCAAACGGGTCTCAGTGCTGTGTGCCTCAGGTTTCCCTCATGCTACCAAAAGCACAGTGAGGATATTAGGGCTCAGACCACTTCTGGGTAAAGTTGTTTCTTATACATAAGTGGGAGGCCTTGTCTTTGCCTTGCTACGAGCACTTTTGATAGGTTTTCCACATCAAGAGAATATTTTTCGTAGGAAGCCGTTTTTGCCCAAACAGTCTCAGTGCTGTGTTCGTTCGGGTTTAACTCATGCTAGCAAAACCGCCGGGATGATGTAAGGGCTCAGACTGTTCCTGGGCACTGTGGTCTCTTACAGATCAGTGTATGGCATTGACTTCACCTTGCCACAGGCACTTGTGAGCATGTTTGCACGTTAAGAAAGATTTCTTCTTTGGAAGCCGGTTTTTGTCAAATGAGTCTCAGTGCTGTGCTCCTCTGTTTTCACTCGTGCTGCCAAAAGCACAGTGATGATGTTAGGGCTTAGTACATTGCTGGGCACTGTGGTTTCTTCCGGAGAAGTGTATGGCATTTTCTTTACCTTGCCACGACCACTTGTGATAGGGTCTGAACCTTAGGAAAACCGTTTTCGTTGGAAAGCAGCTTTTTGCCAAATGGGTCTCAGTGCGGTGTGCCTCAGGTTTCCCTCATGCTACCAAAAGCACAGTGAGGATATTAGGGCTTAGACCACTTCTGGGTAAAGTTGTTTCTTACACATAAGTGTGTGGCGTTTTGTTTGCCTTGCGACAACCGCTTTTGATAGGTTTTGCACATCAAGAGAATAGTTTTCGGCGGAAGCCGTTTTGGCCCAAAGTGTCTCAGTGCTCTGCTCGTTCGGGTTTAACTCATGCTAGCAAAACCGCCGGGATGATGTAAGGGCTCAGACTGTTCCTGGGCACTGTGGTCTCTTACAGATCAGTGTATGGCATTGACTTCAGCTTGCCACAGGCACTTGAGAGCATGTTTGCACGTTAAGAAAAATTTCTTCGTTGGAAGCTGCTTTTTGTCAAATGAGTCTCAGTGCTGTGCTCCTCTGTTTTCACTCGTGCTGCCAAAAGCACAGTGATGATGTTAGGGCTTAGAACATTGCTGGGCACTGTGGTTTCTTCCGGAGAAGTGTATGGCATTTTCTTTACATTGCCACGACCACTTGTGATAGGGTCTGAACCTTAGGAAAACCGTTTTTATTGGAAAGCGGCTTTTTGCGAAACGGGTCTCAGTGCTGTGTGCCTCAGGTTTCCCTCATGCTACCAAAAGCACAGTGAGGATATTAGGGCTCAGACCACTTCTGGGTAAAGTTGTTTCTTATACATAAGTGGGAGGCCTTGTCTTTGCCTTGCTACAAGCACTTTTGATAGGTTTTCCACATCAAGAGAATAGTTTTCGTCGGAAGCCGTTTTGGCCCAAAGTGTCTCAGTGCTGTGCTCGTTCGGGTTTAACTCATGCTAGCAAAACCGCCGGGATGATGTAAGGGCTCAGACTGTTCCTGGGCACTGTGGTCTCTTACAGATCAGTGTATGGCATTGACTTCACCTTGCCACAGGCACTTGTGAGCATGTTTGCACGTTAAGAAAGATTTCTTCGTTGGAAGCCGGTTTTTGTCAAATGAGTCTCAGTGCTGTGCTCCTCTGTTTTCACTCGTGCTGCCAAAAGCACAGTGATGATGTTAGGGCTTAGAACATTGCTGGGCACTGTGGTTTCTTACGGACAAGTGTATTGCATTTTCTCTACCTTGCCACGACCACTTGTAATAGGGTCTGCACCTTAGGAAAACCGTTTTCATTGGAAAGCGGCTTTTTGCCAAACGGGTCTCAGTGCTGTGTGCCTCAGGTTTCCCTCATGCTACCAAAAGCACAGTGAGGATATTAGGGCTTAGACCACTTCTGGGTAAAGTTGTTTCTTACACTGTGGGAAGTGTTGTCTTTGCCTTGCTACAAGCACTTTTGATAGGTTTTCCACATCAAGAGAATATTTTTCGTCGGAAGCCGTTTTTGCCCAAACAGTCTCAGTGCTGTGTTCGGGTTTAACTCATGCTAGCAAAACCGCAGGGATGATGTAAGGGCTCAGACTGTTCCTGGGCACTGTGGTCTCTTACAGATCAGTGTATGGCATTGAGTTCACCTTGCCACAGGCACTAGTGAGCGTGTTTGCACGTTTAGAAAGATTTCTTCGTTGGAAGCCGGTTTTTGTCAAATGAGTCTCAGTGCTGTGCTCCTCTGTTTTCACTCGTTGCTGCCAAAAGCACAGTGATGATGTTAGGGCTTAGAACATGGCTGGGCACTGTGGTTTCTTCCGGAGAAGTGTATGGCATTTTCTTTACATTGCCACGACCACTTGTGATAGGGTCTGAACCTTAGGAAAACCGTTTTTATTGGAAAGCGGCTTTTTGCGAAACGGGTCTCAGTGCTGTGTGCCTCAGGTTTCCCTCATGCTACCAAAAGCACAGTGAGGATATTAGGGCTCAGACCACTTCTGGGTAAAGTTGTTTCTTATACATAAGTGGGAGGCCTTGTCTTTGCCTTGCTACAAGCACTTTTGATAGGTTTTCCACATCAAGAGAATAGTTTTCGTCGGAAGCCGTTTTGGCCCAAAGTGTCTCAGTGCTGTGCTGGTTCGGGTTTAACTCATGCTAGCAAAACCGCCGGGATGATGTAAGGGCTCACACTGTTCCTGGGCACTGTGGTCTCTTACAGATCAGTGTATGGCATTGACTTCACCTTGCCACAGGCACTTGTGAGCATGTTTGCACGTTAAGAAAGATTTCTTCGTTGGAAGCCGGTTTTTGTCAAATGAGTCTAAGTGCTGTGCTCCTCTGTTTTCACTCGTGCTGCCAAAAGCACAGTGATGATGTTAGGGCTTAGAACATTGCTGGGCACTGTGGTTTCTTCCGGAGAAGTGTATGGCATTTTCTTTACCTTGCCACGACCACTTGTGATAGGGTCTGCACCTTAGGAAAACCGTTTTCATTGGAAAGCGGCCTTTTGCGAAACGGGTCTCAGTGCTGTGTGCCTCAGGTTTCCCTCATACTACCAAAAGCACAGTGAGGATATTAGGGCTCAGACCACTTCTGGGTAAAGTTGTTTCTTATACATAAGTGGGAGGCCTTGTCTTTGCCTTGCTACGAGCACTTTTGATAGGTTTTCCACATCAAGAGAATATTTTTCAGCAGAAGCCTTTTTTGCCCAAAGAGTCTCAGTGCTGTGTTCGGGTTTAACTCATGCTAGCAAAACCGCCGGGATGATGTAAGGGCTCAGACTGTTCCTGGGCACTGTGGTCTCTTACAGATCAGTGTATGGCATTGACTTCACCTTGCCACAGGCACTAGTGAGCATGTTTGCACGTTTAGAAAGATTTCTTCGTTGGAAGCCGGTTTTTGTCAAATGAGTCTCAGTGCTGTGCTCCTCTGTTTTCACTCGTGCTGCCAAAAGCACAGTGATGATGTTAGGACTTAGAACATTGCTGGGTACTGTGGTTTCTTCCGGAGAAGTGTATGTCATTTTCTTTACCTTACCACAACCACTTGTGATAGGGTCTGAACCTTAGGAAAACCGTTTTCTTTGGAAAGCGGCTTTTTGCCAAACGGGTCTCAGGGCTGTGTGCCTCAGGTTTCGCTCATGCTACCAAAAGCACAGTGAGGATATTAGGGCTTAGACCACTTCTGGGTAAAGTTGTTTCTTACACATAAGTGTGTGGCGTTTTGTTTGCCTTGCGACAACCAGTTTTGATAGGTTTTGCACATCAAGAGTTTAGTTTTCTTTGGAAGCCGTTTTGGCCCAAAGTGTCTCAGTGCTGTGCTCGTTCGGGTTTAACTCATGCTAGCAAAACCGCCGGGATGATGTAAGGGCTCAGACTGTTCCTGGGCACTGTGGTCTCTTACAGATCAGTGTATGGTATTGACTTCACCTTGCCACAGGCACTTGTGAGCATCTTTGCACGTTTAGAAAGATTTCTTCGTTGGAAGCCGGTTTTTGTCAAATGAGTCTCTGTGCTGTGCTCCTCTGTTTTCACTCGTGCTGCCAAAAGCACAGTGATGATGTTAGGGCTTAGAACATTGCTGGGCACTGTGGTTTCTTCCGGAGAAGTGTATGGCATTTTATTTACCTTGCCACGACCACTTGTGATAGGGTCTGCACCTTAGGAAAACCGTTTTCATTGGAAAGCGGCCTTTTGCGAAACGGGTCTCAGTGCTGTGTGCCTCAGGTTTCCCTCATACTACCAAAAGCACAGTGAGGATATTAGGGCTTAGACCACTTCTGGGTAAAGTTGTTTCTTACACATAAGTGTGTGGCGTTTTGTTTGCCTTGCGACAACCGCTTTTGATAGGTTTTGCACATCAAGAGAATAGTTTTCGGTGGAAGCCGTTTTGGCCCAAAGTGTCTCAGTGCTGTGCTCGTTCGGGTTTAACTCATGCTAGCAAAACCGCCGGGATGGTGTAAGGGCTCAGACTGTTCCTGGGCACTGTGGTCTCTTACAGATCAGTGTATGGCATTGACTTCACCTTGCCACAGGCACTTGTGAGCATGTTTGCACGTTAAGAAAGATTTCTTCGTTGGAAGCCGGTTTTTGTCAAATGAGTCTCAGTGCTGTGCTCCTCTGTTTTCACTCGTGCTGCCAAAAGCACAGTGATGATGTTAGGGCTTAGAACATTGCTGGGCACTGTGGTTTCTTCCGGACAAGTGTATTGCATTTTCTCTACCTTGCCACGACCACTTGTAATAGGGTCTGCACCTTAGGAAAACCGTTTTCATTGGAAAGCGGCTTTTTGCCAAACGGGTCTCAGTGCTGTGTGCCTCAGGTTTCCCTCATGCTACCAAAAGCACAGTGAGGATATTAGGGCTCAGACCACTTCTGGGTAAAGTTGTTTCTTATACATAAGTGGGAGGCCTTCTCTTTGCCTTGCTACGAGCACTTTTGATAGGTTTTCCACATCAAGAGAATATTTTTCGTAGGAAGCCGTTTTTGCCCAAACAGTCTCAGTGCTGTGTTCGTTCGGGTTTAACTCATGCTAGCAAAACCGCCGGGATGATGTAAGGGCTCAGACTGTTCCTGGGCACTGTGGTCTCTTACAGATCAGTGTATGGCATTGACTTCACCTTGCCACAGGCACTTGTGAGCATGTTTGCACGTTAAGAAAGATTTCTTCTTTGGAAGCCGGTTTTTGTCAAATGAGTCTCAGTGCTGTGCTCCTCTGTTTTCACTCGTGCTGCCAAAAGCACAGTGATGATGTTAGGGCTTAGTACATTGCTGGGCACTGTGGTTTCTTCCGGAGAAGTGTATGGCATTTTCTTTACCTTGCCACGACCACTTGTGATAGGGTCTGAACCTTAGGAAAACCGTTTTCGTTGGAAAGCAGCTTTTTGCCAAATGGGTCTCAGTGCGGTGTGCCTCAGGTTTCCCTCATGCTACCAAAAGCACAGTGAGGATATTAGGGCTTAGACCACTTCTGGGTAAAGTTGTTTCTTACACATAAGTGTGTGGCGTTTTGTTTGCCTTGCGACAACCGCTTTTGATAGGTTTTGCACATCAAGAGAATAGTTTTCGGCGGAAGCCGTTTTGGCCCAAAGTGTCTCAGTGCTCTGCTCGTTCGGGTTTAACTCATGCTAGCAAAACCGCCGGGATGATGTAAGGGCTCAGACTGTTCCTGGGCACTGTGGTCTCTTACAGATCAGTGTATGGCATTGACTTCAGCTTGCCACAGGCACTTGAGAGCATGTTTGCACGTTAAGAAAAATTTCTTCGTTGGAAGCTGCTTTTTGTCAAATGAGTCTCAGTGCTGTGCTCCTCTGTTTTCACTCGTGCTGCCAAAAGCACAGTGATGATGTTAGGGCTTAGAACATTGCTGGGCACTGTGGTTTCTTCCGGAGAAGTGTATGGCATTTTCTTTACATTGCCACGACCACTTGTGATAGGGTCTGAACCTTAGGAAAACCGTTTTTATTGGAAAGCGGCTTTTTGCGAAACGGGTCTCAGTGCTGTGTGCCTCAGGTTTCCCTCATGCTACCAAAAGCACAGTGAGGATATTAGGGCTCAGACCACTTCTGGGTAAAGTTGTTTCTTATACATAAGTGGGAGGCCTTGTCTTTGCCTTGCTACAAGCACTTTTGATAGGTTTTCCACATCAAGAGAATAGTTTTCGTCGGAAGCCGTTTTGGCCCAAAGTGTCTCAGTGCTGTGCTCGTTCGGGTTTAACTCATGCTAGCAAAACCGCCGGGATGATGTAAGGGCTCAGACTGTTCCTGGGCACTGTGGTCTCTTACAGATCAGTGTATGGCATTGACTTCACCTTGCCACAGGCACTTGTGAGCATGTTTGCACGTTAAGAAAGATTTCTTCGTTGGAAGCCGGTTTTTGTCAAATGAGTCTCAGTGCTGTGCTCCTCTGTTTTCACTCGTGCTGCCAAAAGCACAGTGATGATGTTAGGGCTTAGAACATTGCTGGGCACTGTGGTTTCTTCCGGAGAAGTGTATGGCATTTTCTTTACATTGCCACGACCACTTGTGATAGGGTCTGAACCTTAGGAAAACCGTTTTCATTGGAAAGCGGCCTTTTGCGAAACGGGTCTCAGTGCTATGTGCCTCAGGTTTCCTTCATGCTACCAAAAGCAGAGTGAGGATATTAGGGCTCAGACCACTTCTGGGTAAAGTTGTTTCTTATACATAAGTGGGAGGCCTTGTCTTTGCCTTGCTACAAGCACTTTTGATAGGGTTTTGCACATCAAGAGAATAGTTTTCGTCAGAAGGCGTTTTGGCCCAAAGTGTCTCAGTACTGTGCTCGTTCGGGTTTAACTCATGCTAGCAAAACCGCCGGGATGATGTAAGGGCTCAGACTGTTCCTGGGCACTCTGGTCTCTTACAGATCAGTGTATGTTATTGACTTCACATTGCCACAGGCACTTTTGAGCATGTTTGCACGTTAAGAAAGATTTCTTCGTTGGAAGCTGCTTTTTGTCAAATGAGTCTCTGTGCTGTGCTCCTCTGTTTTCACTCGTGCTGCCAAAAGCACAGTGATGATGTTAGGGCTTAGAACATTGCTGGGCACTGTGGTTTCTTCCGCACAAGTGTATGGCATTTTCTCTACTTTGCCACGACCACTTGTGATAGGGTCTGCACCTTAGGAAAACCGTTTTCATTGGAAAGCGGCTTTTTGCCAAACGGGTCTCACTGCTGTGTGCCTCAGGTTTCCCTCATGCTACCAAAAGCACAGTGAGGATATTAGGGCTTAGACCACTTCTGGGTAAAGTTGTTTCTTACACATAAGTGTGTGGCGTTTTGTTTGCCTTGCGACAACCGCTTTTGATAGGTTTTGCACAAGAGAATAGTTTTCGTCGGAAGCCGTTTTGGCCCAAAGTGTCTCAGTGCTGTGCTCGTTCGGGTTTAACTCATGCTAGCAAAACAGCCGGGATGATGTCAGGGCTCAGACTGTTCCTGGGCACTGTGGTCTCTTACAGATCAGTGTATGGCATTGACTTCAGCTTGCCACAGGCACTTGAGAGCATGTTTGCACGTTAAGAAAGATTTCTTCGTTGGAAGCTGCTTTTTGTCAAATGAGTCTCAGTGCTGTGCTCCTCTGTTTTCACTCGTGCTGCCAAAAGCACAGTGATGATGTTAGGGCTTAGAACATGGCTGGGCACTGTGGTTTCTTCCGGAGAAGTGTATGGCATTTTCTTTACATTGCCACGACCACTTGTGATAGGGTCTGAACCTTAGGAAAACCGTTTTTATTGGAAAGCGGCTTTTCGCGAAACGGGTCTCAGTGCTTTGTGCCTCAGGTTTCCCTCATGCTACCAAAAGCACAGTGAGGATATTAGGGCTCAGACCACTTCTGGGTAAAGTTGTTTCTTATACATAAGTGGGAGGCCTTGTCTTTCCTTGCTACAAGCACTTTTGATAGGTTTTCCACATCAAGAGAATAGTTTTCGTCGGAAGCCTTTTTGGCCCAAAGTGTCTCAGTGCTGTGCTCGTTCGGGTTTAACTCATGCTAGCAAAACCGCCGGGATGATGTAAGGGCTCAGACTGTTCCTGGGCACTGTGGTCTCTTACAGATCAGTGTATGGCATTGACTTCACCTTGCCACAGGCACTTGTGAGCATGTTTGCACGTTAAGAAAGATTTCTTCGTTGGAAGCCGGTTTTTGTCAAATGAGTCTCAGTGCTGTGCTCCTCTGTTTTCACTCGTGCTGCCAAAAGCACAGTGATGATGTTAGGGCTTAGAACATTGCTGGGCACTGTGGTTTCTTCCGGACAAGTGTATTGCATTTTCTCTACCTTGCCACGACCACTTGTAATAGGGTCTGCACCTTAGGAAAACCGTTTTCATTGGAAAGCGGCTTTTTGCCAAACGGGTCTCAGTGCTGTGTGCCTCAGGTTTCCCTCATGCTACCAAAAGCACAGTGAGGATATTAGGGCTTAGACCACTTCTGGGTAAAGTTGTTTCTTACACATAAGTGTGTGGCGTTTTGTTTGCCTTGCGACAACCGCTTTTGATAGGTTTTGCACAAGAGAATAGTTTTCGTCGGAAGCCGTTTTGGCCCAAAGTGTCTCAGTGCTGTGCTCGTTCGGGTTTAACTCATGCTAGCAAAACAGCCGGGATGATGTCAGGGCTCAGACTGTTCCTGGGCACTGTGGTCTCTTACAGATCAGTGTATGGCATTGACTTCAGCTTGCCACAGGCACTTGAGAGCATGTTTGCACGTTAAGAAAGATTTCTTCGTTGGAAGCTGCTTTTTGTCAAATGAGTCTCAGTGCTGTGCTCCTCTGTTTTCACTCGTGCTGCCAAAAGCACAGTGATGATGTTAGGGCTTAGAACATGGCTGGGCACTGTGGTTTCTTCCGGAGAAGTGTATGGCATTTTTTTTACATTGCCACGACCACTTGTGATAGGGTCTGAACCTTAGGAAAACCGTTTTTATTGGAAAGCGGCTTTTCGCGAAACGGGTCTCAGTGCTTTGTGCCTCAGGTTTCCCTCATGCTACCAAAAGCACAGTGAGGATATTAGGGCTCAGACCACTTCTGGGTAAAGTTGTTTCTTATACATAAGTGGGAGGCCTTGTCTTTCCTTGCTACAAGCACTTTTGATAGGTTTTCCACATCAAGAGAATAGTTTTCGTCGGAAGCCTTTTTGGCCCAAAGTGTCTCAGTGCTGTGCTCGTTCGGGTTTAACTCATGCTAGCAAAACCGCCGGGATGATGTAAGGGCTCAGACTGTTCCTGGGCACTGTGGTCTCTTACAGATCAGTGTATGGCATTGACTTCACCTTGCCACAGGCACTTGTGAGCATGTTTGCACGTTAAGAAAGATTTCTTCGTTGGAAGCCGGTTTTTGTCAAATGAGTCAGTGCTGTGCTCCTCTGTTTTCACTCGTGCTGCCAAAAGCACAGTGATGATGTTAGGGCTTAGAACATTGCTGGGCACTGTGGTTTCTTCCGGACAAGTGTATTGCATTTTCTCTACCTTGCCACGACCACTTGTAATAGGGTCTGCACCTTAGGAAAACCGTTTTCATTGGAAAGCGGCTTTTTGCCAAACGGGTCTCAGTGCTGTGTGCCTCAGGTTTCCCTCATGCTACCAAAAGCACAGTGAGGATATTAGGGCTTAGACCACTTCTGGGTAAAGTTGTTTCTTACACTGTGGGAGGTGTTGTCTTTGCCTTGCTACAAGCACTTTTGATAGGTTTTCCACATCAAGAGAATATTTTTCGTCGGAAGCCGTTTTTGCCCAAACAGTCTCAGTGCTGTGTTCGGGTTTAACTCATGCTAGCAAAACCGCAGGGATGATGTAAGGGCTCAGACTGTTCCTGGGCACTGTGGTCTCTTACAGATCAGTGTATGGCATTGAGTTCACCTTGCCACAGGCACTAGTGAGCGTGTTTGCACGTTTAGAAAGATTTCTTCGTTGGAAGCCGGTTTTTGTCAAATGAGTCTCAGTGCTGTGCTCCTCTGTTTTCACTCGTTGCTGCCAAAAGCACAGTGATGATGTTAGGGCTTAGAACATTGCTGGGCACTGTGGTTTCTTCCGGAGAAGTGTATTGCATTTTCTCTACCTTGCCACGACCACTTGTAATAGGGTCTGCACCTTAGGAAAACCGTTTTCATTGGAAAGCGGCTTTTTGCCAAACGGGTCTCAGTGCTGTGTGCCTCAGGTTTCCCTCATGCTACCAAAAGCACAGTGAGGATATTAGGGCTTAGACCACTTCTGGGTAAATTTGTTTCTTACACTGTGGGAGGTGTTGTCTTTGCCTTGCTACAAGCACTTTTGATAGGTTTTCCACATCAAGAGAATATTTTTCGTCGGAAGCCGTTTTTGCCCAAACAGTCTCAGTGCTGTGTTCGGGTTTAACTCATGCTAGCCAAACCGCCGGGATGATGTAAGGGCTCAGACTGTTCCTGGGCACTGTGGTCTCTTACAGATCAGTGTATGGCATTGAGTTCACCTTGCCACAGGCACTAGTGAGCGTGTTTGCACGTTTAGAAAGATTTCTTCGTTGGAAGCCGGTTTTTGTCAAATGAGTCTCAGTGCTGTGCTCCTCTGTTTTCACTCGTTGCTGCCAAAAGCACAGTGATGATGTTAGGGCTTAGAACATGGCTGGGCACTGTGGTTTCTTCCGGAGAAGTGTATGGCATTTTCTTTACATTGCCACGACCACTTGTGATAGGGTCTGAACCTTAGGAAAACCGTTTTTATTGGAAAGCGGCTTTTTGCGAAACGGGTCTCAGTGCTGTGTGCCTCAGGTTTCCCTCATGCTACCAAAAGCACAGTGAGGATATTAGGGCTCAGACCACTTCTGGGTAAAGTTGTTTCTTATACATAAGTGGGAGGCCTTGTGTTTGCCTTGCTACAAGCACTTTTGATAGGTTTTCCACATCAAGAGAATAGTTTTCGTCGGAAGCCGTTTTGGCCCAAAGTGTCTCAGTGCTGTGCTGGTTCGGGTTTAACTCATGCTAGCAAAACCGCCGGGATGATGTAAGGGCTCACACTGTTCCTGGGCACTGTGGTCTCTTACAGATCAGTGTATGGCATTGACTTCACCTTGCCACAGGCACTTGTGAGCATGTTTGCACGTTAAGAAAGATTTCTTCGTTGGAAGCCGGTTTTTGTCAAATGAGTCTAAGTGCTGTGCTCCTCTGTTTTCACTCGTGCTGCCAAAAGCACAGTGATGATGTTAGGGCTTAGAACATTGCTGGGCACTGTGGTTTCTTCCGGAGAAGTGTATGGCATTTTCTTTACATTGCCACGACCACTTGTGATAGGGTCTGAACCTTAGGAAAACCGTTTTTATTGGAAAGCGGCTTTTTGCGAAACGGGTCTCAGTGCTGTGTGCCTCAGGTTTCCCTCATGCTACCAAAAGCACAGTGAGGATATTAGGGCTCAGACCACTTCTGGGTAAAGTTGTTTCTTATACATAAGTGGGAGGCCTTGTCTTTGCCTTGCTACAAGCACTTTTGATAGGTTTTCCACATCAAGAGAATAGTTTTCGTCGGAAGCCGTTTTGGCCCAAAGTGTCTCAGTGCTGTGCTCGTTCGGGTTTAACTCATGCTAGCAAAACCGACGGGATGATGTAAGGGCTCAGACTGTTCCTGGGCACTGTGGTCTCTTACAGATCAGTGTATGGCATTGACTTCACCTTGCCACAGGCACTTGTGAGCATGTTTGCACTTTAAGAAAGATTTCTTCGTTGGAAGCCGGTTTTTGTCAAATGAGTCTAAGTGCGGTGCTCCTCTGTTTTCACTCGTGCTGCCAAAAGCACAGTGATGATGTTAGGGCTTAGAACATTGCTGGGCACTGTGGTTTCTTCCGGACAAGTGTATTGCATTTTCTCTACCTTGCCACGACCACTTGTGATAGGGTCTGCACCTTAGGAAAACCGTTTTCATTGGAAAGCGGCTTTTTGCCAAACGGGTCTCAGTGCTGTGTGCCTCAGGTTTCCCTCATGCTACCAAAAGCACAGTGAGGATATTAGGGCTTAGACCACTTCTGGGTAAAGTTGTTTCTTACACTGTGGGAGGCGTTGTCTTTGCCTTGCTACAAGCACTTTTGATAGGTTTTCCACATCAAGAGAATATTTTTCAGCAGAAGCCTTTTTTGCCCAAAGAGTCTCAGTGCTGTGTTCGGGTTTAACTCATGCTAGCAAAACCGCCGGGATGATGTAAGGGCTCAGACTCTTCCTGGGCACTGTGGTCTCTTACAGATCAGTGTATGGCATTGACTTCACCTTGCCACAGGCACTAGTGAGCATGTTTGCACGTTTAGAAAGATTTCTTCGTTGGAAGCCGGTTTTTGTCAAATGAGTCTCAGTGCTGTGCTCCTCTGTTTTCACTCGTGCTGCCAAAAACACAGTGATGATGTTAGGGCTTAGAACATTGCTGGGTACTGTGGTTTCTTCCGGAGAAGTGTATGTCATTTTCTTTACCTTACCACAACCACTTGTGATAGGGTCTGAACCTTAGGAAAACCGTTTTCTTTGGAAAGCGGCTCTTTGCCAAACGGGTCTCAGTGCTGTGTGCCTCAGGTTTCCCTCATGCTACCAAAAGCACAGTGAGGATATTAGGGCTTAGACCACTTCTGGGTAAAGTTGTTTCTTACACATAAGTGTGTGGCGTTTTGTTTGCCTTGCGACAACCACTTTTGATAGGTTTTGCACATCAAGAGTTTAGTTTTCTTTGGAAGCCGTTTTGGCCCAAAGTGTCTCAGTGCTGTGCTCGTTCGGGTTTAACTCATGCTAGCAAAACCGCCGGGATGATGTAAGGGCTCAGACTGTTCCTGGGCACTGTGGTCTCTTACAGATCAGTGTATGGCATTGACTTCACCTTGCCACAGGCACTTGTGAGCATCTTTGCACGTTTAGAAAGATTTCTTCGTTGGAAGCCGGTTTTTGTCAAATGAGTGTCTGTGCTGTGCTCCTCTGTTTTCACTCGTGCTGCCAAAAGCACAGTGATGATGTTAGGGCTTAGAACATTGCTGGGCACTGTGGTTTCTTCCGGAGAAGTGTATGGCATTTTCTTTACCTTGCCACGACCACTTGTGATAGGGTCTGAACCTTAGGAAAACCGTTTTCATTGGAAAGCGGCCTTTTGCGAAACGGGTCTCAGTGCTGTGTGCCTCAGGTTTCCCTCATACTACCAAAAGCACAGTGAGGATATTAGGGCTCAGACCACTTCTGGGTAAAGTTGTTTCTTATACATAAGTGGGAGGCCTTGTCTTTGCCTTGCTACGAGCACTTTTGATAGGTTTTCCACATCAAGAGAATATTTTTCGTAGGAAGCCGTTTTTGCCCAAACAGTCTCAGTGCTGTGTTCGTTCGGGTTTAACTCATGCTAGCAAAACCGCCGGGATGATGTAAGGGCTCAGACTGTTCCTGGGCACTGTGGTCTCTTACAGATCAGTGTATGGCATTGACTTCACCTTGCCACAGGCACTTGTGAGCATGTTTGCACGTTAAGAAAGATTTCTTCTTTGGAAGCCGGTTTTTGTCAAATGAGTCTCAGTGCTGTGCTCCTCTGTTTTCACTCGTGCTGCCAAAAGCACAGTGATGATGTTAGGGCTTAGTACATTGCTGGGCACTGTGGTTTCTTCCGGAGAAGTGTATGGCATTTTCTTTACCTTGCCACGACCACTTGTGATAGGGTCTGAACCTTAGGAAAACCGTTTTCGTTGGAAAGCAGCTTTTTGCCAAATGGGTCTCAGTGCGGTGTGCCTCAGGTTTCCCTCATGCTACCAAAAGCACAGTGAGGATATTAGGGCTTAGACCACTTCTGGGTAAAGTTGTTTCTTACACATAAGTGTGTGGCGTTTTGTTTGCCTTGCGACAACCGCTTTTGATAGGTTTTGCACATCAAGAGAATAGTTTTCGGCGGAAGCCGTTTTGGCCCAAAGTGTCTCAGTGCTCTGCTCGTTCGGGTTTAACTCATGCTAGCAAAACCGCCGGGATGATGTAAGGGCTCAGACTGTTCCTGGGCACTGTGGTCTCTTACAGATCAGTGTATGGCATTGACTTCACCTTGCCACAGGCACTTGTGAGCATGTTTGCACGTTAAGAAAGATTTCTTCGTTGGAAGCCGGTTTTTGTCAAATGAGTCTCAGTGCTGTGCTCCTCTGTTTTCACTCGTGCTGCCAAAAGCACAGTGATGATGTTAGGGCTTAGAACATTGCTGGGCACTGTGGTTTCTTCCGGAGAAGTGTATGGCATTTTCTTTACATTGCCACGACCACTTGTGATAGGGTCTGAACCTTAGGAAAACCGTTTTCATTGGAAAGCGGCCTTTTGCGAAACGGGTCTCAGTGCTATGTGCCTCAGGTTTCCTTCATGCTACCAAAAGCAGAGTGAGGATATTAGGGCTCAGACCACTTCTGGCTAAAGTTGTTTCTTATACATAAGTGGGAGGCCTTGTCTTTGCCTTGCTACAAGCACTTTTGATAGGGTTTTGCACATCAAGAGAATAGTTTTCGTCAGAAGGCGTTTTGGCCCAAAGTGTCTCAGTACTGTGCTCGTTCGGGTTTAACTCATGCTAGCAAAACCGCCGGGATGATGTAAGGGCTCAGACTGTTCCTGGGCACTCTGGTCTCTTACAGATCAGTGTATGTTATTGACTTCACATTGCCACAGGCACTTTTGAGCATGTTTGCACGTTAAGAAAGATTTCTTCGTTGGAAGCTGCTTTTTGTCAAATGAGTCTCTGTGCTGTGCTCCTCTGTTTTCACTCGTGCTGCCAAAAGCACAGTGATGATGTTAGGGCTTAGAACATTGCTGGGCACTGTGGTTTCTTCCGCACAAGTGTATGGCATTTTCTCTACTTTGCCACGACCACTTGTGATAGGGTCTGCACCTTAGGAAAACCGTTTTCATTGGAAAGCGGCTTTTTGCCAAACGGGTCTCACTGCTGTGTGCCTCAGGTTTCCCTCATGCTACCAAAAGCACAGTGAGGATATTAGGGCTTAGACCACTTCTGGGTAAAGTTGTTTCTTACACATAAGTGTGTGGCGTTTTGTTTGCCTTGCGACAACCGCTTTTGATAGGTTTTGCACAAGAGAATAGTTTTCGTCGGAAGCCGTTTTGGCCCAAAGTGTCTCAGTGCTGTGCTCGTTCGGGTTTAACTCATGCTAGCAAAACAGCCGGGATGATGTCAGGGCTCAGACTGTTCCTGGGCACTGTGGTCTCTTACAGATCAGTGTATGGCATTGACTTCAGCTTGCCACAGGCACTTGAGAGCATGTTTGCACGTTAAGAAAGATTTCTTCGTTGGAAGCTGCTTTTTGTCAAATGAGTCTCAGTGCTGTGCTCCTCTGTTTTCACTCGTGCTGCCAAAAGCACAGTGATGATGTTAGGGCTTAGAACATGGCTGGGCACTGTGGTTTCTTCCGGAGAAGTGTATGGCATTTTTTTTACATTGCCACGACCACTTGTGATAGGGTCTGAACCTTAGGAAAACCGTTTTTATTGGAAAGCGGCTTTTCGCGAAACGGGTCTCAGTGCTTTGTGCCTCAGGTTTCCCTCATGCTACCAAAAGCACAGTGAGGATATTAGGGCTCAGACCACTTCTGGGTAAAGTTGTTTCTTATACATAAGTGGGAGGCCTTGTCTTTCCTTGCTACAAGCACTTTTGATAGGTTTTCCACATCAAGAGAATAGTTTTCGTCGGAAGCCTTTTTGGCCCAAAGTGTCTCAGTGCTGTGCTCGTTCGGGTTTAACTCATGCTAGCAAAACCGCCGGGATGATGTAAGGGCTCAGACTGTTCCTGGGCACTGTGGTCTCTTACAGATCAGTGTATGGCATTGACTTCACCTTGCCACAGGCACTTGTGAGCATGTTTGCACGTTAAGAAAGATTTCTTCGTTGGAAGCCGGTTTTTGTCAAATGAGTCTCAGTGCTGTGCTCCTCTGTTTTCACTCGTGCTGCCAAAAGCACAGTGATGATGTTAGGGCTTAGAACATTGCTGGGCACTGTGGTTTCTTCCGGACAAGTGTATTGCATTTTCTCTACCTTGCCACGACCACTTGTAATAGGGTCTGCACCTTAGGAAAACCGTTTTCATTGGAAAGCGGCTTTTTGCCAAACGGGTCTCAGTGCTGTGTGCCTCAGGTTTCCCTCATGCTACCAAAAGCACAGTGAGGATATTAGGGCTTAGACCACTTCTGGGTAAAGTTGTTTCTTACACATAAGTGTGTGGCGTTTTGTTTGCCTTGCGACAACCGCTTTTGATAGGTTTTGCACAAGAGAATAGTTTTCGTCGGAAGCCGTTTTGGCCCAAAGTGTCTCAGTGCTGTGCTCGTTCGGGTTTAACTCATGCTAGCAAAACAGCCGGGATGATGTCAGGGCTCAGACTGTTCCTGGGCACTGTGGTCTCTTACAGATCAGTGTATGGCATTGACTTCAGCTTGCCACAGGCACTTGAGAGCATGTTTGCACGTTAAGAAAGATTTCTTCGTTGGAAGCTGCTTTTTGTCAAATGAGTCTCAGTGCTGTGCTCCTCTGTTTTCACTCGTGCTGCCAAAAGCACAGTGATGATGTTAGGGCTTAGAACATGGCTGGGCACTGTGGTTTCTTCCGGAGAAGTGTATGGCATTTTTTTTACATTGCCACGACCACTTGTGATAGGGTCTGAACCTTAGGAAAACCGTTTTTATTGGAAAGCGGCTTTTCGCGAAACGGGTCTCAGTGCTTTGTGCCTCAGGTTTCCCTCATGCTACCAAAAGCACAGTGAGGATATTAGGGCTCAGACCACTTCTGGGTAAAGTTGTTTCTTATACATAAGTGGGAGGCCTTGTCTTTCCTTGCTACAAGCACTTTTGATAGGTTTTCCACATCAAGAGAATAGTTTTCGTCGGAAGCCTTTTTGGCCCAAAGTGTCTCAGTGCTGTGCTCGTTCGGGTTTAACTCATGCTAGCAAAACCGCCGGGATGATGTAAGGGCTCAGACTGTTCCTGGGCACTGTGGTCTCTTACAGATCAGTGTATGGCATTGACTTCACCTTGCCACAGGCACTTGTGAGCATGTTTGCACGTTAAGAAAGATTTCTTCGTTGGAAGCCGGTTTTTGTCAAATGAGTCAGTGCTGTGCTCCTCTGTTTTCACTCGTGCTGCCAAAAGCACAGTGATGATGTTAGGGCTTAGAACATTGCTGGGCACTGTGGTTTCTTCCGGACAAGTGTATTGCATTTTCTCTACCTTGCCACGACCACTTGTAATAGGGTCTGCACCTTAGGAAAACCGTTTTCATTGGAAAGCGGCTTTTTGCCAAACGGGTCTCAGTGCTGTGTGCCTCAGGTTTCCCTCATGCTACCAAAAGCACAGTGAGGATATTAGGGCTTAGACCACTTCTGGGTAAAGTTGTTTCTTACACTGTGGGAGGTGTTGTCTTTGCCTTGCTACAAGCACTTTTGATAGGTTTTCCACATCAAGAGAATATTTTTCGTCGGAAGCCGTTTTTGCCCAAACAGTCTCAGTGCTGTGTTCGGGTTTAACTCATGCTAGCAAAACCGCAGGGATGATGTAAGGGCTCAGACTGTTCCTGGGCACTGTGGTCTCTTACAGATCAGTGTATGGCATTGAGTTCACCTTGCCACAGGCACTAGTGAGCGTGTTTGCACGTTTAGAAAGATTTCTTCGTTGGAAGCCGGTTTTTGTCAAATGAGTCTCAGTGCTGTGCTCCTCTGTTTTCACTCGTTGCTGCCAAAAGCACAGTGATGATGTTAGGGCTTAGAACATTGCTGGGCACTGTGGTTTCTTCCGGAGAAGTGTATTGCATTTTCTCTACCTTGCCACGACCACTTGTAATAGGGTCTGCACCTTAGGAAAACCGTTTTCATTGGAAAGCGGCTTTTTGCCAAACGGGTCTCAGTGCTGTGTGCCTCAGGTTTCCCTCATGCTACCAAAAGCACAGTGAGGATATTAGGGCTTAGACCACTTCTGGGTAAATTTGTTTCTTACACTGTGGGAGGTGTTGTCTTTGCCTTGCTACAAGCACTTTTGATAGGTTTTCCACATCAAGAGAATATTTTTCGTCGGAAGCCGTTTTTGCCCAAACAGTCTCAGTGCTGTGTTCGGGTTTAACTCATGCTAGCCAAACCGCCGGGATGATGTAAGGGCTCAGACTGTTCCTGGGCACTGTGGTCTCTTACAGATCAGTGTATGGCATTGAGTTCACCTTGCCACAGGCACTAGTGAGCGTGTTTGCACGTTTAGAAAGATTTCTTCGTTGGAAGCCGGTTTTTGTCAAATGAGTCTCAGTGCTGTGCTCCTCTGTTTTCACTCGTTGCTGCCAAAAGCACAGTGATGATGTTAGGGCTTAGAACATGGCTGGGCACTGTGGTTTCTTCCGGAGAAGTGTATGGCATTTTCTTTACATTGCCACGACCACTTGTGATAGGGTCTGAACCTTAGGAAAACCGTTTTTATTGGAAAGCGGCTTTTTGCGAAACGGGTCTCAGTGCTGTGTGCCTCAGGTTTCCCTCATGCTACCAAAAGCACAGTGAGGATATTAGGGCTCAGACCACTTCTGGGTAAAGTTGTTTCTTATACATAAGTGGGAGGCCTTGTGTTTGCCTTGCTACAAGCACTTTTGATAGGTTTTCCACATCAAGAGAATAGTTTTCGTCGGAAGCCGTTTTGGCCCAAAGTGTCTCAGTGCTGTGCTGGTTCGGGTTTAACTCATGCTAGCAAAACCGCCGGGATGATGTAAGGGCTCACACTGTTCCTGGGCACTGTGGTCTCTTACAGATCAGTGTATGGCATTGACTTCACCTTGCCACAGGCACTTGTGAGCATGTTTGCACGTTAAGAAAGATTTCTTCGTTGGAAGCCGGTTTTTGTCAAATGAGTCAGTGCTGTGCTCCTCTGTTTTCACTCGTGCTGCCAAAAGCACAGTGATGATGTTAGGGCTTAGAACATTGCTGGGCACTGTGGTTTCTTCCGGACAAGTGTATTGCATTTTCTCTACCTTGCCACGACCACTTGTAATAGGGTCTGCACCTTAGGAAAACCGTTTTCATTGGAAAGCGGCTTTTTGCCAAACGGGTCTCAGTGCTGTGTGCCTCAGGTTTCCCTCATGCTACCAAAAGCACAGTGAGGATATTAGGGCTTAGACCACTTCTGGGTAAAGTTGTTTCTTACACTGTGGGAGGTGTTGTCTTTGCCTTGCTACAAGCACTTTTGATAGGTTTTCCACATCAAGAGAATATTTTTCGTCGGAAGCCGTTTTTGCCCAAACAGTCTCAGTGCTGTGTTCGGGTTTAACTCATGCTAGCAAAACCGCAGGGATGATGTAAGGGCTCAGACTGTTCCTGGGCACTGTGGTCTCTTACAGATCAGTGTATGGCATTGAGTTCACCTTGCCACAGGCACTAGTGAGCGTGTTTGCACGTTTAGAAAGATTTCTTCGTTGGAAGCCGGTTTTTGTCAAATGAGTCTCAGTGCTGTGCTCCTCTGTTTTCACTCGTTGCTGCCAAAAGCACAGTGATGATGTTAGGGCTTAGAACATTGCTGGGCACTGTGGTTTCTTCCGGAGAAGTGTATTGCATTTTCTCTACCTTGCCACGACCACTTGTAATAGGGTCTGCACCTTAGGAAAACCGTTTTCATTGGAAAGCGGCTTTTTGCCAAACGGGTCTCAGTGCTGTGTGCCTCAGGTTTCCCTCATGCTACCAAAAGCACAGTGAGGATATTAGGGCTTAGACCACTTCTGGGTAAATTTGTTTCTTACACTGTGGGAGGTGTTGTCTTTGCCTTGCTACAAGCACTTTTGATAGGTTTTCCACATCAAGAGAATATTTTTCGTCGGAAGCCGTTTTTGCCCAAACAGTCTCAGTGCTGTGTTCGGGTTTAACTCATGCTAGCCAAACCGCCGGGATGATGTAAGGGCTCAGACTGTTCCTGGGCACTGTGGTCTCTTACAGATCAGTGTATGGCATTGACTTCACCTTGCCACAGGCACTAGTGAGCGTGTTTGCACGTTTAGAAAGATTTCTTCGTTGGAAGCCGGTTTTTGTCAAATGAGTCTCAGTGCTGTGCTCCTCTGTTTTCACTCGTTGCTGCCAAAAGCACAGTGATGATGTTAGGGCTTAGAACATGGCTGGGCACTGTGGTTTCTTCCGGAGAAGTGTATAGCATTTTCTTTACATTGCCACGACCACTTGTGATAGGGTCTGAACCTTAGGAAAACCGTTTTTATTGGAAAGCGGCTTTTTGCGAAACGGGTCTCAGTGCTGTGTGCCTCAGGTTTCCCTCATGCTACCAAAAGCACAGTGAGGATATTAGGGCTCAGACCACTTCTGGGTAAAGTTGTTTCTTATACATAAGTGGGAGGCCTTGTGTTTGCCTTGCTACAAGCACTTTTGATAGGTTTTCCACATCAAGAGAATAGTTTTCGTCGGAAGCCGTTTTGGCCCAAAGTGTCTCAGTGCTGTGCTGGTTCGGGTTTAACTCATGCTAGCAAAACCGCCGGGATGATGTAAGGGCTCACACTGTTCCTGGGCACTGTGGTCTCTTACAGATCAGTGTATGGCATTGACTTCACCTTGCCACAGGCACTTGTGAGCATGTTTGCACGTTAAGAAAGATTTCTTCGTTGGAAGCCGGTTTTTGTCAAATGAGTCAGTGCTGTGCTCCTCTGTTTTCACTCGTGCTGCCAAAAGCACAGTGATGATGTTAGGGCTTAGAACATTGCTGGGCACTGTGGTTTCTTCCGGAGAAGTGTATGGCATTTTCTTTACATTGCCACGACCACTTGTGATAGGGTCTGAACCTTAGGAAAACCGTTTTTATTGGAAAGCGGCTTTTTGCGAAACGGGTCTCAGTGCTGTGTGCCTCAGGTTTCCCTCATGCTACCAAAAGCACAGTGAGGATATTAGGGCTCAGACCACTTCTGGGTAAAGTTGTTTCTTATACATAAGTGGGAGGCCTTGTCTTTGCCTTGCTACAAGCACTTTTGATAGGTTTTCCACATCAAGAGAATAGTTTTCGTCGGAAGCCGTTTTGGCCCAAAGTGTCTCAGTGCTGTGCTCGTTCGGGTTTAACTCATGCTAGCAAAACCGACGGGATGATGTAAGGGCTCAGACTGTTCCTGGGCACTGTGGTCTCTTACAGATCAGTGTATGGCATTGACTTCACCTTGCCACAGGCACTTGTGAGCATGTTTGCACTTTAAGAAAGATTTCTTCGTTGGAAGCCGGTTTTTGTCAAATGAGTCTAAGTGCGGTGCTCCTCTGTTTTCACTCGTGCTGCCAAAAGCACAGTGATGATGTTAGGGCTTAGAACATTGCTGGGCACTGTGGTTTCTTCCGGACAAGTGTATTGCATTTTCTCTACCTTGCCACGACCACTTGTGATAGGGTCTGCACCTTAGGAAAACCGTTTTCATTGGAAAGCGGCTTTTTGCCAAACGGGTCTCAGTGCTGTGTGCCTCAGGTTTCCCTCATGCTACCAAAAGCACAGTGAGGATATTAGGGCTTAGACCACTTCTGGGTAAAGTTGTTTCTTACACTGTGGGAGGCGTTGTCTTTGCCTTGCTACAAGCACTTTTGATAGGTTTTCCACATCAAGAGAATATTTTTCAGCAGAAGCCTTTTTTGCCCAAAGAGTCTCAGTGCTGTGTTCGGGTTTAACTCATGCTAGCAAAACCGCCGGGATGATGTAAGGGCTCAGACTCTTCCTGGGCACTGTGGTCTCTTACAGATCAGTGTATGGCATTGACTTCACCTTGCCACAGGCACTAGTGAGCATGTTTGCACGTTTAGAAAGATTTCTTCGTTGGAAGCCGGTTTTTGTCAAATGAGTCTCAGTGCTGTGCTCCTCTGTTTTCACTCGTGCTGCCAAAAACACAGTGATGATGTTAGGGCTTAGAACATTGCTGGGTACTGTGGTTTCTTCCGGAGAAGTGTATGTCATTTTCTTTACCTTACCACAACCACTTGTGATAGGGTCTGAACCTTAGGAAAACCGTTTTCTTTGGAAAGCGGCTCTTTGCCAAACGGGTCTCAGTGCTGTGTGCCTCAGGTTTCCCTCATGCTACCAAAAGCACAGTGAGGATATTAGGGCTTAGACCACTTCTGGGTAAAGTTGTTTCTTACACATAAGTGTGTGGCGTTTTGTTTGCCTTGCGACAACCACTTTTGATAGGTTTTGCACATCAAGAGAATAGTTTTCTTTGGAAGCCGTTTTGGCCCAAAGTGTCTCAGTGCTGTGCTCGTTCGGGTTTAACTCATGCTAGCAAAACCGCCGGGATGATCTAAGGGCTCAGACTGTTCCTGGGCACTGTGGTCTCTTACAGATCAGTGTATGGCATTGACTTCACCTTGCCACAGGCACTTGTGAGCATCTTTGCACGTTTAGAAAGATTTCTTCGTTGGAAGCCGGTTTTTGTCAAATGAGTGTCTGTGCTGTGCTCCTCTGTTTTCACTCGTGCTGCCAAAAGCACAGTGATGATGTTAGGGCTTAGAACATTGCTGGGCACTGTGGTTTCTTCCGGAGAAGTGTATGGCATTTTCTTTACCTTGCCACGACCACTTGTGATAGGGTCTGAACCTTAGGAAAACCGTTTTCATTGGAAAGCGGCCTTTTGCGAAACGGGTCTCAGTGCTGTGTGCCTCAGGTTTCCCTCATACTACCAAAAGCACAGTGAGGATATTAGGGCTCAGACCACTTCTGGGTAAAGTTGTTTCTTATACATAAGTGGGAGGCCTTGTCTTTGCCTTGCTACGAGCACTTTTGATAGGTTTTCCACATCAAGAGAATATTTTTCGTAGGAAGCCGTTTTTGCCCAAACAGTCTCAGTGCTGTGTTCGTTCGGGTTTAACTCATGCTAGCAAAACCGCCGGGATGATGTAAGGGCTCAGACTGTTCCTGGGCACTGTGGTCTCTTACAGATCAGTGTATGGCATTGACTTCACCTTGCCACAGGCACTTGTGAGCATGTTTGCACGTTAAGAAAGATTTCTTCTTTGGAAGCCGGTTTTTGTCAAATGAGTCTCAGTGCTGTGCTCCTCTGTTTTCACTCGTGCTGCCAAAAGCACAGTGATGATGTTAGGGCTTAGTACATTGCTGGGCACTGTGGTTTCTTCCGGAGAAGTGTATGGCATTTTCTTTACCTTGCCACGACCACTTGTGATAGGGTCTGAACCTTAGGAAAACCGTTTTCGTTGGAAAGCAGCTTTTTGCCAAATGGGTCTCAGTGCGGTGTGCCTCAGGTTTCCCTCATGCTACCAAAAGCACAGTGAGGATATTAGGGCTTAGACCACTTCTGGGTAAAGTTGTTTCTTACACATAAGTGTGTGGCGTTTTGTTTGCCTTGCGACAACCGCTTTTGATAGGTTTTGCACATCAAGAGAATAGTTTTCGGCGGAAGCCGTTTTGGCCCAAAGTGTCTCAGTGCTCTGCTCGTTCGGGTTTAACTCATGCTAGCAAAACCGCCGGGATGATGTAAGGGCTCAGACTGTTCCTGGGCACTGTGGTCTCTTACAGATCAGTGTATGGCATTGACTTCACCTTGCCACAGGCACTTGTGAGCATGTTTGCACGTTAAGAAAGATTTCTTCGTTGGAAGCCGGTTTTTGTCAAATGAGTCTCAGTGCTGTGCTCCTCTGTTTTCACTCGTGCTGCCAAAAGCACAGTGATGATGTTAGGGCTTAGAACATTGCTGGGCACTGTGGTTTCTTCCGGAGAAGTGTATGGCATTTTCTTTACATTGCCACGACCACTTGTGATAGGGTCTGAACCTTAGGAAAACCGTTTTCATTGGAAAGCGGCCTTTTGCGAAACGGGTCTCAGTGCTATGTGCCTCAGGTTTCCTTCATGCTACCAAAAGCAGAGTGAGGATATTAGGGCTCAGACCACTTCTGGGTAAAGTTGTTTCTTATACATAAGTGGGAGGCCTTGTCTTTGCCTTGCTACAAGCACTTTTGATAGGGTTTTGCACATCAAGAGAATAGTTTTCGTCAGAAGGCGTTTTGGCCCAAAGTGTCTCAGTACTGTGCTCGTTCGGGTTTAACTCATGCTAGCAAAACCGCCGGGATGATGTAAGGGCTCAGACTGTTCCTGGGCACTCTGGTCTCTTACAGATCAGTGTATGTTATTGACTTCACATTGCCACAGGCACTTTTGAGCATGTTTGCACGTTAAGAAAGATTTCTTCGTTGGAAGCTGCTTTTTGTCAAATGAGTCTCTGTGCTGTGCTCCTCTGTTTTCACTCGTGCTGCCAAAAGCACAGTGATGATGTTAGGGCTTAGAACATTGCTGGGCACTGTGGTTTCTTCCGCACAAGTGTATGGCATTTTCTCTACTTTGCCACGACCACTTGTGATAGGGTCTGCACCTTAGGAAAACCGTTTTCATTGGAAAGCGGCTTTTTGCCAAACGGGTCTCACTGCTGTGTGCCTCAGGTTTCCCTCATGCTACCAAAAGCACAGTGAGGATATTAGGGCTTAGACCACTTCTGGGTAAAGTTGTTTCTTACACATAAGTGTGTGGCGTTTTGTTTGCCTTGCGACAACCGCTTTTGATAGGTTTTGCACAAGAGAATAGTTTTCGTCGGAAGCCGTTTTGGCCCAAAGTGTCTCAGTGCTGTGCTCGTTCGGGTTTAACTCATGCTAGCAAAACAGCCGGGATGATGTCAGGGCTCAGACTGTTCCTGGGCACTGTGGTCTCTTACAGATCAGTGTATGGCATTGACTTCAGCTTGCCACAGGCACTTGAGAGCATGTTTGCACGTTAAGAAAGATTTCTTCGTTGGAAGCTGCTTTTTGTCAAATGAGTCTCAGTGCTGTGCTCCTCTGTTTTCACTCGTGCTGCCAAAAGCACAGTGATGATGTTAGGGCTTAGAACATGGCTGGGCACTGTGGTTTCTTCCGGAGAAGTGTATGGCATTTTTTTTACATTGCCACGACCACTTGTGATAGGGTCTGAACCTTAGGAAAACCGTTTTTATTGGAAAGCGGCTTTTCGCGAAACGGGTCTCAGTGCTTTGTGCCTCAGGTTTCCCTCATGCTACCAAAAGCACAGTGAGGATATTAGGGCTCAGACCACTTCTGGGTAAAGTTGTTTCTTATACATAAGTGGGAGGCCTTGTCTTTCCTTGCTACAAGCACTTTTGATAGGTTTTCCACATCAAGAGATTAGTTTTCGTCGGAAGCCTTTTTGGCCCAAAGTGTCTCAGTGCTGTGCTCGTTCGGGTTTAACTCATGCTAGCAAAACCGCCGGGATGATGTAAGGGCTCAGACTGTTCCTGGGCACTGTGGTCTCTTACAGATCAGTGTATGGCATTGACTTCACCTTGCCACAGGCACTTGTGAGCATGTTTGCACGTTAAGAAAGATTTCTTCGTTGGAAGCCGGTTTTTGTCAAATGAGTCTCAGTGCTGTGCTCCTCTGTTTTCACTCGTGCTGCCAAAAGCACAGTGATGATGTTAGGGCTTAGAACATTGCTGGGCACTGTGGTTTCTTCCGGACAAGTGTATTGCATTTTCTCTACCTTGCCACGACCACTTGTAATAGGGTCTGCACCTTAGGAAAACCGTTTTCATTGGAAAGCGGCTTTTTGCCAAACGGGTCTCAGTGCTGTGTGCCTCAGGTTTCCCTCATGCTACCAAAAGCACAGTGAGGATATTAGGGCTTAGACCACTTCTGGGTAAAGTTGTTTCTTACACATAAGTGTGTGGCGTTTTGTTTGCCTTGCGACAACCGCTTTTGATAGGTTTTGCACAAGAGAATAGTTTTCGTCGGAAGCCGTTTTGGCCCAAAGTGTCTCAGTGCTGTGCTCGTTCGGGTTTAACTCATGCTAGCAAAACAGCCGGGATGATGTCAGGGCTCAGACTGTTCCTGGGCACTGTGGTCTCTTACAGATCAGTGTATGGCATTGACTTCAGCTTGCCACAGGCACTTGAGAGCATGTTTGCACGTTAAGAAAGATTTCTTCGTTGGAAGCTGCTTTTTGTCAAATGAGTCTCAGTGCTGTGCTCCTCTGTTTTCACTCGTGCTGCCAAAAGCACAGTGATGATGTTAGGGCTTAGAACATGGCTGGGCACTGTGGTTTCTTCCGGAGAAGTGTATGGCATTTTTTTTACATTGCCACGACCACTTGTGATAGGGTCTGAACCTTAGGAAAACCGTTTTTATTGGAAAGCGGCTTTTCGCGAAACGGGTCTCAGTGCTTTGTGCCTCAGGTTTCCCTCATGCTACCAAAAGCACAGTGAGGATATTAGGGCTCAGACCACTTCTGGGTAAAGTTGTTTCTTATACATAAGTGGGAGGCCTTGTCTTTCCTTGCTACAAGCACTTTTGATAGGTTTTCCACATCAAGAGAATAGTTTTCGTCGGAAGCCTTTTTGGCCCAAAGTGTCTCAGTGCTGTGCTCGTTCGGGTTTAACTCATGCTAGCAAAACCGCCGGGATGATGTAAGGGCTCAGACTGTTCCTGGGCACTGTGGTCTCTTACAGATCAGTGTATGGCATTGACTTCACCTTGCCACAGGCACTTGTGAGCATGTTTGCACGTTAAGAAAGATTTCTTCGTTGGAAGCCGGTTTTTGTCAAATGAGTCAGTGCTGTGCTCCTCTGTTTTCACTCGTGCTGCCAAAAGCACAGTGATGATGTTAGGGCTTAGAACATTGCTGGGCACTGTGGTTTCTTCCGGACAAGTGTATTGCATTTTCTCTACCTTGCCACGACCACTTGTAATAGGGTCTGCACCTTAGGAAAACCGTTTTCATTGGAAAGCGGCTTTTTGCCAAACGGGTCTCAGTGCTGTGTGCCTCAGGTTTCCCTCATGCTACCAAAAGCACAGTGAGGATATTAGGGCTTAGACCACTTCTGGGTAAAGTTGTTTCTTACACTGTGGGAGGTGTTGTCTTTGCCTTGCTACAAGCACTTTTGATAGGTTTTCCACATCAAGAGAATATTTTTCGTCGGAAGCCGTTTTTGCCCAAACAGTCTTAGTGCTGTGTTCGGGTTTAACTCATGCTAGCAAAACCGCAGGGATGATGTAAGGGCTCAGACTGTTCCTGGGCACTGTGGTCTCTTACAGATCAGTGTATGGCATTGAGTTCACCTTGCCACAGGCACTAGTGAGCGTGTTTGCACGTTTAGAAAGATTTCTTCGTTGGAAGCCGGTTTTTGTCAAATGAGTCTCAGTGCTGTGCTCCTCTGTTTTCACTCGTTGCTGCCAAAAGCACAGTGATGATGTTAGGGCTTAGAACATTGCTGGGCACTGTGGTTTCTTCCGGAGAAGTGTATTGCATTTTCTCTACCTTGCCACGACCACTTGTAATAGGGTCTGCACCTTAGGAAAACCGTTTTCATTGGAAAGCGGCTTTTTGCCAAACGGGTCTCAGTGCTGTGTGCCTCAGGTTTCCCTCATGCTACCAAAAGCAGAGTGAGGATATTAGGGCTTAGACCACTTCTGGGTAAATTTGTTTCTTACACTGTGGGAGGTGTTGTCTTTGCCTTGCTACAAGCACTTTTGATAGGTTTTCCACATCAAGAGAATATTTTTCGTCGGAAGCCGTTTTTGCCCAAACAGTCTCAGTGCTGTGTTCGGGTTTAACTCATGCTAGCCAAACCGCCGGGATGATGTAAGGGCTCAGACTGTTCCTGGGCACTGTGGTCTCTTACAGATCAGTGTATGGCATTGAGTTCACCTTGCCACAGGCACTAGTGAGCGTGTTTGCACGTTTAGAAAGATTTCTTCGTTGGAAGCCGGTTTTTGTCAAATGAGTCTCAGTGCTGTGCTCCTCTGTTTTCACTCGTTGCTGCCAAAAGCACAGTGATGATGTTAGGGCTTAGAACATTGCTGGGCACTGTGGTTTCTTCCGGAGAAGTGTATGGCATTTTCTTTACATTGCCACGACCACTTGTGATAGGGTCTGAACCTTAGGAAAACCGTTTTTATTGGAAAGCGGCTTTTTGCGAAACGGGTCTCAGTGCTGTGTGCCTCAGGTTTCCCTCATGCTACCAAAAGCACAGTGAGGATATTAGGGCTCAGACCACTTCTGGGTAAAGTTGTTTCTTATACATAAGTGGGAGGCCTTGTGTTTGCCTTGCTACAAGCACTTTTGATAGGTTTTCCACATCAAGAGAATAGTTTTCGTCGGAAGCCGTTTTGGCCCAAAGTGTCTCAGTGCTGTGCTGGTTCGGGTTTAACTCATGCTAGCAAAACCGCCGGGATGATGTAAGGGCTCACACTGTTCCTGGGCACTGTGGTCTCTTACAGATCAGTGTATGGCATTGACTTCACCTTGCCACAGGCACTTGTGAGCATGTTTGCACGTTAAGAAAGATTTCTTCGTTGGAAGCCGGTTTTTGTCAAATGAGTCTCAGTGCTGTGCTCCTCTGTTTTCACTCGTGCTGCCAAAAGCACAGTGATGATGTTAGGGCTTAGAACATTGCTGGGCACTGTGGTTTCTTCCGGACAAGTGTATTGCATTTTCTCTACCTTGCCACGACCACTTGTAATAGGGTCTGCACCTTAGGAAAACCGTTTTCATTGGAAAGCGGCTTTTTGCCAAACGGGTCTCAGTGCTGTGTGCCTCAGGTTTCCCTCATGCTACCAAAAGCACAGTGAGGATATTAGGGCTTAGACCACTTCTGGGTAAAGTTGTTTCTTACACATAAGTGTGTGGCGTTTTGTTTGCCTTGCGACAACCGCTTTTGATAGGTTTTGCACAAGAGAATAGTTTTCGTCGGAAGCCGTTTTGGCCCAAAGTGTCTCAGTGCTGTGCTCGTTCGGGTTTAACTCATGCTAGCAAAACCGACGGGATGATGTAAGGGCTCAGACTGTTCCTGGGCACTGTGGTCTCTTACAGATCAGTGTATGGCATTGACTTCACCTTGCCACAGGCACTTGTGAGCATGTTTGCACTTTAAGAAAGATTTCTTCGTTGGAAGCCGGTTTTTGTCAAATGAGTCTAAGTGCGGTGCTCCTCTGTTTTCACTCGTGCTGCCAAAAGCACAGTGATGATGTTAGGGCTTAGAACATTGCTGGGCACTGTGGTTTCTTCCGGACAAGTGTATTGCATTTTCTCTACCTTGCCACGACCACTTGTGATAGGGTCTGCACCTTAGGAAAACCGTTTTCATTGGAAAGCGGCTTTTTGCCAAACGGGTCTCAGTGCTGTGTGCCTCAGGTTTCCCTCATGCTACCAAAAGCACAGTGAGGATATTAGGGCTTAGACCACTTCTGGGTAAAGTTGTTTCTTACACTGTGGGAGGCGTTGTCTTTGCCTTGCTACAAGCACTTTTGATAGGTTTTCCACATCAAGAGAATATTTTTCAGCAGAAGCCTTTTTTGCCCAAAGAGTCTCAGTGCTGTGTTCGGGTTTAACTCATGCTAGCAAAACCGCCGGGATGATGTAAGGGCTCAGACTCTTCCTGGGCACTGTGGTCTCTTACAGATCAGTGTATGGCATTGACTTCACCTTGCCACAGGCACTAGTGAGCATGTTTGCACGTTTAGAAAGATTTCTTCGTTGGAAGCCGGTTTTTGTCAAATGAGTCTCAGTGCTGTGCTCCTCTGTTTTCACTCGTGCTGCCAAAAACACAGTGATGATGTTAGGGCTTAGAACATTGCTGGGTACTGTGGTTTCTTCCGGAGAAGTGTATGTCATTTTCTTTATCTTACCACAACCACTTGTGATAGGGTCTGAACCTTAGGAAAACCGTTTTCTTTGGAAAGCGGCTCTTTGCCAAACGGGTCTCAGTGCTGTGTGCCTCAGGTTTCCCTCATGCTACCAAAAGCACAGTGAGGATATTAGGGCTTAGACCACTTCTGGGTAAAGTTGTTTCTTACACATAAGTGTGTGGCGTTTTGTTTGCCTTGCGACAACCACTTTTGATAGGTTTTGCACATCAAGAGAATAGTTTTCTTTGGAAGCCGTTTTGGCCCAAAGTGTCTCAGTGCTGTGCTCGTTCGGGTTTAACTCATGCTAGCAAAACCGCCGGGATGATCTAAGGGCTCAGACTGTTCCTGGGCACTGTGGTCTCTTACAGATCAGTGTATGGCATTGACTTCACCTTGCCACAGGCACTTGTGAGCATCTTTGCACGTTTAGAAAGATTTCTTCGTTGGAAGCCGGTTTTTGTCAAATGAGTGTCTGTGCTGTGCTCCTCTGTTTTCACTCGTGCTGCCAAAAGCACAGTGATGATGTTAGGGCTTAGAACATTGCTGGGCACTGTGGTTTCTTCCGGAGAAGTGTATGGCATTTTCTTTACCTTGCCACGACCACTTGTGATAGGGTCTGAACCTTAGGAAAACCGTTTTCATTGGAAAGCGGCCTTTTGCGAAACGGGTCTCAGTGCTGTGTGCCTCAGGTTTCCCTCATACTACCAAAAGCACAGTGAGGATATTAGGGCTCAGACCACTTCTGGGTAAAGTTGTTTCTTATACATAAGTGGGAGGCCTTGTCTTTGCCTTGCTACGAGCACTTTTGATAGGTTTTCCACATCAAGAGAATATTTTTCGTAGGAAGCCGTTTTTGCCCAAACAGTCTCAGTGCTGTGTTCGTTCGGGTTTAACTCATGCTAGCAAAACCGCCGGGATGATGTAAGGGCTCAGACTGTTCCTGGGCACTGTGGTCTCTTACAGATCAGTGTATGGCATTGACTTCACCTTGCCACAGGCACTTGTGAGCATGTTTGCACGTTAAGAAAGATTTCTTCTTTGGAAGCCGGTTTTTGTCAAATGAGTCTCAGTGCTGTGCTCCTCTGTTTTCACTCTTGCTGCCAAAAGCACAGTGATGATGTTAGGGCTTAGTACATTGCTGGGCACTGTGGTTTCTTCCGGAGAAGTGTATTGCATTTTCTTTACCTTGCCACGACCACTTGTGATAGGGTCTGAACCTTAGGAAAACCGTTTTCGTTGGAAAGCAGCTTTTTGCCAAATGGGTCTCAGTGCGGTGTGCCTCAGGTTTCCCTCATGCTACCAAAAGCACAGTGAGGATATTAGGGCTTAGACCACTTCTGGGTAAAGTTGTTTCTTACACATAAGTGTGTGGCGTTTTGTTTGCCTTGCGACAACCGCTTTTGATAGGTTTTGCACATCAAGAGAATAGTTTTCGGCGGAAGCCGTTTTGGCCCAAAGTGTCTCAGTGCTCTGCTCGTTCGGGTTTAACTCATGCTAGCAAAACCGCCGGGATGATGTAAGGGCTCAGACTGTTCCTGGGCACTGTGGTCTCTTACAGATCAGTGTATGGCATTGACTTCACCTTGCCACAGGCACTTGTGAGCATGTTTGCACGTTAAGAAAGATTTCTTCGTTGGAAGCCGGTTTTTGTCAAATGAGTCTCAGTGCTGTGCTCCTCTGTTTTCACTCGTGCTGCCAAAAGCACAGTGATGATGTTAGGGCTTAGAACATTGCTGGGCACTGTGGTTTCTTACGGACAAGTGTATTGCATTTTCTCTACCTTGCCACGACCACTTGTGATAGGGTCTGCACCTTATAAAAACCGTTTTCATTGGAAAGCGGCTTTTTGCCAAACGGGTCTCAGTGCTGTGTGCCTCAGGTTTCCCTCATGCTACCAAAAGCACAGTGAGGATATTAGGGCTTAGACCACTTCTGGGTAAAGTTGTTTCTTACACATAAGTGTGTGGCGTTTTGTTTGCCTTGCGACAACCGCTTTTGATAGGTTTTGCACAAGAGAATAGTTTTCGTCGGAAGCCGTTTTGGCCCAAAGTGTCTCAGTGCTGTGCTCGTTCGGGTTTAACTCATGCTAGCAAAACAGCCGGGATGATGTCAGGGCTCAGACTGTTCCTGGGCACTGTGGTCTCTTACAGATCAGTGTATGGCATTGACTTCAGCTTGCCACAGGCACTAGTGAGCATGTTTGCACGTTAAGAAAGATTTCTTCGTTGGAAGCTGCTTTTTGTCAAATGAGTCTCAGTGCTGTGCTCCTCTGTTTTCACTCGTGCTGCCAAAAGCACAGTGATGATGTTAGGGCTTAGAACATGGCTGGGCACTGTGGTTTCTTCCGGAGAAGTGTATGGCATTTTTTTTACATTGCCACGACCACTTGTGATAGGGTCTGAACCTTAGGAAAACCGTTTTTATTGGAAAGCGGCTTTTCGCGAAACGGGTCTCAGTGCTTTGTGCCTCAGGTTTCCCTCATGCTACCAAAAGCACAGTGAGGATATTAGGGCTCAGACCACTTCTGGGTAAAGTTGTTTCTTATACATAAGTGGGAGGCCTTGTCTTTCCTTGCTACAAGCACTTTTGATAGGTTTTCCACATCAAGAGAATAGTTTTCGTCGGAAGCCTTTTTGGCCCAAAGTGTCTCAGTGCTGTGCTCGTTCGGGTTTAACTCATGCTAGCAAAACCGCCGGGATGATGTAAGGGCTCAGACTGTTCCTGGGCACTGTGGTCTCTTACAGATCAGTGTATGGCATTGACTTCACCTTGCCACAGGCACTTGTGAGCATGTTTGCACGTTAAGAAAGATTTCTTCGTTGGAAGCCGGTTTTTGTCAAATGAGTCTCAGTGCTGTGCTCCTCTGTTTTCACTCGTGCTGCCAAAAGCACAGTGATGATGTTAGGGCTTAGAACATTGCTGGGCACTGTGGTTTCTTCCGGACAAGTGTATTGCATTTTCTCTACCTTGCCACGACCACTTGTAATAGGGTCTGCACCTTAGGAAAACCGTTTTCATTGGAAAGCGGCTTTTTGCCAAACAGGTCTCAGTGCTGTGTGCCTCAGGTTTCCCTCATGCTACCAAAAGCACAGTGAGGATATTAGGGCTTAGACCACTTCTGGGTAAAGTTGTTTCTTACACTGTGGGAGGTGTTGTCTTTGCCTTGCTACAAGCACTTTTGATAGGTTTTCCACATCAAGAGAATATTTTTCGTCGGAAGCCGTTTTTGCCCAAACAGTCTCAGTGCTGTGTTCGGGTTTAACTCATGCTAGCAAAACCGCAGGGATGATGTAAGGGCTCAGACTGTTCCTGGGCACTGTGGTCTCTTACAGATCAGTGTATGGCATTGAGTTCACCTTGCCACAGGCACTAGTGAGCGTGTTTGCACGTTTAGAAAGATTTCTTCGTTGGAAGCCGGTTTTTGTCAAATGAGTCTCAGCGCTGTGCTCCTCTGTTTTCACTCGTTGCTGCCAAAAGCACAGTGATGATGTTAGGGCTTAGAACATTGCTGGGCACTGTGGTTTCTTCCGGAGAAGTGTATTGCATTTTCTCTACCTTGCCACGACCACTTGTAATAGGGTCTGCACCTTAGGAAAACCGTTTTCATTGGAAAGCGGCTTTTTGCCAAACGGGTCTCAGTGCTGTGTGCCTCAGGTTTCCCTCATGCTACCAAAAGCACAGTGAGGATATTAGGGCTTAGACCACTTCTGGGTAAATTTGTTTCTTACACTGTGGGAGGTGTTGTCTTTGCCTTGCTACAAGCACTTTTGATAGGTTTTCCACATCAAGAGAATATTTTTCGTCGGAAGCCGTTTTTGCCCAAACAGTCTCAGTGCTGTGTTCGGGTTTAACTCATGCTAGCCAAACCGCCGGGATGATGTAAGGGCTCAGACTGTTCCTGGGCACTGTGGTCTCTTACAGATCAGTGTATGGCATTGAGTTCACCTTGCCACAGGCACTAGTGAGCGTGTTTGCACGTTTAGAAAGATTTCTTCGTTGGAAGCCGGTTTTTGTCAAATGAGTCTCAGTGCTGTGCTCCTCTGTTTTCACTCGTTGCTGCCAAAAGCACAGTGATGATGTTAGGGCTTAGAACATTGCTGGGCACTGTGGTTTCTTCCGGAGAAGTGTATGGCATTTTCTTTACATTGCCACGACCACTTGTGATAGGGTCTGAACCTTAGGAAAACCGTTTTTATTGGAAAGCGGCTTTTTGCGAAACGGGTCTCAGTGCTGTGTGCCTCAGGTTTCCCTCATGCTACCAAAAGCACAGTGAGGATATTAGGGCTCAGACCACTTCTGGGTAAAGTTGTTTCTTATACATAAGTGGGAGGCCTTGTGTTTGCCTTGCTACAAGCACTTTTGATAGGTTTTCCACATCAAGAGAATAGTTTTCGTCGGAAGCCGTTTTGGCCCAAAGTGTCTCAGTGCTGTGCTGGTTCGGGTTTAACTCATGCTAGCAAAACCGCCGGGATGATGTAAGGGCTCACACTGTTCCTGGGCACTGTGGTCTCTTACAGATCAGTGTATGGCATTGACTTCACCTTGCCACAGGCACTTGTGAGCATGTTTGCACGTTAAGAAAGATTTCTTCGTTGGAAGCCGGTTTTTGTCAAATGAGTCTAAGTGCTGTGCTCCTCTGTTTTCACTCGTGCTGCCAAAAGCACAGTGATGATGTTAGGGCTTAGAACATTGCTGGGCACTGTGGTTTCTTCCGGAGAAGTGTATGGCATTTTCTTTACATTGCCACGACCACTTGTGATAGGGTCTGAACCTTAGGAAAACCGTTTTTATTGGAAAGCGGCTTTTTGCGAAACGGGTCTCAGTGCTGTGTGCCTCAGGTTTCCCTCATGCTACCAAAAGCACAGTGAGGATATTAGGGCTCAGACCACTTCTGGGTAAAGTTGTTTCTTATACATAAGTGGGAGGCCTTGTCTTTGCCTTGCTACAAGCACTTTTGATAGGTTTTCCACATCAAGAGAATAGTTTTCGTCGGAAGCCGTTTTGGCCCAAAGTGTCTCAGTGCTGTGCTCGTTCGGGTTTAACTCATGCTAGCAAAACCGACGGGATGATGTAAGGGCTCAGACTGTTCCTGGGCACTGTGGTCTCTTACAGATCAGTGTATGGCATTGACTTCACCTTGCCACAGGCACTTGTGAGCATGTTTGCACTTTAAGAAAGATTTCTTCGTTGGAAGCCGGTTTTTGTCAAATGAGTCTATGTGCGGTGCTCCTCTGTTTTCACTCGTGCTGCCAAAAGCACAGTGATGATGTTAGGGCTTAGAACATTGCTGGGCACTGTGGTTTCTTCCGGACAAGTGTATTGCATTTTCTCTACCTTGCCACGACCACTTGTGATAGGGTCTGCACCTTAGGAAAACCGTTTTCATTGGAAAGCGGCTTTTTGCCAAACGGGTCTCAGTGCTGTGTGCCTCAGGTTTCCCTCATGCTACCAAAAGCACAGTGAGGATATTAGGGCTTAGACCACTTCTGGGTAAAGTTGTTTCTTACACTGTGGGAGGCGTTGTCTTTGCCTTGCTACAAGCACTTTTGATAGGTTTTCCACATCAAGAGAATATTTTTCAGCAGAAGCCTTTTTTGCCCAAAGAGTCTCAGTGCTGTGTTCGGGTTTAACTCATGCTAGCAAAACCGCCGGGATGATGTAAGGGCTCAGACTCTTCCTGGGCACTGTGGTCTCTTACAGATCAGTGTATGGCATTGACTTCACCTTGCCACAGGCACTAGTGAGCATGTTTGCACGTTTAGAAAGATTTCTTCGTTGGAAGCCGGTTTTTGTCAAATGAGTCTCAGTGCTGTGCTCCTCTGTTTTCACTCGTGCTGCCAAAAACACAGTGATGATGTTAGGGCTTAGAACATTGCTGGGTACTGTGGTTTCTTCCGGAGAAGTGTATGTCATTTTCTTTACCTTACCACAACCACTTGTGATAGGGTCTGAACCTTAGGAAAACCGTTTTCTTTGGAAAGCGGCTCTTTGCCAAACGGGTCTCAGTGCTGTGTGCCTCAGGTTTCCCTCATGCTACCAAAAGCACAGTGAGGATATTAGGGCTTAGACCACTTCTGGGTAAAGTTGTTTCTTACACATAAGTGTGTGGCGTTTTGTTTGCCTTGCGACAACCACTTTTGATAGGTTTTGCACATCAAGAGAATAGTTTTCTTTGGAAGCCGTTTTGGCCCAAAGTGTCTCAGTGCTGTGCTCGTTCGGGTTTAACTCATGCTAGCAAAACCGCCGGGATGATCTAAGGGCTCAGACTGTTCCTGGGCACTGTGGTCTCTTACAGATCAGTGTATGGCATTGACTTCACCTTGCCACAGGCACTTGTGAGCATCTTTGCACGTTTAGAAAGATTTCTTCGTTGGAAGCCGGTTTTTGTCAAATGAGTGTCTGTGCTGTGCTCCTCTGTTTTCACTCGTGCTGCCAAAAGCACAGTGATGATGTTAGGGCTTAGAACATTGCTGGGCACTGTGGTTTCTTCCGGAGAAGTGTATGGCATTTTCTTTACCTTGCCACGACCACTTGTGATAGGGTCTGAACCTTAGGAAAACCGTTTTCATTGGAAAGCGGCCTTTTGCGAAACGGGTCTCAGTGCTGTGTGCCTCAGGTTTCCCTCATACTACCAAAAGCACAGTGAGGATATTAGGGCTCAGACCACTTCTGGGTAAAGTTGTTTCTTATACATAAGTGGGAGGCCTTGTCTTTGCCTTGCTACGAGCACTTTTGATAGGTTTTCCACATCAAGAGAATATTTTTCGTAGGAAGCCGTTTTTGCCCAAACAGTCTCAGTGCTGTGTTCGTTCGGGTTTAACTCATGCTAGCAAAACCGCCAGGATGATGTAAGGGCTCAGACTGTTCCTGGGCACTGTGGTCTCTTACAGATCAGTGTATGGCATTGACTTCACCTTGCCACAGGCACTTGAGAGCATGTTTGCACGTTAAGAAAGATTTCTTCGTTGGAAGCTGCTTTTTGTCAAATGAGTCTCAGTGCTGTGCTCCTCTGTTTTCACTCGTGCTGCCAAAAGCACAGTGATGATGTTAGGGCTTAGAACATTGCTGGGCACTGTGGTTTCTTCCGGAGAAGTGTATGGCATTTTCTTTACATTGCCACGACCACTTGTGATAGGGTCTGAACCTTAGGAAAACCGTTTTCATTGGAAAGCGGCCTTTTGCGAAACGGGTCTCAGTGCTATGTGCCTCAGGTTTCCTTCATGCTACCAAAAGCAGAGTGAGGATATTAGGGCTCAGACCACTTCTGGGTAAAGTTGTTTCTTATACATAAGTGGGAGGCCTTGTCTTTGCCTTGCTACAAGCACTTTTGATAGGGTTTTGCACATCAAGAGAATAGTTTTCGTCAGAAGGCGTTTTGGCCCAAAGTGTCTCAGTACTGTGCTCGTTCGGGTTTAACTCATGCTAGCAAAACCGCCGGGATGATGTAAGGGCTCAGACTGTTCCTGGGCACTGTGGTCTCTTACAGATCAGTGTATGTTATTGACTTCACATTGCCACAAGCACTTGTGACCATGTTTGCACGTTAAGAAAGATTTCTTCGTTGGAAGCTGCTTTTTGTCAAATGAGTCTCTGTGCTGTGCTCCTCTGTTTTCACTCGTGCTGCCAAAAGCACAGTGATGATGTTAGGGCTTAGAACATTGCTGGGCACTGTGGTTTCTTCCGCACAAGTGTATGGCATTTTCTCTACTTTGCCACGACCACTTGTGATAGGGTCTGCACCTTAGGAAAACCGTTTTCATTGGAAAGCGGCTTTTTGCCAAACGGGTCTCACTGCTGTGTGCCTCAGGTTTCCCTCATGCTACCAAAAGCACAGTGAGGATATTAGGGCTTAGACCACTTCTGGGTAAAGTTGTTTCTTACACATAAGTGTGTGGCGTTTTGTTTGCCTTGCGACAACCGCTTTTGATAGGTTTTGCACAAGAGAATAGTTTTCGTCGGAAGCCGTTTTGGCCCAAAGTGTCTCAGTGCTGTGCTCGTTCGGGTTTAACTCATGCTAGCAAAACAGCCGGGATGATGTCAGGGCTCAGACTGTTCCTGGGCACTGTGGTCTCTTACAGATCAGTGTATGGCATTGACTTCAGCTTGCCACAGGCACTTGAGAGCATGTTTGCACGTTAAGAAAGATTTCTTCGTTGGAAGCTGCTTTTTGTCAAATGAGTCTCAGTGCTGTGCTCCTCTGTTTTCACTCGTGCTGCCAAAAGCACAGTGATGATGTTAGGGCTTAGAACATGGCTGGGCACTGTGGTTTCTTCCGGAGAAGTGTATGGCATTTTCTTTACATTGCCACGACCACTTGTGATAGGGTCTGAACCTTAGGAAAACCGTTTTTATTGGAAAGCGGCTTTTCGCGAAACGGGTCTCAGTGCTTTGTGCCTCAGGTTTCCCTCATGCTACCAAAAGCACAGTGAGGATATTAGGGCTCAGACCACTTCTGGGTAAAGTTGTTTCTTATACATAAGTGGGAGGCCTTGTCTTTCCTTGCTACAAGCACTTTTGATAGGTTTTCCACATCAAGAGAATAGTTTTCGTCGGAAGCCTTTTTGGCCCAAAGTGTCTCAGTGCTGTGCTCGTTCGGGTTTAACTCATGCTAGCAAAACCGCCGGGATGATGTAAGGGCTCAGACTGTTCCTGGGCACTGTGGTCTCTTACAGATCAGTGTATGGCATTGACTTCACCTTGCCACAGGCACTTGTGAGCATGTTTGCACGTTAAGAAAGATTTCTTCGTTGGAAGCCGGTTTTTGTCAAATGAGTCTCAGTGCTGTGCTCCTCTGTTTTCACTCGTGCTGCCAAAAGCACAGTGATGATGTTAGGGCTTAGAACATTGCTGGGCACTGTGGTTTCTTCCGGACAAGTGTATTGCATTTTCTCTACCTTGCCACGACCACTTGTAATAGGGTCTGCACCTTAGGAAAACCGTTTTCATTGGAAAGCGGCTTTTTGCCAAACGGGTCTCAGTGCTGTGTGCCTCAGGTTTCCCTCATGCTACCAAAAGCACAGTGAGGATATTAGGGCTTAGACCACTTCTGGGTAAAGTTGTTTCTTACACTGTGGGAGGTGTTGTCTTTGCCTTGCTACAAGCACTTTTGATAGGTTTTCCACAGCAAGAGAATATTTTTCGTCGGAAGCCGTTTTTGCCCAAACAGTCTCAGTGCTGTGTTCGGGTTTAACTCATGCTAGCAAAACCGCAGGGATGATGTAAGGGCTCAGACTGTTCCTGGGCACTGTGGTCTCTTACAGATCAGTGTATGGCATTGAGTTCACCTTGCCACAGGCACTAGTGAGCGTGTTTGCACGTTTAGAAAGATTTCTTCGTTGGAAGCCGGTTTTTGTCAAATGAGTCTCAGTGCTGTGCTCCTCTGTTTTCACTCGTTGCTGCCAAAAGCACAGTGATGATGTTAGGGCTTAGAACATTGCTGGGCACTGTGGTTTCTTCCGGAGAAGTGTATTGCATTTTCTCTACCTTGCCACGACCACTTGTAATAGGGTCTGCACCTTAGGAAAACCGTTTTCATTGGAAAGCGGCTTTTTGCCAAACGGGTCTCAGTGCTGTGTGCCTCAGGTTTCCCTCATGCTACCAAAAGCACAGTGAGGATATTAGGGCTTAGACCACTTCTGGGTAAAGTTGTTTCTTACACTGTGGGAGGTGTTGTCTTTGCCTTGCTACAAGCACTTTTGATAGGTTTTCCACATCAAGAGAATATTTTTCGTCGGAAGCCGTTTTTGCCCAAACAGTCTCAGTGCTGTGTTCGGGTTTAACTCATGCTAGCAAAACCGCCGGGATGATGTAAGGGCTCAGACTGTTCCTGGGCACTGTGGTCTCTTACAGATCAGTGTATGGCATTGAGTTCACCTTGCCACAGGCACTAGTGAGCGTGTTTGCACGTTTAGAAAGATTTCTTCGTTGGAAGCCGGTTTTTGTCAAATGAGTCTCAGTGCTGTGCTCCTCTGTTTTCACTCGTTGCTGCCAAAAGCACAGTGATGATGTTAGGTCTTAGAACATGGCTGGGCACTGTGGTTTCTTCCGGAGAAGTGTATGGCATTTTCTTTACATTGCCACGACCACTTGTGATAGGGTCTGAACCTTAGGAAAACCGTTTTTATTGGAAAGCGGCTTTTTGCGAAACGGGTCTCAGTGCTGTGTGCCTCAGGTTTCCCTCATGCTACCAAAAGCACAGTGAGGATATTAGGGCTCAGACCACTTCTGGGTAAAGTTGTTTCTTATACATAAGTGGGAGGCCTTGTCTTTGCCTTGCTACAAGCACTTTTGATAGGTTTTCCACATCAAGAGAATAGTTTTCGTCGGAAGCCGTTTTGGCCCAAAGTGTCTCAGTGCTGTGCTGGTTCGGGTTTAACTCATGCTAGCAAAACCGCCGGGATGATGTAAGGGCTCACACTGTTCCTGGGCACTGTGGTCTCTTACAGATCAGTGTATGGCATTGACTTCACCTTGCCACAGGCACTTGTGAGTATGTTTGCACGTTAAGAAAGATTTCTTCGTTGGAAGCCGGTTTTTGTCAAATGAGTCTAAGTGCTGTGCTCCTCTGTTTTCACTCGTGCTGCCAAAAGCACAGTGATGATGTTAGGGCTTAGAACATTGCTGGGCACTGTGGTTTCTTCCGGAGAAGTGTATGGCATTTTCTTTACATTGCCACGACCACTTGTGATAGGGTCTGAACCTTAGGAAAACCGTTTTTATTGGAAAGCGGCTTTTTGCGAAACGGGTCTCAGTGCTGTGTGCCTCAGGTTTCCCTCATGCTACCAAAAGCACAGTGAGGATATTAGGGCTCAGACCACTTCTGGGTAAAGTTGTTTCTTATACATAAGTGGGAGGCCTTGTCTTTGCCTTGCTACAAGCACTTTTGATAGGTTTTCCACATCAAGAGAATAGTTTTCGTCGGAAGCCGTTTTGGCCCAAAGTGTCTCAGTGCTGTGCTCGTTCAGGTTTAACTCATGCTAGCAAAACCGACGGGATGATGTAAGGGCTCAGACTGTTCCTGGGCACTGTGGTCTCTTACAGATCAGTGTATGGCATTGACTTCACCTTGCCACAGGCACTTGTGAGCATGTTTGCACTTTAAGAAAGATTTCTTCGTTGGAAGCCGGTTTTTGTCAAATGAGTCTAAGTGCGGTGCTCCTCTGTTTTCACTCGTGCTGCCAAAAGCACAGTGATGATGTTAGGGCTTAGAACATTGCTGGGCACTGTGGTTTCTTCCGGACAAGTGTATTGCATTTTCTCTACCTTGCCACGACCACTTGTGATAGGGTCTGCACCTTAGGAAAACCGTTTTCATTGGAAAGCGGCTTTTTGCCAAACGGGTCTCAGTGCTGTGTGCCTCAGGTTTCCCTCATGCTACCAAAAGCACAGTGAGGATATTAGGGCTTAGACGACTTCTGGGTAAAGTTTCTTACACATAAGTGTGTGGCGTTTTGTTTGCCTTGCGACAACCGCTTTTGATAGGTTTTGCACATCAAGAGAATAGTTTTCGGCGGAAGCCGTTTTGGCCCAAAGTGTCTCAGTGCTGTGCTCGTTCGGGTTTAACTCATGCTAGCAAAACCGCCGGGATGATGTAAGGGCTCAGACTGTTCCTGGGCACTGTGGTCTCTTACAGATCAGTGTATGGCATTGACTTCACCTTGCCACAGGCACTTGAGAGCATGTTTGCACGTTAAGAAAGATTTCTTCGTTGGAAGCTGCTTTTTGTCAAATGAGTCTCAGTGCTGTGCTCCTCTGTTTTCACTCGTGCTGCCAAAAGCACAGTGATGATGTTAGGGCTTAGAACATTGCTGGGCACTGTGGTTTCTTCCGGAGAAGTGTATGGCATTTTCTTTACATTGCCACGACCACTTGTGATAGGGTCTGAACCTTAGGAAAACCGTTTTCATTGGAAAGCGGCCTTTTGCGAAACGGGTCTCAGTGCTATGTGCCTCAGGTTTCCTTCATGCTACCAAAAGCAGAGTGAGGATATTAGGGCTCAGACCACTTCTGGGTAAAGTTGTTTCTTATACATAAGTGGGAGGCCTTGTCTTTGCCTTGCTACAAGCACTTTTGATAGGGTTTTGCACATCAAGAGAATAGTTTTCGTCAGAAGGCGTTTTGGCCCAAAGTGTCTCAGTACTGTGCTCGTTCGGGTTTAACTCATGCTAGCAAAACCGCCGGGATGATGTAAGGGCTCAGACTGTTCCTGGGCACTCTGGTCTCTTACAGATCAGTGTATGTTATTGACTTCACATTGCCACAGGCACTTTAGAGCATGTTTGCAC